>NC_137772.1:176148267-176748267 GCF_963455305.1 Plecotus auritus
TGTATTTGCATGAATATTGACTAGTGGGGAAATGGCAGACTAGCTTCCATTGAATCAATATTTGAGCAAGAAAGAGTGCTTGGACACTTATGACAACTAGTGGAGTGCTTAATAAAGGGAGAGGTGGCTGGTCTTACCTAAGTGAAAAAAACAACAACAAACCAGTAGCTACCACTTCCATTCCTCAATGGCCTGTGTTCTGGAAGTGGCTATCTGGTGGCAAGGCAGATTGTGTGAAGATTTTGTCATTCAAATATGCTGGGAGTGTTATGATTAGTCTGGTGGATACCTGTGGGATCTATGCTGATGTCTGCCTCAATTATGGCCCTCTTTGAAGCAGCAGGTTCTCAGGTGACGCCTAAAACTTTAATCGGCCTAAAATAAGGAAATCTTACCCTTTACAAGAGCATGGATGGACCTGGAGACCATTATGCTAAATGAAATAAGGCCAGTCAGAGAAAGACAAATACTATTGATTTCATTTATATTTGGAATCTAATGAACAAACCAGACACAGAGACAGAGAACAGACTGACAGCTGTCAGAGGAAAGGGGTTGGGGCTGGGTGTAAAAGGTAAAGGGATTAAGCAATAGACACAGAAAACAGTATGGTGATTTCCATAGTGAAAGGGGAAGTGGGGGAGGTAGAAAAGGGTAAAGGAGGGATAAATGGAGATGTTAGGAAACTTGGCATGGGTGGTGAACACACAATATACAGTTGATGTATTATATAGAATTTTACTTCATGAAACCTATATAATTTTATTAGCCAATGTCACCCCAATAAATTCAAAAAACCCAATGAGACAGAACCCTTCACCACCACCATTACCCTATTTGGAGCCAGACATTTTTGGAAATCTTTGTCAGATCTCAGGCTGAATGTAGATAGAGATAATGGAACAGAAATTTCAGTGACCACAAAGAATACACACTTTGCAAAAACAAAACAAAACACAACAGTTTGGAAAAGTCACAGGCAGGCGTTTAACAAGCAAAACATCAGTAATATCTGAGGAGTAGAAGAATCAGATTTCCAGAGTTAACATCTTGTAATACTTAGAATATCCAATTTTCAACAAAAAAATTACTAAACATACAAAGAAAGAAAAAACTATGGTGATTCACAAGGGGAAAAAAGTTATAAAAACTATCCTGAGGAAGTCCAGACATTGGAATTACTGGTCAAAGATGTTACATTTTAAATGTGCTCAATGAGCTAATGAAAACTATGGACAAACCTAAGAGTAATTAGGAAAAAGATATACGAATAAAATGCTTAAAAGGAATCAGTAAGCATACCTTACAAGAAATGCTAATGAGACTTGCTCAGATGAAATGAAAAGAAGCCAGACAGTAACTCAAAGCCATAAGAAGAAATAAGAAACATTACTAAGGATAATCACTTAGGTAAAAACAAATAAAAGTTATTGTATTTCTGTTAATGTAAGCCCTCTTTTTTCCTCATATGATTTAAAATGGAAATGAATAAGACAATATAAATGGATATCAATGGGCACAAATATATAAAGATGTAATCTGTGGAAGTAAAAAATATAAAGGGGGAGGGATAAAGAAGTATAGGAGTCGAGTATTTGTACACTATTCAATTGACATTAAATTTTTTTTTAACTTAAAAATATACAGTACAGGAAAGGAGAAAAACAAAATTGGTACATTATAAAAGTTCAATTCAATTAAAACACAGGCAGTTAACTAAGGAATTGAGGATGGAAACACCCAGAAAACAAATACCTAGATAGCAGAAGTATCTCTCCTGATTAGTAATTACTTTACATGTAAACAGCTTAAACTCTACTAAAAGGCAGAGACTGGCAGGTTGAATTTTAAAAATGAATCCATCTATGTGCTATCATAGATTCAGAGACATTGAAAGCAACAAAATACAAGCAAATAGTAACCAAAATACAGCTAAGATGGCTTTATTATTATCAGGCAAGATATACTAAGTCAAAAAAGGTTCCAAGAGACAAACATTATATATTGATAAAAGGTTCAATTAAGCAAAAAGAGAAAACAATTACACATATATACATCTACCAAGAGTCCTTACATACATAAAGCAAACACTACTGCCAGAATTGAAAGAATATAGTTCTACAATAGAGACTTCATTAACCCACTTTCATTAATGAATAATCAGCAAAAGAGCAATAAATAGAGATCTTCAACAACACTATAAACCAAATGGGCCTAAAAGATACTACTTCAAGCTCTAGAATACACATTTTTTCTAAGTGTATGCAGGACATTATCCTCTCTGAAATCAGTAAAAATATATTTTAAAAAAAGAGAGAAAAGATAACTCACAAAATGGGAGAAAATATTTGCAAATCATGTATCCGATAAGGAACTAATCCTACCTAATAAAAGAGTAATATGCAAATTGACCATCACTCCAACACACAAGATGGCTGCCCCCATGTGGTCAAAGATATCCGCCCCCATGTGGACACAAGATGGCCACCACAAGATGGCCAGCAGGGGAGGGCAGTTGGGAGGGACCAGGCCGGCAGAGGAGGGAAGTTGGGGGTGACCAGGCATGCAGGGAAGGGCAGTTGGGGGGGACCAGGCCTGCAGGGGAGGGCAGTTAGGGGCAAACAGGCTGGCAGGGGAGCAGTTAGGCATCAATCAGGCTGGCAAGGGAGTGGATAGGGGGTGATCAGGCTGGCAGGCAGAAGCGGTTAGGGGCAATCAGGAAGGCAGGTAGGCAAGCAGTTGGGAGCCAGCAGTACTGGACTGTGAGAGGGATGTCCGACGGGCAGTCGGACAAACCTCGAGGGGTCACAGATTGGAGAGGGTACAAGCTGGGCTGAGGGACACTCCCCCCACCATGCACGAATTTCGTGCACCGGGTCTCTAGTATCTAGAATATATAAAGAACTCCTACAACTCAAAACAACCCAATTTTCAAAAAAGATATACAAATGGCAAATAAAACATAAGGGAAGACTAAACATCATTAGTCATTAGCAAAATGAAACCCCAAGCTATGATGACTTTTATTTAAAAAGCAGAAAATAACAAGTGTTGATAAGATGTGGAAAAATTTGAATTGTATTGCATTGCTGGGAATGTAAAATGGTGGAGCTGCTGTGCAAAAACAGTTTCATGCTTCTTAAAATGTTAAACATAGTATAACTAGAGTCCCTGTACATGAAATTCATGCACTCGTGTGGGGTCCCTCAGCCCGACCTGCACCCTCTTGCAGTACGGGAGCCCTTGGAGGATGTCCTAAGCCTGCAGTTGGGCATCCTTAGCGCTGCTGTGGAGGTGGGAGAGGCTCCCGCCACTGCTGCTACGCTCACCACCCATGAACCTGGCTTCTAGCTGAGCGGTGCTCCCCCTAAGGGAGCGCACTGACCACCAGAGGGCAGCTCCTGCATTGAGCGCCTGCCCCCTGGTGCTCAATGCACGTCATAGCGACTGGTCATTCCGCTGTTCAGTTGATTACATATTAGCTTTTTATTATATAGGATATTTGCCAGTAATGTCTAGGTAAATACCCCAAATAACTGATAGTTTTATAGCATTATTCATACTAGCCAAAGACAGTTAAGAACCCAATGAAAAGTAATGAAGTTCTGATATATGCTACAACATGGATGGACCTTGAAAACATTATGCTAAGTGAAATAAGCCAGACACAAAAGGACAAATATTGCATGACTGCACTTATATTCAGTTATCTAAAACGAGAGGCCCAGTGCACGAATTCGTGCATGGGTGGGGTTCCTCGGCCTGGCCTGCAATCAGAGCCATATCGCCCGGGGCTAATGGGGGCGGGACCATGGGAGGTTGGCAGTGGGAACACATTGACCACCAGGGGGCAGCTCCTGCATTAAGCGTCTGCCTCCTGGTGGTCAGCGTGTGTCATAGCTACCAGCCAGTTGCACGGTCATAAAGGTCGCTTAGGCTTTTATATATTTGTAGATAGGAAAACTCATAAAGACAGAGACTATAGATTAGAGGTTACTAGGGGCTGGGAGAAAGGCACATTATTGCCTAACTTGTATAGATTTTGTTTGGGTGATGCAAAATATCTGGAAAAAAATATTGGTGATGGTCACAACACAATGTGAATGTATTAAATGCTATTGAGTTACACACTTAAAAATGGTAAATTGTATGTATGTATATTTTACCACAATAAAAAACTTCAAAGTATTTTTCACTGCAAATATTATCCTATTGTAATAAAAGCCTAATATGCTAAGTGTCCAGTCGTCCATTCACCCAATCAAAGAGTAATATGCTAATGATATGCTAAGGGTGCTCAACCACTCGCTATGACGTGCACTGACCACCAGGGGGGCAGACAGCCAACCGTTCAACCAGTTGCTATGATGTGCACTGACCACCAGGGGGCAGACGCTCCAACCAGTAGGTAGCTTGCTGCTGAGGTCCGGCCGATCAGGACTGAGCGAGACGGGCCAGACACACCTTGGAGCCCTCCCGCAGTCCCTCCACGGCTGGCCAGCCTCCCGCATCTCTCCCTGGCTCCAATCATGCACCAGTGGGGTCCCTCGGCCTGGCCTGTGCCCTCTTACAATCCAGGGCCCCTTGGGGGATGTCAGAGAGTGATTTTGGCCCGATCCCACAGGCCAGGCCAAGGGACCCCACAGGTGCATGAATTTGTGTACCAGACCTCTAGCTATTTATAAACAAACTAGAGGCCTGATGCACAAAAATTCATGCAAGATTAGGCCTTTCTTCCCCTGGTTGCTGGCACTGGCTTCCCTCTGGCACCTGGAACCCGGGCTGGCTTCCCTCCAGCCACCCACAGGCACCTGGGACCTGGCTGGTTTCCCTCCAGCTCAGCTTTGTCAGGAAGGACATCTGGAATATGTCCAGAGGATGTTCAGTCTAATTAGCAAGTTACCCTTCTATTATCCTATCTAATAAGAGTAATATGCAAGTTTACTGTATCTCCGCTTCAACCACAAGCCACGCCTACCAGCCTATCAGGAGCGAGTATGCAAATTAACCCAACCAAGATGGCTGCAGCCATGGAGAGAGCAGGACGCTTGGGTTTCCCCGGTAATGGAGGAAGCCAAGCTTCCCACACACCCTGGCAGGCCCAGTCCTCCACTCAAGGCTACAAAGTTTCAATTATAGAAGATAAATAAATCCCAACAAAAATGGCGGCAGCCATGGAGCTGGAGAGAGCAGGAGGCTTGAGTTTCCCCTGGCAATGAAGGAAGCCAAGCTTCAGCAGCCCTGGCTGGCCCAGGCCTCCACTCAAGGATACAAAGTTTCAATTATAGAAGATAAATAAATCCCAGATACCAGGGCCTCCGCTTGGGTCGCCGGGGGGCGTGGCCAGCCTGCAAACCACCACAGGCCCCTCGCCCAGGCCGCCCCACGCCCAAGGGAACCCCCACCCTGACCCAGGACACCCTTCAGGGCAAACCAGCTGGCCCTCACCCGTGCACCAGGCCTCTATCCTACCTAATAAAAGAGTAATATGTAAATTGACTGTCACTCCAACACACAGGATGGCTGCCCCTATGTGGTCAAAGATGGCTGCCCCATGTGGACACAAGATGGCCACCACAAGATGGCCAGCAGGGGAGGGCAGTTGGGAGGGACCAGGTCTGCAAGGGAGGGCAGTTGGGGGCGATCAGGCCTACAGAGGAAGGCAGTTAGGCATCAATAAGGCTGGCAGGGGAGTGGTTAGGGGGTGATCAGGCTGGCAGGCAGAAGCGGTTAGGGGCAATCAGGAAGGCAGGCAGGCAAGCAGTTGGGAGCCAGCAGTACTGGATTGTGAGAGGGATGTCTGACTGTCCGACTAAACGGGCAGTCGGACATCCCTCGAGGGGTCCCAGATTGGAGGGTGCAGGCTGGGCTGAGGGACACACACATCCCATGCACGAATTTCGTGCACAGGGCCTCTAGTTTTAGATAAACAACTTAATGTTTATACATGGAGAAAAATGGATAAATCATGATGTGCATGAACAAAGTAGTGTATATACTCAAAACAATAGTGAATGAAGAGATGCTGAAGCTCTATTATGTGAAATAAGTAGATGAGTGTCTATTGTACATTCCCATTTATGTAGAGAGAAAAAAATTCTTAGATGGACATAGAAAAAAACTGCTCTCTTGTCATCTCTGGTGAAAAGGACTGAAGGGACTTAATTATTTAATATTGTTTCACTTTCTTAGCTTCAAATTATGAAATAATAAAATATACAACAGAAATATAAGAAAATATTTTCTATTGACATAGATATCATCTATATGAAACCCAGATAAAATTTAATATTCCTAGTTACCAAAGCCAACTGAAATGAGATGAAGCACTGTCTCTTAATGAAATTATCAATATATGCAGAAATAGATGGATTATTCACTTCATCTCTTTGTACTCTAAGATCACTGCTTTTGTATCACAGGACTTCAGAAACGAAAAGCATAAACATTTCAAAGAAATAAACCAAGACCTCAGAAGTAACTTGACACTCCCAAGATCAAAGAGCTTAAAACTGAAAACAACATCAAGTGCTGTAATATAGGACTTCTGGATCCTGCACCTGTCTTTCTAGGTGCTAGGTCAATTTTAATGAATGATATGAAAATTAATGAGAATGTGTGAATCTCTTAGAAAGAACACTGCTGTGATGACTAATCAAAAGAACCATAAATAAAAACCAAATGGCAGGGAAAAAAGAAAAATATTTTATAATGAAATATGTATACATTTTCCACTACACCTGAAATCTCAGGAAAAGTAATAAGCTATAAGAAATGAGAGTAAGGATCAAAATACTATTTATAGATGATATGATCTCTCAGACAGATAATCCAAAGAGCCAACAAACCACTAGATGTAATAAAGGAGTTAGGCAAGGTTGCTACATATAATAATGTGGTCTTTATTTTTTAATCACTAAGACACAACGGAGAGGGGGGAAAAGCAACAAAAATTACTTTAAGGAACTAATTAAAAAACACAATAGACCTGAATTAACAGAGAAATATCCTCATTACGAAGTTATAATGTTGAATAATGTAGAGTAAAACTGTCATTGTCCCCCAGGATAAGCAATATATTAAATGCATTGCATTTATTTCAAGATTTGTGCAAGAATGGGCCTTCTTTCCCCTGGCTTTGCTCCCGGCTGCCCGGGAGCCAGCAAGTCCTCACTCCCAGCCAGAGTACTGCTCCTGTAGCTCCCTCCGCCCCCCTCCCTCCCCGGCCTCATAGCATGCGTCCTGCCCCGCCCGGCTACTCCGCGCCTGCTTATGCAAATTAACCTTCCATCTTTGTCAGGTTAATTTGCATACTCACTCCTGATTGGCTATGGGCATAGCAGAGGTACGGTCAATTTACATGTTTGTCTATTATTAGGTAAGTCTAGTGGCACGGTGCACAGATTCGTGCACATTGAAAGAAAATTCATTAGAAGGTGGCTGGCGGGGTGGGACTGGGCAAGATGGGCTGGACACACCCTAGAGCCAACCTCTCGTGGGCCCTCCGGAAGGTGGGGTCCCTCTGCCTGGCCTACGGGGATAAGTCTGAAACCGACTCTCTGACATCCCCCAAGGGGTCCCGGAATGCAAGAGGGCACTGCAAAGTTGCTGTGGTATAGGGTGTGGAACGCAAATGCAAGTGTGCAATAAACCAGCTTTGGGGCCAATAGTGCCCCAGCAACAACATAACCCACCACTGAAGGTGAAATCATGTTTCCCCACTAGGAATCAGGCTCCCTCCTCTCTGGTTTCAGGGTGTGTCACACAAGAACTGTCACTGCCAAGTCACTGCAGCTCAGCAACTCCAGTTGAGAGTATGCCCTCTGGTGGTCAGTGAACCTCATAGTGACCAATCGGATGGTCGGACACTTAGCATATTAGCCACACGCACATTCACACATATAGACTAGAGGCCTGATGCACAAAATTCATGCAAGGGGTTTGGCCCTTGCAGCCCCGGCTTCATCCGGAAGGTCATCCAAATGGTCATTCCACTGTTTAGCCATTCAGTCAATTTGCATATTACACTTTTATTACTATAGAGGGTTTTTATTTGGTTGTGCATATGGGAAAGTAATCCTATCTAATAGAGGAAATATGCTGATTGACCCTCATGCCGTCACAAATATGGCGGCGCCCACAGCCAATAAGGAGGGAATATGCTAATTGACTGCCCCGCCCTCAAAGATGGCAGTGCCCACAGCCACAAGATAGTGACGGCCAGTCCTCTCAGTCCCACTGGGGCGGCCAGCAGGCCCGGCCGCTCCATGCAACTGCCTCTGGAGTCTCCCAGTCCCCTCAGCCCCCCAGCCACCCAGGGCTGGCCCAAGGCACAGGCAAGCCTCGGATGGTGGCTGCCCAGCCACCCAGGGCCACCCAGGGCCACCCGAGGCTCAGGTAACCAGGGCCAGCCGAGGCTTGTGCTGCTGGCAGTGGCAGCAGCAGAGGTGTGATGGGGCATTGCCTTCCCCTGATCACCGGGTTGCCTCCTGCCTCTGAGGGCTCCCGAACTGTGAGAAGGAGCAGGCCGGGCCAAGGGACCACCCCCACTCCAGTGCATGAATTTTCATGCACCAGGCCTCTAGTGGTTTAAGAATAACCAAGACAATCCTAAAAAATAACAATGAGGAGGGAGAACTTGCATAAGGAAATAAGGATATCTAAAACTATGATAATTAAAACAGAAATGTTGGTTCAGTAGAGAGTGGCAGAATAGAGAACCTGAAACAGGTATGATATATGCAAGATTATACATAATTTGTAGGACAGACCACTCAACAACTGTTGAGAATGACTTTCTAATTTTTGAGAGAAAAAAATGAAATTAGACCCATCTTATACTGCATCAAATTAATTCCAGATGTTTCTAAGTCCTAACTCCAATATATAAAACTTAAAAGCTATTATAAGACCCAGGAGAAAATCTTTATAGCCTCAATCAGGGAAAGGAGATAATAGTGAGAAGAGCTTTAGAGGCAGAGGAAGTAAGATGACAACTGGCAGAGAGCTTCATCTGTAATATAAAAAGTAATAATACCACCTACCACATAGCAATAATGAGATTTAAATACATCAAGTTCTTAGAATAGTGTCTGACATGTAATCCTTTCTAATGAAGAGATAATATGAAGATTGACCATCACTCCCACACACCAGATGGCCACCCCCATGTGGACACAAGATGGCCGCCACAAGATGGCCGGCAGGGGCAGGCAGTTGTGGGCAATCAGGCCAGCAGGGGAGGGCAATTGGGAGGGATCAGGCCAGCAAAGGAGAGCAGTTGGGGGGGGACCAGGCCAGCAGGGGAGGGCAGTTGGAGGCGACTAGGCCTGCAGGGGAGGGCAGTTAGAGGTGACCTGGCTGGCAAGGGAGGGCAGTTAGGGGCAACTGGGCCGGCAGGGGAGTGGTTAGGGGGTGATCAGGCTGTCAGGCAGAAGCAGTTAGGAGCAATCAGGCAGGCAGGCGAGCGGTTGGGAGCCAGCAGTCGTAGATTGTGAGAGGGATGTCCGACTGCCCGTTTAGGCCTGATCCCAGTGGGGTCCCAGATTGGAGAGGGTGCAGGCTGGGCTGAGGGACACACACACACACACACCCCATGCACAAATTTCATGCACTGGGCCTCTAGTCTCTTATTAAATTTAAGCTCCTCTCATCCTGGTTCTTCTACTTACTAGTTGTGTGAAACTGGACAGGTAACTCTCATGCCTCACTTTCCTTACCAGTAAAATAGAGAAAACAGATGGTTGGAGCATTGTTCCATATACCAGAAAAATTGTGGTTTGATCCCTTATTGGGGCACGTGCGCATGTGTATGGGAGGCAATCAATGTTTCTCCAATGGATGTTTCTCTCTCTCTTTTTTTTTCTTCCCCTCCCTCTAAAGTCAATAAGCATATCTTCAGGTGAGGATTTAAAAAAAGTGAGAGAGAAAACAAGTACCTACCTCATTAGGTTCTCATAAGAATTAAAGACTATACATATAATGGTGATTAGAACAGAAACTGATATACAGTAAGAGCTCAATAAGATTTAATAAGAATAATGTGTTGCACTTACAAATATTATTATACAGGGTGGGGCAAAGTAGGTTTACAGTTGTGAGGGTGTGAAACAGGTTATTTTTGTATTATTATTTATTATTGTATTATTTTCCATATGATCAACTATAAACCTACTCTTCCCTCACTCTGTATTACTTAAGGAAAGAGGAGCATGTCAAAGTAAGTGAGTGTTTAGGATTCTATCTTAGATGGTAACTCTGGTAGTAACGTGGAGAATGAACTGTAAGGGGGAAATGCTGAAGGCCTCACAGTTCAAAGGCTACTCTAATTAAAGTCTGAACAATGGCAATAATGATTGAAAGAAGTTTTGAAGGCAGATTTCATGTAACCTGAGGACAGATCAGACATGTAAAGAAAGTGAGGTTTTCTAAATGGTTGAATGTTAATGTAATGATGTAGTGAATTGAGATGAGGATGAAAGCATTACAAATGCTTTCCACTTTGTTACTAAAAAATTATTTCTATTCATTTTGAGATCTGGGATTACCTTACATGTTGTTAATCAGCATCTAACTAAAACTTATAATGTATGAAGTTATGCTTTAAAAAAGAATTGCTGTATAGAAAGTGTTTCGATGTCCCATCAACTAATTTTCTGAAGTAGCATGTCACATAAGTCAGAAATTTCTTGAAAATCATTATGGGTTTTAGAAAATATTATCCATTTGTATTTTTAAAATTCTCAAATAGACAAACAAAAATCTTTCTTGTTAGATGCTAGTCTTACTAACAAATGTTTCTTACCATGATTGGCTTGCCCTGAAATGTTTTAACTTCTTCTCTCAAATATTTAAAAGCCTGTTAACAAAGCAGAAAGGAACTTTCATCAGCATTCAGACATTTCATTAAGGCCATCTTTATTCTATCCTGATTTTGGTATTAGCAACTAAACTAAACAATAAAAGAATTATGAAGGTGATTCCATTATACAGGTGATATGGAATGAAAAAGAAAAAATTTTAAGATCTCAGCTAAAATGTGCAGATAAAATGCACACAATTCAAAAGAATCCCAAAATGTCACTTTTTTAAAAATATATTTTTATTGATTTTAGAGAAGAAGGGAGAGGGAGAGAGATAATAGAAACATCAATGATGAAGAGAGAATCACTGATTGGCTGCTTCCTGCACATCCCCAACTGGGGACCAAGCCCACAATGTGGCCTGACCAGGAATCGAACCTTAACCTCCTGATTCATAGATCGACGCTCAACCACTGAGCCATGCTTGGTCGGGCTACATATTTTTTATTTTTTTTTTTTTATTTTTTTTTTTTTTAAATGGTAGCTTTTTCTTTTTTTTTAAATATATTTTATTGATTTTTTACAGAGAGGAAGGGAGAGGGATAGAGAGCTAGAAACATCGATGAGAGAGAAACATCGATCAGCTGCCTCCTGCACACCCCCCACTGGGGATGTGCCCGCAACCAAGGTACATGCCCTTGACCGGAATCGAACCCGGGACCCTTCAGTCCGCAGGCCGACGCTCTATCCACTAAGCCAAACCGGTTTCGGCCGGGCTACATATTTTTTTAAATGGTTCAATCAGACAGCCTTCCAAGGTAAAAATTTTAAAAAAGAAAGAAAAAAAAAAAAAAAAAAAAAGCCCTGGCCGGTTTGTCTCAGTGGACAGAGTATTGGCCTGTGAACTGAAGGGTCTTGGGTTTGATTCCAGTCAAGGGCCGGTACCTCAGTGAACAGGCTTGATCGCAGCCCCAAATCAGAGCATGTGCAGGAAGCAACTAATTGATGTGTCTCTCTCACATAGATGCTTCTTTCTCTGTCTCTCCCCCTCCATTCCACTCTCTCTTAAAAAAAAAAAAAAAGAAGATCAACAGCAAAATATCTTTAGGTGAGGATTAACAGGAAAAAAAATACACACACACAAAACCCTCAAACCAAAAACAGAAACAACAAAAACCAATAAGAGGTTTTAAAATGCTATTAGACATGTTTCTGTTTCAAAGAAATAATATTTTAAGTAGGGCAACATTAAGAGTAAAATCATAGTATCGAAATTTCAAGAATCAGAAAGTTAATATATTTACTGTAGGCCTACTATGTAGTAGAAATACTAACTACTAATATATGATTTCCAAACTCCCATGTTAATTTTTTTTTGATAGAAATAAATTTCTCAAATTAAAACTGAAAAGTCTTTAGGCAGATGATCAAAAATTAAACCATTAATAAGCAAAACCAAAAAGGTGAAGAAGTTGCTCAACAGTCTTTATAGACAGTGCTGTAAACACACATTTTCTCAATTAAAATATACCACTCCTTTTATCACTAGAACTAAAATTAGAAGAAAAGTTTTATTCTTACCTGTTGTGCATCGGTGTCTGACTGGAAAGTGATATACCAATTGCTATTGTGTGCAAACTCACAGCTTATCACCTTGGGGCAGTTTTCATTCTTGAACAAAGCTTTCACTTCCTAAAAAAAAAAAAAAAATCCAAAACTTTAGTTAATTCTAAAAATATCAATAATAGGTATTTCTTCTCCTGACTTTTGGTCCTTTCTATTTCTTTACTTGTTAACTGTTTTATGGCTTCTACCATTTTTCTATTGAGAGCAGGTTTTATTCTGAAACAAAAACATGTATAGTTATAGCATAAATATTGTGTATGATTTAGGAATGGAGCCCTATTTTATAATCAAAACTGAAGTATTTCACTCCTAGTAGCAAGCTAAATTTTTCTTACAGAAAAATCATCATGCCACAATAAAAAATAAAAAATGGAAAGAAAGGAAATGTATGTCCTCCCTTAACATTTTCTAGGTGCTAAGTACAGTGGAACCTCAGTTCTTTAATTCACTCAGGGAGGCTGTTCGAGAAACAATTTGTTTAAAAATTAAAATCATGTTTTCATATTAGAAATCATTTAAATTGAATTAATCTGTTACAGTGATTGTTTTAACCTTTCTTATACACTAGTGACCCAATGCACGAAATTTGTGCACATTAAAGGGGAATTAGAGGAAATATTTTAATATTGCTATTTACCCTTTCTCTATAATAGAAGTGTCAGAGATGAAAGAAAATTAGTAAAATGTATATGAAAATCTCCCTCCTGTCAAGAGTCTGGGGCGTGCCACAGGACCCAGAATCAAAGTCCCCACCCACCACCCCCATGCGCTTTGAAAATGCAGGAGACCCAGACCCGGCTAGTCCCACCCACATCAAGCCCCACTTGGGGCGGGCGGGCAGCCTCAAGTCCCTGGCCTGGCACCGGGGAGGGGGGTGCAGCCTGAGGTCCCCCGGCCTGGCGCCACACAGCCTCAGGTCCCTGCTGATCAGTCATCACGGCATGATGATCATTTGCATATTAGCCTTTTATTATTATGAATAGTACGTCTAATATACTGTTTAATCTATAAACACTTTTCTTAAATTTATCAAAGTACCCTTTACTAGCCTTAAACTAATTTTTCATGTATCACTGCTATTCCTTTATCCAAATCAACCATTTTACTACCTATTCAATTGCCTGTGATTATTGTTTTGTGAGCACTTTCACACCCTTACAGCAACATTAGCACTCTTGATGGCCTCTAAATGTTTTAAAGTTGTGCTAATCTTCAATTTTCCCAACAACAAAAGCATTCTCCCCTTGTTTGTTGCCTGAGAGACACTTTTTGTCATGGTGAAATATCAGTATAAATGGAACCAGGACTTCCTGATTCATACATTGGTGCTCGATCACTGAGCAACACTGGCAGGACCCATATCTCATTTTAATCTGAATTTTAGTTTTTAGGGCCTAGGTCGACATTCTCTGGCTATTTTAGTCATCTGTACTTGCTTTACTCTTTTTTTTTTAAATGTATTTTTATTGATTTCAGAGAGGGAGAGAAAGAGAGAAACATCAATGATGAGAGAGAATCATTAATCAGCTGCCTCCTGCACGCCCCACACTAGGGATGGAGCCTACAACCCAGGCATGTGCCCTGACCTCCTGGTTCATATGATGCTCAACCACTGAGTCACGCCAGCTGGATATACTTTTTTTTAAGGAACAGTATGTTGCTGCCTCGTTCCTTTTTTTTTTTTTTTTTTTTAATATTTTATTGATATTTTACAGAGAGGAAGGGAGAGGGATAGAGAGCTAGAAACATCGATGAGAGAGAAACATCGATCAGCTGCCTCCTGCACACCTCCCACTGGGGATGTGCCCGCAACCAAGGTACATGCCCTTGACCGGAATCGAACCCGGGACCCTTAAGTCCACAGGCCGACGCTCTATCCACTGAGCCAAACCGGTTTCGGCTGCGTCGTTCCTTTTATTTAATGTTTTCCATGTGTGTGAGCTCTAGTGATAACAATGGACCCGGATGGCGTGGCTCAGGATTTGAGCATGGTCCTATGAACCAGAAAGTCACGGTTCAATTCCCAGTAGGGGCATGCAGGAGGCAGGCAATCAATGATTCTCTCTCATCACTGATGTTTTTATCTCTCTCTCTCTCTCACTCTCCCTTCCTCCTCTCAGAATTCAATAAAAAATATATATTTTTTTAAATGATAATAATGTCTAACCTTCGAGTGCTTTTATATGCTTGCTACTGCTCTTTATATACTAACTTCTCACAAAAATTTTATGAATTACTTGTTACTATTATCCCATTTAACAGATGAGAAAGAGGCAATAGAGGGTCAAGAAACTTACCCAAGGTCATAGAACTAGCAAGTAAAAAGGCTAGAATTCAGATTGAGGCAGTTTGGATCTAGAATTCAGGCTTGCATATACTCTACATTGTTTCTTAATATTGCAAATATTCTTCCTATTCTGCAATCTTCCTTTCAATTTGTTACTTTTGACATAGTTCATAATTTTAAATCAAAGATCTCGTGAGAGTTTCTTTTCCAATCTCTTTCACTGCATTCTGGAGATATAACACTAAATGAACTCTAAACAAAAAGATGAATATGTTAGGTGGCAAAAGTCTAACCTGTTTAGTCAATTGCCATGTATCAGTAACTGATTAATTCTCCTCTTCTCTAATTTACTATGCCTTAACATGACAACTCAGTGTGAAGTTCTCTGGCTTAGTGGTTAAGGAACACAGGCTTTGAAATCAGAGAGATCAAGTTCAAATCCAGACTCTGTCATTTGAACAGCCCATGTGTCCTTAGCGAACTTATTTAACTATCCTAAAGCTCAGTTAACTTTGTCTGTAAAACAGATAATAAAACCTGAGGCTTTAAATAACTGAAGTATATTGCACAATACTTGGAAGAACCTAATTATCAAGTAAATGCTATTATACATACATTGTTGTATAAAAGAGCCTATTTCTGGATTCTACTGCTTCATTCAAGTATTATTTTACTTTTGTACCTGTACTATAGTATCTTTATAACTGCAGCTTTGCTTTAATATACAAATTTTTCTATTGTTTTCTGAGAGGAAGGAAGAGGGAAAGACAAGTAGAAACATCAATGATGAGAGAGACTCATTGCTCAGCTGCCTCTTGCACGCTACACACTGGGGATTGAGCCTGCAACCCAGGTATATGCCCTGACCGGGAATACAACCATCCTAGCTCATAGGTCAATGCTCATGAGCCACACCAGCTGGGCTGCTGCAACTTTGCTTTATATTTTGCTCACCAGACGGGTTAGTCCTGACCCATTAATCCTTATTCATATTTTTCGTCTTCATTTCTTCCAGATGAATCTCAACTTTCCAAAAGCACCTGTTTATATCTTAATTGCCATTCGGTCAAATCAATATATTGAAAGTTTCAGTTTCCCCTACTAAAAACATACAATCATATCTTCTTCCTCCCTCTGCACCATTCTTCAAAAATTTCAAAGTTTATAAAACAAGTTAGTATTTATCCTATTCACAGAAACAGATATGAGGACATTGACACACTTTGCTTGTTTATTTTAACTCCTCCAATTTAAAAGGTAAAGCGTACTTAGCTTTAACAATACTTAATAATTTACCTCTATTGGTGTTGTTTCAGGAATCTCTCTAAGAATCACGATACAACGCTTATGACTTGGTCTCACTTTCTCACCCTTCTCATCAACTTGTACCATAGGAGAAGCTGAAATTTTAAAAAAGATGTCATTCAAAAGTGACAAGTAGATAGTAATGCCATTAAAAACAAGCTATTCATTTCTATTCCCAACTGAATAAATTAGCAGACGTTATTATTCCAAAGAAATTAAGTTGTAGAATCAAAGATTAAAGTTACAATAAAATATTTTGAGATTATACAAAGAACATTGTCAAATGTTATTCTTTGAACAAAAATATTCAGAGTACCTACTTTCTGACTTGCCACTGTGTTGTGGTGGGGGAAAAAAAAGCCTTCAAGGAGCATGCAACACATATCTAATAAGGCAATTTCTCCGTATACAAATACCACATTATTTATTCCCTATTTGGGGGAATGCAGTAAGTCTTAATATGTGAAGATGCCCTGACCGGTTTGGCTCAGTGGATAGAGCGTCGGCCTGTGGACTGGAGGGTCCCAGGTTCGATTCTAGTCAAGGGCACAGGCCTGGGTTTGGGGCTGGATCCCCAGCAGGGGTTGTGCAGGAGGCAGCTGATCAATGATTCTCTCTCATCACTGATGTTTCTCTTTCTCCCTCTCCCTTCTTCTCTGAAATCAATAAAAATATATTTTTTAAAAATTACAGTCTAAGAAGTGCTTGCCCTAACTGGTTTGGCTCAGTGGATAGAGCGTCGGCCTATGGACTGAAGGGTCCCAGGTTCGATTCCAGTCAAGGGCACATGCCCAGGTTGTGGGCTCGATCCCCAGAAGGGTCCGTGCAGGAGGCAGCCCATCAATGATTCTCTCTCATCATTTATGTTTCTATCTTTCTCCCTCACCTCTCCTTTCTGAAATAATTAAAAATATATATATATATTTAAAAAAAAGAAGTGCTTAAACCAAGAATTACACATAAGATTGGATCATTTTAAGAAATGATGTCTGCACAAACCAATCAGAGATTATTTCACAAAATGTTTTTAGCCTTCTGATAATGAAAATCCTTTACTCCCAAGTAGTAAGTCTATTATTGGACTTGCTATATTTAACTTTTAAACATTTCCAGCAACATATTTCATAAAAAAATTAAGATCTGCCTTTATTCAATCCAGTACTTAGCAAAAACCACATAAGACAGGTTACCAAGAAATACTTACAAGATACAAACATCACTAAAAATTCTTAGAACCTCAAAGAAAATATAAATTCCTTACCAAATTTTAGAGCAGTGTTTGTCAAACTGTAGGTTACAACTCTTTAATAGGTTGTGAATCAGTTTAGACTAAAAGAAATGAGTTTGTTGTAAGCATTTAGTATTAATCTGTGTAGCATTTGTTGTGTGTGGGTATGTGGTATATGTAAAATGTACTGCATGGGTTCAAAAGTTTGAAATAGATTGCTTTAAAGAGTGTGAAAATGATACATAATACTTTCTAATAGCCCAGAAAACTGAGATTTAATTGCTTATATGTGTAACTGGGTATCAAGATTAACAATGAAGGTATAAAATTGATACAGAAGCTATATACCAGTCAGTAAAGATAAATGATTGGAATACAGTAGTAAAAAATAGGAACTTAAAACAATTCTGTCTAATCAGAAATTAAAAGAACATTTAATATTTTGACTTAAAGAATAAGCTAAAAGGTATGCTTTACATACATCTCAATACTTCAAGAATTAGATCGGGGTCTGTGGTTAGCTTTTTTATTTCTTCCATGTTGGCAACTGTCCAAATTGGAATGAACTGATCACTGTCCATTTGAGATATCAGGTAAAGATCCTTTGACAAATTTTCTCTGGGGAAAAAAATAAACAGAAGCAACAGTCCTATAAAACAAATAATTCCTTAAAAGTACCTAAAGAGATGCCTTATTCACTTTTGTCACTAAGTCTAGGAAAATAAAATTATGCTACAGAAATAACACAATTATGAAAATATATAATATACAACAGATGTGCTCTAACAACTTCCAGAAAGATTCTGAATCTCCAAATACACTGGGCCCAATAGTTTTTTGTTTACTTTTTTATTGAATTTATTGAGGTGACATCCTAATATGTAAAATCCCAGGGTCCATAACATCCAAAAAGACCGAATGCTCAACCAACCAGGAAGTCAGTGCTGGGTTGCCATGGCGACCCAGCACTGACTGCCACTGCTGCCGGCACCCTGACCCAGCACTGACTGCCGAGGGGGCTTCAGATCAATCCCAAAGAGAGGCCAGGGGAGAGAGAAGCAGGGTCTGATCCATAGCCTCCATGCCAGCGTTGATCAGCACTTGTCTCTTTCTCTCGGGGCCTGGCCAGCAGCCATGCCTCTCGTTCTCTCGGGCCTCCACTGGGGCTGCTAATCATCCCCGCCTCTCTGATCAGGCCTGTTGATAGGCCCGGAGATGCTGACTAGCATAGAAACTGACCAATCAGAACCAAATCTGGGTGAACTGCAAGAAGCCAATGGCTGCCTAGGAGGCGGAGCTTTTGACGCTGACTGGCATAGAATCCGACCAATCAGAACCAAATCTGGGTGAAGTGCAAAGGCAGAACCTAAGGTGGGGGCTGAGGAGGGGTTTTAAGGGCAACAGCTGTTTGGTGTAATGAAGCAGTTCAATTTTTAATAACCAGTTTGACAGTATAGTGCATATGACTGGCTATCAGTCCAGATATAGGGGTTATATATTTTTGTTGCCAAGAGCATCTCCTCCTGATGAAAAAGGCTCCCCCTTGCCCCCCCTGTTAAGCAATGCTATCCTATATAATCTATCTATACTACTAAAAGGGTAAAATGCTAATTAGACCGGGTTGACCAGCCATCTTCCAGACTTCCGACTTCCTTCCAGACAAAGCCATGGTGGTGGGGGCCGAGGCAGAGGCCATTAGGGGCGATCAGGCTTGCAGGGGAGGGTAGTTGGGGGCAAGATCAGGCCTGCAGGGGAGGGCAGTTGGGGGCAAGATCAGGCCAGCAGGGGAGGGCAATTAGGGGCAGGCAGGGGCAGTTAGGGGCGATCAGGCCGGCAGGGGAGGGCAGTTGGGGGCAACCAGGCTGGCAGGGGAGGGCAGTTGGGGATGAGATCAGGCCAGCAAGGGAGGGCAGTTAGGGGTGATCAGGCAGGCAGAAGCAGTTGGGGGCGAGATCAGGCCGTCAGAGGAGGCCAGTTAGGGGCGATCAGTCAGGCAGGCAGGTGAGCAGTTAGGAGCCAGCGGTCCCAGATTACAAGAGGGATGTCCCCGATTGGAGAGGGTGCAGGCTGGGCTGAGGGATCTCCTCCCCTCCCCCCCCCCGTAATAATTTTGTGCACCAGGCCACTAGTTGGTTAATAAAATTGTATAGGTTTCGGGTGTACAATTCTATAATACATCATCTGTATACTGTATTGTGAGCTCACCATTGCAAGCCAAGTCTCCTTCCATCATTATTTATGCCCCCTACACTTTTTTCTACCACCCTTCGCCCTCTCCTTTCCCTCTGGTAATCAACATACTATTTATTGTCTGTGTCGCTGAGTTCTTTTTTTTGTCTGTTTTGTTTTTTGCTTAATCCCTTCAACTTTTGGGCCCAACAGTTTTGAACAAGGAATTTTATGGAATTATATTAATATGAAAAGAGGCTTTAGTATTAAATTTAAAAGTATGTTACAAAGTATTATATAAAGTGTAGTTCCATCTTATAAACACTTTATCACTGATGTTAGAATATGCAATTTAAGCCATGAGTTGGACTGTGAAGGATTTTAAGTTTCTGAATGTTAGCATTTGTTTATAAATATGTTTATTTTATTTTACATTTAAGTAATAAATTTAAAAAATTAAGACTATGGCCAAAACCAGTTTGGCTCAGTGGATAGAGCGTCAGCCTGTGGACTGAGGGGTCCCAGGTTCGATTCCGGTCAAGGGCACATGGCTTGGTTGCGGGCACATCCCCAGTGGGGGGTGTGCAAGAGGCAGCTGATCGATGTTTCTCTCTCATCGATGTTTCTAACTCTCTATCCCTCTTCCTTCCTCTCTGTAAAAAATCAATAAAATATATTCAAAAAAAAAAAAATTAAGACTATGCCCTAGCCAGTTTGGCTCAGTGGATAGAGTGTCGGCCTGCGAACTGAAGGGTCCCTGGTTCAATTACAATCAGGGGTATGTACCTTAGTTGCCGACTCCTCCCCAGCCTGGGCCCTTGTTCAGGGCTTGTGCAGGAGCAACCAATCGATGTGTTTCTCTCACATGGATATTTCTCTCTATCTTTCCCTCTCTTCTACTCTCTCTAAAATTCAAATGAAAAATATCCTGAGGTGAGGATTAAAAAAAAAAAGCTTTACACAGTGGCAGAATCAGAGCCAATGAGGTTTATCTAAGGCAGGGGTGGGCAAACTTTTTGACTCGAGGGCCACAATGGGTTCTTCAACTGGACCGGAGGGCCGGAACAAAAGCATGGATGGAGTGTTTGTGTGAACTAATATAAATTCAAAGTAAAGGAGCGGAGGGGAGAGCAAGAGAACCCTCTGCTCTTTCGGCTCTGCAAGCCGGATAGAACAGCCGAACGGGCCGGATCTGGCCCGCGGGCCGTAGTTTGCCCACGGCTGATCTAAGGCGTGATTACTGCTAATTAGGAAAAAAAAAATAAGACTAAAGATTCTTTAAGATACATTTTTAAAAAGTACGTAAACACTTCTATCTTACACATAAAATATTATTTAACAAACTGAAGTAAAATAAAATCCATACCTTGTTCACATCAAATCTTTGAAGCAGTCTGGTTATAAATATCTAGAAGTCTATGCTTAAAAGCCACGTTCTTAATGATCTATTTAAAACTGAAACCACCCAAGCACTACTGATGTCCCTTCCCTTGCTTACACTGCTCTATTTAATACTTTTCCATAGTGATTAACACCTAACACTTCTAATTTGCTTATTTATTACTTTTACTGTTTTGCCGCCCAACCTCCCCAGCCAGAAAGGGTCTTTGTTGTTCAAACATGTTTCAAAGCCCTAGCGCTTGGCAAAGAGTAGGATCAAAGGCCTTTAAATTCAAATTATATTAAAACAGAGTAGTAATTACTTTTTAAAGGTTACAATTGTCAACAGGTTATTTGCTTTGGGAAAAAAAACTGAGAATACAGGGAAAACCAATAAAGGTTAAACTCAATTCAGCACCAAAGGAATAACATACTTGTATCAGCATCACCCTAATAAATAAAAAACTTTTCAAAAATAAGAACTTTAAAAATGGGAGAGAGACCGGGGGGCGCGCGGGGGGGCGGGGACGCGCGGGGGGGCGGGGACATCGATTTGTTGTTCCACTTATTTATGCATTCATTGGTTGATTCTTGTATGTGCCCTAATGGGGGATATTGAACCTGCAACCTTGGCACACTGGGACCACACTCTAACCAAATGAGCTACCCAGCTAGGGCTGAAAAATTCTTTAAGAATCTGAAAATAAGACAACAATAAACATAATATTTGCATAACTAAAAAGTTGTAGCCTGAATTTATTCTGATTCTCAACAGGTCTATTCTTATAAAACATTGTGTCAAACCCTTAAAGAAACTGTACTCCACAGAAGTAAGTCAACTTAATGGATATAACATCTAGATTTGAATAATTATGACTAATATATAACATGTACTGAAGGCCATTTTGCTGACCTACAAATGTCAATCAATCACCCAGCTGGTTTGAACTGTAACACCGTGCTGAGCAAAATGTGGTAATTATGACAAGCAAGAGCTTCCACTGCAACAACTAAAAAGGCTTGAAACAATTACGTGTTCAAAGATAGAAGAAGAGCTGTGGAAGCTACAAGAACAAAATGAAATTCCAGAAAGATAATCTTTCTTTCTTGAGGGCATTTGCAGATCCTGGAGCAGAGTAAAACCAGCAAAGCTTTCAGCAATTGCACAGGACTGGCATTATGAATTGGAAACTAAAGAAGCCCTCCACCACACAACTGAGTTCGAAGGACGGAGATGAGAGGTTGGGAGTCAAGTTGAAAAGATAAAATCTCTGTGGTCTTGTGGAAGTTCCAGGGGGAAAAAGAATGAACCCTGCATCACACACAAGACAGGTTTTCTCCACAAGACCTTTGCCCAATTTTAGAGCTGTAAGAGGTTAGAGGCTAAAGAGCTCATCTCAAGCCTCTGAAGAAGACAACTAAATCTCCCTTGATGTTTCAGGACTGAGGTAACAGAAAACTGCCAACTTCTAAATCAAAAGCCTGAGAAGTCCATGCCTAAGGAATATACATAAATTAGAGATGAACCGAATATAATTAAAATGGCTGCTCAGTCCTGACCTAGCTTGATTCCTGACTGGATTGAAGCAATCAATCTGCTTCTGCCTACCAGAAGAAAGCTCAAATCTTTTCTAGAGGGAAAAATTATATCACTTGCAGCTCCTAGCTTCTTTTATAAGTAATGTCCAGCATATAATCAAAATTTATGACATGCAAAAAGGCAGGAAAATTATGACAGAATCAAGAGAAAAAAACTCAGAATATTAGCAGACACCCAAATGATCCAGGTAACAGGCAAAGATTTTAAAATAACTATAACAACTATGTTACAGAAAATGAACTGTATCTGATTGGAGAAAAGAAAGCCAGAAGGTTCTTGCTTTTATATTAGGGCCAGTACTAGACTATGAAGACAAAGAAGGAAAGGGAGATATTTAGGATGAGGAATCAATTAAACCTAAGCTGAGAGTGTACTGTGTCTAAAGAAATAAAAGCCTTTTTTTCCAAAAGCAGCCTGAGGTGACCTCTGAAAATAGTTCACTCTTCACTTGACCCAGAAAATCCCACAAAATCATGCAAATCAAGAGGTTCAAATCTTCATATTCGCTTTAAAAACACGCATGAGGCCCTGGCCAGGTAGCTCAGTTGGTTAGAGCAGCCGTGGGCAAACTACGGCCCGTGGGCCAGATCCGGCCCGTTCGGCTGTTCTATCCGGCCCGCGGAGCCGAAAGAGCGGAGGGTTCTCTTGCTCTCCCCTCCGCTCCTTTACTTTGCATTTATATTAGTTCACACAAACACTCAATCCATGCTTTTGTTCCGGCCCTCCGGTCCAGTTGAAGAACCCATTGTGGCCCTCGAGTCAAAAAGTTTGCCCACCCCTGGGAGCGTTGTCCCAATACACGAAGATTATGGGTTCAATCCCTGGCCAGGACACATACAAGAAGCAACCAATGAATGTGTAAGTAAGTGGAACAACCAATCGATGTATCGCTCTTTCTCTCAAATCAATTAAAATAAAATTGTTAGCCTGGTCAGTGTGGCTCAGTGGTTGAGTGTTGACCCATGAACCAGGAGGTCACAGCTCAATTCCCTCAGGACACATGCCCAGGCTGTGGGCTCAATCCCCAATAGGGGGCGTGCAGGAGGCAGCCAATCAATGATTATCTGTCATCATTGATGTTTCTCTCTCTCTCTCTCTCCCTCTCCTTTTATATTCCTCTCTGAAATCAATAAAAATGTATATTTTTAAAAAGGTATCCAAGAGAAATTTCATTATCTTTCTACTGAGAATAGAATATCCTTTGCATAACCAATTGAAGCAAGCATGTCAAACTCACAGCCGGCAACAAGTATTTTTGCAGCCCAGCCAATATAACGGTATGTGAGAAATGTTTTAATAAAAAATTTTAACTTAATTTTTACAATATCCTGTTACACATAATTATTAATAACAAACTACAACGTTTGCTAATGACTGATTACTATAATGGCATTTCATTCATTTCCCTTATGTGCCTTACGCGCAGGCGCACCATTTCTCTCCACTAATACCAGCAGCGAATATTTTAGCAGCCAATTGCCACATCATTAGTCTTGTACTGACTTGTTTGGTGTGCGCAACAGGAAATATTTCGCTTTGAGAGAACAAGAAAAATAGGTTTCTTTGCATTACACTTATTAATTTGTGCAGTTATTCAGTGTCTGGTAAGTTAATGTTCAAGGAAAAATAGTAATTTTTATTAAAATATTCTATTATTTTATGTTAACGATTACTCGTTTATTTCAGCCCTTTCTATTCAGCATGTCTCTATCGAAAGAAACCTATGTTTCTATGAAAATTGAAGCTTTTGGTTTTTCTGCGGCGCACAGAAACTTCAACCTTGTTTATTTGGCCTGTGGTAGCCTTTGAGTTTGACATGCTTGAAGATTATATCCTTAAATCTAGTTAAGAAATATATAAGAATGATACCAGAATACATAACTGAAGGAAATTAAAACCACCATTCTTCTAGGTATTTTACATCTACCAACCAAACAATTAAAAAAAAAAAGGAGAAATATCCACACAAAAATGACATGCAGAAAAGCAGTGATAGTGTACCGTGAGAAACAGAATTCTAATTGTTTCTTCAGGCATTCTTTTAAGTCTTCTGTAGAAATTGCTGAATTGCTTTCTCCTGATGGTAGAAAACAAGAGGGGAAAAGTTAATACAAATTACTATAAGTTGTTAACTTTACATATTGTTATACTCAGAGTAAATCACAAAGTATACACAAATTAAACTCATAAAATTAAACTATTATTTTTTACAATTCAGATCACTCAAGGTCCAACTAATTTCTTTCAACCAATCAATTCTTCATTCTTTAGAGAGATTTCATCAGTTTAAAAATGTTTATCAAGTAATTAACAAAGCACCATTAATAATATATACTTATTGCTAACATATTGTAAAATACTACCCTAAATACTTTAAAATAATGAACAAGAGTTGATATAAATCTAAATTTGATGACAGTGACTAACTAGACAAAATGGCATATATACACACACAGAGACATCTGTAGTATTGGGAGTAAATCTGATATTAGTCTCACTCATTAAACTATCTCTCTCTTTTTTTAATGTTTTTATTGACTTTTTAGGAGGGATAGAGAGAGAGAAACATCAATGAGAGAAAGCATCAATCGGCTGCCTCCTGCACACCCGCTACTAGAGATCAAGCCCACAACCTGGGCATGTGCCCTGACCGGGAATGGAACCATGACCTCCTGGTTCATAGGTCAATGCTCACCACTGAATCACACCAGCTGGGCTCAACTTCTATCTCTTAATATTTTTTTCACTCCTTTAATTTTAGAACACCATTATCTTCCCATGAATATTTAAAGTACTCTAATGTCCAAAGGACCAGATCAACTCTATAATAGTCTCCTATACTTTCTATTATTTAAACGCAGAACATGAGCCTTTTTGGGGGGGACTCAAACCTGGAAAACTAAGACTATCTTACACAAAACATTACAGAGTCAAAGCATAAAATTTGTCCTTTTTTTCTTTTTTTAAATCCTCACCTGAGGAGAAACCAAGATGGTGGCATAGGTGAACACCTAAACTGCTGCCTCGCACAACAATTTCAAAACTACAGCTAAAAGGCAGAACGGACATCATCCAGAACCACAGGAAAGCTGGCTGAGTGGAAATTCTACAACTAGAACGAAAGAGAGGGGCACATGGAGACTCAAGAGGAACTGCAAAAGGCTGAGGTACGGAGACACGCGCGCAGAGGACGGGCGGCTGAGTGCCTGGATAGCTTTCTCTAGCAGGAGAGAGACGGAAGCTCCTGACTGCACTGAACCCCAGTTCCGACTGCACTGAACCCCAGTTCTGGGCGAGACCCTGGGGACCCAGACTCATACGGGGGGAGTCTGAACTGTCGGGAAAAGAGAGGAGCGCATGGAAACTCAGGGGAGCCACGAAATACAGAGGTCTGGAGGCGCGCGTGCAAGGGCACGCAGAGAGGACTGACAGCTGAGTGTGCCGCTGGCTTTCTCTAGCAAGAGGAAGACGGAAACTCCCGACTGCGCTGAACTCCAGTTCCAGGTGAGAATCTGGGAATCCAGATTAACTGGGGGAGAAACTGGACTGTCTGGCAGCGGGCGAAACTCGAGGGCGGCTTTCTCTCAGAGGTGCTTGCAGCGATTACCGAGGGACACGGAGACCCAGGGTCCTCATAGGGCAGGGCTAATGGGAAGCCAAGGCTGTCTGCTCCCCCCTGAGACTCCGCCCAATCCAATCTGAGCACAGAGGCTTTTGCAATTTTGCAAGTCTTGTCTCATAAGGCTGTCTCCAGCACAGAAGTTCTCCCATCATAGACACAGCTGATCCTCACAGCCAATTGGCCTGGAGGTCAATTCCTCCCAGTGATACAAACAACAATCAAGTCTTAACTACAACAAAGCTGTCCACAAAGGGGTGTACCAAGAGTGTCCACCTCAGGTAACTGGGGAGGCTGAGCCACTGGGCCCTATAGGACACCTAGCACACAAAGCTACTCTACCAACTCAGGGAAGCAGCGAAAATGCGGAGACAAAGAAACAGATCACAAATGAAAGAAATGGAGGAAAGCAAACTATTGGATATAGAGTTCAAAACCACGGTTATAAGGTTTTTCAAGAATTTCCCAGAAAAGGCTGATAAATTTAGTGAGACCCTCAAGGATATGAAAAAGGACCGACTAGAAATAAAACATACACTGACTAAAATAAAAAATATTATACAGAGACCTAACAGCAGACTAGAGGAACGCAAGAATCAAGTCAAAGATTTGAAATACAAAGAAGCAAAAAACACTCAACCGGAAAAGCAAAAAGAAAAAAGAATCCAAAATGTTGAAGATAGTGTAAGGAGCCTCTGGGACAACTTCAAGCGTACCAACATCAGAATTATGGGGGTGCCAGAAGAAGAGAGAGAGCAAGATACTGAAAACCTATTGGAAGAAATAATGACTGAAACCTTCCCCCACCTGGTGAAAGAAATAGACTTACAAGTCCAGGAAGCACACAGAACCCCAAACAAAAGGAATCCAAAGAGGACCACACCAAGACAAATCATAATTAAAATGCCAAGAGCAAAAGACAAAGAGAGAATATTAAAAGCAGCAAGAGAAAAATAGTTACCTACAAGGGAGCACCCATACAATTGTCAGCTGATTTCTCAACAGAAACTATGCAGGCCAGATGGGAGTGGCAAGAAATATTCAAAGTGATGAATAGCAAGAACCTACAACCAAGATTACTCTACCCAGCAAAGCTATCATTCAGAATTGAAGGGCAGACAAAGCTTCACAGATAAGAAAAAGCTAAAGGAGTTCATCACCACCAAACCAGTATTATATGAAATGCTGAAAGGTATTCTTTAAGAAGAGGAAGAAGAAAAAGGTAAAGATAAAAATTATGAACAACAAATACATGTCTATCAACAAGTGAATCTAAAAATCAAGTGAATTAAAAAACTGATGAACAGAATAAATTGGTGAATATAACAGAATCAGGGGCATAGAAAGGGAGTGGACTGACAATTCTCAGGGGGAAAGGGGTGTGGGGGTGCGGGAAGAGACTGGACAAAAATGGTACACCTATGGAAGAGGACAGTGGGGGGGAGGTAAGAGCAAAAGGTGGGGTGGGAACTGGGTGGAGGGGAGCTAGGGGGGGGAAAAAGAGGAACAATTGTAATAATCTGAACAATAAAGATTTATTAAATTTTAAAAAAAATCCTCACCTGAGGACATGCTGGGAGGTAAGGAGGCACGGAAAAGAAAGAGAAACATCAATGTGAGAGAAAAACATTGATTGGTTGCCTTCTGTATGCTTCCTGACTAGATAATCTAACCTGAAACCCAGGTACTATATGTGCCCTGACCAGGAATCGAGCTAGCAACCTTTTACAGCCCAGGATGACACTCAACCAAGCCACACTGTTGAGCTGTCCTCTTCTTCAAAAGCATTAATGATTAATTTTCTTTAAATATACAGACAATAGAATGTATATAAAGATAAATTCTGCCCTGGCTGGTCTGGCTCAGTGGATGGAGCGTGGGCCTTCAAGAAGGGTCCCGGGATCGATTCCGGTTGACAGCACATGCCCGGGTTGTGGGCTCGATCCCCAGTCGGGGGCGTGGGGGAGGCAGCTGATGCATGATTTTCTCTCATCATTGATGTTTCTGTCTCTCTCACCCTTCCTCTCTGAAATCAATACAAAATATCTTTTTAAAAAAAGGTAAATTCTGTGCATGATTTTACCACTACGTTGTCTTACTATTCAAGATTCAAAGTGATATTAGGTATTAACTTCATTAAAATGAATATAAGAAGCATTCTATTTTTACGTAAATAGAATCCTTCTAATACAAAATTCATCTACTCAATTACTAGCTAAATGAGCAATAACTTCATTTAACCTTTCAATATCATTATAGCAAATTTATTAACATATCAACTGGTTGCCACATCAGTTAAACTAACTCTATGTTCAAAGTAGCCAGCCAGTAATGCCCAGCCATCATCACGGTTTGATTCCCGGTCAGGGAACATGCCCAGGTTGCGGGCGTGACACCCAGTGTGAGGTGTGCAGGAGGCAGCCAATCAATGATTCTCTCTCATCATTGGTGTCTCTATCTTTCCCTCTCCATTCCTCTCTGAAATCAATAAAAATATATTAAAAACTAAAGCAAACAAACAACAAAGTAGCCACTAGTTAGGTATATTAGACCATAAGTAGAGAGTAGAGCCTACCACCTTAAATTATTATATGGAAATACCATCTCATTCCATTTCTGAAATCAACTTACAAACCAAAAGACTTTAAAAATCTAGTCCAAATATTTATAATAAATAAGGAAATTGAAGACAAAGATTGTTTTCCAAAGAGACCCTTCAGAAATTAGAAAAATTAAGTTAGGTCATGATGATCTATGATCCAATTTTAGTTTCCTTTAGATTTCGTCTATTTTAAATCAAATCAACTACTAATCCATAAATATTAAGTGAATATTAAAAAGAGAAAAACACGTCTCACAAGTTAAGTTGTAGTAGAACCATGTTTTTATTTTTAACACAGCCTTTTACTTAAAATTAATCCCTGCAACTTCACATTTATAAATGCATTTCACACTAACAAAAGTGATGGGTCATGGGAACAATGAAGTTCCAGGGTCAGATTTCACCCATAAATATTTAGAGGGGGGAAAAAAAAAGTGATGGGAAAATTGACAGAACTTGCACTAATCCCAACAAAATTGGACCCTATGAAAAATTGTAATTTAGGTTTCTTTCAACTATTTTGAATATTTTTTCCCTTTCATCTTGAATTTCACTTTCTTTTAATAGGAAATTTAAAGTTAATATTTTTTAATACAATTTTCACATATGGCCATTTTAAAACAGTATTTATTGATATCACCTAACAGCATTTTATTAACATAAACTTCTTTCCCAATAAGAAAATAAACTAATCAATCCACAGTTTAATTATAACAATGATAAAGAGTCTTGGGGGTGAGGGTGGGAGGTGGAGGGGGTAAAAAGACTAGCATATTGAATTCTCATTTGATCAATAAGACCTAAAGCTTACCGGAAATGTCATATATTTGGTAACTCAGATCTTCTGGCCCTAAAATCATTCCATTAGTTGATTCTTCAATGCCTGTAGAATTTCTTGTGGTTTCACAAGATGAATACATTACTTCATATTCCTTACACATATCATCTGAAAGCTCTGTATTACCTGTATGAAAGAAAACATACTGAAAATAAATAAATTCTTCAAATCCTATCTTTAGGAACTCTGGGCCCTATGTCTTCTATAACAAGATTTCAAGGAATCTACCAGTTGGTAAAATGTCCACATGATTTTAAGTACGAGTTCTCTTCCTAAGGGAGTTAAGTTTTGACAATTATGGATAAGCTAAAATGGTTAACAATAGCTTAAACTTATATAGCACTATCTATGTATCAGACAACTTAATGCACTTTTACTCACTTAATTTTGTCAAAATTATTATTACTATTTTTATTATTATTGTTTAATCTGTAGATTAAGGACACAAGCATGGGAAAATTAAGTCATCTGTCCAAGGTAAAATAAGTGGTAGATCAACACTAATTTGTAAATATCCTGTATAATAAAGAAGGAATATGCTAATTGACCATCACTCCATCACAAAGATGGCTGCACCCACAGCTGAGGCCAAGTTCCCATAAGGAGCCTTAAGGAGCAATCAGTAGGGACCTGAGGCTACGCCCTCCCCCACCTGGCAGGTCTTGATAGGGGATCTCAGGCTGGGCCTCCCACCCAGCAGGGCTTGACAGGGGAGTTCAAGCCACACCCCCCACCCAGTGGGGCTTGACAGGGGACCTCAGGCTGTGCCCCCCCCATATGGCAGGGCTTGACGGGGGACCTCAAGGTGGGCTTCCTGTCCTGGTGCTAGGCTAGGGGACCTCAGGCTGCCCCACCCGCCCAAGTGCCAGGCCGGGGGACTTCAGGCCATGACCCCCACTAGGTGGGGCTTGACAGGGGACTTCAGGCCACGACCCCTACCTGGCAGTGCTTGACAGGGGACCTCAGACTGCACCCCCCGCCTGGTGGGGCTTGACAGGGGACCTCAGGCCATGCCCCCAGCCCCAGCACCAGGCCTAGGGACCTGAGGTTGCGCCCCCGTGCCTGGCTGGGCTTGACAGGGGACCTCAGGCTGTGCCCCCCACCCAGCGGGCCTTGACGGGGGACCTCAAGGTGCACTCCCAGTGCTAGGTCGGGTGAACTCAGGCCGTAGCCCAGCCACATGGGACTTCATGCGGGACCTGAGGCTGCACCGCCCCCTCCCAGTGCTGGGGCGGGGGGCCTGAGGCTACACCCCCCCCGCCCCAGCGCCAGGCCAGGGAACCTCAGGCCATGCCCCCCACCCAGCGGGGCTTGACAGGGGATCTCACGCCATGTCCCCCACCTGGCGGGGCTTGATGGAGGACCTCAAGGCACGCCCCCCGCCCCAGTCTGGGCTGGGGGACCTCAGGCCACGCCCCCCGTCCTGGTGCCGGGCCAGGGGAACTGAGGCTATGCCCCCTGCCCAGCAGGGCTTGACAAGGATGGGACTGGCCTGGTCTGGATCTAGCCTAATGATGGGGGTGGGGGGGGGCAGTCGGGTCTGGGTCTCCCGCGATTTTGTGGTGCATGTGGGTGGACAGGGACTTGACTCTGGGTCCGTGGTGAGCCCCAGACTCTGATAGGAGGAAGGTTTTCATATACATTTTAATAATTTTCTTTTATCTCTGACACTTCTATTATAGAGAAAGGGCAAATAGCAATAATTATTTCCTCTAATTAATCCCCTTTTAATGTGCACGAATTTCGTGCACCGGGTCACTAGTCATTTTATAAATGGGCTTAAAGGCTAGACCCAAAGATATAGTTTCTGCTTGAAATTGGTGACCATTCATACTAGATATGAGAATTGTATACAAACTACATTTATAAACATACTTAATCAAATAATCAAAGGATGTACCCTAAAGTTCTCTAAATTGGTTTGGGGATATGTTTAACCAAAATGTGTTTTGTTCTGACAAAATATTTAGAACTCACCCTCAGGATGAGACCCAGATGTTGCTGCTGTTTCATGCCAAGAGCTTTCAGTTCCATGAGTTACTGGCGTGACATCAGTATTTCCATGAGGAATTTCTTGCCACACTTTGGCATTAGGATTTAAACCAGTTCCTTTAGATGTTACCTGCTAAATAATCAAAGGATCTACTTGTAAACTTTAAAAGTCAGTGCATTAAAAATACAGATTTAGGTACTTAAATGTGAACAAAAACCCAATATTAAGTAAATTAATAATAAATAAATATTAAATAAGCAATATTTCTTAAGTTTTTTGCTTAATTTGATAATATAAATCCTTTGGAGTGGATGAACTTGAAATGTATCTATATAAAATTTAGCTACCTGTATAATAAAAAGTATCTCTATAAAATACTATTAATATAGAAATACTGCTTTACCTCAATCTGCTTGCAAATGTCATAAAATTTATTCAAACTATTCACATATCTTTGACATTAGTATGTGTCTGTGTATCTAGAGCAAATTTTTGAGTTATCTAGAGCGATTTTACAGAGTATACAATTTTTACTGCCATCCAAACTGATACAGACCTTTGAGTCTGATTCTACCGCTGGAAATTAATTTCCTCCCAAGTCAAAACCAGCAATCTGCCTTACATTAGAATGTGCTTTTCCAAATTTGTCCTGAAAGTGTATATTCTTTTTTAAAAATTGTTTATAGTATTGCAGATGTTCCCTAATTTCTTCCCCCTGCCCCTGGCTTTCTAGCTACTGATTTAAGTCCACAACATAATTATGTAAAATTACCATCTAAAGTAATCTTTTGCATACCTCATGTAACCAGACACACAGAGGTGAAAAGTAGAAATGGATCATAGTATAGAGGGTGGGGAAGAAGAGTATTCAAAAGACGGAGAGAGAAGATAGCAGGATGCACAAATACACTTCTCTCACCTCATTCCACCAAACTGGGCTTGTTCCTTCTCAAATACATTAATGACTTTCAAAAAGTACTCCCTCTCCAAAAAGTTATTTTTTTAAATATATTTTTTAATTGATTTCAGAGTAAGGGAGAAATAGAAATATCGATGAGAGACAAACTTCGATCAGCTGCCTCCTGCATGCCCCTCACTGGGGATCGGGCCTGCAACCTGGGCATGTGCCCTGGCTGGGAATGGTTCATAGGTCGATTCTCAACGACTGAGCCATTTTGGTAGGGCCCAAAAGTTACTTTAACTGTCTTCGCAGTTATAGGCCCCTCCCCTGGATGGCAGGCACCAGAAAGTGTATTCAAAGGGCAAGGTGCTTTCAAGCATATACTTGGGATTCAGCTTTCATGAAAAATAACTGGTACACATTGAGCCAAGTTATCAGGAGGTTGTTATAAATTCTGTCTACATTGAGGGAGTTCTTACGACTGACACTGCATCATGGGACTAAAAAAAAAACCCAAACATCAGCCTTTAAGATATCACTAACACTGAAAAATGGGCAACCAAAGCAGGACTCTGGGTAGGTGGAACTTCAGAGCCCCCAGAGTTGCTGAGAAGACTCAGCTTCTGGGAGGCCTAACTATACTTCCTATAACTATGTCCCATGAAATTCCCCAGTTACCTTTTAATAAGGTTGTTGTTGTTAATCCTCACTGGAGGATATTTTTTCCATTGAATTTTAGAGAGTGGAAGGGAGGCGGGGAGAGACCCAGAGAGAGAAACATAGATGTGAGAGAGACATTGATTGGTTACATCCCACACACACCCCAACCAGAGCCCCTGACTAGAGCCCCAGACCAGGACTGGGGATCCAGTTTGCATCCAAGGCATGTGCCCTTGACTTGAATCGAACCAGGGACCCTTCAATCTGCAAGGCAGCGCTCTATCCACTGAGCCAAACCAGCTAGGGCAATAGACCGATTTTTTACTTGGGTTTCCATACTATGCAACTATTATGACTAACATGACTTATATGTAGGAACCAATGAAACATTGTTATAGCTTGCCATATATTTTTTGATTGCTTATCAACTAAAACGCAATTTGGGAAAAAGGAGAACACTCAGACACAATGTCTTTATCCATGCCAAGGTTCATTCATATGTTGGGAGCAAGAACTGGGCCTACATGGTGGTTGTAATGGCAGTATTTTATCATTGACACTGTTTAGAATTGCCAGGTATAGGATAATTATAAGCATATGCCTTTTAGTCAATGTATTGCTTTAAAATTCTCTACAGACAATACACCCCCTTTCTGCCTTCACCACAGCAGTACCCTCCCCATCACCTTACCTTTGAAACTGAGCTGCCTGAATATGATATGGGAATTTAGGTACAGCTTAATTTCTGACTGATGCAGGAAAAAACAATGAGGAGTTTGTGAGAGCCTAGCTTCCCTGCCATGTAAAAAGCATTTAACTTGTTACTAAGCAATTTAATAGAAGAAAATCTATGTACTGGCATACCCTCCTCCTCCCTCACTTTCCTTAATTCTGAAAATAAAAGTTATGTCCCTACCCAAGAAAATGGCAAATAAAAGACTACAGCTCTCAGCAAAACTTATGGAATTGTTACATAGTAGTATGTTGCTTTAGTAAAATAGAATAGGAATTGTTATTTCAAGGTAGTTAATAATCATTACGTAAACATATAATGGCTAAGGCTCCAGAAGCACACTTAAATTCAAAACACAACTGTAATTAAAAACAAACCAAAAAACCCAGCTCTAACATTAACAGTACTGTGATACTTAACCAACATTTTCAGTTGTTTTCCAGAATATCCAATTCATAATAATTCTTTAAAAAGTACCAATATTACCTTAATAAAGCTAGATTGAAGTATAATTCCATTAACTGAGAAACAACTATGGCATAACAGAAAAAAGTTAACTTTGTTTTGCCACCCAGGAATTATGAAATTATTGGCCTCAGTTTCCTCATTTTAAAAAACATAATCTCTAGTCTACCAAAACTTCTTACTAGTATAGTCCCTACACATCTTGGAGACTTAACTTCATTTGTTTTGCTCACTACTTCCTCTTTTCCTCTTGTTATTTGTATATAACCTCTATTTTGTTATCAGTATAATAGTTTATTTAAACAGGTGTTCTCTGCAACCAGGCAGTGGGCTCAAGGAAGACAGAAACTAGGTCTTCCTTTTCTATTTTAGCTGTTAACACAAACCAAGTGAGAGTAGACCCCCAGCTGTCTATTGAATAAAATAAGAGGCATGTGTGCAATAAAGGAATGTTAAGCATCTATAATTACCTTCCCAACATGCTAGACCAGAGTTGACAACACTCTTTCTTTCTTTCTTTTTTTTTTTTTTTTCAATGTGGCCTGAGTTTAAAATGGAAATCTTATGTCAAAATGGTTTATGGCTTTTTGGTTTCAGGGCTGCTAAAAGCTTTTACAATAACATCAAAATCAATAATAAAGTGTCAAACCTTGCAGGGGAGGAAAAGCATTTTTGAAGAAGCACCATTTGAATAATCATAGCAAAATCTTAGCTTAGAGAGGTTAATTCACAATTACCTCATATAATAATTAGCTCAGGAAGGAAACCAACTAGTTTTCTTATTACAACCAGGGAGCCCTGCCAGGACAGGTACCAGGTATTTAAAAATCTCTATGGCATAATTTTAGAGGCAAGTTAGCTTTATATTTATCACTATATAGACATGCAAACAATGTGCACAGTACCAAAAGTATCTTATCAAGGATTTTTTTGTTTCTTTTGTTAATCCTCACCTGAGGATATTTTTCCCTTTGATTTTTTAGAGGGAATGGAAGGGAGGGGGGGAGACAGAGAAAGAAACATTGATGTGAGAGAGACACATCCACTGGTTGCCTCCCATACACGACCCAACGGGGGCTGGGGATCAAGCCTGGAACCAAGGGTACCAGATCTGTGCCCTTGACAAGAATTGAACCTAGTGTCGGCCTGCAGACTGAAAGGTCCCGGGTTCGATTCTGGTCGGGGGCATGTACCTTGGTTGCAGGCATATCCCTAGTAGGGGGTGTGCAGGAGGCAGCTGATCGATGTTTCTCTCTCATCGATGTTTCTAACTCTCTATCCCTCTCGCTTCCTCTCTGTAAAAAAATCAATAAAATATATTTAAAGAAAAAACAAAAGAATTTAACCCTCGACCCTTCAGTCTGCAGGCCAACGCTCTAAGCACTGAGCAAACCGGCTAGGGCTTATGAAGGATTTTTAGTTGTCACTGTGCAGAACACACTGTGGCTAAATTAAAGAGAAAGGTAATTTATTAAATGGTAGTGTCACTATCGCTGTCACTAGAAGGGCTGAAAAACGCAGATGCAAAGATAACATCACCCAAAATAATCTTGCAGAAGTGGCTTGAAGAGGAAATCACTATCCCTGCCACTACCAAGCACTAAATGCAAAATCAAAATCCATTATGAACAATCTTTACTATAGTTAGCACCAACTTAACCTTGAAACTATTAACTACATTTCAAGCTGACTAGCTCTAATCCATTCCTGACTGCAAAATGAAAGTTGTGAATAGAACCTCCATTTCCTTATATTGTGTATTTTCAAATACAAGGCATCTGTGGGTGCGTCTGACCAGTGGCTCTGAGGTAACATGCTTGCATCCACTTAGACACATGAGAATCTGAGAATTTTTGAGTTTTGAAAAGTATGTACATAATATGGGTATTTCTGCAAATTTAGAAAGCTTCTCAAAAATTGGGAGGCTGCAAATATGACAAATGTACACTATAATAGATTAAGACTAACATTTAACATAAAAATATACACTTAATTCATAAATATCCAAATACTGGGGGATTATGACCAAAAACTTAGCTTTTATTGATGAGATTATTTTATTAAGCATTTAATAATCAAAATAATTAACTAGATGATTTTCAGCAGCATACTATCTACAAATCTGATGTGAACCTTGATACTGGTGCCAAGAATAAAGTGTGTAGTGTATGGCACATAAACAAGCAGTACTCCTGGGCATATTTATATTTTCACCAGCCTAGTTAGCAGTATACACTTTAAAAGCCAATGTACACAAGAAAACATATACAAGGATGTGTTATTGCAGCACTGACCCCATAAGTAAAAGACTGAAAACAACCCAAAGTCCATCTATAGGCAAACAGTTCAATAAAATTTTGTATATTTTGTAACATATAAAAATTAAAGAAAAAAGAGGCCTATATACTAGTACACTAATATGAAAAGTGCTCAAATATATGCTGTTCAGTAAAGAAAATCAAGTTGCAAAATATAAGTACTTTATTTTATCATTTATGTTAACAAACATAAAATCATTACATGCCCTAACTGGTTTGGCTCAGTGGATAGAGCATCGGCCTGCGGACTGAAGGGTCGCAGGTTCGATTCTGGTCAAGGGCATGTACCTTGGTTGCAGGCACATCCCCAGTAGGAGGTGTGCAGGAGGCAGTTGATCAATGTTTCTCTCTCATCGATGTTTCTAACTCTCTATCCCTCTCCCTTCCTCTCTGTAAAAAAGTCAATATATTTTTAAAAATCATTATACAGATAAATTTATAGGTATGTAAAAACAGAAAATGTCTAGAAAGTTACCCCAACCTGTTAACAATAGAAACTAAGATAATTTGCCAAACAGGGAAAATGTATAAAAAGACAAGAAGGGATGGTTAATTACAATGTATCATTTTTACCATTAAACTACTTTATGTCATTTTGACCAAAAAATGCTGTAATCCACATAACTTTTCTAAAAGCTGGCAATGTTTATCAAAAGCCTTAAAAATAGCCCTGGCTGGTGTGACTCAGTTGGTTGGGCGTTGTCCCATGCACTAAAATGTTGCTGGTTCAAATCCCTGGATTCCTGGGACACAGGCCCGGTTGCAGGCTCTATTGCCAGTGAGGGTTGTGTAGGAGGAATGCGATTGATGTTCCACTCCCACACGGATGCCATAGAGACTATAAAAAAATCAATAAAAGTATGGGGGGGGGAATGCCTTAAAAATATACATTTTTGATCTAGAAATTCTACTCAGAAGAGATGTGCAAAAGCATGTACAAGAATGTCCACATTAATTTTATAATACTGAAAAATTAGAAACATCCAACTGCTATCATCTGAATGTTTGCATACCCGCCCCCATTCATGTTAAAATCCTAATGCCCAATGTGATGGTATCGAGACATGGGGCCTTTGGGAGGTGCTCTTCTAAAAGAAACCCACGGGGCGCCCTGGCCCTTTCACCAGGTGAGGACACAGAGAAAGGCACTCACCAGCTATGAACCAGAAAGCCCTCACCAAACACCAAATCTGCTGGCACTATGATCCTGGACTTCCCTGAAACAAATTTCCTTTGTTTATAAACTACCTAGAGTGTGATTCTATTACAGTCTAAATTGACTTAAGATACCAACTACAGAGGATTTGTTCAATAACTATAGCACAGCCTTTTACAGAATACTCCAAAGCCTTAAAACCAGACTGTATATAAAACTGGTTAAACTAAGTTCTGTGGACTGCACCAATGTCAATTTGCCAGTTTTTACATCATATTATAGTTATGCAAGGTGTTATTACTGGGAGAAAGCAGGCAAAATGAGCATAGGACACCTGTACATTTTTGGGGCAACTTCTTAAGAATTTATAGTTATTTCAAAATAGTTTTTTAATATTGTAAAGACATTGAAATGTTCACAGAAACTTGGGGGGGGGGGAGGTAAGGCAAATTGCTATTTTATAAAAATGATTTAATTTTGTGAAATAATGCACAAGCATAGAAAAGATTGAGAGTGACTAAAAATTAGGGTTTTCAATAGTTACCTCTAAGCGGCAGTGTTTTTATTTTCATTTTTGTGCTTTTCTGTATTTTCCTAAAATTAGCATCTATTACTTTTACAATCAGAAAATATATAATGAAACATTTAAGATACAAATAAAAAGACACATCAACAGAATATCCCAGAGCCTTAAAACCAGATTGCATATCCCAGAGCCTTAAAACCAGAATGATATAAAATCGTTCCTGGCAAGTGACATAAAAAACTACTGTCTTCAAAAAAGCTTAAAGAACTTACCAATTGCTAAGAAAAGCACAAACAAGCAAAATGACAATTCACAGAAAAAAAGTACCCAAAAAACTAACACACACAGAAAAATGTTCAATTGCACTGGTCGATGAAGAAACACAAAATGCCCTAGCTGGTTTGGCTCAGTGGATAGCGTCGGCCTGCAGACTGAAGGGTCCCAGGTTCAATTCCAGCAAAGGGCACATGGCAGGGTTGCTGGATCCCCAGTAGGGGGCATGCAAGAGGCAACCGGTCAATGATTCCCTCTCATCATTGATTTTCTATCTCTCTCCCATCCTCTCTGAAATCAGTAAAAAAAAATAATTTTAAAAAGCAAGTATTAAAAAAAAAGTAAATAAATTATTTCATTTTAACCTATACAGTGATTTTTTAAATATAAGAATGCCTGGTGTGGCCGAAACCGGTTTGGCTCAGTGGATAGAGAGTCGGCCTGCGGACTGAAGGGTCCCAGGTTCGATTCCGGTCAAGGGCATGTACCTTGGTTGCGGGCACATCCCCAGTGGGAGGTGTGCAGGAGGCAACTGATCAATGTTTCTCTCTCATCGATGTTTCTAGCTCTCTATCCCTCTCCCTTCCTCTCTGTAAGATATCAATAAAATATATTTTTTAAAAAAAAGAATGCCTGGTGTGGACAAAGATACAATAAATTGGGCAACACTAAAAACAGTCACACCACTTTTGGAAAGCAATTTGCCAATACTGATATAAAAAAACTTTAAAAATGTTCACTCTTTGATCTAATGCAGTGAATTTTAGCCTAAGGGCTTTATACACAAGAGTGTTCTTTATAGAATTACTCAACATAAGGAAAAACTGAAAACTAAAAATGTCCAACAAAAAAAGTTGGTATTTTTCTGCCCAGCCAGCATGGCTCAGTGGTTCAGCACTGACCTATGAACCAGGGGGTGACGCATGGTTAGATTCCCCTTCAGGGCACATGCCCAGGTTGCGGGCTCGATCCCCAGTGTGGGATGTGCAGAAGGCAGCCAATCAATGATTCTCTCTCATCACTGTTGTTTCTACTTCTCTCTCTCTCCCTTCCTCTCTGAAATAAAAAATATATTTTTTAAAAAAGTTGGTGTTTTTCTATAACCAAGTCTTTATTGTTTGTTTGTTTGTTTTTTAAATATTTTATTGATTTTTTACAGAGAGGAAGGAAGAGTGATAGATAGTCAGAAACATCGATGAGAGAGAAACATCGATCAGCTGCCTCTTGCACACCTCCTACTGGGGATGTGCCCGCAACCAAGTTACATGCCCTTGACCGGAATCGAACCTGGGACCTTTCAGTCCGCAGGCTGACGCTCTTCCACTGAGCCAAACCGGTTTTGGCTATAACCAAGTCTTTAAAATGACATAATGAATCTGACAAGTCAGTTTAACTGGAAGGCTTATTTTCTTTTAAACTCTAGATAACTATGTTTGATTCATCTTTTGACTAAAGTTCAATAAAAAACCACATCAAAATCCTTCTCTTCTACAGAACTAGAAGTAAAGTCCTCGAGGCTACAGTTATATAAAAAAAAAATCTAATGAAGGATGTAAATTGTCCAAGTGCCTGTTGAAACTACCTGCCAACATACACATAGTATGTAAGCACACAGATACTCTCAAATTACCACAAAAAAATTCAAATTGTCAGTCCTTAAAATTAACAGATTCATTACCACCTCTATTTCTAAGCAATATATGTCATCACCAACTAACCAACAGAAGCGCTCAATATTGAACCATTTTATGCCATTTCCAAGCTGGGGAAGAGATATAAAGAAAGGAAAAAAGGGAAACATCAAATTCTTGGCAAAATAATACCTTTAGCACTTAAGTAATGTAAACAGTCCTCAAAGAACTGAGCCATTTACTTCAAATTGTTATCTGATAAAGCCAATGGCTAACTATACAAATGAACTTAAAAAAAAAAAACAACTCAAATATCAGTATTAAATATCAAAATAATCCTTTTCAGAAAAGGGTGCCTTTTAACTCCCAGTGTTCATAGTCAAGTCAACAAAACATGTTACGGTACTTTCAAATGAAAATGACCACAAAACTGAGATGAGACTTATCTTTCATAAATATATATGAAAGCAGCAGCTCACATATGGATTTTATGTACCAGATTCTATTCTAAGAGCTTTATATTAACTGTCAATCCTCTTAACAACTCTATAAGATGGATTTTTAATATTATCCTCATATATTAGTATTATTCTCAACTTACAGATAAGAAAACTGAAAAACAGAAGTTAAAAAAAAATTTGCTCAAGGTCATACAATTAGAAAGTGGCTCTGCCTGAGCAGGCAGCCTGGCCCCAGAGTCCACGTTCTTAACCACTCTTTTACGCAACTCTGTATATAAATGTATCTTATCATTATTACTCAACCATTGCTCTCCTATTTTTTTCCTTCCCCCAACTCAAAAGACTAGTATAATCCTATTTCTCTTACCTTGCTCAACTGCAAATTTTGTAAATTCTATAAATTTACATTCTCACAGCCAGTTCAACAACAAATACTTTAGTACCAACTATGTTGCTCCGTTGATAAGGAGAAAAGTGCCAATAACCACACATTCAGTGAATCTTTGATTTCCTCTGAAAAAATTATCATAAAAGCTAGGATATTTTTTAGCCCTAGCCGGTTTGCCTCAGTAGATAGAGCATCGGCCTGTGGACCAAAGGATCATGGGTTGGATTCTGGTCAAGGGCCCTGGTCTGGGACACGTGCAGGAGGCAACCAATCGATGTGTTTCTCTCACATCGATGTTTGTCTTTCCCTCTCTCTTAAAAAAAACACCACAAACTAGGATATTTTTTAGAATGAAACGGGATGAGACATCTGTTCCAGAACAGAGGTGTACTATTGACTGTCCAGGATGAAACGGGAAGTATGGTCTCCTCTACCTATTTTGCAGTTTGTGGTATCTAACGGTATGGAATGCGAGCACACAGCATGCTATACAAATCCTGATTACTCGACTTTTCTGTCCTGACACAGAAAATGCTTTTCTCATTAACATATAAACCAAACCAAATTTAACTCATCTCTGGAATTTGGCTTCATGCCTACAGTTCATACCCTACCCTTAGTAATATTCATCTAAAGTACTCTTCTTGTCTTTGGTTTAGAGCCAGTAATTTATAAATACAGAGATAATTTTTGAAGCAAAGATATGTTCAAATGGTCTGACAAAGCAACAGACAAGAGAGGAAACATGAGTATGTGATACTCAAGTTACTTCTTCTTGCATTTACTTAATGCTTATACATTAGAAAAAGTATTTTTTTCCAATAGAGCAAATATGAAATGGCTATTTGCATTTTATCATTTGTATCCCTTTAAGTCTTGCATGTAAATGAATCTGTATTTTTAACATACTAAAATCTTCATTGTTTTATTTTTTTTAATTGATTTCAGAGAGAGAGAGAGAGGGAGAGAAAAAGAAACACTGAGTTGTTGTTCCACTTGTTTATGCATTCATTGATTGCTTCTTGTATGTGCCCTGACTCGGGATCAAACCTGCAACTTTGTTATCAGGACAACACTCTAACCAACTGAGTTACTACATGGCCAGAGCTTCATTCTTATTTTTAAAGTTTTATTTGTCCAATTAAAACTATACTCAAACTATTAAAAAAAATTAATAAGGTAATTACCCTGTTTGGTTTACCCAAATCAGAGCAAATTAGTAACAAGGCTGAAATTAGAACTCAAAAAGTTACATATCTCTTAAATCAGTGCTATCTCACAGTAATTATTGTAATTATCAAAGCTGCTATCAAGTAGTTTTGACAAATTTACCAGAAATATTTAAAGAACAAATTTCAGTGGTTTTGAAAGGCAATTACTAACATACTGGACAATTTACATCACAATAGTTACTGTAATGGTTAAACACTATTGTCTGTCAAGCATTACCTAGTAATACCGTATTACAAGGCTTACGTAATATATAAACACCACAGACACCGGAAATACAAACTAACTCTGCCAGAAGAAATCATTTATCTCAAATTATAAGTAGGAACTTGAGGCTCAAAAGTCCTCACTTGCCTCAGGTCATACAAGGATTCTAAAACCCTTACAGAAAATCACAATGCAGTAATACAAAAGTTTACAATGTTTTCTGAAGACCGAAAACCTCCCTCAAAAATTAAACTTTAAACAAAACAAAACTTAAGCAAAACACAGGATATAGGAACGATAAATTAAAATGCTATCAACAGTTTTCATTTAAGGATATTTAAGGATATTCAAGGAGGTTAGAATCTTTTTTATGACTTCAAATTGACAGCTGGATTCATTTCTCAACTTCCTCTACTTTCCATTCCTCAGCAATAAAGATTCAGATGCCATTTCTATGGAATCAAAAACTTTTTTTTTAATATATTTTTATTGATTTGAGAGAGGAAGGTAGAGGGAAAGATAGAAACATCAGTGATGAGAATCATGGATGGGGCTGCCTCCTGCACACTCCCTAGTGGGTAACATAGCCCTCAACACAGGCATGTGTCCTGACCAGGAATCTAACGGTGACCTCCTAGTTCATGCTCAACCACTGATCCACACCGTCCAGGCTCAAAATCTTTTTTTTTAAAGTCAACTGTTTTATTTTTATTTAATTTTGTTTATTATTTTTTTGTTAATCCTCACCCAGAGGATATTTTTCCACTGATTTTTAGAGAGAGTGGAAGGGGGAGGGAGAGACAGAGAGAAACATCGATGTGAGAAAGACACATCTGATTGGCTGCCTCCTGCACACACCCCAACCAGGGCCAGGGAACCTGTAACCAAGGTAGGCGCCCTCGACTGAAATAGAACCCAGGACCCTTCAATCCGTGGGGATACGCTCTATCCACTGAGCCAAACAAGCCAGGGCTCAAAATCTTTTTTTAAGCTCCTAGGTAGAAGACCAAAATCACAGATTTGAAATGTACATGTCTAGTATTAAGGATCACTTCCATTAACTGGGAATAATATGAAGCTGGCATGCAGTCTGAATGAAAATTGATACGCAATAGTTGAACACCAATATTTCTACTTTTTCACATACTGTATACTTTGAAGCACCATGAGATACTTTTACATCTTTATATTCACCTGAACCTTTTATTCCACTTTTCACACTTCAAAAATAATTTTTACTTTATTTTCAGTCCATTATATGTAAAAATATTTTTATTTGAAAATATTTTTATTCATTTTTAAATTCTGAATCAAGTTGCAATAAATATTCCAAAATCAATCTGTTCAAAAAATCACTCAGCTATTCACTTACTTGTAATTCTTCTTGGCAATCACTTCACAATTCATATAGTTATTTTCTTCTTTTCTAAATCACTTTTTAAAAAAACGATTTCTGGCCCTGGCTGGTAGCTCCGTTAGAGCACTGTCCTGATATACCCAAGTTTTGGGGTTCCATCCCCAGTCTGGGGACATACAAGAATCAACCAATGAGATAGAGTGTTGGCCTGCGGACTAAAGGGTCCCAGGTTGGATTCTGGTCAAGGGCACGTACCTTGGTTGCGGGCACATCCCCAGTGGGAGGTGTGCAGGAGGCAGCTGATCGATGTTTCTCTCTCATCGATGTTTCTAACTCTCTATCCCTCTCCCTTCCTCTCTGTAAAAAAATCAATAAAATATATTTTTTTAAAAAGAATCAACCAATGAATACATAATAAGTAGAACAACAAATCGCTGTTTCTCTCAAATAATTAAAAAATCATTTCTAGCCAGTGGTATCTAATAACTTTCTATAAATAATTATCTAAGCTAATAGAGAAAAACAGAGTACTTTGCATAGGCACACTTACCTATGGATTACTGTAATATAAAATTAATGAAAAATTATTCAGGCAAATATCCCACTATTTTAAGACACTAAGGCTAACCTAAAGTGCAAAATGTTATCACCTAAAAAAGCAGAAAACTTTGGAAGTCAGATAAATTATTTTTAAAATTATGTAAGATCTGGGGGAAGGGGGGAATGGGAGTTGATTAACGTGTACAGAATTTCAGTTTTGCAAGATGAAGAGTCCTGATGGTGACAGTTGCACAACAATGTAAATGTACTTAATACCACTGAACTATACACTAAAATAGTGAAGATGATATATTTTGTTATGTGTATTTTACCATAATTAAAAATAACTTTTTAATATATTTTATTGATTTTTTACAGAGAGGAAGGGAGAGGGATAGAGAGTTAGAAACACTCATCAGCTGCCTCCTGCACACTCCCCAATGGGTATGTGCCCGCAACCAAGGTACATGCCCTTGACAGGAATCGAACCCGGGACCCTTGAGTCTGCAGGCCGACGCTCTATCCCAGGGGTGGGCAAACTTTTTGACTCAAGGGCCACAATGGGTTCTTAAACTGGACCAGAGGGCCGGGACAAAAGCATGGATGGAGTGTTTGTGTGAACTAATATAAATTCAAAGTAAACATCATTACATAAAAGGGTACGGTCTTTTTTTTATTATTATTTCAATAGTTTTATTCATTTCAAACATTTTAACAAGAAGAATGTAAACACTAATTATTATAATTTGAAACTTCAAAAAATGGAGGAATCATAGCACAATAACATACCTTATATTGAAGATGGCAAAAGCAAAATAAAATTGCCTAACAAAGGAAAGGTACAAAAGCCTTTCAAATTAAACTTGAATATAATAAAATAATTTAAAACTAAAACAAATAGAAAGAACAAAATGTGTAAACAGTCAATTAAACATTTTCTTTAGTTCAACTTCCAAATTATGCCCGGGACGTAGATGTAGATGGCAATGTAGACTGGGTTGAAAGGTTTTTGGTCTTTAAAACATCAACTTCAGTGGGAACAGTGTTGTTGGTCTCCTTTTTAGCTAATGCTCTGATACTGTGCTCTCCAGGGGCGTGTCTCCCTACATCACCACGATAACGTGTCTACGCATTCCCAGGGTGATGTCGGGGACGCCTCCGTGGGCATTCCAAGGAGCCTCTGGAAGATTGAGAGGTTGTTCCTTCTACTGAATGGGTGGATATAAATCCGCCCACTCAGAAGAAGGAGCTGCGGCCGTGTTTCCCCACGTTGCCATGTTAACACTGCTGCTGGTGAAGGAGCAGAGGGGAGAGCAAGAGAACCCTCCGCTCTTTCAGCTCTGCGGGCCAGATAGAACAGCCGAACGGGCCAGATCCGGCCCACGGGCCGTAGTTTGCCCACGGCTGCTCTATCCACTGAGCTAAACTGGTCAGGGCTAAAAATAATTTTTAAAAGTTATGTGAGAGTGATTAGAGCATCTTAGGGTACATAAAATTCATTGCTATCTAAAGTGGTTCTAAGTATTCATTTTCAGAGAAAACCTCAAATAAAGACAGAAATCCTATTAAAAAAAAACAAAACAAAACACTGCCAAACAATTAGAGCAGACTTAACTAGCTGAAAATATTAGCTGGAGGGGGAGTTAGGGGGGAGGAATGATGTGAAAAAGGAATAAAATGTTAGCAAGCATAAAAAACATGAAAAATTTGCAAACTGCCTCCTTGGTGCTCAAAACTTTAAATAACACTCTAGTAGCCAGAAGAAGGGAGCTGTTTCAAACTTACAGAATTTGTTTAACAATTTATGTTGGGACATGTTTGACAATTTTGTGAATTATCCAGATATTTTTACCTCTTTCCAGAGAGCCACTGTGTGTCTCCTTCAAAACAGAGGTGAGAAAAAAATAAACTACTAAGGTCTATATAGCCATTTGCCTGTAAGACCAAGTTTAAAAAAAAAAAGTGACATCTAAGTATTATTTAAAATAAGACTCTTTGCCTACTGAAGCATAAAAATCTTTTAAGTAATTTAGAATCCTAATTGCAGCTTAAACATTCACTGGCTTGGCAATCTTGGGCAAGTTTCTTAAATTCTCTGTGCCTTAGTTTATCTCTAAAATGGAGGTAACAGCACTTCGTCAAAAGTAGGCTTGAATATATATATATATATTTGCATATGCATGCAAAAACACTTAACAGGCCTGACACATAGTAATTACAATACACTATTATTATACTATTATCATTACTTTTTATATATCCCACTGATTCCAGTTATAAATTAGTGAACTGGAGTCTCTCCAGAAAAATGCACTCAGTAAGAGATTTTGAACACAACTGCAGAGGACTCATAGATCCCAGATTGGAGAAGTCTAAAGATGATCCACATGCAACTTAGTTTTATAGTAAAGTGGTTCTTAAACTCTCCTGTGCCATGGACCTCTTCTCAGAATAACGTTTTTAAGTATATAAAATACTAAGGATCACAAAATAAACCAATTATATTTATCAAAGTATTTTTAAATTTCAAATTTAGCAATAAATGTACTTTACTGATACATTAAATAACAAGATTCTTTATACATAATAAAGAGTAATGAACATAAAGATTATCTGTTAAAACTGTAATAGGATATGAAAATATTTCTCTTGTTGCATCCATTAAAATTTCAATAATTTTCACTTCTAGATTTCAATTAGAAGCTAGTGAAAATAAGCATTTTTTTTTCCCTTAACCAAGTTCATGGACTTCCTCAATTCTATCTAGGGACCCAGATTAAGAACTCTTGGCTTAGGGGAAAGTGCAAAAATAAGTTCTGAAGCCAGAGCTTTATGTTCTAGAAGTCAGACTTCAGACTTTAGTCCCCACATTATTCACACCTGAATGACCTTAGACATCAAACTTCTGAGCTTGGGTTCACTTATTTAGAATAATTCCTATATCATTAAGTTACAAGGATCAAATATTAGTTAACAAAATGCTAAATGACCAGTGTTGTTTTTTAGTTTTTTTACTGATTTTAACATCATATATTCAGCCCCAAATATGTAGTGACATATTAATTTTCAATAAAACTCATTAGGAGAGAAATTTTAAATCACATACCGATTCACAAAGAAAATGATTAATGGAAACAATTGTATGTAAACAGTTTAGCGAGAGCCGTGATTTGTCATTAGAATGACTTGTATCTAAATCTCAATCCCGCTACTTTACCTTTACTAAATTACTTAACCTCTCCACCTCTCATCTGTAAAACACTGCTTTGTTGTTTTAAAAACAAGAGAGGATCAAATGGAGCTATTATTATAGTTCACATTTTAACAAAGCCAAAGAAATCAATTTGGAACTGAAAAGTTTATTTTGGAATTATGTTGATATAAATAAAACTTCACAGTCCTTCTTTTGCCTGGCAAAACATATACACACTGAAATCTGCACCATTTAGACGGCATAACATTCCTAACACAAACTGGCATTGTTTAAAATCATAATCTGATTTCTTTTTCTGCCCAAAGAAAAACAAGTATAAAAATCAGTCAACAGAATGGCTTCAATTAATTTTAAAACTTTTCATGATTCACCTGGGATATTCTAATGAATGTTTATTATCAATGTTGGACATTCTGTAAAGTAACTGTGTCAATTTAAAACCCAATTTAAAGCTCTCACATTTATCAGATACACTGAGTAGATTAAAAAGTGAGAGCATGTCATTTTCTTTACACGGAATTATTACAGAGTAAGATCCCTCCCTTCCCCCGAAAAGACTGGCCGATCAATTATACAACCTGTAAATTCCTTCCCTCATTGAAAAGATTCTTTTATGGGCATAGTTAACAAGTGCCAAGTTGCGAAGTTGCAGCTTTGCTGGTTTGACGTTTTCACAATGCAAGAACAGTATGATCTGGAATCTACTCAAAGCTTTAGCCAGGCAGTCAGCTGATGCTCACTGCACACAAGAGAAAGACAGAAATAAGAGAAATTAAACCTCGTATATTTGTGTAAGGCAGGTACCTATTACCTAAAATTAAAATAGGCCAACAGCTGACGTTCCAATTACAAGTTTAAAAAGTGTTTATATTGTTAAGTAACAATACAAAAATTGGCTTTCCCTGGACTTAGGTTTCTCTCATTCTTGGAATTTTCCTTGCAAAGGGCTTTTATCCGTTAGAAAAAACAACAACAAACAAACAAAAAACACACAAAAAAAACAACCAAGTCCTCATCCCGGAGTCGCTGCTAGAGTAACTTTTACAAAAGGTCAAAGCGGTGCCTTTCAAGCCTTCCAAACCCTATTGGCTTCTCCTGGGTTCACAGCAACTCACTTTACAACCACAGAACGTTCCAGACACCAAGAGTCGGGGACCGAACAAAATTGGGTGGGGGATGCTAAAAAGAAGCTTGCAACTTTCTTTTCCAACACACATACCGAATTTCACCTTCTTCGCTCCGCGGCCCCACATGTTGCTCGCCTCTCTCCCAGCGGGCCCCGCGAACCCTCGCTCCCACCCCCGGAACGCGCCCACCTGATCACCCTTCCCCGCAGGCTCCGCCCCCCGCGCCTGTTTGCCTCCTCCAGGAGATCCATATGGGACACTTTCCCCTTCCTCCGAACCTCACGCCACACCAGACAAGGCTCGATTCTCCACCTTCAATGTTCCCCCACGCCGGCCCTCCCCGCGCATAGCGTCCTAAAGTGTGAGCGCGCTGAAGTGGGGCCGCAGGCCTGCGCTGCCCAGGTGCTGTGTCAGCCTATCTGCCGGTTCCGCGGCGTGCACGGCCTGGAAAGTCACATGGCGGTGGGACCGGCCGGCGCCGCCACACTCCTGCTCCCTTTGGGGCAGGACAAGATAACCCAGTCCACTCACCTCCACGAAGAGCAACATGCCTTCCCCGTTTGACCCAATCGTTCTCGCCGCTGCTACTCCAAATGGCTTACAGGCCCGAGCCCCAAACGCTAGGATAAGGACACTCGCCCGGCCCAACCACCCGGCAGCGGACCCGGCTCCTCCCCCGCCGTCAGTCGCTGAATTCTGACCCGCCCAGTCCCACCTCCCTTGAAACATCAACTGTTTCCTGTTTTAAAGAACAATTGCTTCCGGGAGAAAAGAAAATCCTCGGCGCACTCAACTTTTGCACCACCTTTTCCTTTCCAGCGGCATACGGAATGTACTATCATCTGTCCTAGGGGAAGGAGGGAAGCGGTCGAAGAAGGCACCATTCTGTGCTACGGGGGTGTATAAAGATCTTACTGCATTTCAACCATTGCAAAACGGCCATAATTTCCAGTTTTCATAGCTCAAAATCTAGATCTGATAAAAAGCAGAGCATGTGCGAAATGTTCTGTTTCTTTTTTTCTTTTTTTTTTTTTTTGTGTGTGTGTGCGAAGTGTTCTGAAAGAATGCCCAACCCTGCCGAAAAGGTGGTGGCTCACAGAAAAAAAGTAAGAGGACAAAAAAACACAGTAGTAAATATATTAATAGCAGCAGCTGTATTAAACGCTTACTGTGTGTTTGGCACTATTCTAAGTATTTTACGGTAATCTTAAAACCATTACTTGCAATAAATGCGATTATCCCCATTTTACAGTTACGCCTTCTAGGAGGGCGGGTTTCATTTAGACACACCTTTAAAGAACTTTGCCCTTGTTAGTTTGTTTTGGTTTTTTTTTAAATCAGATACCCACATCTCCGCTTAATATCGAGCTACTTTATAATACTTAATCTGGATAGCTTCTTCTTGATGTTTTGCCATCAATTCAAATGGAATATAAAAAAAATTTTTAGAGTGTAAAGTGAAAGTTTATTAGTGAAGCAGTGAGACAAGGCTACTCCATAGGTAGAGCAGACAAAACAACAAAAATTCCTACTTTTCTGTTAGATGGTCCAAATTCCTTAGTATACCTCCCTCATCAGTCCCACTTCTATATCCTGGTTCAGGCACTCACTTTTGAAGGAATCATGTCTTGATATTTTCCAATGGATTTTTTCCATTCTATTATATAAACTGAAGGTTTCATTTTCACTAAACTGCTGTTACTTGCTTTCAAGACCATTCTGAACCCATGTAATCTCCCTTACTTTACCTCAAATGAATTTCTTTACTTTTTCAATTAGATAGTAAATTAATTCCCACATCAAATTGTTGATATTTGTATCTCATACTCTTCCTAATCTGATCATCAGTAAATGCAACATTACTTCATATCAATTAAACCAATCTCCTCACTTTCCCCCCTGAAATACAAGCTCAGCACTCACCTCCAAAGCCATGGCTCAAAATGTCTTCCCTATCTGGAAAGCCTTCATTTATCAATCAACCTTCTCTCTCCATAAGGTTTTCCCAAAGACTGTACTCCCCACAGATCTCTTCTTCATGTCCCTTGTTAGCACTCGAATATTATATTCTATCTTGTTATTTTCTTTTTTCTGTTTCTTTACAGGTACCCTATTATATTCTTCACAGTCTAGGATAATGGTAGTCACATAGTAGTGTCTCAAAAAATGCTTCTCAAATTGAAAGGGAAGGAGAGAGTTTTAAATTTGCTTTAAAAAATCTTCATTTTTAGTTGCTGATGAATTCCATGCTGCATAAAAAATATGAGAGCACAATAATGCTAAATTAGTTTAGTTGATAAGCACGCTGGCTGCCTTATGAATGCCTATTGGAGTAAGCAATGTAAAAAAATCAAGTGAAAAACAATTTAAGGATCTCACAATGTAATATTTTCAACAAAATACTTAAACAAGTTAATTGATAATGACAAGAAATGCTGGATATTTTCACAAACCTCACATTTATAAAAATAAATAATTTTCTTTAATCGTGGTCCTTTCAGAAAACATCATAAACTTCTTTGAATAAATACACTTAATTGTGATTTACAGAAAAGGAGGGAGTAATAGTAATAGGGGCAGGATGGGCAGTCTAACAATAAAAAAAAGTATTCTGGCCCTAGCCGATTTGGCTCAGTGGATAGAGCATTGGCCTGTGGACTGAAGGGCTCTGGGTTCGATTCCAGTCAAGAGCAAATGCCCAGGTTGTGGGCTCGATCCCCAATAGGGGGCGTGCAGGAGGCAGCCAATCAATGATTCTCTCTCTCATCATTGATATTTCTATCTCTCCTCCCTTCCTCTCTGAAATCAATAAAAAAAATTTTAATTAAACAAAAAGAAAGTATTCTGGGGCTTAGAAAAGTTTCCGTAAGGAGAGAAATCTGAAATTATAATAGATATCCAAATTTAGACAGTATCTGTAGAGAAACTGAGAAAGAATACATCAAGTGTTAGAGAAAGAAAACTAAGTACAGCATCTGGTTTTGAGTTTGCACTAATGGTAGAGACAAATAATAGTTATACTTTAATGAGATAAGTACTATAATAGAAAGTTTACAAAGTGACTTGGGAAAACAGAGGAAGTAACTTAGATAACAGGATCTTAAAGAGAAAGAAAAATATCTAATTTGCTCTCTGTATATTGATATTGTTAAAAGACAACTGCTTTATGATCCTCTGCCTCCTTTTTCTGAAAGCCTGCAACATATCAGTTGTTTGACTTTACAAGTTTACAACAAGGACTCAATGTACGACTAAATTTACAATAAGGTTACAGTAAGGACTCAAGATTGGAAGTTCTTATAGAGAAACTAAGTAATACATCCACAACTTGTATAAAATGTAAAACCTATAAAACGATATTATATAGTTTATTAACATATACACGTGTGGTAAAACTACATAAACATAGATTAGACATAAATATATCAAATTCATGGTAGTCATTGCCTCTAAAAAGGGACAGAGGGGAAGGAAGGAGTCTGGGGAGAACACCAAGAGGACTTCAACTTATATCTAATGCTTTCTTTTAAAAAGATCTGAAGCAACCCTAGCTGGTTTGGCTCAGTGGATAGAGCGTTGGCCTGCGGGCTGCAGGGTCCTAGGTTTGACTGCAGTCAAGGGCACATGCCCGGGTTGTGGGCTCGATCCCCAGGAGGGGCGTGCAGGAGGTAGCCAATTAGTGATTCTCATCATTGATGTTTCTATCTCTCTCACCCTCTCCATTCCTCTCTCAAATCAATAATTAAAAAAAAAAAATCCGAAGCAGATATGACAAAATGTTAATATTTGTTCATTCTAGGTGATAGACACATGATTATAATATTTACTTTCTGTACTTTTTCATATTTTTTGAATTAAAAAGTAAGAAAGCTATACACCCAACAAAACCACTGTCTAATGTCTCCAGCCTCCTACATCCTTTCACATCCACTGCAATCAAAGAAGCTGCCCAAAGTACTCCTCTTTCAGTTAGAAAGTAGCCTCTAGTACCCTTCCATTTCTGGAGCCAAATATGGAACTTCAAAGCCTTCTTCAGTCAGGTTCCTTGGAAAAAACAGGTAACTAGGCAGTGCAGAGTATAGTCATCACTCAAATAATATCTTCTAAGTTACTACATGTCTAGAAAAAATTGAGGGGCAGCTGAGGAAGTTGTAACACAATTACTCCATTACAGGCTTAAATATTCTTAAGCAAAATTTCAAGAAGAGAGAAGAACCAGGAGTTACATTTGATACACTAGATCTTGAATTCTAACACCTAGATTTTAAGCTCATTTAAGCAGGGCTATATTTCTATTTCTTTTATCATTCCTGTTGTCTGTTCTTTCCACCCTCCCCCCTTCACCCTTCTACCATCACAGCATATAGAATGCCTAGTTCTTTGCATATAGTAAGCACTCTTAGAATGTTTGAGTCAATAATAATGTCACAACGGGTCTATTATGACATCACCAGGACCAGAACACCATGGTTAGCAACAAATTAGTGGCGAGGTAAACCACAATGTCTGAGAGCAGGAAAGACTTCTAGCTTCCTCGTGGACACGTTTATTACCATTTGCCTATATTCTGAGGAGGAAATAAAGAAGAAAAAGAAAATCGCTCGACTTTATCAAAATGAAAAATGAGATATACAGTGAATCTGATTCAGAAAATGAAGTTGTGGGTTATACCCTCATACCCAGAGTGGACCTTGAGGTCTCTAGACTTGAGATCCCTGTCTCCGTACAGCAGGTCATATCTAAGATTGAGCAAGCACAGCTCTTTCGAGCCAGAGAGGTAGGTATACCTCATGAGAATTTTATAGGTTGTAACTTATTTTTTCTTTAACTTCCCATGACTAGCTACATTTTTTTAGAACTCATTTTATTTGCATGATATTTGACTGTGTTTAAGGTAATTTTGATTTCAAATGACAATTTCACCTGACTGGATAAACAAGCTCCAATTTCATATTTGTCTCTTTCATTGTCATCTCAGAATTAAGCTTTTTAAGAAATAAATCACATGTGCTATTGAATGATTGAGAATCAAAGAGAAATTAAAATCAAAAGCTAGCTAATTTTGATATCTAATTTTAGTCAATAGTTTTCATTTGTTCCTGACTGACTTATCAAATAGCTTATTAGCAGTGATTCATCCTCATAGATTTTCTTTGTACATTCTTTGGGATTTTCTACATATACTAGAGGCCCAGTGCAAGAAATTCATATACAGGGCGGGGGGGGGGGAGAAACCCTCAGCCCTGCCTGCACCCCCTCCAATCCGGAACCCCCCAGGGGATGTCCAACTGCCTCTCAAAATCCGGGACCACTGGCTCCTAACTGCTCACCTGCCTGCCTGCCTGATTGCCCCTAACCCCTCTGCCTGCCTGCCTGATTGCCCCTAACCACCTCTGCCTGCCTACCTGATCTCCCCTAACTGTTCCCCTATCAGCCTGATTGCCCCTAACTGCTCCCCTGCTGGCCTGACCTCCCCTAACTGCCTCTGCCTCAACCCGCACCCAGGACCCAGGATACCCTCCCTCCAGACTGCCGCAGGCACCCAGGACCCGGGCCGGCTGCAGCTGCAGGGGACCGTGGGAGGGCACCTTCGCCAGGGCTGCAGGTGCTGGTGCCCGGGACTACAGGGCATGCGACTTGTCCCTCTCCCGGGCCACAGCCTGGCTGGTCCCATTCCTCTCTCGAGAGGTCATTTGTGCCTGGCTGGTCCCCATTCCTCTCTCCCCAGTGTGGAGTGTCTGAGCAGTTAGGGCGTGATGGCCTGAGGGTGTGATGACCTGAGGGCATGAGGACCATTTGCATATTAGCTCTATATTATATAGGACTAGAGGCCCAGTGCATGAAATTCGTGCACTGGGAGGGGGGAGGGTGTCCCTCAGCCCAGCCTGCACCCTCTCCAATCTGGGACCACATGAGGAATGTCCGACTGCCCGTTTAGGCCCAATCCTGGTGGGATCGTGCCTAAACGAGCAGTTGGACATCCCTCTCACAATCCAGGACTGCTGGCTCCCAACTGCTCACCTGCCTTCCTTCCTGATTGCCCCTAACCGCTTCTGCCTGCCAGCCTGATCACCCCCTAACCACTCCCCTGCCAGCCTGATTAATGCCTAAGTGCTCCCTGCCAGCCTGCTTGCCCCTAACTGCCCTCCCCTGCAGGCCTGGTCTCCCCCAACTGCCCTCCCCTGCAGGCCTGGGTCCCCCCTAACTGCCCTTCCCTGCAGGCCCAGTCACCCCCAACTTCCCTCCTCGGCCAGCCTGGTCACCCCTAACTGCCCTCCCCTGCAGGCTTGATCGCCCCCAACTGCCCTCCCTTGCAGGCCTGGTCCCTCCCAATTGCCCTACCCTGCTGGCCATCTTGTGGTGGCCATCTTGTGTCCACATGGGGGCAGCCATCTTTGACCACGTGGGGGCAGCCATCTTGTGTGTTGGAGTGATGGTCAATCTGCATATTACTCTTTTATTAGATAGGATAGAGGCCTGGTGCATGGGTGGGGGCCCGGTGCATGGGCTGGTTTGCCCTGAAGGGTGTCCTGGATCAGGATGGGGGTTCCCTTGGGGCATGGGGCAGCCTGGGTGAGGGGCCTGTGGTGGTTTGCAAGCCGGCCACGCCCCCCGGTGACCCAAGCGGAGGCCCTGGTATCTGGGATTTATTTATCTTCTACAATTGAAACTTTGTAGCCTGGAGCAGAGCCAAGCCTTCTGCTCGCTCCGTGGCTGCCGCCATTTCTGTTGGGATTTATGTATCTTCTATAATTAAAACTTTGTAGCCTGGAGTGGGCCGGCCAGGGTGTGCAGAAAGCTTGGCTTCTTCCATCGCCGGGGAAACCCAAGCCTCCCTCCTGCTCTCTCTGTGGCCACAGCCATCTTGTTTGGGTTAATTTGCATACTTGCTCCTGATTGGCTGGTGGGTGTGGCTGGTGGGCGTGGCTTGTGGTGTAGCAGAGTGGTTGTTAATTTGCATATTACTCTTTTATTAGATAGATAATCCTGCATATGCTAATAGAGGCAGCTTTATTTTCTCCTTTAATATCTGTCTGCATTTAAACTTAGTTCTTGGTGTACTAGGTAGGCTAGGACCCCCCGTATAAAGTTGAGTAGAAGTAATGAGGCATTCTTATTTTGTTCTTGATGTTAGGGAAAAGCATTCAGTTTTCCACCATTAAGTATGATAGTAACTATATATATTTTAGAATGCTCTTTATAAAGTTGGGGAAATTTCCTTCTTTTCCTAGTTTACCTAGATTTTTAATCAATAATAGATATTGGGTTTATTTTTTAATTCAATAAGTGTACATATTGTGAAATGACCACATTACATCTAGTTAATACCCATCACCATACATAATTACACGTTTCATTCTTGTAATGAGATCTTTCAATATTTACTCTCTTAGCAACATTCAAAATGCAATACAGTATTATCTATAGTCACCATGTTGTATATCATACCCATGTGACTTATTAATATTAGGTTTTATCAAAAGCTTTTACTGACTTTAGTGGAATAATCACGTTTTTCTCTCTCAAATCTGTTAATATAGTAAATTACATTGATTTATGAATGCTAAACCAACCTTGTATTTTTGGAATAAATGCCATTTATTCATAACTAGAGGCCTAATGCACGAAATTCGTGCAAAGGGCTTGGCCCTTGCAGCCGCGGTGGCTTGCCTCAGACCTTGCAGCCCCAGTTTCGTCCGGAAGGTCATTTAGAAGGATGTCCGGAAGGTCATTCGGCTGTCCAGTCTAATTAACATATTATGCTTTTATTATTATAGATGTAGCATGTTTTCTTATCATCTTGTATTCAGTTTGCTAAAGTTTGTTAATAATTTTTTGTGTCCATGTTTATAAAATACATTAGTCTGTAGTTTTCTTATAATGGCATTGGAGTAATGCTAGCTTTATAGACTCAAGTAGAATATTCTCTACAATTTTCTGTAAGAGTTTGTTGAAGAATTGGCATTTCCTTTTATATGTTTGTAGAAACCACCGATGTTTTGGTGGGGTTGGGAGAAAACCAATGAAACCATCTAGACTTGGGGTTTAACTATGGGAAGGTTTTAAACTACAAATTTAATTTTGAAAAACATCCTAGGGCTACGCATGTTATCTTATTTCTTCTTCAGTAAGCTTTCACAATTTGTATCTTTCAAGGAATTTGTCCATTGCATCTGAGTTTTTGAGTTTATTGGTTTAAAGTTGTTCATGATAATCTACTACTATCCCTTCATTATCTGTAGAACCTTTATAATATCACCTCTCATTTATGATATTAGTAATTTGTCTTTTTCTATCTCTCTCTTTTTATTTCTGGAGAGAATTTTTCAAATTAAATCTTTATTGTTGAAAGTATTACATATGTCCTTCTTTATCCCCCATTGACCCCTTCTAGCCTGCCCCCCACCAACCACCCCAGGCCTTCACTACCCTATTGTCTGTGTCCATGGGGTATGCATATATGCATACAAGTTCTTTGTTTAATCTCTTCCCACCCTCCCCCCCCCCCCTGCTGCCTTCCCTCTGAGATCTCACAGTCTGTTCTATGCTTCTATGTCTCTGGATCTATTTTGTTCATCAGATTCCACATGAGTGGGATGATGTGATACTTGTCTTTCTCTGACTGGCTTATTTTGGCTTAGCACAATACTCTGCAGGTCCCTCCATGCTGTCTCAAAGGGTAAGAGAACCTTTTTTACTGCTGCATAGTGTTCAATGGTGTAAACGTACCACAACTTTTTTTATCTACTCATCTACTGATGGGGCACTTGGACTGTTTCCAGATTTTAGCTATTATAAATTGTGCTGCTATGAACATAGGGGTGCATACATTCTTTCTGATTGGTGTTTCGGGTCTCTTAGGATATATTCCTAGAAGTGAAATTACAGGGTCAAATGGCAGTTCCGTATTTAATTATTTGAGGAAATGCCATACTGTTTTTCATAATGGCTGAAAGTCTGCATTCCCACTAGCAGTGTACTAGGGTTCCCTGTTCTCCACATCCTTGCCAGCACTTGCCATTTGTTGATTTGTTGATGGTAGCCCTTCTGACAGGTGTGAAGTGATACCTCATTGTTATTTTAATTTGCATGTCTCTCATGATCAGTGATTATGAGAATTTTTTTATATGTGTCTTGGCCATCTGTATGTCCACTTTGAAGAAGTGTCTATTTAGGTCCTTTGCCCATTTTTTTTAATTGGATTGTTTGTCTTTCTTTTGTTAAGTTGTATGAGTTCCTTATATACTTAGGATATTAAACCTTTATCAGATGTATCATTGCCAAATATGTTCTCTTTTTATTTTGATGTAGTCCAATTTGTTTATTTTCTTCAATTTGTTTCCTATCTCTCTTTCTCTGCTTGTGTCTAAAGGTTTATTAATTTTTCTCTCTGCTCATTAGTCTATAGCTTTACCAATTTTGTTGATCTCAAAGAATCAACTTTTGATTCTTCTCTAATTGTGTTTCTATTTTTTATGTTACTGATTTCCAAACTGATCTTTTTTATTTCATTTACCCTGTGTACTTTGGGTATAATTAGCTTTTCTTTTTCCAATTTCTTAAGGTAGGAGCTGAACTCATTGATTTAATAAATTTTTTCTTTTGCAGTAAGTGTTTTGTTCCATATATTTTCCCCTCTGAAAATAAAAGTGCTCTGCTTTTATTTTATTCAGTTTTCTTTTCTTTTTAAAATATTTTTTATTGATCTCAGAGAGGAAAGGAGGTGGAAAGATAGGAAGGAGATGAGAGAGAATCATTGACCTGCTGCCTCCTGCATGCCCCCAACTGGGAATTAAGCCCAAAAGCCAGGCATGTGCCTTTGAGCAGAATTGAACCCAGGATTCTTCAGTCCTCAGACCAACACTCTACCCACTGAGCCAAACTGGCTAGCGTTTATTCAGTTTTCAATACTTTCCCTTTTGATTTTTTTTTTCTTTGACCCATTAGTTATTTAGAAGAGTGTTATTTAGTTTTCAAATATTTGGAGATATAAAAAATTGTATTTGTAATTCAGTATTTTTGCATTCAGAGAACTTATTTCATATGATCTGAATCTTTGTAAATTTCTTGAGATTTGTTTTATGGTTCAGAATATGGTCTCTATTAGTAAATGCTATATATGCACAATTTTTATTCTGTTGTTTAGTGGAGTACTCTATGAATAATGTGAATGAAAGAAATGAGAGAGAGAGAGAGAGAGAGAGAGAGAGAGAGAGAGAGAGAGAGAGAGAGACATTGATTTATTGTTCCACTTATTCATGCATTCATTTGTTGACTTTTGTATGTGCTCTGATGGGGGATTGGACTCGCAACCATGGCCCATTGGGATGACACTCTCACCAACTGAGCTACCGGACCAGGGCTGTAGATAGTTTTATAAGAGTTTATTTGAGCCCAAACTGATGACAATTGCTTCAGAGAATAACAGTTTTGCAGTTTCTTCTATGCATTTGAACTAAGGAGGAACATAAGATTCCATGAAGGTGGGAGAAAGCAAGATGGGGATTGGATTATAGTGTAGTTAACAAGATTATTGGATTACAGTGTAGTTAACAAGTTTATGTGCTCTCCCTCTCTTTTTTTTTAATATATTTTATTGATTTTTTTAAAAAAATATATTTTATTGATTTTTTACAGAGAGGAAGGGAGAGGGATAGAGAGTTAGAAACATCGATCAGCTGCCTCTTGCACATCTCCCACTGGGGATGTGCCCGCAACCAAGGTACATGCCCTTGACCGGAATCAAACCTGGGACCCTTCAGTCCGCAGGCCAACGGTCTATCCACTGAGCCAAACTGGTCAGGGCTTATGTACTCTCTTGAGAGTTGTTATGCTTATTGCAAAGGTGTGTAAACCTAAATGCACAAAGAAAACAATGGACAAGGCTAGCTTAAAAAAAAAAACTGTCTACTAAAAAAGTTATATGCATGACCTGCCCAGTTAGGAAGTTATAATCAGATCACTCTGTGAGGTTACTTTACTTTTTTATTTTAAAAAATTGATTTGAGGGAGAGAGAGAGAGAAACATTGATTTGTGGTTCCACTTATTTATGCATTCATTGGTTGATTCTTGTAGTGCCCTGACCAGGAATCAAACCTGAAACCTTGGTGTATCAGACAATGCCTAACCAACTGAGTTACCCTGCCAGGGCCAAGGTTACTGCTTAGAGCATCCAAACCCGTTTTTTAATTTATTTTTATTTAAAAAAATTTTTAATTGATTTCAGAGAGGAAGGAAGAGGAGAGGTAGAAACATCAATGATGAGAGAGAATCACCAACCAACCACCTCCTGCATGCCCCCTACTGGGGATTGACCCTGCAACCTGGGCATGTGCCCTTGACCAGAATTGAACCTGGGACCCTTCAGTCTGCAGCCAAATGGTCTATTCACTGAGCCAAACCAGCTAGGACTAGAACCCCCTTTTTAAAAAACTTAATTTCTTTTTCATTTCAGAGAGGAAGGGAGAGGGAGAGAGGTAGAAACATCAATGCTGAGAGAGAATTATTGATTGGCTGTCTCCTGCACACCCCATGCTGGGGATTGAACCCACAACCCGGGCATGTGCCCTCACCAGGAATCAAACTGAGACCTCCTGGTTAATAGGTCAATATTCAATTACTGAGCCACACCAGCCAGGCTATAGTGGTTTTTTTATATAAAGCATATAATTGTATTTCTTTTTCTTAAAATATATTTTTATTGATTTCAGAGATGAAGGGAGAGGGAAAGGGAGATAAAAACATCAATGATGAGAGAGAATCATTGATCGGCTGCCTCCTGCACGCCCCCTACTGGGGATCAAGCCCACAACCTGGGCATGTGCCCTTGACTGAAATCGAACCCAGGATCCTTTAGTCCACAGGTGGACACTCTATCCACTGAGCCAAACCAGCTAGGGCTAATTGGGTTTCTTTTTTATCCAACCTGACAATCTCTGCCTTTTAATTGGGTGTTTAGACCATTGATATTTAAAGTGATTATTGATATGGTTAGATTTAAATTTACCATCTTGCTATTTGTTTTCTATGTCTCATGTGGGGTTTTTTGTTTCCTTTTTATTCTTAAAATATGTATTTTTATTGGTTTTAAAGGGGAAGGGAGAGGGAGAGAGAGAGCCTTTTTATTCTTTTTCTGACTTCTTTTAGATTCAATATATTTTGATGATTATTTTATTTCTTTTATTGGCTTATTAGCTATAATTATATTTCACCTTTTTAGTGGTTGCTGTAGTATTTATAGTCTAGATATTTAAATTACCACCATCTATTTTCAAATGGGATTATACTACTTCATTTTTTTTATTTTACTACTTCATGAACAGTGTATGAACCTTATAGCAATATTCTATCTCCCTCACCTCCTGGCATTAGTGATATATATATAATTCCTTACTTGAGGATATGTTTATTTTAGAGAGAAGAAGAAGAAGAAGAAAAAGAGAGAGAGAGAGAGAGAGAGAGAGAGAGAGAGAGAGAAAACATTGATGTGAAAGAGAAACATTGATCAGTTGCCTTCCATTTGTGCCCTGACTGGGGACTGAACCCACAATCTTTTGGTGTACACTCCAATCAACTGAGCCACCCAGCCTGGGCCATTTGTGATATTTTTATTATACTACTATGTACATTATAAACTCATTATTTATTACATTCCTGTTACTTTTGCTTTAAACAGGCAATTCCCTATTTTTCAATTTTTATTATGCTAAAGTATAAATAAAATTTTCAATCTTAACTCTTTTTAATTGTAGAATTCAGTAGCATTAATTTACAATGTTGTGTAACCATCATCACTATCTATTTTCAGAACTTTCTCACCATCCCAAACAGAAATTCTGACCCATCCTATCTAAAAAAGAGTAATATGCAAATTGACCGTCACTCCAACACACAAGATGGCTGCCCCCATGTGGACACAAGATGGCCGCAACAAGATGGCCGGCAGGGGAGGGCAGTTGTGGGCGATCAGGCCAGCAGGGGAGGGCAGTTGGGGGCGATAAGGCCAGCAGGGGAGGGCAGTTTGGAGGGTCCAGGCCTGCAAGGGAGGGCAGTTGGGGGCAATCAGGCCTTCAGGGGAGGGCAGTTAGGGGTGACCGGGCCAGCAGAGGAGGGCAGTTGGGAGTGACCAGGCCTGCAGGGGAGGGCAGTTAGGGGCCATCGGGCCGGCAGCAGAGCAGTTAGGCATCTATCAGGCTGGCAGGGGAGTGGTTAGGGGGTGATCAGGCTGGCAGGCAGAAGCAGTTAGGAGCAATCAGGCAGGCAGGCAAGTGAGCGGTTGGGAGCCAGCAGTCCTGGTTGTGAGAGGAATGCAGTTGGACATCCCTCAAGGGGTCCCAGATTGGAGAGGGTGCAGGCTGGGCTGAGGGACACCCGCCCCCGTGCATGAATTTTGTGCACCGAGCCTCTAGTTAAACAATAACTACCTATTCCCCTCCCACCCCCAAACTCTGGCAAACACCATTTTATTCTGTCTCTATGCATTTGTCTACTCTATATAACTTATGTAAGTGCAATCATAAAGTATTTGTCCTTTTGTGCGTGATTTATATCACTTACCATGTTTTAAAAATTCATCTATTATTGTAGCATGTATCAAAATTGCCTTTCTTTTTAAAGTTGTGTAATATTCCATTATATGTATACTAGAGGCCCGGTGCATGAAATTCATGCATGGGTAGGGTCCCTAGGCCTGGCCAGCAATCAGGGCCAATTGGGGCCTTACAGCTGCTGGCCGGGACCTCCCTTCCCCCAGCTGCCGGCTGCCGGCCAGGGCCTTCCTTCATTTCATGCCACCCCCGGTGGTCAGCACACGTCATAGTGGGCAGTCGAACTCCCGGCTGGTCAAACTCCTCCCAGTTGGTCAAACTCCCAAAGGGACAATTTGCATATTAGCCTTTTATTATATAGAATATCACATTTTGTTTATCCATTCATTCATCAATAGACATTTGGATAGCTTCCACCTCTTTACTATTGTGAGTAATGCTACTATGAACACTGGAGTACAGATATCGATTCAAGTCCCTGTTTTTAATTTTTTATATACTCAGGAGCAGAATTGCTGGGTAATATGGTAATTCTGTTTTTAATCGAACATTGTTTTCTGTAGTGGCTGCATCATTAATTTTACATTCCTATCAGCAGTTAACAAAGGTTCCAATTTCTCCACATTCTCACTAACACTTGTTATGTTCTGGGTTTTTCTTTTTGTGATAATAGCCATCCTAATGGGTGTGAAGTATCTCATTGTGGTTTCAGTTTGCATTTCCTTCATGATTAGTGAGATCAAACATCTTTTTTTATACATTATTTTTTAAAAATATATTTTTTATTGAATTCAGAGAGGAAGAGAGAGATAGAATCATCAATGCTGAGAGAGAATCATTGATCAGCTGACTCCTGTACACCCCCCACTGGGGATCAAGCCTGAAACCTGGGCATATGCCCTGACTGGGAATCAAACCCAGACCTTCTGGTTCACAGGTCGACCATTGAGCCACACCAGTTGGGCAAGATTGAACATCTTTCTATGTGCTTATTGGCCATGTGTATATATTCTTTCATAAAATGTCCATACAAGTCTCTTGCCCATTTTGGAACTAAGTTTGTTCTTGTTGATTTGTAGGAATTCTTTTTATATTCTTGATATGAACCATTTATTAAATATGTAATTTGCAAATATTTTCTCCCACTTTTTTTTTTTTTTTTACTCTATTCATAGTTGGGATGGTTAATTTTATGTGTCAACTTTACTGGGCCACAGGGTGCCCAGATATTTAGTCAAACATTATTTTGGATATGTCTATAAAGATATTTTTGGATGAGATTAACACTTGGATCAGTAGACTGAGTAAAGATCTAATCCAATCAACTAAAGACCTGAATAGCCCTGACTGGTTTGGCTCAGTGGCTGGAGCATTGGCCTACGGACTCAAGGGTCCCAGGTTCGATTCTGGTCAAGGGCATGTACCTTGGTTGCAGGCACATACCCAGTGGGGAGTGTGCAGGAGGCAGCTGATGGATGTTTCTCTCTCATCAATGTTTCTAACTCTCTATCCCTCTCTCTTCCTCTCTGTAAAAAATCAATAAAATATATTAAAAAAAAAAAAGACCTGAATAGAACAAAAAGGCTGAGTGAAAGAGAACTCTACTCCATTTGCCTCACTGCCTTGAGCTGGGACATTAGTCTTCACCTGCCTTGAACTAGAACATCAGCTCTTCTTGGGTCTTGAGTGTGCTGGCTTTCAGACTGGGTCTACATCATAAATTCAATACCAAGGGTGGTTTTGAAGAAACAGAATATTAAGGATGAGTTTTCTGAATTGGGTTTGGAGTTTCTGAAATTGGCTGTCTAATTTGATTAGGTTTAAGGTGTGAATGACTCCTATTCCAGTATTAAAGAGAGTAGTGATAGTCCTTAACATAATCTGGCAATTAAAATATGCAAAATATCACCATTAGCTACTCCTAATCACACACATATAAAAAGCAAGAATCTTTGTAATTGTGTATGTAATACTTTCAAACATTTTTGGCAAACTAACAAATGTAATGAGATTGGTTATTTGCTCCTAATATCGCTGGACAAAATGGAGAAAGAAATGGATGAGCTCAGGGATTCAAACTGCCAGCTCAAGTGCCACATAAATGATCTGAAAGTGCCTTTGTGTACCCTGAAGGAGACCCCTATATCCTGTAGCTGCATGACTGAAACTGCTGAAAATTAAACCCAGATTCTCACTGAGGGGCTAATGTTAAAGTGAGGGCATTGATTGGGAAGGAATGGGATTATGAAAGTTGGAATGGGGGATGATGGAAAGGTACTGATAAAGCTTGGGTCATTGAACCTTTAAATTCTGATGAGTGTTCTTGCTAGGGGAGTGGCCTTCTACCACATTAGGAGCAGCCTCTCCAACCCCAGTGAGAGTGGCCTCTCCACCCGTCTGAGGGGATTAACTCTGCATTGCCTGAGGAAACTAATAATCTCTCCTGAGGCAGTTGCCAGGCAAGACAATGCTGAGTCTCTTTAGGAGCTATCCCTGTTACAAGTCTTTGTTTCTAGACTCAAATCCCAGCAGGCCACTAAAGGTGAGGTACATAGTGTGACCCATGAGAAGGTGTACTACACTCCAAAAGGACTACTTGAATTTTCTAACTTTTATAGTCTGAAACCTAGGGGATATATGTGGGAATGGATATATGGGGTGTGGTTTAATGGTGGAAGAAACATAAAGTTGGAGCAGGCCAAATTTATTGATATGGGCTCCCTAAGCAGGGGTTCTGCATTTAATGTTGCAGATTAGGGAGTTATAAGACCTACTCATCCATCCTATTCATGGTGAAATATGTCTTCTGGAAAGTAAGTCCAGAAGACATACTTTCACCATGCACGTGAGAAATCTATGAGGGGCACCTCAGCATCCATGAAGAGCTCTGTGATTGCTCTTCTCTGTAGGTCAGACCTAACAGTCAGAACTGTAGTCACTGAATTGGAAAACCTAAATTCAATGGAAGTAATTGGATCCTGTGGTGGCAGGAGCTATGTGGTGGCACTCAACCACCAAAGGCCAGATGGTTATGGTTCCCTTAATGGACAGCAGAGTCAAAGCACCAATCAGAATAGTCTGACTTATGCAGAACTATGGCATTGGCTAGTGATTGTGGTGTTCCTAGAAGTGAAATAGATAATTATGAATTATCTAGGTCAAGTGAATGAAAGTCTAACCTGAATCATAAAAGTAGATAGTCATCGCCCTAGCCTGTGTAGCTCAGTGGATAGAGCATTGGCCCACAGACTGAAAGTTCCCAGGTTGGATTCTGGTCAAGGGCACGTACCTTGGTTGTAGGCTCATTCCCTGGCCCTGGTTGGGCATGCATGTGAGAGACAACCAATTGATGTGTCTCTCTCACTGTCTCTCCCTCTCCCTTCCACTCCCTCTAAAAATCAATGAAAAAATATCCTTGAGTGAAGATTAATAATAATAATAATATCTTTTAAAAAGACAGTCATCGCCCCTCAATCAATTCCCAGACTTGACCCAGTTTATAGACCCAGAACCCCTTGAATGAAGGGGGAGGCTGAGACCTCCTCCAGGAAAGACCCCAGTACACTACCAAAAATTTGTACTATTAATCTGTCTTGAGGCTTTCCAAAGAGACCTATGGCATTTACAAGAATAACTGCATCTGGCCCTAACCGGTTTGGCTCAGTGGATAGAGCGTCAGCCTGCGGAATGAAAGGTCCCAGGTTCGATTCCGGTCAAGGGCATGTACCTTGGTTGCGGGCACATCCCCAGTAGGAGGTGTGCAGGAGGCAGCTGATCGCTGTTTCTCTCTCATCGATGTTTCTAACTCTCTCTCCCTCTCTCTTTCTCTCTGTAAAAAATAAATAAAATATATTTAAAAAAAAAGAAAAGAATAACTGCATCTGGAAAAGGAAATAATCAGACCTTTGGGGAACTACTAGACACTGGCTCTGAACTGACTCTAATTCTAGGTGGTCCCAACGTCCACTGTTGTCCATCAGTCAGAATAGAGACTTATGGAAGTCAGGTGATAAACAGAGTTTTAGCTCAGGCTCACCTCACAGTTTTGTTCATTGGGCCCCTGAACCCATTCTGTGGTTATTTTCCCAGTACTGGAATATATAATGAAATAGACGTATTCAATAGCTGGCAGAATCCCCCACGTTGGTTCCTTTAGTGAGGGCTATATGATGGGAAATTGCCAAGTGGAAGTCACTAGAACTGCCTCTCCCTAGAAAAATAGTAAATTAAAAGTAATTCTGCATTTCTAGAGGGATTACAGAGATAAGTGCCACCATCGAAGACCTGAAAGATGCAGGTGTTAAGATTCCTAACACATCTTTATTCAACGTGCCTATTTGGGCCTGTGTAGAAGACAGATGGATTTGGAGAATGACAGTGGATGATTATAATATTAACCAGGTGGTGACTCAAATTGCAGCTGAAGTACAAGATGTGGTAATAGCTTGAGCAAATGAACACATCCTGTGGTACCTGGTATGTAGCTACTGATCTGGCAAATGGTTTTTCTCCATGAGGACCACCAGAAGCAGTTTGCTTTCAGCTGGCAAGGTCAGCAGTACATTTGCACTGGCCTACCTAGGGTATATCAACTCTTTAGTTTGTTACTACTCACAAGTGAAGCCATCTGTTCTTTGTTGGGAAGATTATTATTATTGATTCAAAATTTGTGGTTGCAGCAAAAGTAGTACTTAGAGGGAAATGTATATCATTGAATACATATATTAGTAAAAAAAAGAAAGATTCAAAATAAATAACAGCTTTCCACCTTGAGAAACTAAAAAGAAAGGAGCAAATTAAATTTAAAAAGGAACGCATGTAATACTTTCAACAATAAAGATTTAATTTAAAAAGATATCAAAGTAAGCAGAAGAAATTTAAAAATTTACAACAGATACTTACCTGGTAGGGGATAGAGGATCACGAGGGTAGTTTTCCCAGGGCTAGGTGTATCTGTCCCACTCTAGATGTGCTGACCCTTGCAATTTCCCCAAATGCAGGAAACTCAACTGCATAATTGTGGTAGTGAGGGGAAAATTAGAGCAGAAATCAATAAAATCGAAAACAGGAAATCAATAGAGAAAATAGAGAGACCTAATAGTATATGTTCATGTTGACCAATGTCACTTCAATCAATTTAATAAATAAATATATTTTTAAAAGGATTTAGCAGAAACAAGAGCCTAAGAAATCATATCCACAAACATTAGGTTTAAAAATGATTAGATATAAAATTTAAGCTCATTTACCCTGCTTAAAGAAATAAAAATAATCAAAATATGACTAAAGGTTAAAGTCTCTTAAAATGAGCCAGAAGTTTTTTGTTTGTTTTATTTTGTTTTTTCTGTCCTAGTTTCTCTATTTTTAAAAAAATATATTTTATTGATTTTTTACAAGGAGGAAGGGAGAAGGATAGAGGGTTTGAAACATCAATGAGAGAGAAACATCGATCAGCTGCCTCCTGCACACTCCCTACTGGGTATGTACCCACAACCAAGGTACATGCCCTTGGACCGGAATCGAACCTGGGACCCTTGAGTCCGTAGGCTGACGCTCTATCCACTGAGCCAAACCGGTTAGGGCTAGCCAGAAGTTTTTTTTTTTTGTTTTTTTTTTTAACTATATTTTATTGATATTTTACAGAGAGGAAAGGAGAGGGATAGAAAGCCAGAAACATCGATGAGAGAGAAACATCGATCAGCTGCCTCCTGCACACCTCCCACTGGGGATGTGCCCACAACCAAGGTACATGCCCTTGACAGGAATCGAACCCGGGACCCTTCAGTCCGCAGGCCGACGCTCTATCCACTGAGCCAAACCGGTTTCGGCTAGCCAGAAGTTTTTTTTAAAAAAGAACTAAATAAAATTTCTAGGCATAAAATTAAAAATGTTAAAATTATAAACTCAATAGACAGATTAAGTAGCAGATTAGACCAGCTAAAAAAAAAGCTAATGAACTAAGAAAATTCTGAAGAAGAATGCAGCTCAGCGATAAAGAAATTGAAACCACAAATGAGAGGTTAACTAACATGAAGAGCCAACATATTCTAGTCAGACTTTCAGAAAAATCAAATAAAGGACTGGAGAGAGGTAATAAATAGATAATGTTGAGAATTTTACACAATTGAATAAAAGATACCAATTCTCAGATTTAGAAACCCGAAAGAATCCCAAGCAAGATACCAAAAATTAAATTCATACTTAAAAAAGAAATTCATACTTACATAGCAGTGAAACTGCAAAAAACCACAGACAAAGATTACATCTTAAAATCAGCTGAAGAATATAGATCCCTATAAAGTAACGGCGTTTTGTACTCCCAGCTATCTCAACATTAACTATGGATACCAAAGGTAATGGAATAACAACTTCAAAGCTTTGAGAGTAAACACCTCTCAACCTAGAAGTGCACATCTAGCAAAACTATCTTTCAAGTGTGAGGTTGAAATAAAGACATTTTAAAATGAGTAATTTAGAGGGTTTACTAATAGAACCTCACTAAGAAATGTCTAACGGATGTTCCTGAGGAAAAAAGAAAGGAAATCACTGAGGACTCTAATATGAAAAGAGGCATGATGAGAAAATAAAATTGTAAACATAGGCAAATATATAGATATCAGGTATATAAAACAATAACAACAACAAAATAATAATATATAATGAGTGGAGTTTTACGAAAAAAGAAATTACTGGACAACAATAGCATATTAAGCCCTACCTGGTGCTCAGTGGTTAGAGCGTGAGCCCTCAATTGAAGGGTCACAGGTTCAATTCTGGTCAAGGGCATGTACCTTGGTTGCAGGCTCGATCCCTGGCCCTGGTCTGGTCTCCTGTGGAAGGCAGCCAATCAGTGTCTCTCTTTCACATTGATGTTTCTCTCTCTGTCTCTCCCCGTCCCTTCCACTCTCTCTAAAAAAAAAAAAATCAATGGAAAAAAATTGTCCTCAGGTGAGGATTAACAACAACCAAAGTAGCATATTAAAAGAAGAGTGATCAGAGTTAAAGCCTTAAGATACTTGTGCTGTTCATAATGGGCACTGATATTGATTTACTTTAGAATGTGTTAATTTATAAACATATGTATTGAAAATTTTAAGGAAACAATTACTGAAAGAAAAAGTCAATACTAAGGGCAAAAGAAGTCAGAAAAATAAGTATTCCAATCAATGGTTAGTATTTTCTAACCATTCTAATTAGAAATAATATTATTTACATGGTAAAAATGAAGCAAATATATCAATCTGCTGGACCTGGGTCTGTTTACTTTTCCTTTAGTCTTCTCTGAATTATGTAGAGTGAGAAGGAATGGGTGAGGGGTGAAGGTTGCCTTACCCGAGTACCTATGTCTGCTGACTTCTACTGGGTTTGACAAAGAGGCAAAGGAAAACATTAAGGCGGGAGGCAGGTAGAACTGCTTCCTGTTTGATTGGGAAAGTGTCTCTGAAAGCATCTCCTTCATGGCTCTATTTCATGATAGACCTATTACACCAGTTTCCTTTGGGTGACACAAGCACTGGAGCTACAGTAACATTAACTCCTCTTTTTGTTTCTGCTGTTGCTAAACTCTGGTTGTCTTGCTTTCATTCCCTGTTTAGCCTCTCAGCTCTTCTATGACAACAAATTCTTTAAATTTTTTCATGCTTTACATACCAATTCTGGTAGACCTTGACCTGTATATTCAATATCCATGTAAAATTAGAAATCAAAAGAAAACGATGGTTAGACCATGTTTACAAATGAAACATCCAAACCTGTAGAGAATTTTTATGAGTTTATTTGAGCTAAAACTGATGACAAATGCTGGGAATCAAGATCTCAAATGCACCCTGGCCAGGTAGGTCAGTTGGTTAGGGCATTGTCCCCATCCACCAAGGATGTGGGTTTGATCCCCAGTCAGGGCACATACAAGAATCAACCAATGAATGCATAAGTAAGTGGAACAAATCGATGTTTCTCTCTCTTGCTCTCTCTCTCTCTAAAAGTCAATAAATAAAAATTTAAAAATTAATAAAATAAAGAGTTATATTCCTGGAGCGTGACTACCCACCATGACATGCCTAGTTAGAAATCTATGATTAGATCACCCTGTGAGGTTAATTATTTTATATATTTATTTTTATTGTTGAGAGTATTATACCTATCCCCTATTTTCCCCCTTTTCCTCTCACCTCCTGGAACCAGTCCCACCTCAGGCCTTCACCGCACTATTGTCTATGTCCATGGGCTATGCATATATGTATATAAGTTCTTTGGTTAATTTCTTTCCTCCTCCCCCTTCCCTCTAAGATCTGTCAGTCTGTTCCATGCTTCCAAGTCTCTAAACATTCTTTGTTCATCAGTTTCTTTTGTTCAGTAGATCCCACATATAAGTGAGATGGTGTGATATTCACCTCTCTCTGACTGGCTTATTTTGCTTAGCATAATAAAATCCAGGTCCATCCATGCTATCTCAAAGGGTAAGAGATTCTTCTTTTTTACAGCTGCCTAGTATTCCATAGTGTAAATGTACCACAGCTTTAAAAATATATATTTTTTTTATTATTGATTTAAGAGAGGGGAAGGGAGCGGGAGAGAGGTAGAAACATCGATGAGAAACATTGATTGGCTCCCTTCTGCGTGCCCCCTACTGAGAATCGAGCCCCAAATCCTGGTGCATGTGATGATGATCAACTAATTGAGCCACACTGGCTGGGCTGTACCACAGCTTTTTTTTTTAATTAGTTAGTTAATTAATATTGGTTTCAGAGAGGAAGGAAGAGTGAAGAGAGAGAACACATCAATGATGAGAGGAAATCATTGATCAGCTGCCTATTGCACACCCCACACTGGGGATGAGCTCACAACCCGGGCATGTGAACTGACCGGGAACTGGACCATGACCTCCTGGTTCATAGGTTGACGCTCAACTACTGAGCCACACCAGCCCGCTACCACAGCTTTTTTATCCAATCATCTACTAATGGGCACTTAGGCTATTTCAGATCTTAGTAAAAAACACTGCTATGAACACAAGGATGCATATATTCTTTCTGATGGGTGTTTTAGGGTTCTTAGGATATATCCTCAGAAGTGGGATGGCTGGGTCAAATGGCAGTTTCATATTTAATTTTTTGAGGAAAGTTCATAGTGTTTTCCACAGTGGCTGTACCAGTCTACATTCCGACCACCAGTGTTATTATGGTTCCCTTTTCCCACATCCTCACCAGCACTTGTTTGTTGATTCATTGATGGTAGCCATTCTGGCAGGTGTGAGGTGATACCTCATTGTCATTTTAATTTGCATCTCTCTAATGATTAGTGAAGTTGAGCATTTTTTTTTTAAATATATTTTATTGATATTTTACAGAGAGGAAGGGAGAGGGATAGAGAGTTAGAAACATCGATGAGAGAGAAACATCGATCAGCTGCCTCCTGCACACCTCCCACTGGGGATGTGCCCGCAACCAAGGTACGTGCCCCTGACCGGAATCGAACCCGGGACCCCTCAGTCCGCAGGCCAACGCTCTATCCACTGAGCCAAACCGGTTTCGGCGAAGTTGAGCATTTTTTCATGTCTCTTGGCCATTTGTATGTCCTGTTTGGAGAAGGGTTTATTTAGGTCCTTTGCCCATTTTTTAATTGAGTTGTATTTTGTTGAGTTATATGAGTTCTTTATATATTTTGGAAATTAACCCTTATCACCTTATCACATGTATCATTGGCAAATATATTCTCTCACTCATTGGGCTCCCTTTTCATTTTGCTAATGTTTTTTGCTGTACAGAAGCTTTTTAGGCCCTAATTGATTTGGCTCAGTGGATAGAGCGTTGGCCTGAGGACTGAAGGGTCCCAGGTTCAATTCTAGTCAAGGGCATGTACCTTGGTTGCGAGCTCATACCCAGTAGGGAGTGTGCAGGAGGCAGCTGATTGATGTTTCTAACTCTCTATCCTTCTCCCTTCCTCTCTGTAAAAAAATCAATAAAATATTTAAAAAAAAACAAAACAACCAAAAGCTTTTTAGTTTGATGTAGTCCCATTTGTTAATTTTCTCCTTAGTTTCCTTTGCCCTAGGAGATGTGTTGGCAAACATATTGCTATTAGAGATGTCTGAGACTTTGCTGTCTATGGTTTCTTCCAAGATTTTTATGGTTTCATGACTTACATTTAAGTCTTTCATCCATTTTGAGTTTATTCATGTACTAGTGGCCCAGTGCATGAAATTCATGCACATCAAAAGGGGATTAATTAGAGGAAATAATTTAATATTGCTATTTGCCCTTTCTCTATAATAGAAGTGTCAGAGATGAAAGAAAATTAGTAAAATGTATATGAAAACCTTCCTCCTGTCAGAGTCTGGGATGTACCACGGGACCAGAGTCAAGTCCCTGCCCATCCACATGTGCCTCAAAATTGCATGAGACTCAGACCCGGCCGCCACCACCACCCCCCCACCATTGGGATAGATCCAGACCTGGCTAGTCCCACCCTTGTCAAGCCCTGCCATGCAGGGAACGTAGCCTCAGGTCCCCTGGCCCGGCACCAGGACAGGGGGCGTGCCTTGAGGTCCCCCATCAAGCCCCGCCAGGTGTGGGAGATGGCCTGAGATCCCCTGTCAAGCCCCGCTGGGTAGGGGGCATGGCCTGAGGTCCCCCGTCAAACCCCGCCAGGTGTGTGGGGGGGGTGCAGCCTCAGGTCCCCTGTCAAGACCCAAGCCCCATCGGCAGGGGGGTGCAGCCTCAGGTCCCCCCTGGGTGGGGGGTGCGGCCTGAGTTCCCCCGACCAGCACTGAAGGTGCACCTTGAGGTCCCCTGTCAAGCCCTGCCAGGCAGGGGGGCCGCAGCCTCAGGTCCCCTGGCTCAGTGCTGGGGTGGGGGGTGCGGCCTGAAGTCCCCTGTCAAGCCCCACCTGGTGGGGGGTGTGGCCTGAGGTCCCCTAGCCCAGCACCAGGATGGGAAGCGCACCTTGAGGTCCCCTGTCAAGCCCTGCCGGGTGGGGGACATGGCCTGAGGTCCCCTGTCAAGCCCCACGGGGCGGGGGAAGGGTGTAGCCTCAGGTCCCTGCTGATTGCTCGTTAAGGCTCCTTATGGGAACTTGGCCTCAGCTGTGGGTGCAGCCATCTTTGTGATGGAGTGATGGTTAATTAGCATATTCCCTCTTTATTAGATAGGACATGGTGTATGTTGGTAGTCTAGTTTCATTTTTTTTGCATGTGTCTGTCCAATTTTTTCCAACACCATTTACTAAAGAAACTGTCTTGACTCCATTGTACTCTCTTGCCTCCTTTTGTCAAATATTAATTGAACATAAAGGTATGAATTTATTTCTGGGTTGAACTATATGCCTGTTCTTGTGCCAGTACCATGGAGTTTTTATTACAATGGCTTTGTAGTGTAGTTTTATATCAGGTAGTATGATACCTTCAACTTAGTTCTTTCTCAAGACTGCTGAGGCTATGCTAGGTCTTTTTGGGTTGCATATAAATTTTTGGAATATTTGTTCTATATTTGTTAAATATGCCATTGGTATCTTAATAGGAATTATGTTGAATCTCTAGGTTGCTTTGGGTAGTATGGACATTCTGTTTAAATAAATAAATAAATAAATAAATAAATAAATAAATAAATAAATACTAGAGGCCCAATGCACAAAATTTGTGCAAGAGTAGGCCTTCTTTCCCCTGGCGCCGGCACCGGCTTCCCTCTGGCACCTGGCACCCAGGCTGCCCTCACAGCCCCGGCTTCATCTGGAAGGTCATCTGGAAGGATGTCCAGTCTAATTAGCATATTATGCTTTTACTATTATAGATATACTAGAGGCCCGATGCACAAAATTCATGCAAGGGCCTTGGCCCTGGACCCCGCCCACTGCCGCCGCGGCTGGGGAGGCCTCTACCAACCTCTGCCTGGGCCCCTGCCTGCTGTGGCTTTATCTGGAAGGAAGGACGTCTGGAAGGACATCCGGTCTAATTAGCATATTATGTTTTTATTATACATAATTGATTTCAGAGAGGAAGGGAGCGGGAGAGAGACATTGAAACATCAATGATGATAGAAAATCATTGAGCCAAACCAGCTAGGGCAAATCTAGTAGTTTTTTTTGTTGTTGTTTTGTTTTTAAACTTTTTTTTAAAAAAATATATATTTTATTGATTTTTTACAGAGAGGAAGGGAGAGGGATAGAGAGTTAGAAACATCGATGAGAGAGAAACATCGATCAGCTGCCTCCTGCACACCCCCTACTGGGGATGTGCCCGCAACCAAGGTACATGCCCTTGACCGGAATCGAACCTGGGACCCTTCACTCTGCAGGCCGACGCTCTATCCACTGAGCCAAACCGGTTTCGGCAAAATCTAGTAGTTTTTTAGTGGAGTCCTTAGGGTTTTCTTTTCTTTTTTTAAAAAAAAAATCTTTATTGTTATGTCACCCTTTTCTCCCCCATTGACTCCCTCCAGCTTTGGGGTTTTCTATGTACAATATCATGTCATCTGCAAATAATAACCATTTCACTTCTTCTTTTCCAATTTGGATGTGTTTTATTTCTTCTTCTTCTCTGACTGCTGTGGCTAGGAGTTCTAGTATTATCCTATATAATAAAAAGCTATTATGCAAATCAACTGAATGGAGGAAAGACCAGTCACTATGACACACACCAGGGGGCAGACGCTCAATGCAGGATCTGCCCCCTGGTGGTCAGTGTGCTCCCACGGGGGGAGTGCTGCTCAGCCAGAAACCGGGCTCATGGCTGGCAAGTGCAGTGGCGATGGCAGGAGCCTCTCCCGCCTCCACAGCAGTACTAAGGATGTCTGACTGACATCCTAAGTTGTCAGTTGGACAACCCCTGAGGGCTCCCGGACTGTGAGAGGGCACAGTGAATTTCATGCACTGGGCCTCTAGTGTTGGATAAAGGTGGTGAAAGTGGATATATTGTCTTGTTCCCTATCTTAAGGGAAACACTTTTAGTTTTTGCCCATTGAGTGTGATGTTGGCTGAGAGTTTGTTATATATGGCCTTTATTATGTTGAGATATGATCTCTCTAGTCCCACTTTGCTGAGAGTTTTTATCATAAACTAGAGGCCTGATGCATGAAACTCCTGCAAGGGGCTTGGCCACCACCAACATGGTGGTTGCCTCTGCCTTGGCCCTCACTACTGCGGTGGCTGCCACTGCCTCCGCCTCTGCCGCCGTGGCTTCGTCCGGAAGGTCATCCAGAAGGATGTCTGGAAGGGTGTCCGGTCTAATTAGCATATTATGCTTTTATTATTATAGGTGGGTGCTGGATTTTATCAAATGCTTTTCTGCATCTTTTATGATTGTGTAATTTTTATTTTTCATTTTGTTTATGTGATTTATCATATTTATCGATTTGCAAATATTGTACCAACATTCCATCCCCACGATAAATCCCGCTTGATCATAGTGTATGATCTTTTTAATGTATTGCTGGATCTAGTTTGCAAATGTTTTTTAAATATTTTTTTATTGATTTCAGAGAAGAAGGGAGAGGGAGAGAGAGATAGAAACATCAATGATGAGAGAGAACCACTGATCAGCTGCCTCCTGCATGCTCCCCACTGGTGATCGAGCCCGCAACCCAGGCGTGCACCCTTGACTGGAATTGAGCCCTGGACCTTTCCAATGCTCTATCCACTGAGCCAAACCAGCCAGAGATAGTTTGCAAATATTTTGTTGAGGATTTTAACATCTATGTTCAGCAGGTATATTGACCTATAATTTTCTTTCTTTGTAGTGCCTTTATCTGTTCTTTTTAATTAGGATAAAGCTGGTCTTGTAAAAAGAGCTTGGAAGTCTTCCCTCCTCTTGAATTTTTGTTTTGTTTTGTTTTGTTTTGAATTTTTTGGAATAGTTTGAGAAGGAGAGGTGTTAGTTCTTTTTTGAATGTTTGGTAAATTTGCTATCTGGTATAGGACCTTTGTTTGCTGGGAGTTATTTTTTGTTTGTTTTTTATTGCTGCTTCAATGTCAGTACTTGTAATCAGTCTATTCAGGTGTTCTGATTCTTCCTTATTGAGTTTCAGAAGATTGTATGTTTCTAGGAATTTATCCATTTTTCCCAGGTTGTCCATTTTGTTGGCATATAGTTGTTCATAGTATTCTCTTACAATCCTTTATAGTTCTCTGGTATCAGTTGTTACTTCTGTTTCATTTCTGATTTTATTTATTTGGGTTCTCTCTTTTTGTTTCTTGATGAGTCTGGTTAAAGGTTCATCAATCTTGTTCATCTTTTCAAAGAACCAGCTCTTGGTTTAATTGATATTTTGTTGTTGTTTTTTAGTCCCTATGTAATTTATTTCTGTTCTGATCTCTTTGTTGTTGTTAATCCTCACCCAAGAATATATTTTCCATGATTTTTAGAGAGAGTGGAAAGGAGGAGTAGAGAGAGAGAAACATGGATGTGAGAGAGACACATCGATTGGTTGCCTCTTGCATGCACCTGGATGGGGGCTAGAGATCGAGCCTACAACTGAGGTATGTGCCCTTGAACAGAACTGAACCCTTCAGTCTGCAGGCAGATGCTCTATTTACTGAGCAAAACTGGCCAGGGCTCCGCTCTGATCTTTATTATTTTCTTCCTTCTACTTACTCTGGACTTTGTTGATATTTTTCTTTTAAAAAATATTTATTTTTATTTATTGATTTTGAAGAGAGAGAGGAAAAGTGGAAAGAGAGAGAGATGGGTTTGTGGCTCCCCTTAGTTATGCATTCATTGGTTGATTCTTTTTTTATTTCACAAATATTTTTAAATAAATTTTTATTGTTCAGATTATTACAGTTGTTCCTCTTTCCCCCCCCCCCATGGGTCCCCTCCACCTGAGGATTGTCAGTCCACTCCCTTTCTATGCCCCTGATTCTATTATATTCACCATTTTATTCTGTTCATTAGATTTTTTATTCACTTGATTTTTAGATTCACTTATTGATAGATATGTATTTGTTGTTCATAATATTTATCTTTACCTTTTTCTTCTTCCTCTTCTTAAAGAATACCTTTCAGCATTTCATATAATACTGGTTTGGCGATGATGAACTCCTTTAGCTTTTTCTTATCTGTGAAGCTCTTTATCTGCCCTTCAATTCTGAATGATAGCTTTGCTGGGTAGAGTAATCTTGGTTGTAGGTTCTTGCTATTCATCACTTTGAATATTTCTTGCCACTCCCGTCTGGCCTGCATAGTTTCTGTTGAGAAATCAGCTGACAATCATATGGGTACTCCCTTGTAGGTAACTAACTGTTTTTCTCTTGCAGCTTTTAATATTCTCTCTTTGTCTTTTGCTCTTGGCATTTTAATTATGATGTGTCTTGGTGTGGTCCTCTTTGGGTTCCTTTTGTTTGGGGTTCTGTGCGCTTCCTGGACTTGTAAGTCTATTTCTTTCACCAGGTGGGGGAAGTTTTCAGTCATTATTTCTTCAAATAGGTTTTCAGTATCTTGCTCTCTCTCTTCTTCTGGCACCCCCATAATGCGGATGTTGGTATGCTTGAAGTTGTCCCAGAGGCTCCTTACGCTATCTTCATATTTTTGGATTCTTTTTTCTTTTTGCTTTTCCAGTTGGGTGTTTTTGCTTCTTTGTATTTCAAATCTTTGACTTGATTCTTGCGATCCTCTAGTCTGCTGTTGGATCTCTGTATATTATTCTTTATTTCAGTAGGTGTATGTTTAATTTCTAGTTGGTCCTTTTTCATATCCTCGAGGGTCTTGCTAAATTTATCAGCCTTTTCTAGGAAATTCTTGAAAAACCTTATAACCATGGTCTTGAACTCTATATCCAGTAGTTTGCTTTCCTCCATTTCTTTCATTTGTGACCTGTTTCTTTGTCTTCACATTTTGGCTGCTTCCCTGAGTTTACAGAGTGGCTTTGTGTGCTAGGTGTCCTATAGGGCCCAGTGGCTTAGCCTCCCTAATTACCTGAGGTGGACACTCTTGGTGCACCCCTTTATGGGCTGTGTGCACAGTCTTGTTGTAGTTAAGCCTTGATTGTTGTTGGTATCACTGTGAGGAATTGACCTCCAGGCCAATTGGCTGTGAGGATTAGCTGTGTCTATGATGGGAGAACTTCTGAACTGGAGACACCCTTATGGGGCAAGACTTGCTTCAGTGGGGCTTTGGTGCTCACTGAGTCTGCCCCCTGAGTGTGTCCCTTATGGATATGAGGAGTTGTAATCTGATGGTCCCACTCTGACCACTGGGTACAGTGGCTCTTGGATCTCCAAGGAGGTGCTAATTTAGCCTCTGCCTGAGGCCACCCAACAGGAGCTACAGAGAGATCTGCAGATTCCTCTTCTTTGTTTGGGTTTTGGAGGTGCCCAGATGAAGCCCAGCTGTGAAGCAATACAAGCTGCTGCGGGGCCTTGGGCCTTCTTTTGGATGTTCTGGGTCTTTCTGACTCAGCTGCAGTTTGTTAGGTAATTTTAGATTTCAAAGGACCAGGCCATTCATATGCAAAAACCTTTGCACACAGCTTGGGTGGGGCAGGGTTTCATCATGGAGCAAACAGCAATGGATGACCATCGGCTCTGCCCTAAGAGCCCCCGGGTTTCAGTGTCCCTCGGTAATCGCTGCAAGCACCTCTGAGAGAAAGGCGCCCTCGAGTTCTGCCCAATGCCAGACAGTCCAGTTTCTCCCCATATGAGTCTGAGTCCCCAGAGTCTCGCCAGGAACTGGAGTTCAGAGCAGTCGGGAGCTTGTGTCTCTCTCCGGATTGAAAAAGACAGCCGCGTACTCAGTTGCCAGCCCTTTCCGCGCGTGCGCCTCCTTACCTCTGCACTTTACTTCCGCAGCTCCTCTGAGTCTCAGTGTGCTTTTCTCTTTCCTTCTAGTTGTAGAATTTCTACTCAGCCAGCCTTCTTGTGGTTCTGGATGATGTCCGTTTTGTCTTTTAGTTGTAGTTTTGAAGTGGTTGTGCAAGGCAGCAATTTCAGGTGTTTACCTATGCTGCCATCTTGGTTTCTCTCAGTTGATTCTTGTATGTGCCTTGACCAGGGATTAGACCTGCAACTTGGCATATCAGGACAATGCTCTAACCAATTGAGCTACCCCACCAGGGCTGCTCTTTTTCCTGGCTCTTTTAGATGTAGGGTTAGAGTGTTTATTTGAGTTTTTCTTTTTCTTGATGTAGGCCTGTAATGCTATGGACTTCCTCTCAGGACTGCTTTCATTATGCTTTCATATATGTTGGGTTGTTGTGTGTTCATTTTCAATTATTTGCAGATAACTTCTGATTTCTTCCTTGATCTAATTGTGAACCCATTCATTGTTTAATAACATGTTGTTTAGCCTTCATGTGTTTGAATGTTTTTATTTTTTATTTTTTATTGAAGTTGGTTTCTAGTTTCATACCATTGTGGTCAGAGAAGATGCTTGATATAATTTCAATTTTCTTGAATTTATTAAGACTTATTTTGTGTCCTAACATGGAGTCTATCTTTAAGAATGTTCCATGTGCACTTGAAAAGAATGTATATTCTGCTGCTTTGGGAGGAAATGTTCTTTAAATATCAATTAAATTCATCCGATCCAGTGTGTTATTTAAGATTGTTGTTTCTTTGTTGATTTTTTTTGTCTAGAAGATCTATTCATTGATATTAGTGGGATGTTAAAATCCCCTACAATGATTGTATTGTTATCGTTCTCTGCCTTAATGTCCACCAAGATTTTCTTTATATATTTAAGTGCTCCTATGTTGGGTTCATATGTTTTTTTGGGGTTCACATATGTTTCCAAAGGCATATACTATTGTTGGATTTATACTTTTAGTATTATGTAGTGATCTTCTTTGTCTCTTGTTATGAAGTCTAATTTGTTGGATATAAGTATTGCTACCCCAGCTTTTTATGTTTGTTTTCATTTGCATGTAATATTTTCCCCATCCCTTCAGCTTGTGTGTACTTTTGTTCTGAAGTGGGCCTCTTGTAGACAGCATATATATGGGTCATGTTGTCCTATCCATTCAGCTACCCTATGTCTATTTTTAAAAAATATATATTTTTATTTCAGAGAGGAAGGGAGAAAGAGAGAGAGATAGAGACATCAATGATGAGAGAGGATCACTGATCAACTGCCTTCTGCACGCCCCCTACTGGGAATCGAACCTGCAACCCAGGCATGTTCCTGGACCGGGAATCGAACCATGACCTCCTGGCTCATAGGTCAACTCTCAAGCACTGAGCCACACCAGCTTGGCATATCCTATGTCTTTTTAAAAAAATATATGTTTTTATTGATTTCAAGAGGAAGGGAGAGGGAGAGAGAGATAGAAACATTGATGAAAGATTAACATCAATTGGCTGCCTCCCACATACCTACTTGGGATGGAGCCCACAATCTAAGCATGTGCCCTGACTGGAAATGGGACTAGCGACTTCCTGGTGCATGGGATGATGCTCAACCAACTGAACCATGCCAGCCAGGCTACCCTATGTCATTTGATTGGTGCAATTAGTCCATTTTCATTTAAGGTTATTATTGATCATACTTATTTATTGCCATTTTATTCTTTTATCTATGTTCCCCCATCCCCTCTCTTATTCCCCAAACCCCCTTCATTCTTAAAGCAGGCCTTCTAACATTTCTTGCAATACTGGTTTTGTGGTAATGAACTGTTAGCTCTTTTTGATGGTTTATTTTATAAAATTAAAAAGGCTTATGTCCAATGTCACTGAATGGGGAAAAAGGTACTAAGTTAAACATACACACACCACCACCACCAACAACAACAGAAGAGATTTTGAGAGAAAAAAAGTACATCAAATGCAAATTATTTTCATCTCTAATTGTTATACACAACTGGAAAGGCTAACAGCAATCTAGATGGCCACGCATGCTCAGAAACTCATTTCATCATGTTCTTTCCTGCTTCATCCAGACAGTTTCAATTTTGTCAAGACTCTAAGGCACAGTTTTAGAAAGACAATAAATGAGATAAATTTCAAAGATTTCTCATGATCACTTCTGATCAGAGCAGCGCAAAGAAAGATAAACCTTACTGGTCTGACTGACCATTTTCAAACAATAAACTCGACATGGTTCACAGCAAAGAAGTAAGTTTGGAAGTCAAATTTCCATCATGGTCCCAAGGTGGAGACTGAAACAATGGTTCTGATCTAATTGTACAGATAGTTGTTACATGGGACAGTCTTTCTTTCCAGATTATACACTTTAAGAAGAGCTTTTCCTAAATAATCTCTCAGAGAGTTGATTTTAAGTGAAGGCTGAAATACTAGCAGTTGATTTCAGATTCTTATTATATACTAGAGGCCTGGTGCATGAAAATGCATTGGAGGTGGGGGGGTCCCTCAGCCCAGCCTGCCCCCTCTCACAGTCTGGGAGCCCTCAGGGGTGGGAGGTGACCCGGTAATCAGGGGAAGGCGACACCCCCATCACACCTCTGCTGCTGCCACTGCCGGCAGCACAAGCCTCGGCTGGCCCTGGTTACCTGCGCCTCGGGCCGGCCCTGGGCGGCTGGGGGGCTGAGGGGACTGGGGGACTCCAGAGGCAGGCATGCAGAGCAGCTGGACCTGCCTGGGCGTGGGCTCGGCCATGCGGCACATCTGCCGCCCCAGTGGGGCTGAGGGGACTAGGCGCCGCCATCTTGTGGCTGTGTGTGCCGCCATCTTTGAGGGCATGGCAGTCAATTAGCTTATTCCCTCTTTATTAGATAGGATTTTTCAAAGTCCATCTGTGTGCAGAAGCAAAATTATGAGTGGTGGCTTGAAGAGTTGATTTCCCCCCAAGGGGTATCACAGGAATTGATGACTGAATGTAGTGCCTGGTATATGCTCTGTGGTTTTTATAGAAAATACAATTGTTGGCACAGGTATCAGGAGGAGCATCCCAAAAGTCAGGACCACAGCTGCATAGTAGAGGTAAAGTAACACTATACAGCTGCATTTTCTCTTGGATCTGGGCCCTTAAAGCTTCTACATATCTTTGGTATTCCTTTTCTCTTTGTTGCTGTTTTTCTGTCTCCTTTGATTTCCTCAAGTCGTAGCTGCACTAACATCTCACTCATCTTCTCCCCTTAATACGGTTCTTTTTTTTTTTTTTTAATTTTCTTCTATTTATTTTTATTTTTATTTTATTTTTATTTTTTTAAAATATTTTTATTGATTTTTTACAGAGAGGAAGGAAGAGGGATAGAGAGTTAGAAACATTGATGAGAGAGAAACATCAATCAACTGCCTCTTGCACACCTCCTATTGGGGATGTGCCCGCAACCAAGTTACGTGCCCTTGACCAGAATAGAACCTGGGACCTTTCAGTCCACAGGCTGACGCTCTATCCACTGAGCCAAACCAGTTTTGGCAATACGGTTCTTCATGAAAGTTCATTCTTAACATCCTCTGCTCTTCAGCATAGCATTGCTGCTCTTTCTTTAAAAAAAAAAAATCAAAATTGATTTCAGAGAGGAAGGGAAAGGGAGATAAAAACATCAATGATGAGAGAGAATCACTGATTGGCTGCCTCCTGCAAACCCCCTCTCCCCCACTGGGGATGGAGCCCACAACTGGGGCATGTGCCTTGATCAGAATCAACCCGGGACCCTCAGTCCACAGGCCCATCCTCTATCCACTGAGCCAGACCAGCTAGGGCTCTTTCTTTTCTTAATTCTTGGTGACCTCCACCCGCTGACAGTCTGTGCGTGGATCATTAGTTCCTGGGCACTGAAACCATCTTCCTGTCCAAACAAGCTGACGACCATAAATCTGATCTTGTGGGCCATTCTGTGCACTGGGGCCATCAGGATGGAAGTGTGCTGGCCTCATCGGCTGCAGGACCCCCAGAGCCCTCCGCCCACCCTGGGCAGGGCCTTGCCTTCGGTGAAGCTCTCTGCCTGCAGGCCGCACTCCTGACAACTAGACCTGGCCCAGCCCAGCCTCTAGGCCACTCGCCTTCAATTTTAAATGATAGCCTTGCTGGATAGAATAGCCTTGGTTGTAGTTCCTTGTTTTTCATCACTTCGAAAATTTTATGCCAATGCCTTCTGGCCTGAAGTGTTTCTGTTGAGAAATCAGCTGTCAGCCTGATGGTAACTTCTTTGTAGTTACTAACTGCTTTTCTCTTTTTACTTATTTAAAAATACATTTTTATTGATTTCAGAGAGGAAGGGAGGGAGAGAGAGAAATATCAACGATGAGAGAGGGGCCTCCTGCTTGCCCCCTTACTGGGGACCGAGCCCACAATCCTGGCATGTGCCCTTGATTGGAATTGAACCGAATCCTTCAATCCACAGGTGGATGCTCTATCCACTGAGCCAAACCATCTAGGGATCTCTTGCTACTTTTAAGATGCTCTCTTTGTCTTTAATCTTTGACATTTTAATTATGTGTCTTGGTGTGGGCCTCTTTGGATTATCTTTTTTTTTAATTTCTCACCTGAGAAGATGTTTTTATTGATTTTAGGGAGAGAGGAAGAGAGGGGGGGGAGAGGTAGATCAATGTGAGAGAGAAACATTGATTGGTTGCTTCCTGTGTGCACCCTGACTGGGGATTGAACCTGCACCTAGGTATGTGCCCTGACCAGGAATTAAATCCACAATCCTTTGGTGTATGGAACAATGCTCCAACCATCTGAGGCACATGGCCAAGGCTGGTTCATCCTGATTGGGACTTCCTGAATATGTGTAACTTTTTCCTTCACCAGGTTAGTTTTTAGTCATTATTTTTTCAAACAGATTCTCTATCCCTTGCTCATCCTCTTCTCCTTCTGGTATCTTTATGATGCAGTTGTTGTTATGCCTAGTGTTGTACCAGAAGTCCCTTAAACTTTCCTCATTTTTAATTTTTTTCTCACCTGAGAGTTTTTTCTCCTTTGCTTTTCAGAGAGAGTAGAAAGGAGAGAGGGAGGTAGGGAGAAAGAAAGAGAGAAAAAGAGAAAGAGAGAAACATTGATGTGAGAGAAACACATCTACTGGTTGCCTCCCATACGTGCCCTGACCAGGGGTGGGAGTAAAGCTACAACCTAGGTATGTTCCCTTGACTGGGAATCGAATCCACAACCCTTCAGTTCAGGGGTTGATGCCCTAACCACTTAGCAACACTGGCCAGGGCAGACTTTCCTCATTTTTAAAAATTCTTGTTTCTTTTTGATGCTCTGCTTGGGTGCTTATGATTATCTTGTCCTCTAAATTGCTGATTCAATCCTCTGCTTCATCTAATCTGCTGTTGATTCCTTCTAGTGTATTTTTCATTTCAGATATTGTATTCTTCATTCCTGATTGGTTCTTTTTTATGATTTTTTTTCTTCTATGTCATTTTTAATGCTTATTATCTCTTTGTTTAAGCTCTCACTGAAATCATCCATTCATCCCCTCAGGTTCTTCTTTTTTTTTCATGGAGATGTAACAATTTACTTCATAGAAATACATCTACACAAGTTATGCATACAGCACAGACCTATAAACAACAAGGTGCAGCAAACATTATTTATTTTCAGGTAGCCTGATGGATTATTGCAGATTTGAGAAATCAACACATAGAACTACTGGACAGAGCATTGCTTACAGGTGCTTTTATCTGTGTGGAGACAAAGGCTGAACTGTTTGTCCCAAGTTATCACTGGGAGAGCCCTCAGGTTATTGAACATCCTTATAACCATTGTTTTAAACTCTGTATCTGGTATTTTGGTTGCTTCCACTTCATTTAATTATTTTTCTGGGGATTTCTCTTATTCTTTTTTTGAGGTATATTTCTTTGTCTCCCCATTTGTCTCCTTTTTTGTGTTTGTCTCTGTGTATTAGGTAGGTCTTCTATGACTCCCAAGCTTGTTATGAGGGCTTTCTGATGTAGGTGCCTTATGGGTCTCAGGGGCAGAATCTTCTAGGTTACCTGAACTAGGTGCTCCAGAAATAATTCTTGTGTGGGTTGTGTGCTCTCTCCGATTGTAGTTGAGTCTTGAGTGCTGTTGGCCCATTCGTGGGTAGAGTTAATCCTCAAGCTGGCTGATTATAAGGATAGACCTCATTCACTGTGTATGAGTTGCTATTCAGGAGCTGCCCCTGAGGCAGAGCTGTTCCTAGCAGGGTATATTTGCTGAAGTCCCCCTTTGGCAATGCCATTTGTGTAGCTAGTTGGGCCAAGCTATTGTGTGGTTTGAAGCCTACCAGTGGTTATGTTGGTTTGGGGCCCCCTTGGCCTGGGCTCTGGTGCAGGTCAATGTCAGATGCTGTGAATAATCGGCCTTGGGCTACCTGTCTGGAGCTACCATACTATTCACTGTTTCCTCTGTGTCTGCCAACAGTCCTTTCTGCCAGACTCAAGCTTGGCAGGGTGGTGTCACCAGTATTTGGAATGCCACATTAGTGCACTCCCCAACTGGTGCTATAAGAATAGGTGTGCCTGACCCTGAGAGATGGAGCCTGAGGCAGTGTGGTATGTTGACTCAGGACCAGAACCTCAGTGGCCGACTTGTCAGAGCTCTTTCCAGAGCCATACCATCCAGATCCTCTTTTTATGGCTTCTGTATGCCCTGAGTAACCTCCCCTCTAACAGAGCCATGGGTAAGTGCCCAAGAGTGAGCTCCTATGGGTTGTCCCCTTAGAAGAGCACCTAGGATGCTAGCAGACTTTCTCCTCTTTCCAGCTGACAGAGTCCCTGTTGATCTTTGCTGCCAAATGCTATGCAGACTCCTCTTCCTGGCCCTGCTGCTCTGGTTTGGGGTTCCTGGCATGGGGTTGAGACCCCACACTCCTCAGGAGGGACTTTTACAGCTGAGATATCCTCTGGCTTCTTAGCCACTGTACCTGGGTGCTGGGGCCAGCCCTCCCAGGTCTCTGCCCTTCTTACCAGTCTCTGTGTAGCTTCTTCTATATATACTTGGATGTAACACTCCTATTCAACTGTCCTTCAGTTGGTCATTCAGGTTGATTGCTTTATAATTTAGCTGTAAATCTGGTATGGTGCCAGGAGAAGGAGGTGTGTGTAGCTTCCACCTACTTTGCAGCCATTTTGGCTCACCCCAGATATGGTTTCAAACCCAGTGTTCTTTTCATTATATCATAGCAATGCTAGGATGATGAAGGCAGAAAAAAAAATTTAAGAAGGAAAATTTGAGATCCACAGTAAAGCTAGAATTAGTAGGCGTTTGATTCAACAGCTTTATAATCACTGTCACTGACATTCTAGGAAGAAAGGTGACAAAAGCTTATTGTCAAACTGAAAATTTATTAATATATTCCCCTTTCTTATTCTTATAGGACATTAATTCGCAGCTGAGTGACATATTGCAAAGTGTGCAGCGGATAATTCATCGCTACACTTTTGATGAGTCCATGCAGTCTGGAAAAAAAATCTCTTTTTCAGAATATAAGAAACGGAGACTAAAGGTGCTGGAGAAAATAGCTTTCTGTGCTAATTCTGCTGACATTAAAGAAAAGACTCTTATCCACATTCTGGCATGGTTGGAAGAATGGAGTAAGTTTTCAAAAGTGGTTTGAAGGAAAACCACAAAGTTGATGAAAAAGCTAGAAAGCTATAAGTAAATTTTGAAGGATTAGAAGTAGACTAAAGAAGAAAGGATTAAGGAGTTGTCCTCTATTTCAGTAAGAATCTATATATATAAAAGGCTAAGCAACCGTCTAACCACCCAACAGTCTGACTGGCCAGTAGCTATGATGCACACTGACCACTAAGGGGCAGATGCTCAACGAGGAGTTGCAAAGCTGCAGTCACTTGGCAGTGGCGGTTCTCGGGTAACGCACCCCAGAACCAGAGTGGAGGGAGCCCGATTCCTTGCAACTCCTCTTGCACTCTGGGTCCCCTTGGGGGATGTCAGAGAGCCAGTTTCGGCCCAATCCCTGCAGGCTAGGCCAAGGGACCCCACCTGCCAGAGGGACCCCGCTCACTCCACAGATGCCCTTTGAGCTGTGGCGCTGGGCCAGGTGCGGCTGGCCTGGGAGGGACCATGAGAGGTTGGCTCCAGGGCATGTCTGGCCTGTCTTGCCCAGTCCTGCCCCACCAGCCACCACCCAGGACCGCCTGCATTAGTCTCTACACCAGAGGGACTAATTAATTTCAATGTGCATGAATCCATGCACGAGGACACTAGACAAATAATAAAAATATAGGATTGCTCACTTAGTGCCAATAATTCTGGCCTCCTTGTTTTGCTTCAGGCATGCCAGCATACTCCTGGCCAGTGTCTTTATGCTTACTATTCCCTTGCCTAAACATTTTTTACTAAGTAGACATATGTCTCATTCTCTGCTTATATCTTACTTTAAAATGAGGTGTTCTCTTTCCTCTGAAGCAGGGGCTAATGTTGTGACATGCTGTAATTGCCTGGCAGAGAGTCATCATTTTGTTCCAATGATGGGAAGTCAGCTCAGTTGGCAGGCAGTGTGGTGGTGAGGGGCATCCAAATTAAAGAGAATTATTTTCTAATACTATTTAATTTGGTTTGGCTCAGTGGAAAAGCACATGCCTGTGGACTAAAAGGTCCCAGATTCAATTCTGGTCAAGGGTACATTCCCAGGTTGTGGGCTAAATCCCCAGTAGGGGGCCTGCAGGAGGCAGCCGATCAATGATTCTCTCTCATCATTGATGTTTCTCTCTCTCTTTCTCTCTCTCTCTCTCTCTCTCTCTCTCTCTCTCTCTCTCCCTCCCTCCCTCCCTCTCCCTCTCCCTCTCCTCTCCCTCTCCCTCTCCCTTCCTCTCTGAAATAAATAAAAATACTTTTTAAAAATAAATTTTTACTCTCTCTTTCCTACAGTGACTTTTTTCTTATTCATAAAATAAATTATAATGAATTATACCTATAAAATCTTTACTTAAATCTAGAGTCTACTCAGCAGCCTTTATCTGTATTCATATACACTGAATGGCCAGATTATTATGATCTCTGAACGCATAATAATCTGGCCACTCAGTGTATATCCTATATAATAAAAGGCTAATATGTGAGGCCTGTGTCCCACTTGGGGGAAGCCAAGTGTTGCTTTAAAAAAATAAAATAAAATAAAATGCTCATATGCAAATCGTCCCCTCGACCAGGAGTTCAACCAGCAGGCAGGCCGGCCAACTGCCCATGTCCCTCCCCCCTGGCCAGGCTGGCCGGACCCCACCCATGCATGAATTCATGCACCAGCCCTCCAATATATATATCCTATCTAATAAAAGAGTAATATGCAAATTGACCATCACTCCAACACACAAGATGGCTGCCCCCATGTGGACACAAGATGGCCAGCAGGAGAGGGCAGTTGGGAGGGACCAGGCCTGCAAGGGAGGGCAGTTGTGGGCTATCAGGCCAGCAGGGGAGGGCAGTTGGGAAGGACCAGGCCTGCAAGGGAGGGAAGTTGGGGGCAATCAAGTCTGCAGGGGAGGGCAGTTAGGGGGGACCCAGGCCTGCAGGGGAGAGCAGTTGGGGGGAACCAGGCCTGCAGGGGAGGGCAGTTAGGGGCAAGCAGGCTGGCAGGGGAGCATTTAGGCATCAATCAGGCTGGCAGGGGAGTGGTTAGGGGGTGATCAGGCTGGCAGGCAGAAGCAGTTAGGGGCAATCAGGAAGGCAGGCAGGCGAATAGTTGGGAGCCAGCAGTCCTGGATTGTGAGAGGGATGTCTGACTGCCCGTTTAGGCCCGATCCTACTGGGATTGGGCCTAAATGGGCAGTCAGACATCCCTCGAGGGGTCCCAGATTGGAGAGGGTGCAGGCTGGGCTGAGGGACACCCCCCCCCCCATGCACGAATTTCGTGCACCAGGCCTCTAATATATATACATTGAGTGGCCAGATTATTATGTGTTCAGATATCATAATAATCTGGCCACTCAGTGTATATAACCACTGTTAAACATAGTTATTTTTGGGCATTTGAACTTTGCTTTACTTTAATAGAAAATAATGCTGCTATTTAAACATTTTTGAAAATGGAAAATAAAATAAAATTAGGTGTTCTCTGACCATCCCCATTCTCTATCCCTTGAGCATTTCTCTTTACTCTTCTTTATTTTTGTCTGTACCATTTCTTACCATCTGACATACTATATAATTAATGTTTTTATTTATTTTTTTTGTCTGTCTCCTTTCACTAGAATATAAGTAATATGAAGTCAGGGAATTGGTTTTATTCAATGTTTTATCCATAAAATTTAGAAGAGAACTTGACAGAGGACATGTTGATTGAATGAAAGAATGAATAAACTACGAATACAAAAAAGAGGAATTTAATTTGGTTGCAAGAAATCTTTATAACAGGGGTTATAAAAGAGTAGATTAACTTGCCAAAGGAGTTAATTGGGGCTTAGATCCCCAATATTAAAACACATGTTCACATTTTAGATACCTACTTTTCTGGAGTCTAAACCAAATAGACATCTTTTAACATGATTCATATTTTTATGTCCAAGACTTACTGTTCAAGCCTCTATTATAAGTCTCTTCCTTTTTCATTTCCTCATAAGAAAAAGGTCTCAGAATAGCAATAAGTATGAGATACCTATATTCCAAAATACTACAACATTGAATAGTCAATATTATAAGCCCATATGGTTACAATTATTTATTTTTCTGAATAAAAGTAATTTTCTTACTCTCTTCAAGATGCCATTTTGTCTGATATGACTGCAATTGATATTGATGAACACTACCACTGCATAGCACAAATGGAGATGTTACCAGAAACATTCAAAGCTATTGAGGGCAATGTCAAGATGTTGAGTGGAATTAGTGCCTCTTTGCTCGAAGACAAGAAGAAACAAGAGGAAAAAAGAAGTAAGGCTGGTTTAAGACATTGGAAATGGATTTTACTTTTTCTAAAATTCAATTTTATTGAGGTAAAATATAGATACCATAATATTCACCCATTTGCCCTGCCCAGGTGGCTAAATTGGTTGGAGTGTCATCCCATACCCCAAAAGGTTGCCAGATTTATTCCTGGTCAGGGCACATACCTAGGTTGTGGAATCCATCCCAGGGCACATACGGGAGGCAATAAATAATGTTTCTCTCTCACATCAATATTCCTCTCTCCCCCTTCCTCTCACTCTAAAAGCAATAAAAATACATCCTTAGGTGAGGATTTTTTTTTAATTCACCCATTTAAAGTGTACAATTCAATGACTTTTGGTAAATTTAGACTTGTGCAACCATCACCACAATCCAATTTTATTTAAAAAAATATTTTTTTTATTAATTTCAGAGAGGAAAGGGGAGGGAGAGAGAGATAGAAACATCAATGATGAGAGAGAATCATTGATAGGCTGCCTCCTGCATGCCCCACACTGGGAACCATGCCCGCAACCCGGGTATGTGCCCCAACTGAGAAATCAAACCATGAAATCCTGCTTTATAGGTAGATGCTCAACCACTGAGTCATGCCAGCCGGGCCCCACAATCCAGTTTTAGAACATTTTCATCATCCCAGAAAGATTCCTCATACCCATTTGCAGTCAATATTAATTTCCAACCCCAGCCCTAGACAATCACTAATCTGTTTTCTGTCTCAATTGCTTTTGCCTTTTCTGGATATTTCATAAAATGGAATTATATTTTATGTGGTCTTTTATGTCTTTTTTTAATTCATTTTACACAATGCTTTTGAGGTTCAGTCATGTTATAGGATGTATCAGTTATTTCTTCCTTCCTATTGCCAATTGTATACTCCTGTTTGTATATACCACACTTGGTTTACCCATTCACCATTTCATGGACATTTAGATTGTTTCCAATTTTTGGCTATTATGAATAATGCTGCTATGAACATACATACATAAGTTTTTGTGTAGACATATGTTTTCATTTCTTTTTAATAGATACCTAGGAATAAAATTGATAGGTCATTTATCTATTGCGGGTAAACTTACGTTTAACTTTTTAAGAAATTGTTAATTGATTTCTCAAGTAATAGTACCATTTTACATTCCCATCAGCAATGTATTTGGGTTCCAGTTTCTCAACATCCTCAACAACACTTGTTAGTGTCTGTCTTTTTTATTATAGCATGTCTAATAGGTGTAAAATGATAACTCATTGTGATTTTAATTTGCATTTTTCTAATGACCCTTTCATGTGTTTATTAGCCATTAGAGTATCTTCTCTGATGAAATATCTATTTAAATACCCATTTCTAGACCTAACTCATTGGGTAGAGCATCAGCCTGCCGACTGAAGGGTCCCAGGTTCCATTCCCGTCAAGGGCATATATCTTGGTTGGGGGCACATCCCCAGTAGGGGGTGTGCAGGAGGCAGCTGATTGATGTTTCTCTCTGATCGATGTTTCTAACTCTCTCCCTCTCTCTAAAAAATCAATAAAATATATTTTTAAAAATAAATACTCATTTCTATTATTGAGTTTTAAGAGTTCTTTATAGTGCTCGCTTTGGCAAGATATATACTTAATAAAATTGGAATAACACAGAGAAGATTAGCATGGCCCCTGTGCAGTATGGCATGTATATTTGTGAAGCATTCTATTTTTTAAAGAGTTCTTTATATACTCTGGATAAAGTAATTTGCAAATATTTTCACCCAGTCTGTGGCTTGTCTTTCCATATCCTTTTTTAATTGACTTATTTATTTTTAATTTTTTTTAAATCCTCAGCTGAGGATATTTTGAGGATTTTCAGAGAGAGTGGAAGAGATAGGCGAAGACAGAGAGAAACATCGATGTGAGAGAAACACATCGATTGGTTGTCTCCTGCAGCCAAGGTATGTGTCCTTGACCTGAATCGAACCGGGACCCTTCAGTCTGCAGTCTGAGGGCTCTATCCACTGAGCCAAACCGATTAGGGCTCTTTTCATTTTCTTAATGGTATCTTTGAAACCCAAAGGTGTTTAATTTTTATAAAGTCCAATCAACTTATTTTTCCTTTAATAGAAGTTTTATAATAGTTTTAGTGTTGTATTATGACCTTGTAGGGAATTCCAAGAGGGCTGCAGAGTAGCTGGAAGTTCCATTCATTTGCTCCCAGCTCTGGATTGGACTTGCAGCTAAACGGCAGAGCAGTCAACGAGAAAAACCAGTGGAAGTGTAGCTGATCTGAAACTATACTAGTAAACAGTAGCATAGAGGAAGACAGGAGGAGACAACAGAAAGTGTGAACCCGCTTGTGCAGGTGCGGTGGCTGGGAAGCCAGAGGGATATTGTGGCAGCAGAGCTCCCTCTCACTGGGGGCATGGAGTCTCAGCCCCATGCAGGGATCCCCAATCCAGAACAACAGAGACAGGAAGGGGAGCCTGCGAAGCATCAGATGGTGGTAATGAGTGGGAATTCGGTCCACCTTGGGAGACTTGTACCACACCATCCCAGGGAAAAAGCAATCATATTGTTTCAATACCAGCCTGGGAAGTTTGCTTCAGTCTGCGACTGTTGGAGGGGCCATGCCAATAGTGCTTGTCCGGCGGAGGGATCTGCTTGGTACACCCAACAGAAACGTGGAGGGGCCCTCTATTCTCTGTAGGAACTTTGGGCAGAGAGCAGGTCCGAGACTAGACTGTGTGGTTTGGAAAGAGAATCAGTCTTGCCCACCTGAGTGCACGGGTGGCGCCCCTCCCGATACCTGCTGAGCTGCTCAGTCTGCCCCATCTTGCTGTGTTCTGAAGTAAAAGGCTGGAAAACTGGGCCTGTCCTGCTTGATTTGATGATGAGGGGGGAGTTGGCCAAGGGGGAGTTGGCCATTTGGCCCGTGTGCAAGCCTGGCGGAGCTGGGAATTTTGGCTTAGCCCTGCAAGGGTTGGCAGCACAGAACGATTGGAGTGGCAAGTGGGGCTGGGTTTTTTGATCCCTTCCTGCTTGATTAGGTGGAGCAGGAGTGCCAGGGACCCATAAAGAGCTGTTTTGTTGTTGTTTTGTTTTGTGACTGTGTCTCCCAAGTGGGCTTCTGTCTGGAAGTCAGAAGGTCATGTGCTGGGATCTACAGCTGCATTAGGGGAAGCAGATCCAAGCTTAGTTCAGTTTGCACAGCTCGGGGAAGGAGAGGAAGTGCCCTTCCCCCATTCTACAGATTGCAAGCACCACCCCCAACAGGAAAAGGATTGAACCACTCCTGCCAGGTCCCATATATGTACTTCTGCTGAGTGCAGTTCTATGGGGGAAGGGAGAGCACCCGGCAAGACCTGAGACTGACCCAGGGGTGGGCAAACTTTTTGACTCGAGGGCCACAATGGGTTCTTAAACTGGACCGGAGGGCTGGAACAAAAGCATGGATGGAGTGTTTGTGTGAACTAATATAAATTCAAAGTAAAGGAGCGGAGGGGAGAGCAAGAGAACCGGATAGAACAGCTGGATCCGGCCCGCGGGCCATAGTTTGCCCATGGCTGGACTGACCCAACCACTGAGCTCCAGGTACCACACCAACTGGACTACTAGGAACTCTTCCCTGCCAAGCTTTGGACAGGTTGCTAAGGACCAGGCAGAGACAGCATCTGACACTGGCTTGCACCAGAGGACCTCCGGGAATGCCCAGGACCAGCATACCCAGGCCAGCTTTAGACAACATCAGAGCAGGATTCACCAAAATTCACAGACAGCATATCTGAAGGGTGTTTGCAGCGGGCACAAAGCTGCTGAGGCGAAAACCACTTTTTTCTTTTTTAATCTTTCCTTTTCTATTTCATTCTCTTTTTTTCCTTTCATATGTTTTATTTCACTCTCACCTTTTCTTACTTTTTAAAAATATATATTTCTTTATTGATTTCAGAGAAGAAGGGAGAGGGAGAGAGAGCTAGAAACATCAACGATGAGAGAGAATCATTGATCGGCTGCCTCCTGCACGCCCCCTATTGGAGATCAAGCCAGCAACCCAAGCAGGTACCTTTGGCCGGAATCGTACCCAGGACCCCTCAGTCTGGAGGCCAATGCCCTATCCACTGAGCCAAACCGGCTAGGGCTCTCACCTTTGCTTATTTTATTTTTTCTTTTCCTTTTCGTTATTTTCCATTTTTCTTTCCTAGTCTTTATTTTATTTATATATACATTATATATATATATATATATATATATATATATATATATATATATATATATATTTTTTTTAATTTTAATGTTTTCTTTTCCTTCTTTCATATTTTCTCTTTTGTTTCTTTTTTCTTCTCTATTTTTGTCTCGTCTTTGATTATTCCTTTTCTGTTTTGTCTCTTTTATTATTCTTTTATTTTTGTTGGTTAGTTTTATTTTGTGTTGTTTTTTGTTTTGCCTTGTTTTGTTCTGTTAGCACCTGTACAACAATTTGTATAATGTGATCAGGGTTGAGTCTCATAGTCAGCCTGACTGAGGGTCAAGTCCACCCACAAATGGGACAACAGCAATCAAGACTAAATAACAACAAAGAACCCACATAACACCACATAAGTACATTCCTACAGCATCCAGATCAGAAGAACAAAGAGACTGCATCACTGGGTCCCACAAAACACCTACTACAGAAGGTCACCCAATCAAGACTGGGAGTCATAGCAGTTCAATTAAATACATAGAAACAAAAACAAAGAGATAGCCAAAACAGGGAAACAAAGAAACAGGCCCAAATGAAAGAACAGGAAGAATCTCCAGAAAAAGAGCTAAATGAAATGGAGGCAAGCAATTTATCAGAAACCAAATTCAAAGTAATGGTTATAAGGATGCTCAACTGCATGAAAATACATAGAAATCATGAAAAATAACTGATCAGAAATGAAGAATAACATATCTTAAGTAAAGAATACACTGAAATGAATAAACAGTAGGTTAGATGAAGCAGAAGATTGAATCAATGAATTAGAAGACTAGGTAGAAATCAATCAGAGCAGCAAAAATCAGCTGAAAGCCTTATGGGAACTCCCTTGTAGATAACTTTTCTCTTGCTGCCTTTAAAATTCTCTCTCTCCTTTTTCTTTTTTTTTGTTAATTCTCATCCAAGGATATTTTTCCATTGATTTTTAGAAAGAGTGGAAGAGAGGAGGAAAGAGAGAGAAACATAAATGTGAGAGAGACACATCAATTGGTTGCCTCTCACACACTGACCAGGACTGGGGATCGAGCCTGCAACCAAGGCACATGCCCTTAACTGGAATTGAACCTGGGACACTTCAGCCCACAGGTTGACACTCTATCCACTGACCCAAACTGCCTAGGGAAACTTTTTAAAAAAATATATTTTTATTGATTTCAAATAGGAAGGAAGAAGGAGAAAGAGATAAAAACACCATTGATGAGAGAGAATCAAACCATGACCTCCTAGTTCTTAGGTCTATGCTCAACCACTGAGCAACACTTGCTGGGCACATGAGGTTACTTTAAGGAACTTTTGGGACAACATAAAATGTAATGACATCCACATTGTAGGGTGTGCTGGGCCAGCACAGCCAAGGGTTCAGTGAGCCTGAGCGGAGGAGGGGGGGGGAGGCGTGAAGGATTGAAGACAGAGAATAGCTGGGTCTAGGTGGATCTCCTGGGCCTGGCTAAGGCCACAGAGAAAGATCCAGACGGCAAGCTAAGCCTTTATTTTATAGCCAGAGGTAAACAAGGTAGTGGTCACCATAGTTACAATGTTCTTGTGAGTTTCACTTGTTTTGGCAGCACTTGCTGCACCTCCCACAGCCCATTAGCTACACAGATAGGATCCTAGGAGGCATCATAAGGTCAAGCTTAATAATGAATGCTAAGAGGGCTGTGCCCTCTAAGCTGGGACTTGTTTGTGGCTTTGCCAACATGTCAGTCGGAGGCTTAACCCTATAGCCACTCCCTACAGTAGGGGTAACAGAAGGAGAAGAAAGTGAGCAACAGATAGAGAACCTGTTTGAAGAAATGATGACAGAAAACTTCCCTAACGTGGGGAAGAAAAAAATCACACAAGTTCAGGAAGCACAGATAATCCCAATGAAGACAAATCCAAAGAGACCTACACCAAGACATATCATAATTAAATGGCAAAGGTTAAAGACAAAGAGAGAATCTTAAAGGCAGCAAGAGAGAGATAATTATCTACAAGGGAGTTCCCATAAGGTTGTCAGCTGATTTTTCAACAGAAACACCACAGGCCAGAAGGGAATCTCATGAAGTATTCAAAGTAATGAAAAGCAAGGATCTGAAACCAAGACTACTCTATTCATCAAAGCTATCATTTAAAATTGCAGGTTAGCCAAGCCAGCATGGCTCAGTGGCCAAGCATCAGCCTGTGAACCAGGAGGTCATGGTTCAATTCGCATATGCCTGGGCTGCGGGGTGGGTCTCCAGTGTGGAGCATGCAGGAGGCAGCCAATCAATAATTACCTCTCATCATTGATGTTTCTTTTCTTTTTTTTTATTATTATTGATGTTTCTATCTCTCTTTCCCTCTCCATTCTTCTCTGAAATAAATAAAAAATATATTTAGAAAAAAATTTCAGGAGAAACCAAGATGGCGGCATAGGTAAACGCCTGAACTGCTGCCTTGCACAACAATTTCAAAACTACAACTAAGAGACAAAACAGACATCATCCAGAACTACAGGAAGGCTACTGAGTGGAAATTCTACAACTAGAAGGAAAGAGAAAAGCACACTGAGACTCAGAGGAGCTGCGGAAGGCAGAGGTACAGAGGCGTGTGCGCGGAGAGGGACGGCAACTGAGTACGTGGCTGGTTTTTTCAAGCTGCAGGGAGACACAAGCTCCCGACTGCTCTGAACTCCAGTTCCAGGCAAGACTCTGGGGACCCAGACTCATACGGGGAGAAACTGGACTGTCTGGCAATGGGCGAAACTCGAGGGCGGCTTTCTCTCAGAGGTGCTTGCAGCGATTACCGAGGGACAATGAGACATGGGGGGCCTCTTAGGGCAGGGCTGATGGGAAGCCATAGCTGTTTGCTCCACCCTGAGATCCCGCACCAAGAAGCCATTGCTGATTGCTCCGCCCTGAGACTCTGCCCCATCCAAGCTGAGTGCAGAGGCTTTTGCATATGAATGGCCTTGTTCTTTTGAATTCTTAACTTACCTAACAAACTGCAGCTGAGTCAGTGAGACCCAGAACATCAAAAAGAAGGCCCAAGGCCCCACAGCAGCTTGCATCGCTTCACAGCTGGGCCTCATCTGGGCACCTCCAAAACCCAAACAAAGAAGAGGAATCTGCAGATCTCTCTGTAGCTCCTGCTGGGTGGCCTCAGGCAGAGGCTATATTAGCACCTCCTTGGAGATCCAAGAGCCACTGTACCCAGTGGTCAGAGTGGGACCATCAGATTACAACTCCTCATATCCATAAGGGACACACTCAGGGGGCAGACTCAGTGAGCACCAAAGCCCCACTGAAGCAAGTCTTGTCTCATAAGGGTGTCTCCAGCACAGAAGTTCTCCTATCATAGACACAGCTGATCCTCACAGCCAATTGGCCTGGAGGTCAATTCCTCACAGTGATACCAATAACAATAAAGGCTTAACTACAACAAGACTGTGCACATAGCTCACAAAGGAGTGCACCAAGAGTGTCCACCTGAGGTAACTGGGGAGGCTGAGCCACTGGGCCCTATAGGACACCTAGCACACAAAGCCACTCTATAAACTCAGGGAAGCAGCCAAAATGTAAAGACAAAGAAACAGGTCACAAATGAAAGAAATGGAGGAAAGCAAACTACTGAATATAGAGTTCAAAATCACAGTTATAAGGTTTTTCAAGAATTTTCTAGAAGCTGCCAATAAATTTAGCAAGACCCTCAAGGATATGAAAAAGGACCAGCTAGAAATTAAGCATACACTGACTAAAATAAAAAATAATATACAGAGATCCAACAGCAGACTAGAGGATCACAAGAATCAAGTCAAAGATTTGAAATACAAAGAAGCAAAAAACACCCAACTGGAAAAGCAAGAAGAAAAAAGAATCCAAAAATATGAAGATAGTGTAAGGAGCCTCTGGGACAACTTCAAGCATAGGTAAACTAAGAGACAAACATGTTTGAAGAACATCCGCATTATGGGGGTGCCAGAAGAAGAGAGAGAGCAAGATACTGAAAACCTATTTGAAGAAATAATGACTGAAAACTTCCCCCACCTGGTGAAAGAAATAGACTTACAAGTCCAGGAAGCACACAGAACCCCAAGCAAAAGGAATCCAAAGAGGACCACACCAAGACACATCATAACTAAAATGCCAAGAGCAAAAGACAAAGAGAGAATATTAAAAGCAGCAAGAGAAAAACAGTTAGTTACCTACAAGGGAGCACCCATATGATTGTCAGCTGATTTCTCAACAGAAACTATGCAGGCCAGACGGGAGTGGCAAGAAATATTCAAAGTGATGAATAGCAAGAACCTACAACCAAGATTACTCTACCCAGCAAAGCTATCATTAAGAATTGAAGGGCAGATAAAGAGCTTCACAGATAAGAAAAAGCTAAAGGAGTTCATCATCGCCAAACCAGTATTATATGAAATGCTGAAAGGTATTCTTTAAGAAGAGGAAGAAGAAGAAAAAGGTAAAGATAAAAATTATGAACAACAAATACATATCTATCAACAAGTGAATCTAAAAATCAAGTGAATAAAAAATCTAATGAACAGAATAAACTGGTGAATATAATAGAATCAGGAACATAGAAAGGGAGTGGACTGACAATTCTCAGGGGGAAAGGGTGGTGGGTGGTGCGGGAAGAGCCTAAATAAAAATCTTACACATATGGATGAGGACAGTGTCGGGGGTTAAGGGAAAAGGGTGGGGTGGGAACCGGGTGGAGGGGAGCTATGGAGGGAAAAAAGAGGAACAAGTGTAATAATCTGAACAATAAAGATTTATTAAAAAAAAAAAAAAAAGAAAAAATTTCAGGTCTAATAGGGAGCTTCCCAGACTTAAACAATAGCAAAAAGGAGTTTATTACCATCAAAACAGCATTGCAAGAAATATTGAAGGTACTGCTATAAGAAGAAATATATAGAGAGAGGAACATAGGCAATAAATAAGTACCTATCAATAATAACTGTAAATGTAAGTGGATTAAATGCTCCAATCAAAAGACATAGGGTAGTTGAATGCATAAGAAAACATGACCCATATATATGCTGTCTACAAGAGACCTACCGCTGAACAAAAGATTCACACAAGATGAAAGTGAAGGCATGGAAAAAATATTCCAAACATATGAAAACAAACAAAAAAGCCAGGGTAGCAATACTTATATATGACAAAACAGACTTTAAAACAAAGGCCATAATAAGGGATAAAGAAGGACACTACATAACACTAAAGGGAGTAATCCAATAAGAGGATATAACCCTGGTAACATATGCACCCAATATAGGAACACCTAAATATATAAAAAAAAACTCTTGGAGGAATTTAAGAGAGAGATTGACAACTATAAAGTTATAGGAGGGGACTTTAACACTCCATTGGCATAACTGGATAGATATTCCAGGCCAAATATCAACAGGGAAACAGCAGCTTTAATGACACACTAGCTCAGATGGATTTAATTAATATTTACAGAACATTTCATCCCAATGCAGCAGAATACACATTCTTCTCAAAAATGGATGGAACATTCTCAAAGATAGACCCCATGTTAGGACACAATGATTCTTAACAAATTCAATAATATTGAAATCAAATCAAGCATCTTCTTGGGTCACAATGGCATGAAACTGGAATTCAACAATAATAGAAAAGTTAAGAACACTCAAACACATGGAAGCTAAATAACATGTTATTTAACAATGAGTGGGTTACCAATGAGATCAAAGAAGAAATAAAAAATTAACTGGAAACAAATGAAAATGAATGCACATTCAAAATCTATGAGACACAGCAAAAGCAGTCCTGAGAGAGAAGTTCATTGCATTACAGGCCTACCTCAAGAAACAAGAAAAAACTCAAACAGTTTAACCCTGCAACTAATGGAATTAGAAAGAAAACAACAAGAAAAGCCCAGAGGAAGTTGAAGGAAAGAAATAATAAAGATCAGAGTGAAATAAATAATATAGAGACTAAAAAAATAATATAGAGATTAAATAAGGCGGGAGAGTAAGTGGATGCTGCATGGACATGTTCCCAGGAGCAAACTGGAATTACAACTAAAATACAGAAAAACTTCCTGAATAATCAACGGAAGACTCACTGGAGAGAACCCTGATAACCAAGGATGGAAAGTGGAGACCACATAGAGACTGGTAGGAGGGGAAGAAGTGTGAAAGGGCTGGCTGGGCTCCCACAGACAGCAGCTGAAGTTCTGGAGAGATATCTCAGCTGTGGAGGGTTGTCACTGAGAACTCTGGGGTCTAATTCCCAAGCTGCCCCCGCCCCCCAACAGAGAGCACCAGAAGCGAGAAGGGTACCCACATAACATCTGGCTATGAAAAGCAGTGGGGGTGCTGTCTGACAGAGAGAGATGGCTAGAAATTCAGGCACCCTCTTAAAGGGCCAACACACAAAATTCCCTGTGAAGCCACTCACCTTGTGCTCCGGCAGAGGGAGGGCAAAGTGGACTGGAGCTGTTTGAGCAGAGGCCAGAATTGAGGGCTCTGGGGTTAGAGTTCAGAAGGCAGACACCCTGGTTTCCTGTGCTGAGTCATTCCCTCATGCTGCAGAGGTCATCTTTCTCATGCAGACATTTTCTATACAGGTGGCTTTGCCTGGGGAGAAGACAGTTGACCCACCCTATTGGAAAACACCTTGCCCCACAGTGTAGAGTTTCTGAGGCCCACTAAGAGACTGAGAATAACAATTAACCTCTAGGCAGGTGCAGTTGCCCCACTCTGTTGAAAAAAAAAACTCTTGCCATACCTGTGGACTATTGCCTGAGGGCAATTCAATATGAAATCCTATCAGTCAGTAGGCAGAGGCAATCTCGGGAGCCTTTGAGTCTTTGCATGATCTAATTAGACAGAAACAGCATTTGACACTGTCCTGAACTAGAGATTGAGAGGCATAGCAGATCTACCTAATACATAGTCACAAACCCAAACAGGCAACCAAAATGAGGAGACAAAGAAACAATCCTCAAATGAAAGAACAAGAGAATTCTCCAGAAGAAGAGATAAATGGAATGGAGATAAGAAATTTATCTGATATAGAATTCAGAATAATGATGGTAAAGATGCTCAATAGCATGAGAAAAGATACAGTAACTATGAAAACAGAAATAAAGGATGACATAGCACAAATAAAGAACACATTGGAAGGAATACACAGCAGATTAGGAGAAGCTGAGGATCGAATCAGTGATTTAGAAGACAGGGTTGAAAAAAAACTCTATCAGAGAGCCAAAAAGAAAAAAAAAATTAAAAAAAGGAGGACAGCTTAAGAGAGCTGTAGAACAGCATGAAACATAAATGTAACAATATTCAAATAGCAGGTGTCCCAGAAGAGGCAGAAAGGGAGTAAGGGATAGAGAACTTGTTTGAAGAAATTATGGCAGAAAACTTCCCTAACCTAATGAAGAAAAAAGTTACATAAGTTCAGGAGGCTCAGACAACCCCAAGCAAGAAGAACCCAAACAGGCCAACACCCAGACACATCATAATTAAAATGCTAAAAATTAAAGACAAAGAGAGAATCTTAAAGGTACCAAGAGAAAAGAGAGAGAGAGAGACAGAGAGAGAGAGAGAGAGAGAGAGAGAGAGAGAGAGAAAAGCAAACTGTTACCTACAAATGATCTCCCATAAAGCTGACAACTGATTTCTCATCAGAAACTCTACAGGCCAGAAGGGAATGGCATGAAGTACTCAAGGTAATGGAAAGCAAGGATCTGAAACCAAGATTACTATATTCAGCAAGGCTATCATTCAAAATAGATGGTCAAATAAAGAGCTTTCCAGACAAAAAAAGGCTAAAGGAGTACATCATTACCAAGCAAGCATTACAAGAAATGCTAAAGCCACTGCTGTGATGAGAAGAAATAGAGAGAGAAACCTAGGCATACAGAATTAAAATCGCAACAAATAAGTATCTATCAATAATAACTGTAAATGTAAATGGATTAAATGCTCCAATCAGAAGACATAGGGAAGATGAATAGATACAAAAACATGACCCAACCATGTGCTGTCTCCAAGAGACTCACTTCAGAACAAATGACACACAGATGATGAGAGTGAAGGGATGGAAAAAAATTTTCCATGCAAATGGACAAGAAAAAAAAAAAAGCAGGAGTAGCAATACTCACATCTGACAAAATAGACTTCAAAATGAAGGCCATCACAAGAGATAACAAAGGTCACTACATAATGCTAAAGGGATAGATCCAACAAGACGATACAACCCTGGTAAACATATATGCACCCAACATAGGAGCATCTAGATATATTTTTTTAAAAACTTCTGGAGGACTTTAAGGGAGAGATCGACAACATATAGTCATAGTAGGGGACTTCATCACTCTGCTGACTTCACTGGATGGATCTTCCAGACAAAAAATTAACAAGGAAACAGTGACTCTAAATGACACACTGGATCAGATGGATTTAACTGAACTTTATAAAACATTTCACCCAGAGCTGCAGAATATACATTCTTCTCAAGTGCACATGGGTTATTTTCAAAGATAGACCACATGTTAGAACACAAAACAGTCTCTACAAGTTCAAGAAGATTGAAATCATATCAGGCATCTTCTCAGATCACAGTGTAATGAAATTAGAAATCAACTACAGTAAAAACACTAAAAAACATTCAAACACATGGAGGCTAAATAGCATGTTATTAAACAATGAATGGGTTACCAAAGAGATCGAGAAAGAAACCTCAAAAAAATCCCAAGAAAAATTAACAATAAACTATTTAACCTTACAACCTAAAAGAACTAGAACGAGAACAACAAGAAAAGCCCAGAATAAGTAGAATGAAGGAAATAATAAAGATTAGAGTATAAATAAATGACATAGACTAAAAAAATAATGCAAAAAATCAATGAAACCAAGAGCTGGTTCTTTGAAAGGATAATCAAGATCGATGAACCATTAGCCAGACTCATCAAGAAACAAAGAGAGAGTACACAAATAAATAAAATCAGAAATAAAAGTGAAGAAGTAACCACTGACACCATAGAAATACAAAGAATTGCAAGAAAATACTATGGACAACTATATGCCAACAAACTGGACAATGTGGATGAAATGGACAAATTCCTAGAAAAATACAATCTCCCAAAAATGAATCAGGAAGAATCAGAAAACCTGAATAGGCCAATAACAACTCATGAAATAGGAACAGTAATAATAATTTTTAAAAAATCACAGCAAACAAAAGCCTGGGTCCAGACAGTTTCACAGGGGAGTTTTACTAAACATTCAAAGAAGAACTAACACCTATACTCCTCAAACTATTCCAAAAATCCAAGAGGAAGAAACACTTCCAAGCTCTTTTATTTTATTTTTTTTTTAAATATATTTTATTGATTTTTTACAGAGAGGAAGGAAGAGTGATAGATAGTCAGAAACATCAATGAGAGAGAAACATCGACCAGCTGCCTCCTGCACACCTCCCACTGGGGATGTGCCCGCAACCAAGTTACATGCCCTTGACCGGAATCGAACCCGGGACCCTTCAGTCCGCAGGCTGACGCTCTATCCACTGAGCCAAACCGGTTTTGGCATTTCCAAGCTCTTTTAAAGAGGCCAGCATTATCCTAATTTCAAAGCCAGATAAGGACACTATAAAGAAAGAATTACAAGCCAATATCCCTAATGAATACAGATGCTAAAATCCTCAACAAAATATTAGCAAATTGGATCCAGCACTATATTAAAAAGATCATACACCATGACCAAGTGGGATTTATTCCAGGGATATAAGGCTGGTACAATATTCACAATTCAATAAACGTGATACATCATATAAACAAACTGAAAGAAAAATTCACATGATCATATCAGTAGACACAGAAAAAGCATTCAACAAAATCCAACACCCATTTTTGATAAAAACTCTCAGCAAAGTGGGAAGAGAGGGAGCATATCTCAACATGATAAAGGCCATATATGAAAAACCTATAGCAAACATCATACTCATGGGCAAAAACTAAAATCATTTCCCCTAAGAACAGGAACCAGACAGGGATGTCCACTTCACCACTCTTATTCAACATAGTACTGGAAGTCCTATGCAGCAGTAGAAAAGAAGAATCTCTCACCCTTTGAGATAGCATGGAGGGACCTGAAGAGTATCATGCTAAGTGAAATAAGTCAGTCAGAGAAAGACAGTATCACATGATCTCACTTATATGTGGAATCTATGTAACAAAATAAACTGATGAATGGAGTGGATCCAGAGACATGGAAGCATGGAACAGAGTGCTGAGTCTCAGAGGGAAGGCAGGAGAGTGTGGGTGGGTGGAAGGTAACCAACCAAAGACCTTGTATGCATATATGCATAACTCATGGACACAGACAATAGAGTGTTAAAGGCCTGGGGCAGGCTGGAGGGGGTGAGTGGGGGGAGGGTACATATGTAATACTTTCAACAATAAAGAATTATTTTTAAAAAAATACAAAACATCAATGAAACCAAGAGTTGGTTCTTCGAAGAGATAAACAAAATTGATGAACCTTTAGCCAGACTCATCAAGAAACAAAAAGAGAGAACTCAAATAAATAAAATAGACAAAGTAATAACTGCCACCACAGAAATATAAAGGATTGTAAAAAAATACTGTGAACAACTATATGCCAACAAAATGGACAAACTGGGCAAAACAGAAATTCCTGGAAACATACAATCTTCCAAAACTCAATCAGAGGAATCAGAAAACCTGAATAAACTAATAACAACTAATGAAATTGAGCAGTAATAATAATAATAAAAAGGACACCCAGCAAACAAAAGTCCTGGACCAGATGGATTCACTGTCAAATTCTACCATCACGTATCCAACTCAATCTATCCCAAAAAATTTAAGAGGAGGGAAGACTTCCAAGCTCTTTTTACCAGCATTAACCTAATTGCAAAACCAGATAAAAACACTACAAAGAAAACCATAGGCCAATATCCCTAATGAACATAGATGCTAAAATCCTCAACAAAATATTAACAAATTAAATCAGCAATACATTAAAAAGATCATACACCATGTTCAAATGGGATTTATTCTGGGGATACAAGGTTGGCACAATATTTGCATATCAATAAATGTGATGTATCATATAAACAAAATGAAGGATAAAAACCACATGGTCATATCAATAGACACAGAAAAAGGATTTGATAAAATCCAGCACCCACTTACCTAATAAAAGAGAAACATAAAAATTAACCATCACTCCGCTATGCTCACAGCCAATCAGAGTGAGTATGCAAATTAACCCAACAAAGATGGATGTTAATTTGCATACGCAGGCATGGAGCAGAGCCTGCTATGAGGGGGAGGGGGGCAGCGGAGGGAGCTACTATAGTGGTGCTTCAGACAGAAGCGAGGACTTGCGGCTCCAGGCAGCCTGGGAGCGAGGAGGTGCCGGCTCCCGGGCGGCCCGGGAGCGGGGACTTGCTGGCTCCCAGGCGGCTGGGAGTAAAGCCAGGGGAAGGAAGGCCTATTCTTGCACGAATATCATGCAACGGGCCTCTAGTATATTATAAAGACTCTTAGCAAAGTGGGAATAGAGGGAACATACCCCAACATAATAAAGCTACATCTGAAAAACTTACAGCCAACATCATACTCAATGGGCAAAAACTGAAAATGTTTACTTTAAAGTCAGAAACAAGACAAGGATGTCCACTTTCACTACACTAGCTGGGCCACTTCCACCATTCTTATTCAACATAGTAATGGAAGTGCTAGTCACAGCAATCAGACAAGAAGAAGAAGAAATAAAAGGCATCCAAATTGGAAAGGAGGAAGTAAAACTGTCATTTGCAGATGACAGGATATTGTACACAGAAACCTACTCCTAAAGATTTCACCAAAAACCTACTAGAATTATTAAGTGAATTTTACAAAGTAGCAGAATACAAAATCAATATCCAGAAATTGGTAGCATTTTTATACACCAGTAAGAAACTCTCAGAAAGAGAAACTAAGAAAACAATCCTACTTACCACTGCAACAACAACAACAACAATATAAGTAAATAAATAAATAAATAATAACCTAGCAATAAACTTAACCAAGGAGGTAAAAGACCTCTACTTGGAAAACTATAAGACATGGAAGAACTAAATAAAGGAAGATACAAATAATTGGAAGTATATAGCATGTTCATGGATTAGAAGAATTAACATCATTAAAATGTTCATACTTTCCAAAGCACTCTATAAGATTCAACACAATTCCAATTAAAATACCAGTGGCATATGTCACAGACATATAACAAATTTTCCAAAAGTTTATATGCAACCTAAAAAGATACAGCATAACCTCAGCAATCTTGAGAAAGAAGAACAAAGCTGGAGGTATCACAATATGGAATATCAAACCATACTACAAATCTTTAAATAAAAACTGTTTGGTACTGGCACAAGAACAGGCATATAGATCAATGAAACAGAACAGAGAAACCAAGATGGCGGCATAGGTAAGCACCTAAACTGCTGCCTCGCACAACAATTTCAAAACTACAACTAGGGGACAGAACGGACACTATCCAGAACCACAGGAAAGCTGGCTGAGTGAAAATTCTACAACTAGAAGGAAAGAGAAAAGCTCACAGAGAATTGGAGGTACGGCAAAGGGTCTTTGTGCGCGCAGAGAGGAAGGGTGGTTGAGAGCCTGGCTGACTTTCTCTGGCGGAAGGGGGAAGGAAGCCCCCGACCGCACTGAACCCCAGTTCTGACTGCACTGAACCCCAGTTCCGGGCGAGCCCCTGGGGACCCACACTCTTACGGGGGGAGTCTGGACTCTCAGGCGGACACTCGGGAGCTGGGGAAGGCAGAAGTCTGAAGGCGCGCGCGTGCCAGTGCGCACAAAGGCTGCGGAGGTTGCCACAGGCTTTCCCTAGTGGAAGGGAATCAGAGGCTCCTGATTGCACTGAGCCCCAGTTCTGACTGCAGTGAACCCCAGTTCCAGGCGAGCCCCTGGGGACCCACGCTCTTGTGGGGGGAGTCTGGACTCTCGGGCAGAGACTCGGGAGCCGGGGAAGGCAGAGGTCTGAAGGCGCGCACGTGCGTGCAAGGGCAAGGCTGACGGGAAGCCAAGACTGAGACTCCACCCCATCCAAGCTGAGCACAGAGGCTATTGCAATTTGGCAAGTCTAATCCTATAAGGCTGTCTCCAGCACCGAACTTCTCCCAGCATAGACACAGCTGATCCTTACAGCCAACTGTCCTGGAGGTCAATTCTTCCCAGTGATACCAATAACAATCAAGACTTAATTACAACAAGGCTGTACACACAGTCCACAAAGTGGTGCACCAAGAGTGTCCACCTCAGGTTAACTGGGGAGGCAGACCCACTGGGCCATATTGGAAACCTAGCACACAAATCTACCTTACCAATTCAGGGAAGCAGTGAAAATGCAGCGTCAAAGAATCAGATCACAAATGAAAGAAATGGAGGAAAACAAACGACTGGATATAGAATTCAAAACCACGGTTATAAGGCTTTTCAAGAATATCCTAGAAAAGGCCAATAAATATAACGAGACCCTCGAAGATATGAAAAAGGACTAACTAGAAATTAAACATACACTGACTGAAATAAAAAATATTATACAGAGACCCAAAAACAGACTAGAGGAACACAAAAATCAAGTCAAAGAATTGAAATACAAAGAAGCAAAAAACACTCAACCGAAAAAGCAAAAAGCAAAAAAAAAAAATCCAAAAAGTTGAAGATAGTGTAAGAAGACTCTGGGACAACTTCAAGCGTACCAACATCAGAATTATGGGGGTGCCAGAAGAAGAGAGAGAGCAAGATACTGAAAACCTATTTGAAGAAATAATGACAGAAAACTTCCCCCACCTGGTGAAAGAAATAGACTTACAAGTCCAGGAAGCGCACAGAACCCCAAACAAAAGGAATCCAAAGAGGACCACACCAAGACACATCATAATTAAAATGCCAAGAGCAAAAGACAGAGAGAGAATATTAAAAGCAGTAAGAGAAAAACAGTTAGTTACCTACAAGGGAGCACCCATACGATTGTCAGCTGATTTCTCAACAGAAACTATGGAGGCCAGACGGGAGTGGCAAGAAATTTTCAATGTGATGAATAGCAAGAACCTACAACCAAGATTACTCTACCCAGCAAAGCTATCATTCAGAATTGAAGGGCAGATAAAGAGCTTCACAGATAAGAAAAAGCTAAAGGAGTTCATCACCACCAAACCAGTATTATATGAAATGCTGAAAGGTATTCTTAAAGAAGAGGAAGAAGAAAAAAGTAAAGAGAAAAATTATGAACAACAAATACATATCTATCAACAAGTGAACCTAAAAATCAAGTGAATTAAAAACCTGAGGAACAGAATAATCTGGTGAATATAATAGAATCAGGGGCATAGAAAGGGAGTGGACTGATAATTCTCAGGGGGAAAGGGGTATAGGGGGTTCATGAAGAGACTGGACAAAAATCATACACCTATGGATGAGGACAGTGCGGGGGAGGTAAGGGCAGAAGATGGGGTGGGAACTGGGTGGAGGGGAGCTATGGGGGGAAAAGGGAGAAACAATTGTAATAATCTGAATAAAGATTTATTAAAATAAATAAAAAAAAGAAAAAAAAAGAAAAAGAAAAAAATAAATAAAATTGTCATACGGTGAAAAAAAAAAAAATGAAACAGAACAGAGAGCCCAGAAATAAACCCACAGCTTATGATCAATTAATATTTGATAAGGGAGGCAAGAGCATACAGTGGAGTAAAAACAGTCTCTTTAATAAATGGTGTTGCGAAAATTGGACAGGTACATACAAAAGAATGAAACTAGAAAACTCAAAATGGGTAAAAGGCTTAAATGTAAGTCAGGAAACCATAAAAATCCTAGAAGGAAACATAGGCAGTAAAATCTCAGACATCTCTTGTACCAATATTTTTGCCAATATATCTCCTTAAGCAAGAGAAACAAAAGGAAAAAAACAAACAAAAATTAAAAAGCATCTGCAAAGCACATCAAAATTACAACTAAAATAAAAAACAGCCATCATTCAGAACTGCCTGAAATCAGTCTGAATGGAAGTTTTACAATTATATAAGTAAAGAAGAAAGCACATTGAGACTGATAGAAGGGGCAGAAGCATGGAATATGCAGGTCCAACATTCCCATGTCACATTCTTTTAATTGGGAAGGATATCTTGGCTGCAGAGGCCTCCCATGAGGAGCAAGGGGTCTGTCTCAGCCCCACACCAGGCCCCTAGCCCAGGGTTCCAGAGCTGGGAATAAAAGCCCCTGAAACTTCTGGCAATAAAAACCAGTGTGGATTGTGGTTGAATGACACAGAGGCTGCTGGAGACTCAGGCAGTTCCTCTTAAAGGGCCAGTGGACCAACCTACATGGTTCTGTTTCCCCTGAACTCAAGCTCTTGGCAGCAGCTTTGGGGAATCCAGGGACATAGAGGGAGGAACTGAATTGTTTGGCATTGGGGCAGGAATTCAGGGGCATCTTTCTCCCAGACGGGTGCTTGCAAGGAGTCATTTTTCCTGTGCTGAGATCTCCCCCATCACAGAGATGACTGGCAGCTATATCTGAGTCTCCATCAGTGTGGCCCACACTGTTTTCTCCCCTAGTGATTCCCTGAGACCCCACCCCATCCAGCTTACAGCACCACCCAAGCCGTTTGCAGTGGCTTTTCCATATGAATGTCCTGTCCTAGCTCAGGCTTCAGACTTTCCTAAACTCTCTCAAATAAGAAGCAGCTGGCATCAGCATGCCCCAAACCTATCAATAAGAGGCCAAAGACCTGCCACTAGCACCAGCCTGCCTTGCTTCACAGCCATGCCTCCCCTGAGCACTTTCAAGCCCAATACAAGCAGCAGCCATCTACAGATCTCTCTGTAGCTCCTGCTGGGTTGCCCCAGGCACTGGGTGACTTTGCACCTCCCAGGAGGCCCCAGAGCCAGTGGATAGCTTCAGACCATACAAGATTGCAACTCTCTACACATCCACAGCGACACACTCAAGGGGCAGACTCAGTGAGCATCGAAGCCCCATTGCAGCAAGTCCTGCTCCATAGGAATGTCTCCTGCACAGCAGCTCTTCCACTGTAGTCACTGATGGTCCTAAAACCAATTGTTCTGGAGGTCAACTCCTCCCAGGAGTTGTGATGCCAACAGCAGTCAAAGCTCAACTATAAGAAGACTGTGCACATGGCCCACACAGGGGTGCACCTAGAGGGTCCAGCTCAGGTGACTGGGGAGGCTGAGCCACTGGGCCCTACAGGACACCTACTACACAAGGTCACTATACCAATTCTAGGAGACATAGCAGCTCTTCCTAATACATAGAAACAAACACAGGGAAGCAGCCAAAATGCAGAGACAAAGAAAAATGTCACAAATGAAAGAACAGAAGAAATTTCCAGAAAAAGAACTAAATGAAATCAAACAAACTACTAGATACAGAGTTCAAAATAATGATTATAAAGTTGCTCAAGGATCTTAATGAGAGCTTCAAGGGACTTAGTGAGACTTTCAAGGATCTTAGTGAGAATTTCAAAGACATGAAAAGGACCAATCATAAATTAAGCATATACTAACTGAAAAAAAGAATTATTGACAGGGACTCAACAGTAGGGTAGAGAATTCTGAGAATCAAACCAACGATTTGGAATATGAGGAAGCATAAAACACCCAATTAGAAGAGCAAAAAGAGAAAAAGAATCCAAAAATATGAAGATAGTGTAAGGAGACTCTGGGACAACTTCAAGCATACCAACATTCACATTATGGGGGTGCCAGATGGAGAAGAGAGAGAGCAAGATATTGAAAACCTATTTGAATAAATTATGATAGAAAAATTCCCCTACCTGGTGAAAGAAATAGACTTACAAACCCAGGAAGCACAGAGAGCCTCAAACAAGAGGAACTCAAAGAGACCCACACCAAGATATATCATAATTAAAATGCCAAGGGTTAAAGACAAAGAGACTCTTAAAAGCAGCAATACAAAAGCAGTTAATTACCTATAAGGGAGTATCCATATGACTGTCAGCTTATTTCTCAACAGAATCTTTGCAGGCCAGAAGGGAGTGGTAAGAAATATTCAAAGTGATGAATAGCTAGGACCTACAACAAAGATTATTCTACCCAAAAAAGCTATCATTTAGAACTGAAGGTTAGATAAAGAGCTTCACAGATAAGAAAGAGCTAAAGGAGTTCATCATCACCAAACCACTGTTACATGAAATGGTGAAGGGTATTCTTTAAGAAGAGGCAGAAGAAAAGGAAGAGTAAGAAGAAGAAGAAGAGAAAAAAATTAAAAATAGGAACAATAAAGTGACAACAAATACATATATATTGGCAATTGAATCTAAATATCAAATAAATGAACAAGGACTCTAATGAACAAAATAAATTGATGAATAAAATAGAACCAGTGGCATGGAAACATAGAACAGACTGATGAATCTCAGAGGGAATGAAGGAGGGGAGAGTTGGGAGAGATTAACTAAAGTACTTATATGCATACTAGAGGCCTGGTGCATGAAATTCGTGCATGGGGTGTGTGTGTGTGTGTCCCTCATCTCAGCCTGCACCCTCTCCAATCTGGGACCCCTTGAGGTATGTCTGACTGCCCGTTTAGGCCCAATTCTACCAACGGGGAGTCGGACATCCCTCTCACAATCCAGCACTGCTGGCTCCCAACCGCTCACTTGCCTGCCTGATTGCCTCTAACCGCTTCGGCCTGCCAGCCTGATCACACCCTAACCACTCCCCTGCCAGCCTGATAGACGCCTAACTGCTCCACTGCTGGCCCGATTGCCCCTAACTGCCCTCCCCTGCAGGCCTGGTCTCCCCCAAGTGCCCTCCCCTGCTGGCCCAGTAACCCCTAACTGCCCTCCCTTGCCAGCCTGGTCCTCCCCCCGCAACTGCCCTCCTCTGCTGGCCCAGTCACCCCTAACTGCCCTCCCTTCGAGGCTTGATTACCCCCAACTGCCCTTCTTTGAAGGCCTGGTCCCCCCTAACTGCCCTCCCCTGCAGGCCTGGGTCCCCCCCAACTGCTCTCCACTGCAGGCCTGGGTCCCCCCAAACTGCCCTCCCCTGCAGGCCTGGTCTTCCCCAACTGCCTCCCCTGCAGGCCTGGTCCTCCCCAACTGCCCTCCCCTGCAGGCCTTGGTCCCCCCCCAAATGCCCTCCCCTGCAGGCCTGGGTCCCCCCCAACTGCCCTCTCCTGCAGGCCTGCTCCCTCCCAACTGCCTTCCCCTGCAGGCCTGGTCCCCCCAACTGTCGTCCCCTGCAAGTCTGGGTCCCCCAACTGTCCTCCCCTGCAAACCTGGGTCCCTCCCAACTGCCTTCCCCTGCAAGCCTGGGTCCCCCAACTGTCCTCCCTTGCTGGTCTGGTCACCCCAGTTGCCCTCCCCTGCTGGCCTGGTCCCCCACAATTGCCATCCCCTGCAGGCCTGGTCCCTCCCAACTGCCCTCCTCTGCTGGCCCTGTCACCCCTAACTGCCCTCCCCTGCTGGCCTGATTGCCCACAATTGCACTCCCCTGCTGGCCATCTTGTGTCCACATGGGGGCAGCCATCTTTGACCACATGGTGGTAGCCATCTTGTGTCTTGGAGTGATGGTCAATTTGCATATTACTCTTTTATTAGATAGGATATGCATTATCTATGGACACAGACAAAAGGGTGGTGAAGGCCTGGGGCAGGGCAGGAACTGGGTGGAGGGGGTATATGAAGGACATCTGTAACACTTGCAACAATAAAGATGTTTTCTTTTTATTTTTCAACAATAAATATTTTTAAAAATAAAAATAAAAAGCATCTGCATGGTAAAAGAATCATTAACAAGCCCTAAGCAGTTTTGCTCAGTGGATAGAGCATCGGCCTGCAGACTGAAGGGTCCCAGGTTTGATTCCAGTCAAGGGCTTGTACCTCGGTTTCAGACACATCCCCCGTAGTGGGTGTACAGGAGGCAGCTGATAGATGTTTCTCTCTCATCGATGTTTCTAACTCTCTATGCCTTTCCCTTCTTTTCTGTAAAAAAAATCAATAAAATATATATTTTTTAAAAAAGAATCATCAAGCCTGGCCTGTGTGGCTCAGTATCAGTCCATGTACCAATAGGTCGCCAGTTAAATTCCCAGTCAGGGAAAATGCCTGGGTTGCATGCTCAATCCCCAGCTGGGAGTGGGCAGGAGGCAACTGATCAATATTTCTCTTCTCATCGATGTATCTCTCTCCCTCTTCTCTCTAAAAATCAATAAAAAAACATATTTTTAAGAAAGAGAATAAATCTCAACAAAAAAGAAACATAAAATGAAAAGGGAACCCACTGAATGGGTGAACATATTTGCCAATGATACACCTGATAAGGAGTTAATTTCCAAACTATATAAACAACTTATACAATTCAATACCAAAAAGACCCCCCAAAAACAAATAATCTTATTAAAAATGGGCAAAAGACCTGAGTAGACACTTGTCCAAACAGGGCTTACAGATAGCCAATATACATATGAACAAATGCTCAACATCACTAATCACCAGAGAGATGCAAAATAAAACTACAGTGGGGTATCACCTCACCCCTGTCAGAATGGCTACCATCAATAAATCAACAAAGAACAAGTGCTAGTGAGGATGTGGAGAAAAGGGAACCCTAGTACACTGCTGTTGGGAATACAGAACATACCCTGGAGCCATTGTGGAAAACAGTATGGAGTTTCCTTAAGACATTCAAAATGGAACTTGCTTTTGACCTAGCAATTCTACTTCTGGGATTATATCCTAAGAATTCTGAAACCAATCAAAAAGAATATATGTACCAGTATGTTCACAGCAGCATTATTTACAATAGCCAAGAACTGAAAACAGCCCAAGTGCTCATCAGTAGAAGAGTTGATAAAAAATATGTATATTTACACAATGGACTACTATCCTATATAATAAAAGCCTAATATGCTAAGTGTCCGGTCATCCATTCAACCAATCAAAGCATAATATGCTAATGTTATGCTAAGGCCACTCAACCACTTGCTATGATGTACACTGACCACCAGGGAGCAGACGCTCCAACTGGTAGGTTAGCTTGCTGCTGGGGTCTGGGCATTGGGACTGAGCGAGATGGGCCGAACATGCCCTGGAGTCCTCCTGCGGTCCCTCCCCAGCTGGCCAACCTCCCGCGTCCCTCCCTGGCCCTGATTATGCACCATTGGGGTCCTTTGGCCTGGCCTGTGCCCTCTTGCAATTCGGGACCCCTCAGGGGATGTCGGAGAGCCAGTTTTGGCCTGACACAGGGCCTCTAGTGTGACTATAAAAAAGAAGGAACTCTTACCCTTTGCAACATAATGGATGGACCTAGAGTTTATTATGCTAAGTGAAATAAGCTAGTCAGAGAGACAAATTCCATATGATCTCACTTATATGTGGAATCTAATGAACAAAATAAACTGATGAACAAAATAGTCCCAGAGACATGGATACATGGAACAGACGCACAGATCTCAGAGGGTAAGGGGGTGGGAAGGACTGGAAGAGATTAGCTAAAGAACATATATGCACGTATGCATAGCCCATGGATGTCAACAGTAATGTGGTAAAGGCTGGGGTGGGTGTGGGGACAGGGGACTGGTTGGCCAGGGGCAAAGGTGAGGAAAATTGGGGGACATCTGTTAGAGTGTTAACTATTTTAAAAACAGAACTTGTATCAGGGGTTGCTGGAGTGGTGGAGGAATGGAGCAAAAAAGAAAAACAGACGCCGAAACCGGTTTGGCTCAGTGGATAGAGCGTTGGCCTGCGGACTGAAGGGTCCTGGGTTCGATTCCGGTCAAGGGCATGTACCTTGGTTGCGGGCACATCCCCAGTAGGGGGTGTGCAGGAGGCAGCTGATCGATGTTTCTCTCTCATCGATGTTTCTAACTCTCTATCCCTCTCCCTTCCTCTCTGTAAAAAATCAATAAAATATATTTTAAAAAAAAGAAGAAAAAGAGAAAGAACTAATGGACATGGACAAATGTGGTGATTGCGGGGGAGGAGGGTTAAGTAGAGGTGGAGGAGGATATAGGGGAGGAAGATGGTTATAGAAATAAATAATAAATAAATATTTTTAAAAACCTGTATTAGTCAGGGTTCAACTAGAGAAACAAAACCCGTAGAAAGTTATATATTATCTATCTATCTATCTACCTACCTACCTCATTGGGTAACATACTTTGTAGTATTTCAATTCTTTTAAATTTATTGAGACTTGTTTTATAGCTAGCATATGGTCTATCTTTAAAAATGTTCCATTTAAGCCCTGGCCAATATGGCTTAGTTTGTTGAATGTTGTCCTGTACACCAAAAGGTTGCAGGTTCAATTCTAGACAGGACACATACCTAGGTTTCGGGTTTGACCCCCAATCTTGGCATGTGCAGACAGGAAGGCAACCAATGGTTGTTTCTCTCTGTCTCTCTCTCTCTGTATCTCTGTCTCTTCCTCTCTCTCTCTCTTTCTTCCCTTCCCCCTTTCTGTCTGCATTCCCCTCTTTCTAAGATCAATAAGCATGCCCTTGGGTGAGGATTAAAAAAAGAATATTTTAAAGTGTTCCATATACTATGCTTGAGAATATATATTCTGCTGTTCTTGGGTGGAATATTCTATAGTTGGTTTATACTGTTGTTCTAGTCTTCTATAAACATCCTTACTGATTTTCAGTCTAGTTGTTCCATACATTATTGATTGGGACATTGAACTCTCCAACTATTATAGTCTTTGCTCCAATAGCTCTGCTCCCTTCCCATCCTTTGTATCTTGTCATATATAATACTAGAGGCCCGGTGCACAAACTTGTGCATGGGTGGTTGGCCTCTGGGGATCGAGCCGAAACTGGCTCTCCGACATCCCCTGAGGGGTCCCAGATTGTGAGAGGGCACAGGCCTGGCCGAGGGACCCCACCGGTGCACAAATCTGTGTACCAGGCCTCTAGTATGCATATAAGATCTTGGGTTAATCTCTTCCCACCCTCCCCTTCCTCCCTTCCCTCTGAGATTCATCTGTTCCATGTTTCCATGTCTGTGGTTTCTTTTTTTTTTTTTTTTAATATATTTTATTGATTTTTTTACAGAGAGAAGGGAGAGGGATAGAGAGTTAGAAACATCAATGAGAGAGAAACATTGATCAGCTGCCCCCTGCACACCCCCTACTGGGGACATGCCCGCAACCAAGGTACATGCCCTTGACCAGAATCAAACTGGGACCTTTCAGTCCACAGGCTGACGCTCTATCCACTGAGCCAAACGGTTTCGGCTCCATGTCTGTGGTTTTTGCTCCTGCATTGAGCGTCTGCCCCCTGGTGGTCAGTGCGTGTCATAGCTTCTGGCTGGCTGGTCAGCCAGTCACTTAGGCTTTTATATATATATAGAGAGAGAGAGAGAGACTAGAAGCCCGGTGCACAAAATTCATGCACGGGGGTGTGTGTCCCTCAGCCCAGCCTGCACCCTCTCCAATCTGGGACCCCTTGAGAAATGTCCGACTGCCCGGTAGGATCGGGCCTAAAAGGGCAGTCAGACATCCCTCTCACAATCCAGGACTGCTGGCTCCCAACTGCTCGCCTGCCTGCCTTCCTGATTGCCCCTAACCGCTTCTGCCTGCCAGCCTGATCACCCCCTAACCACTCCCCTGCCAGCCTGATTGATGCCTAACTGCTCCCCTGCCAGCCTGTTTGCCCCTAACTGCCCTCCCCTGCAGGCCTGGTCACCCCTAACTGCCCTCCCCTGCAGGCCTGGTCACCCCTAACTGCCCTCCCCTGCAGTCCTGGTCCCCCCCAACTGCTCTCCCCTGCAGGCCTGGTCCCCCCCAACTGCTCTCCCCTGCAGGCCTGGGTCTCCCCCAACTGCCCTTCCCTGCAGGCCCGGTCGCCCCCAACTTCCCTCCTCTGCCAGCCTGGTCCCCCCCAACTGCCCTCCCCTGCAGGCTTGACTGCCCCAACTGCCCTCCCTTGCAGGCCTGGTCCCTCCCAACTGCCCTCCCCTGCTGGCCATCTTGTGGTGGCCATCTTGTGTCCACATGGGGGCAGCCATCTTTGACCACATGGGGGCAGCCATCTTGTGTGTTGGAGTGATGGTCAATTTGCATATTACTCTTTTATTATATAGGATAGAGGCCTGGTGCATGGGTGGGGGTGGGAGCCAGCTGGTTTGCCCTGAAGGGTGTCCCGTATCAGGGTGGGGGTTCCCTTGGGGTGTGGGGCGGCCTGGGCAAGGGGCCTGTGGTGGTTTGCAGGCTGGCCATGCCCACCAGCGTCCCAAGCGGAGGCCCTGGTATCTGGGATTTATTTATCTTCTATAATTGAAATTTTGTAGCCTTGAGCGGAGCCAAGCCTCCTGCTTGCTCCGTGGCCGCAGCCATTTTTTGGGGGATTTATTTATCTTTTATAATTGAAATAAATTGCAGGCCAGGGCTGCAGGGAGCCTGGCTTCCTCCATCGCAACCCAAGGCTTGGGGGCAACCCAAGCCTCCTGCTCTCTCCAGCTCCGTGGCTGCTGCCATTTTTGTTGGTATTTAGTTATCTTCTATAATTGAAACTTTGTAGCCTTGAGTGGAGGCCTGGGCCCGCCAGGGTGTGCAGAAAGCTTGGCTTCCTCCATTGCCGGAAAAACCCAAGCCTTCTGCTCGCTTCGTGGCTGCAGCCATCTTGGTTGGGTTAATTTGCATGCTCACTCCTGATTGGCTGGTGGGCATGGCTTGTGGGTGTAGTGGAATGATGGTTAATTTGCTTATTACTATTTTATTAGATAGGATATATCCCTTTAATTCTGTCAGTTTTTGCTTCCTGTATTTTTAATATATTTATTTTTTATTGATTTAAGAGAGGAAGGGAGAGGGAGAGATAGAAACATCAATGTTGAGAGAGAATCGTTCATCAGCTGCCTCCTGCATGCCCCTTACTGGGGATCAAGCCTGCAATCCAGGCATGTGCCTTGACCAGGAATCGAACCCTGATCTCCTGGTTCATAGTTGATGCTCAACCACTAAGCACACCAGCCAGGCTGCTTCCTGTATTCTAAAGCTCTGTTGTTAAGTACATATATGTTTGTAATTGTAAAGTACCATTGTCACCATATTATTTCATTCATTCATATTAACAAATGATTTGTGACTTCATGTTGACACCAATCACCTGGCTAAAGTAGTGCTTTTCAGGTTTCTCCACTGTAAAGTTACTCTTTTTCCTCATTTTCTATACTCTGCTCTTTAAAAGGAAGTCTAGCCAAAACCGGTTTGGCTCAGTGGATAGAGCGTCAGCCTGTGGACTGAAAGGTCCCAGGTTCGATTCCGGTCAAGGGCACGTAACTTGGTTGCGGGCACATCCCCAGTAGGAGGTGTACAAGATGCAGCTGATCGATGTTTCTAACTCTCTATCCCTCTTCCTTCCTCTCTGTAAAAAATCAATAAAATGTATTTAAAAAATAAAAAATAAAAGGAAGTCTATATGTGCAGCCCATTCCTTTATGGTGGAATATCTACATTAATTATTTGAAGTTCTTATGCACAATAATTTGTCTCTTGTACCCCCTTTATTAATTTTTCAATTTTTAATTTATTTCAAGCCCTTTCCAGTGTGGGTCAGTTGGTTGAGCATCGTCCCATTCACCGAAAGGTTGTCAGATCACATACCCAGATTGGGGGTTTGATCCCCAGTCAGGGTGCATGCAGAAGGAAGCAATTGATGTTTCTCATCTCTCTCTCTCTCAGTCTCCCTCTCTTTCCCTCTCTTCCTCTTTCTCCGTAAAAAATAAAAAAAGAGTACCATTTTAAAAAATGACCTCACAGACATTTACTTTATACTTTGGGTTATAATCCAATACTACCTTATTTTCTTGCTCAAGTTATTCTAGCTTTGGCCATTGGGACCGCTTTCATTTGGTTCCTGTGCCCCTTTGACATACCCACAGCAATATAGTTTTTCTTTTTTTAGCAGTTTCTTATTTTCTGGCACTACAAGATAACTCAGGTTCATCTTGAATATTTCCTACCCCAGTCCTCGAATTTTCCATTTCTCCAAGAGTTCTGGTTCCTTTTATTAGAGAATCGTATTAAAAACCAAGGTTCGGCTGCGAGGTGTGCTCATTGCTATTGGGGTGTCATTTCTGTTTGGCCCTCTCATCTGACATACACACAAAAACACCCACATGTGTATGCAAAGCCACAAATATACACATATCTATAATTGTTCACCTATATAATCATCTGTAACTACATTAAGCTAAATGGGAGTTCTTACTGATGTCTCTAACGCTAATCCATTATCACATAGGCCATTGTAGCCCCCTCCCCTTGCTTATCTGTAAATCTCCACTCAAACAATGAGAAACCTGCTCCCACTATCTGCCATCCATTTACTTGTTGAATTCCAGTATATTGGTATAGCACTATCAGATTATTAACTCCTACCCCCACAGGAAACAACTTACCAATTAGAGTACAGTACTTAAGTGCAGCTCTTTTTGCCTTCATACTTACAGGCTCTGTTCATGTCCAGTTACTTAGGTCAGCACCTTTCCCCCCATCCCTTTCAGTAAGGTTGTGTCATAGATTTCTAATACAGTTAGATTTTCCTATCACAGTCTGTATTCCTTCCTGGGACCTCATGATCTCCTAAATGGTCATTTTAAAAAATTTGCATATATTATTTAGAGTTCTATGGGGTTTGACAAATGTGTATTGTCATGTATCCATCATTACAGTATCATTCAGGATAGTTTCTTCACCCTAAAAAATCTGTGTTTCACCTATTCATCTTTCCCTTCTCTCCTCAAGCTCTTGGCAATCACTGATTTTTTAAAAATTATGTTTTTATAAAAAATAAAAATATTTTTAATTGAGTTTTAGATAGAGAGGAAAGGAGAAGGAGAAAGAAACATCGATGATGAGAAACATTGATCAGCTGCATCTTACATACTGCTACTGGGGATTAAGCCCACAGCCGAGGCCTATGCCCTGACCGGGAATTAGTGACCTCTTGTGCAGTGGTCGGCAAACCGTGGCTCGCGAGCCACATGCGGCTCTTTGGCCCCTTGAGTGTGGCTCGGCGTTAGAACCACTGCTTCAAAATAGACTCACCCAGGCCGAAAACCGACTTTTGCACATGGGCCATGAAGTTTCAATCGCACTGTACGTGCGCGCCCGCACGTGGTATTTTGTGGAAGAGCCACACTCAAGGGGCCAAAGAGCCGCATGTGGCTCACGAGCCACGGTTTGCCGACCACTGTCTTAGTGCATGGGTTGATGCTCAATCCACTGAACAACACCAGCTGAGAAGCCATCACTGATTTTTTTTTTAAGATATTTTTTATTGATTTCAGAGAGGAAGGAAGAGGGAGAGATAGAAAAATCAATGATGAGTGCCCTGATCGGTTTGGCTCAGTGGATAGAGCGTCGGCCTGTGGACTGAAGGGTCCCGGGTTCGATTCCAGTCAAGGGCATGTACCTTGGTTGCGGGCACATCCCCAGTGGGAGGTGTGCAGGAGGCAGCTGATCGATGTTTCTCTCTCATCGATGTTTCTAACTCTCTATCCCTCTCCCTTCCTCTCTATAAAAAAATCAATAAAATGTATTTTTAAAAAAAAAAAAAAAGAAAGAAAAATCAATGATGAGAGAGAATCATTGATTGGCTGACTCCTGTACACCCCACCCTGGGGATTGAGCCCACATCCCAGGCATGTGCCCTGACTGGAAATCAAACTGTGACCTCCTAGTTCATGGGTCGATGCTCAGTCACTGAGCACACCAGCCAGGCAGCAATCACTGATTTTTAAAAATGTTTTTCAAGAATGTCATATGGTTAGAATCATGCAGTATATAGCTTTTTCAGATTGATTTCTATCACTAAGCAATACACATTTAAAGTTCCTCCATAAAAAAAGAAAGAAAAAATAAAGTTCCTCCATATATTTTTGTGGCTTAATAACTTACTTATTTTTATTGCTGAATAATGTTCCATTGTATAGATGTACCACAGCTTGTTTATCCACCTATTGAAGGACTTCTTGGTTGCTTCTAGATTTTTGCGTTTAAGAATAAAGTTGTTGCTCGGCCTGCATGGCTCAGTGGTTGAACACGAACTTATGAACCAGGAGGCCATGGTTCAAGTCAGGGCATATGGCCTTGGTTGCAGACTCAATTCCCAGTGTGGGGCATGCAGGAAGCAGCCGATCAATGATTCCTTCTCATCATTGATGTTTCTATCTCTCTCTCCTTCTCTGAAATCAATTATATACATATATGAATAAAGTTATAATCATTCTCATGCAAGTATTTTGTGTGTGTGTGTGTATGTGTTCATAAGTTTTCAAATTTATTGGAGCATGATTACTGGATCATTTAGACCACATTACTTTGTAAGTAACTTTGTAAAAAACTGACAAACTGCCTTACAAGTATTATACCATTTTTTATTCCCACTAGTAATAAGCAAGAGTTCCTGTTGCCCCATATCCTTGTCAACATTTGGTATTATCAGTATTTTGGGTTGTGTTATTTTAATAGGTGTATGACAGTATATCATTGTTGTAATTTGCAATTGTCTAATGACAGATGATATTGAACATCTTTTCATATACTTACTTGCCATCTGTATATCTTATTTTTTACCTTTATTTTTTTTATAAGAGTTATATATGTGTGCTATTTTAAAAAGAATGTTATTTCAGGGAATCAATGTTATAGACATTCTGTAATGCATTTAGAGAAGTGTTTAAAAACACATGCAATAAAAATGGTTATAAGAGTTGTAAATGCAGGATACTTTGGGAAGAGTGTTATTCTGGAGAACAGATGTCTTACCTTCATTTTAAATATATTTTTTAAAAATATGTTTTTAGTGCCTGGCTGGCATGGCTCAGTGCTTGAGCATCGAACTATGAACCAGGAGGTCATCATTCTATTCCTGGTCAGGGCACATATCCACGTTGCGGGCTTGATCCCCAGTTTGGGGCATGCAAGAGGTAGCCAATCAATGATTCTCTCTCATCATTGATGTTTCTTTTTTTTTTTTAATTGATTTTTTACAAAGAGGAAGGGAGAGAGATAGTTAGAAACATCGATGAGAGAGAAACATCGATCAGCTACCTCCTGCACACCTCCTACTGGGGATGTGCCCGCAACCAAGGTACATGCCCTTGACCGGAATCGAACCTGGGACCCTTCAGTCCACAGGCCAATGCTCTATCCACTGAGCCAAACCGGTTTCGGCTCATCATTGATGTTTCTATCTCTCTCTCTCTCGTTCTCTAATCCTCTCTGAAATAATTAAATATATTTTTAAAAATGTTTTGATTTTTAGAGAGAGAGGAGAGAGGAATAGAGATTGGCTGCCTCCTGCACACCCCCTACTGGGGATTGAGCCCAAACCCAGGCATGTGCCCTGACTGGGAATTGAACCAGTGACTCTTGGTTCATAGGTCGATGCTCAACCACTGAGCCATACCAGCCAGGCTTACCTTCACTTTTAAAAAAAGATATATTTTTATTGATTTCAGAGAGGAAGAGAGGGGGAAAGAGAGAGAAAGAGAAACATCGATGAAAAGGAATCATTAATTGGCTGCCTCCTGCACCCCACACTGGGGATTGAGCCTGCAATCTGGGCATGTGCCCTGACCAGGAATCGGACTGGGAATCGAACCATGACCTCCTGATTCATAGGAGTGGTCAACCACTGAGCCATGCTGGCCAGGTTTACTTTCACTTTTGAATAGTTTTGCTGGGTATAGAATTATTGGTTAGCAGTATGATTCTTTCAGCACTTTAAATATACCATCCCACCGCCTTCTGGCCTCCATTTTTTCTGATAAAGAGTGAGCTATAGTTCTCCTGTACTTGATTAGTCTCTTTTGATTGTGATGAGTCATTTTCTGTATTTTTGTGTCTTTATTTTTTCTTGTTTAATTTTTTCTATAACCACCTTTCCCCCCATTTTATCTATTTACTAGAGGCCCAGTGCACGAAATTTGTGCATGGGGGGGTCCCTCAGCCCGGCCTGCACCCTCTAGCAATCTGGGACCCCTCGAGGGATGTCCAATTGCTGGTTTAGGCCTGGTCCTGCAGGGATCCCTGCGGATTGGGCCTACACCAGCAGTCGGACATCCTTCTCGCAATCTGGGACCGCTGGCTCGTAAACACTCTCCTGCCTGCCTGCCTGATCGTCCCTAACCACTCTGCATGCCTGCCTGATCACCCCTAACCACTCTTCTGCCTGCCTGATTGCCCCTAACTGCCTCTGCCTGCCTGTCCACCCCTAACCACTCTGCCTGCCTGCCTGATTGCCCCTAACCACTTGCCTGCCTGCCTGATCACCCCTAACCACCTCTGCCTTGGCCCCCATACCCGGGACCCAGGCTTCCCTCTCTCCAGCTGGCTGCAGGCACCCAGGACCCAGGGCGGCTTCACCTGGGCCCCGGCTTTGTCACGAAGGATGTCCGGAATGACGTCCAGAAGACATCTGGTATAATTAGCATATTACCCTTTTATTAATATAGATTATTTTGTGTTTGTCCACTTAAAATTTGCAGTTTTTTGAATGTGTAAATTAATGTTTTTCATAAAATTTTGGATAATTTGCCCAGCTGGTATGGCTCAATGGTTGACTGTCAATTCATGATTCAGGAGGTCAGAGTTCAATTCCCAGTCAGGGCACATGCACAAGTTATGGGTTCTATCCCCAGTGAGGGGTGGGCAGGAGGCAGCCAATCAATGATTTTCTCTCATCATTGATGTTCCCATACCTCTCTTCCTCTCTTTTCCTCTTTCTGAAATCAATAAAAAGATATTAAGAAGAGAAACTTTCCCTCTGAAACTAGATCTCTAAAATATATATATATATATATATATACATATATATATATATATATATATATCATCCAAATATATGCTATATAATAATAGAGGGATATACTAATTAGCCCGGATGCCGTAACAGTCACGACTGGTCAGGCGTGTAATAGTCACGACCAGTCAGGCATGGCCCGGGAGCGGCCCCAGGTGGAAGCGGCCACCGGCGGAGGTGCACGCAGACCCGCAGCACTGCCCAGCCTGGAGGCCGGCCAGCTGGAGATTGTGAGCAGACATATCGCGCCACCCAGCCCAGACGCCACAAGCAGGCACACCACACTGCCTGGCCTGGGAGTGGCCCCCAGCGGAAGCGGCCACTGGCGGAGGCGCGCACAGTCCTGTGGTGCCGCCCAGCCTGGAGGCTGCCCAGCCTGGAGGTCAAGTGGTCCCGGATTGTGAGAGGGATGTCCGACTGCCAGTTTAGATCGGGACTAAACTGGCAGTCGGACATCCCGAAGGGTCCAAGATTGGAGAGAGTGCACGCTGGGCTGAGGGACCCCCTACCCCGCGCACGAATTTCATGCACCAGGCCACTGGTATGTATATATATTTGGATGATTTGGCCATTACTTCTTCAAATACTATTTTAAAATTTATTTTTCTTTATTGATTAAGGTATTACATATGTGTCCTTATCCCCCAACCCCCCACTCATGCCCTCACTCCCCTGGTGTCAGTGTCCATTGGTTATGCTTATACAAATACTTTTTTAAAAATATGTTTTTATTGAGAAAGAGGAAGGGAGAGGGATAGAGAAAAACATCGCTGAGAGAGAAACATATCAGCTGCCTCCTGAATGCCCCCTACTAAGTATCGAGCCCAAAACCTGGGCATGTGCCCTGACCAGGAATCCAACCGGTAACCTCTCAGTGCATGGGACAATGCTCAATCAACTGAGCCACACTGGCCAGGGCACTTCTTCAAATAATTTTAATGTACTTCTCTCCTCTTCTGGGCCTTCTGTTATTTGTACATCAGTATGCTTAATGGTGTGCCACTTGTCTCTGAGGCTTTGTTCATTTTTCTTTCTTCTTTCTTTTCCCTGTTCCTCAGATTAGACAACTTTTACTAATCTAGCATCAAGTTTTCTGGTTATTTTCTTCTGTTAGTTCAAATCTACTTTGAGCCCTCTTAACTAACTTTCCATTTTAGTTATTATACTATTTAGCTCTTTTTTTTCCACTTGGTTTCTCTAATTTCCATATCTTTATTGATATGCTGTATTTGATGAACAATTATCATCATAGTTGTTTCCTTCAGCTATCTGTTAATTTATTCTAACTTCCTTAGGCTTAACCATAGGACACAACACAAAAGAAGAAATACAGTCTCATCATTTGTGTTTTATGGTTTTTCTTCTTCTAGCATCTAGAAAAACTCTATGGAAATCTTGGAAAGAAAAAGTTATAAAGCGACCTGCAACAGCCCATGCTTTAACACCATGTCAGATGATCAGTGATGAATTTGCAACAAATACAAAGGTTTCAGAAATCCAAGGCATGCTACAGGAACTCATAGATACTACAATGTTCAATAAATTGGAAAACAATGCTATTAACTATATAGCATCAACAATAGCAAACCTTTCTAAAGCACTGAGTTCACTAAATAATGAAGTAAAAGTTATTAACCTCAATCCTGATATGTATATAAGTGAGGCAAGTGAAAAAGAGATCTCCCTGCAGGTAATACAAGAGCTCAGTGAAGAAAATGAAATGCTTCAGCAGAAACTTCAATATGCAGAAGAAAAATGTGAGCAGCTTATTAAATTCAAAGCATCGCCCACATCAACCTTGAAAGGGTTATCTGAGTTTTCTCCACAATCATCCATGGGCGTTAGCATAACTGATGAAGAAGAGATTATGGACAATATTTTGACCAAAGAATTTGAAAATAGTATGGGGAAGGCCCAAAGAAAGGGGACCCAAGGCTCAGTGTTCAAGTGGGACTCAGCAATTTCACATACAGCCCAAGTTGAAATGACTGCAGATTTAACTGAACAGCAATCCCCTTTACCTGAAAACCCCCCCAAAATACCTTCCAAAGATATCACTGAAGATAAGATATCACTGAAGAAAGGTGACATCTATCAGAAAGGTTGGACTGATGAGTATCAATCACAGAAAAGGAAGATCACAAAAGCCCCATATGAGCCTGAGACCTCTAGATCAAATCTGACTAATCAGACAAGTAAACAAGTAGTCTCAGAGACCAAAGTGGATTATGACTTAGAGCTACAAGGAGAGCAAAAGACAAGTCAAGAAATACAACCCCTTCCTATAGCCAAATCAAAGTCATTCATTGAATCAAAAAGTCAACGTGATCTTTCGAATTTCCCTTCTACTGACACAAAGAGCCAAGGTGGCAAAAGTGGAACTAGTAAGTGGGAACGACTCAGGAAGCACAAACCTGCATATATAATTGAGAAAAGCCAAGCTATTTCAGGGCATAAAAAGAAATCCACCACTGAGTTAATGGACAAAGAGAGCAAACATGTCATGAGTTTCCAAGCAGAGTCATTTGGGCCAATCCAACTTGATAAATCCTCTGAGAAAGTAAAAATAAAAGGAAAGGAACATCAAATCTCTTCAGAAATTACCACAAGCAAAGAAGGAAAAACTGAAGAGAAGGACACGTCAGTCTTTACCAAGAAGGTCAAGTCTCATGAACTTGCTAAATCACAATCTAAGATAACTAAAGAGACTTCAGAATCTACTACAGCTCAAGGAAGTCCAGATGGCAAAAGTGAAGAGGATAATCTAGATGAATTTCATAACGCCATAATGTCTTTCTTAAAAGAGAAAATTGATAACACAGGAACTCCTTTGGATAAAAAGGCTGTTCCAGAAGAAGAGTTATTATTAAAAAAAGCAGAAGTTGAAAAATTAGGAATCATAAAGGCAAAAATGGAAGAATATTTCCAAAATGTGGCTGGAGCTGTGGCAAAAATCTTGAGAAAATACAAAGACATTAAAAAGGCAGGACAGATTAGAGAGAAACAAATGAAACAAAAAAGAGTCTCATTTATGCCAGGGCTAGATTTACAAAGGCCAATTAGTGCAAACTCTGAAATTAGCTCCTTACTCTCATCTGAGAGCATGGACCCAGTAATACAAAATTTAACACAAGAGATCTTGACTGAAATAGAAAAGGAAAGAGATGCTCCAGTAGTCCCAATAGCAGGGAAAGACCACAAGGAGAAGGAAGAACAGAGACAGGAGGAATATTTGCAAGAGGTTCAAGGAGAAAGTTTTGATATGTTGCAAGAAGAAAGGAATCTCTGGAAGATGAGCTATGAGAGGATAAATAAGGATTTGAAAAAGAAAAATACATGGCTCCAGATGAAGGAGGGAAAGCAAGAGCAACAGAAGCAGAATCAGTGGCAGGAAGAAGTGTGGAAGCAACTTGAAAAACAGAGGATGCGAAAGCAGACTGAGCAAGATGAGAAGCAAAAGGGAATGGGGGAGGAAGAACAACAGAAGCAAAAGCAGCAGCACCTGGAAGCATGGAGGCAAAAAATGAAAGAGCAAGGAGTGTCCTTGGAGAAGGAGAAGGGACAGCAGATGGAGCAGATTCAGAAGGAAGTGAAACATATGGAGCTGGAAAGCAGCTGGAAGGAAGAGGAAGAGAAGCAGAAGCCAAAGAGAAAGGGGGAGGATGATGAAAGTCAGTGGCATAAAAAAGCAAAGGAGCAGATGAAGATTAAGGAGGAAAAACCTGAAGAACTAGAAAATACGTTAAGTCACGCTTCAATAACATTGTCTCCCAGGTGGAAGAACACATGGAAAGATGCACTCCAGTTACACAAAAGAAAAGGGTTCCATATGAATCTTGCTGATGAAAAGCACTCTGAACCAGTCATTCCTCCCACCTCGACACAGTTTTCCTCACCTGGTCCCTTGCCTATACCTGGACAGTCTCTTACAAGGTCCATTGCTGTCATTCATGAGGAGGCCGAGGCCCAGGACATCACTCTCTCTCCTGAACAGGCCCAGGCACTAGGCATCACTGTCACCCCTCAGCAGGCCCAGGGCCAGGGCAGCACTCTTTCCCCTGCACAGGCCCAGGCACTAGGCATCACTTTCACACCTCAGCAAGCCCAGGCCCAGGGGATAGGTCTCACCCCTGAGCAGGCCCAGAGACTGGGGTTCATTGTCACCCCTGAGGAAGTCCAGGCACTGGGCATCCCTCTTAGATCTCAGCAGCTCCAAGCCCAAGCACAGGGGATAAGTCTTATTCCTCAGCAGGACAGGGGACTGGGAGCCATTGTCACCCCTCAGCAGGCTGAAACACAGGGGGTAACTGTCATTCCTGAGCAAGCCACAGAACTGGGGTTCCATCGCACCTCTGAGCAGGCACAGGCACAGGAAATCACACTCACCCCTCAGCAGGCCCAGGTAATGGGCATCACACTCACCCCTCAGCAGGCCCTGGCACAGGGCATCACTCTCACCCCTCAGCAGGCCCAGAAACTGGGCATCACACTTACCCCTCAGCAGGCTCCGGCCCAGGGCATAACTATCACCCCTCAGCAGGCCCAGGCACTGGGGATCACAATCACCCCTCAGCAGGCCCAGGCCCATGGCATCACTCTCACCCATCAGCAGGCCCAGGCACTGGGGATCACACTCACCCCTCAGCAGGCCCAAGCACTGGGGATCAATCTCACTCCTCAGAAGGCCGGGGCAAAGGGCATCACTCTCACCCCTCAGCAGGCCGAGGCACTGGGCATCACACTCACCCATCAGCAGGCCCTGGCACAGGGCATCACTCTCACCCCTCAGCAGGCCCAGGCACTGGGCATCACTGTCACCCCTCAGCAGGCTGATGCCCAGGGCATCACTCTCACCCCTCAGCAGGCCCAGGCACTGGGCATTACACTCACTCCTCAGCAGGCCCAGGCACAGGGAATCAATCTCACCCATAAGCAGGCCCAGGCGCTGGGCATCACACTCACCCCTCAGCAGGCCCAGGCACTGGGGATCAATCTCACTCCTCAGAAGGCCTGGGCACAGGGCATCACACTCACCCCTCAGCAGGCCCAGGCACTGGGCATCACACTAACCCCTCAGCAGGCCCTGGCACAGGGCATCACTCTCACCCCTCAGCAGGCCGAGGCACTGGACATCACAGTTACCCCTAAGCAGGCTCAGGCCCAGGGCATCACTGTCACCCCTCAGCAGGCCCAGGCACTGGGCATCACACTCACCCCTCAGCAGGCTCAGGCACAGGGAATCACTCTCACCTATCAGCAGGCCCAGGCACTGGGCATCACACTCACCCCTCAGCAGGCCCAGGCATTGGGGATCAATCTAACCCCCCAGAAGGCCTGGGCACAGGGCATAAGTCTCACCCCTCAGGAGGCCCAGGCACTGGGTATCACTCTCACCCCTCAACAGGCCCTGGCACAGGGCATAAGTCTCACCCCTCAGGAGGCCCAGGCACTGGGCATCACTGTCACCCCTCAGCAGGCCCAGGCACAGGGCATCACTGTCACCCCTCAGCAGGCTCAGGCACTGGGCATCACACTCACACCCCAGCAGGCTCAGGCACAGGGAATCACTCTCACCTATCAGCAGGCCCAGGCACTGGGCATCACACTCACCCCTCAGCAGGCCCAGGCACTGGGCATCATAGTCACCCCTCAGCAGGCACAGACACAGGAAATCACTGTTACCCCTCAGCAGGCCCAGGCACAGGGACTTACTGTCACCCCTCAGCAGGCCCAGGCACAGGGACTTACTGTCACTCCTCAGAAGGCCCGGGCACAGGGAATCACACTCACCCCTCAGCAGGCCCAGGCACTGGGCATCACTCTCAACCCTCAGAAGTCCTGGGCACAGGGAATCACTGTCACACCTCAGCAGGCCCAGGCACTGGGCATCATTTTCACCCCTGAGCAGGCCCACGCACTGGGCATCACTGTCACTCATCAGCAGGCCCGGGCACACAGAATCTCTCTCACCCATCAGCAGGCCCAGGCACTGGGCATCACTCTCACCCCTCAGAAGGCCCGGGCACAGCGCATCACTGTCACCCCTCAGCAGGCCCAGGCACTGGGCATTATACTTACCCCTCGGCAGGCCCGGGCACAGGGAATCACTGTCACCCCTGAACAGGCCCAGGCCCTGGGCATCACTGGCACCCATGAACAGGCCCAGGTACAGGGCCTCACTCTCACCCCTGAACAGGCCCAGGCACAGGGCATCACTCTCACCCCTAAGCAAGGCCAGGCACAAGAAATCACTGTCACCCCTCAGCAGGCCCTAGCACAGGACATCACTCTAATCCCCGGACAGGCCCAGACACAGGGACTCACTGTCACCCCTCAGCAGGCCCAGGCACAAGAAATCACTGTCACCCCTCAGCAGGCCCAGGCACAGGGCATCACCCTAATCCCTGGACAGGCACAGGCACAGGGACTCACTGTCGTCCCTCAGCAGGCCCTAGCACAGGACATCACTCTAATCCCTGGACAGGCACAGGCACAGAAACTCACTGTCACCCCTCAGCAGGCCCGGGAACAGGGAATCACTGTCACCCCTCAGCAGGCCCGGGAACAGGGCATCACTGTCACCCCTCAGCAGGCTCAGGCACAGGGACTCACTGTCGTCCCTCTGCAGGCCCAGGCACAGGGAATCACTGTCACCCCTCAGCAGGCCCGGGAACAGGGAATCACTGTCACCCCTCAGCAGGCCCGGGAACAGGGAATCACTGTCACCCCTCAGCAGGCCCGGGAACAGGGAATCACTGTCGTCCCTCTGCAGGCCCAGGCACAGGGAATCACTGTCATCCCTCAGCAGGCCCGGGAACAGGGAATCACTGTCACCCCTCAGCAGGCCCAGGCACAAGGCATCACTGTCACCCCTCAGCAGGCTCAGGCACAGGGACTCACTATCACCCCTCTGCAGGCCCGGGCACAGGAAATCACTGTCACCCCTCAGCAGGCCCAGGAACAGGGAATCACTGTCACCCCTCAGCAGGCTCAGGCAGAGGTAATCACTGTCACCCCACATCAGGCCCAGGCACTGGGCATCACTGTCACCCCTCAGCAGGCCCAGGCACAGGGACTCACTATCACCCCTCAGCAGGCCCGGGCACAGGAAATCACTGTCACCCCTCAGCAGGCCCAGGCACTGGGCATCACTGTCACCCCTCAGCAGGCCCAGGCACTGGGCATCACTGTCACCCCTCAGCAGGCCCAGGCACAGGAACTCACTATCACCCCTCAGCAGGCCCGGGCACAGGGCATCACTGTCACCCCTGAGCAGGCCCGGGAACAGGGAATCACTGTCACCCCTCAGCAGGCCCAGGCACTGGGCATCACTGTCACCCCTCAGCAGGCCCGGGAACAGGGAATCACTGTCACCCCTCAGCAGGCCCGGGAACAGGGAATCACTGTCACCCCTCAGCAGGCCCAGGCACAGGGAATCACACTCACCCCTCAGCAGGCCCAGGCACTGGGCATTACTCTCACCCCTGAACAGGCACATACACAGGGAATCATATTCACCCCTCAGCGGACCCAGGCACAGGGCATCACTCTCACCCCTGAACAGGCACAGGCACAGGGAATCACTGTCACGCCGGGCATCACTGTCACCCCTCAGCAGGCCCAGACACAGGGCATCACTCCCACCCCTGAACAGGCACAGGCACAGGCACAGGGAATCACTGTCACGTCTCAGCAGGCCCAGGCACAGGGCATCACTGTCACCCCTAATCAAGCCCAGGCACAGGGAATCACATTTACCCCTCAGCAAGCCCTGGCACAGGGAATCACACTAACTCCTCAGCAGGCCCAGGCACTGGGCATCACTCTCACCCCTGAACAGGCACAGGCACAGGGAATCACTGTCACCCCTCAGCAGGCCCAGGCACTGGGCATCACCCTCACCCCTCGGCAGGCCCAGGTACAGGGCATCACTGTCACCCCTCAGCAGGCCCAGACACAGGGCATCACTCTCACCCCTCAGCAGGCCCAGACACAGGGCATCACTCTCACCCCTGAACAGGCCCAGGCACAGGGAAGCACTGTCACCCCTCAGCAGGCCCAGGCACTGGGCATCACTCTCACCCCTGAACAGGCACAGGCACAGGGAATCATTGTCAGTCCTAGGCAGGCCCAGTCACAGGCCATGATTCTCACCCCTGAACAGGCACAGGCCCAGGCCCAGGGCATCATTTTCACCCCTCAGCAGGCCCGGGAACAGGGCATCACTGTCACTCCTAGGCAGGCCCAGGCACTATCTCACTATCTCACCCCTCAGCAAGTGCAGGCACAGGCACAGAGAATCACTGTCACCCCTCAGCAGGCACAGGCACAGGCACAGGCACAGGCACAGGCACAGGGGATCACTGTTACCCCTCAGCAGGCCCAGGCCCAGGCAGAGGGAATCACTGTCACTCCTCAGCAGACCCAGACACAAGGGATCACTGTCACCCCTCAGCAGGCCCAGACACAGGGAATCACTGTCACCCCTCCACAGGCCCAGACACAGGGAATCACTGTCACCCTTCCGCAGGCCCAGAAACAGGGAATCACTGTCACCCCTCCGCAGGCCCAGACACAGGGAATCACTGTCACCCCTCTGCAGGGCCAGACACAGGGGATCACTGTCACCCCTCAGCAGACACAGGCACAGAGAATCACTGTCACCCCTCAGCAGGCCCAGACACAGGGAATCACTGTCACCCCTCAGCAGGCCCAGACACAGGGGATCACTGTCACCCCTCAGCAGACCCAGGCACAGGGGATAACTATCACCCCTCAGCAGGCACAGGCACAGAGAATCACTGTCACCCCTCAGCAGGCACAGGCACAGGGGATCACTGTCACCCCTCCGCAGGCCCAGACACAGGGAGTCACTGTCACCCCTCAGCAGGCCCGGACACAGGGAATCACTGTCACCCCTCAGCAGGCCCAGACACAGGGAATCACTGTCACCCCTCCGCAGGCACAGGCACAGAGAATCACTGTCACCCCTCAACAGGCACAGGCACAGGTAATCACTGTCACCCCTCCGCAGGCCCAGACACAGGGGATCACTGTCACCCCTCCGCAGGCCCAGACACAGGGGATCACTGTCACCCCTCAGCAGGCACAGGCACAGAGAATCACTGTCACCCCTCAACAGGCACAGGCACAGGGAATCACTGTCACCCCTCAGCAGACCCAGGCACAGGGGATAACTATCACCCCTCAGCAGGCACAGGCACAGAGAATCACTGTCACCCCTCAGCAGGCACAGGCACAGGGGATCACTGTCACCCCTCCGCAGGCCCAGACACAGGGAGTCACTGTCACCCCTCAGCAGGCCCGGACACAGGGAATCACTGTCACCCCTCAGCAGGCCCAGACACAGGGAATCACTGTCACCCCTCCGCAGGCACAGGCACAGAGAATCACTGTCACCCCTCAACAGGCACAGGCACAGGGAATCACTGTCACCCCTCAGCAGACCCAGGCACAGGGGATCACTATCACCCCTCAGCAGGCACAGGGACAGGACATTATTCTTACCCATGAGCAGTTCAAGGCACTGATGGTTACCCTCACTCCTGAAAAATCCCAGGATTTGGGAGTCACACTCACACATGAACAAGTCCAAGCATTGAGAGCTCCTGTCATTCTCCAGCAAGAAGGGACATTGAGGGACCATGTTACTCCTATTCAGGGCCAGACTCTAAAGGCACCTTCCACTTCTGAACAGAGCCAGGCAATGCAGATCCCTGTGACTACTCAACAGGCCCAAATACTTGGTGTCCCTATCACTCAAGGCCAGGATGAGGCATTGGGAGTCACTATCACACCACAGCAGACAGAGGCACAGACACCCGCACTGATGTTCACTCTTACTCCAGAGAAAGCGCAGATTTCGGTTATCACACATACCAATGAACAAGCCCCAGCAGTGGGTATCACCCTCACCCCTGAGCAGGAACAAGTATTGGGGGTCTCACTTACCCTTGACCAGGCTCAGGCATTAGAGACCCCTCTCACTGCAGAACAGGCCTGGAAATTGGGGGTCTCTATCACTCCAGAAATGGTTCAGGAAGTATCACACACTCTTTCTCTTAAGCAGAGCAAAGCATTGGGGGTCACTCCCACCTATGAACAGGCTCAGTCATTTGGCACTCCTTTAACTCCGAATCAGGCCCAGGCATTGGGAATCCCAAATGCCTGGGTATCAGCTATCACCCTTAGGCCTGAACAGTCTTTGGGGGCCCCTCTTACCTCAGATAAAGCCCATGACTTAGGATCTCCCCTTACCCATGAGCAAGTTCAACCTTTGGGAGCTCCCTTCACCCCAGGACAGGCCCAGCCCATGGGTATTACTCACATGTCTAAGCAGAGTCTAGAATCAAGAGCTCCTCCCATTAATGAGCAGTTTTCACAATTCTGGGCTGGTCCTTCTTCAGGACATACCCTGGAAGTTGGGATCTTTTCTATTCCTGATAAATCCATCAAACCAAGTGCTCCTTACATGCCTAAGCTGTCCACCATATTGGGTCCTTCCACTCCTAAACCATTTCAAGAATCAAAGACTTCTCTCCTTTCTGGGCAATCCACTACATCAAGAACTAGACGGTCCCTGGTATCATCTGCTCTTATTGATGAGAAGTCCCCTGTATTTGAGGTCTCTTCTACTCCTTTGCAGATATCAGGGTTTCCTTTTAACCAAGCCCCATTTGTCTCTGGGAAATCCCTAGGAAAGGGGAGCTTCCTTGGGAAGCTCCTGGCACCACAGACTTTTCCTTCCTTTAAACAGACATTGGTTTCTAAGAGTCAGTTCCTAGCACCAGAGGTCCCTCCCACCCCTGGGAAGCTTCCAGTTTCTGGGACCCCTCCCACTCCAGGGCAGCCCCTTACACTGGATCCCCTTCTTAGCTCTAGGCAGTTCCCCATACCTAGGGACTCTCTGACTCCCCAGTCACCTCTGGTATCAAAGGTTCCTCTTGCCTTCAGGCAGCCTCTTACATCCGGGATTCCACCCACCTCTTCACAGATTCCCAGTCTCTGGGATCCTCTCTTTCCTGGGAAGCCTTTGATTCCTGGGGCCTCTTCTGTCCCTGGGGAGCTCATGGAATCTGGACTCTCAACCTTCTCTGAGCAGCCCCAGGCATTTCAGCTCCCTACCACCTGTGAGCAATCTCCCCATCTACAAGCCCCTTCTACCCTTGGGCAGCTTCTGGCACCACAGACCCTTCCTGGGCAAGCTTTCCCACTATGGATCTCTCCAACCCCTGGACATCCCTCAACACTACGGGTCCCCTCAACCCCTGGAAAGCCCCCAAAAGATTTGTCTCTGAAATCTAAATCAGAATTAGTCCAACCCAGTGCTCCAAATTTCAAGGTACCACAAACCCCTTTCACCACTAAGAAGTTCCAAATATCAGAGGTCTCTGACACTTCTGAAGAAATCCAGGAACTCCGAGATTCTTTTACTATGGAACAACTTAGGACATTTCAGTCCTATCTCACCAATTATAGGACACCAGTAACACAAACTCCTTACGTTGATGAGGGGGCCCTTCCCGCTCTCATGAAGCCTATAACATCACTACCTTCTCTTACTACTCAACTACCCAAAAGATTACAGAGTTCACCATCTGAATGGGACTGGAAATCCCGATTCCCCCCTATAAATAAGCCCTGCGTACTGACTTCAGTTTCAGGTACCAAGAAACTCAAGATGACGATACCCCCTTCCTCTTTCCAAGAGCTCAAAAAGCAGAGGTATTTTGTTGATGTGAAGGCTCAAAGGAAGAACCTGATACTCTTAAATCAGACCACAGAAACTTCTGGACTTCCTTCAGAGCTACATACAACAGCTAGAAATCTCATAATTGAGACACTTCATACAGACACAGTTCGGCTGGGATACCTATTCCGCAAGTACATTGCCTATAGGCTGATCCAGCGTGCAAGGTAGATGTAACTATTGCATGTTGATTTCTGGTTTAGTCCTGATTTCAAATATCCTCCCATATTGCCCTATAAGTATATTCATATTTGTCAGATCAGGTGTTCTAAAAGATTCTCTTATGGTAGGTCTATGGGATGGAAGCCTATTTAAGATAACAAAAGGAGATCTTTTTAAAAAATATAAATATCATATAATATGATCCATTTCATCTATATATATGTCTAGCAGAGATGCCAAGATAAATTTTGTGGAACATGACTGAGCCCCATAATATCTACTTCAAAAGTTTAGAGATGCTTCCAGTTATTCGGAATTTCTTATATCATCTTGGGCTCACCAGAAGATGTATGATTCTTAAAATGGGAAGATGGCAGGTTATGTATAAGGTGTTGCCATGGCAATTTGACTGCTGGAGTGACCTGAAAGAAACAGGTCCTCATCCTGATTTTTAAAAATTGCAAATATCAGAAATAGGGCAGGGAAAGTGACAACTGGCCTGCCATCCTTAGCATTTGTGTTTTGAGGTTACCAACCTATTTTGGGGAAATTTTTTAACCTTAAGTTACAAGAAGCTAAACTAAAACCTATAATAGAGAGGTTATCATTAAATATAGGAAGAACTATGTTATTTATTCAGCACATGTTTACTGAATGCCTCCTATGTATCAAGCATTGTTCTAATTGCTAGGGACATAGCAGTGAATAAAACGAAGTACCCTATTCTCAATAAATTTACATTTTTGAGGACAGAATTCATTTGATAACTAAGGAGTAAAATAACAAGGTGCAAAAGAAAGACTTATTCAAGATATAATCAGAACTTTTAATTTCAAAGCTTAAACTGAGATTTGTTGGAAAATGTTTTACTCTATATTTGTCTTTAGTTTGTTCTTTCTAAACTGAATATTCCTAGTTTTTTTTAATCCATTCGAGAATTTTAAATAACATGTTCCTGGTCAATCTCCAGTTCTCTTATGTCTTTTTTTCCTTAGTTTTATTTAAATTTTAAAAAATAAGTGGAATTCACCGGGTACAATATTTTAAAAATTCAAATGAGATAAAGTGAAAAGTCTCCCTAATAATCCTATCCTAGTCTTTAGGCCTCTTCCCCAGGGCTACTAATGCATATGCATAACATTTTCTGCATATGTAGAAAAGTACTATGCTCTTTTATCCCCCTTTTTGCATATTTTAAAGTTACCATGTTTGATTTTTTTCATAATCGAACTAGATAAATTGTGAATTCGTATATAAAAGGCTACTCATTCATTATATAGTTCCATAGTATTCAAAGTCCGGATTTATCAGAATTTACCTAACCTCTGATGGATATTTATGCTGTTATCAACATTTTGCATTATAAAAATATACTTTTATGAACAATATTGTATACACATATATATGTATGTATATTCCTAGTAGAATTTCTGGATCAAAGGGTGTTTTATAATTGTGATAGATTTTTGTGAAATTGTTTTCCAAAGAGGTTGTAACAATTTACATATTGGTTAGTGTTGTAAAATGGCGTTTCCCTACATTAAGACTAACACAAACTATTATCAAATTTTTTGTTCATTACCAATATAATAGATGAAATATAGCATTTTACTGCTTTAATTCTCACTACTTTTATTATTGGTGAGGTTAAGCGTCTTTTTCTAGACTTAAGAGCCATCTGTATTTCATTTTCTGTGAAGACACCATTAAAACACTTTGCCCATTTCTCATTTGGGTTGTCAACTTGCTTTTTAAAATTCATTTGGGGGGTCTGATCAAATATTTGGAAAATTGGCCACTCGTCTGTGATATAAATTGTAAATTTCCCCCCACTTGTCTGTTTTTACTCTGCTTTTGGTATTTTTTGCTTTGTATGAAATGATGAGTTTTAGCCCTAGCCAGTTTGGATAGAGCATTGGCCTGCGGACTGAAGGGTCCCTGGTTTGATTCCGGGCAAGGACACATACCAGGTTGCGGGCTTGATCCCCAGTAGCGGGTGTGCAGGAGGCAGCCAACCAATAATTCTCTTTCATCATTGATGTTTCTATCTCTCTCTCTCTCCTTTCCTCTCTAAAATCAATAAAAAATATATATATTTTAAAAATTGTGATTTTTAAAAATCCTTTCTAGGTCTCTTAGTATTTTTATGGTTGGTTATTCATTTTTTTGTTTGTTTTATACTTAAGTCTTTGATTCACAATATTCTGTTGTGAGAAATGGATCTGGTTTTTCCCCGCACATGGCTACCCAGTTGCCCATCACTACTTACAAAATAATCTACCTTCCCCCCTACTGATTTAAACGTATCTTAATCATAAATTCTTGTATCAATTAGGTACATATCTGGACTTTTTGTTATTTTTTACTGATTACATATAGATGAGTCACTTCTAATCCATGATATTTATTGCAGTTTTCTTTTCATGATGTTGAGTCTTTGTCATAGTCATTATAGTGTTTGCCAGTACTTGTTAATGAGATGTGAGCAGAATTGGTACGTGTCATTTCTGCGCTGAGCTTGTCATTGTCAGTCTGAGACCCTCCAGAGTCTCCTTTACCTCTGCCATGATAACCTACAATGTTTAAGATGATAGCTGTTCTTTTAGCCTGTATTCTTGAGAGTATACAATGAAGCTCTCCCTGCTGCGCCCTGATGGATTTGTAGTATGAACAACAAGTAAAATTTTCTTTTTAGCCACTAAGATTTGGGGTTGTTAAGACAGCAAAATCTAGCTTATCTTTACTAATGCTGTCTTCCTATCCAAAAATATGGTATACCTTCCTTTTTATTCAAGTGTGTCCTTCTGGAAAAAGTTTTTGTATAACTCTTACATATTCTTCCATAAGTGTATATCCTGGTAGTTGTGTTTTTAAAAAAATATTTTTATTGATTTCAGAGAGGAAGGGAGAGGGAGAGATAGAAACCTCAATGATGAGAATCACTGATTGGCTGCCTTCTGCATACCTCCCACTGGGGATCAAGCCCACAACGGGGGCATATGCCCTGATAGGGAATAGAACCATGACCTCCTGGTTCATAGGTCGACGCTCAGCCACGCCAACTGGGCAGTTTTTATTTTTATTTATTTATTTATTTATTTATTTATTTATTTATTTATTTATTTATTTATTTATTTATATTAAGGTATTATATGTGTACATATCTTACCATTGCCCCCCCACCCCACTACCATACATGCCCTCACCCCCCAATGTTTTGCATCCGTTGGTTACTCTTATATACATGCATATAAGTCGTTCAGTTGATCTCTTATTTCCCCCACCTCTCCCTAACCTTACCGCTGTAATTTGACAGTCTGTTTGATGCTTTACTGCCTCTGTATCTATCTTTTTGTTCATCAGTTTATAATGTTTTTCATTATCCCCAAATGAGTGAGATCATGTGGTATTTTTCTTTCATTGACTGGCTTATTTCACGTAGCATAATGTTCTCTAATTCCATCCAGGTGCCTACAAATGGTAGTAATTCCTTCTTTTTTATGGCAGCATAGTATTCCATTGTATAGATGTACCATAGTTTTCTGATCCAGTCATCTGCTGACGGGCACTTAGGCTGTTTCCAAATCTTAGCTATTGCAAATTGGGCTGCTATGAACATAGGGTGCATATATGGGCAGTTTTTATTTTTGTGGTTACTATTGTAAATGGACTCTCTTTTTCTGATATCTTCTAACTCATTATTTGTATAAATGAAGGCTCGATTTCTCTGTATCAATTTTGTATGCAGCCATTTATGGTATTCAAGCATGTGAAAGTTTTTCAATTGATATTTTTGAGTTCTCCAGAACTCAAATATAATCATAGCACCTATCAATAATAATTATTTTACATTTAGATTTGCCAATTTTTAAACATCTAATTCCTGTCTCTTGATTATCTGAATTGGTTAGTATCTCTAAAACTCTGTTAAAAAATATTGGTGATATAGCTACAAGGTCATCTTTATTCATTTGACTGCCCTGAGTAACAGCTATGAGTGCCTTCCCATGGCCCCATGTTATTTTTCTTAAAAAAGTTCATATTCAAGTGTGTTTAAAGGATCACTTACATTGATATTATCTTTTCTGAAAAAGTTGTAAAATGTTCTTAACCTAAGTCAATTTCTTTTATGTTCTTATTTTCTCCATTCTATGTAACTCAGATGGCCAAAATATAAGCCCTTTCATTGCTAATTATTAAAAAATAACTATAAATTGATTAAAAAGATAGTGGCAATAATGAACATCCTATATAATAATCCTATATAATAAAAGGGTAATATGCAAATTGACCCTAATGGTGGAACAGCCAGTCGCTATGACACGCACTGACCACCAGGGGGCAGATGCTCAATGTAGGAGCTGCCCCCTGGTGGTCAGTGCACTTCCACAGGGGGATCTCCGCTCAGCCACAGGCTGGGCTGAGGGCTGCGAGCACAGCGGCAGTGGTGGGAGCCTCTCCTGCCTCTGTGGCGGCACTAAGCTGTCAGTAGGACATCCCCCGAGGGCTCCTGGGCTGCCAGAGGGGTGTCTGATTGCCAGCTTAGGCTTGATTCCCTGGGGAGTGGGCCTAAGCCAGCAGGTGGACATCCCCTAAGGGGTCCCGGACTGTGAGAGGGACCCACCCCGCCAAGGTCACAAATTTTTGTGCACTGGGCCTCTAGTCTTTCTTATATTTGTCAGTAAAAAAAATGCTGACTTTTAGGTTGAAGTACTTTTTTGTCATATTAAAGTATCCATTTGCTCCTGTTTCATTATGTTTTTTAAAAATCAAGAGTGGATGTTGAATTTTATTAAATTTGTTAAATCACATTTTTTATTAAATGTGATTTTGACATGTCATTTTCATGTGCATTAAAGAAAATATTACTTTCTCCTCAGATCTATTAATATAATTAATTATATTAAACCATCATTGCATTCCTGGAATAAATCCTATTTGTCCTTGGTGTATCCTTCTTTGAATGTTATGAAGTTTGTTTGCTAATGTTTTATTTAGTTTTTTTTACATTAATTAGTAAGTTTGATTGGTGCTATCTTTGTCAATTTTTTGGTGCTATCTTTGTCAATTTTTTATATAATTTTAAGCTTCTATCATTAAAAAATGTGAAAACTTATTTTTTTTATGCTTGAGAGTTTACAGTAAAATTAGTTGTTCTTTAAGGTTTGGCAGATATCATCTATGATATTATATAGGCTTGGTACTTTGGGAGGGAAGTTCTTAGACAGCTTTCTTAATTTTTATATGGCAATTAGTTTGTTTAGATTTATTGGAGATTTAAAAATTTTTTGAATATATTTTTTATTGTTGATAGTATTACAGATATCTCCCATTTCCCCCTCACCTCTTCCCCCTGACTAGAGATTTTGAAGACATAAGTGACATGATCTGACCTGCTTCAGTAAAATCATTTAAAAATTGAAATATATAGATCAAGATTTTGTAACAATATTCAACTTATACAATTATAACTTTAATCCCATCAAAGATCAATTCATTTTTCCCAGAAAGCTCTTATTTAATATTTAATGTTATTATAATCAGATCACCAACAGATATAACAAGGAATAAAATATTGATAGATTAAAGATTTCATAACAAAGATAGCTAGGTCAAGAAGATTCTTGACATTATGTGGGAGAGAAGATATGAAGTATAATAATACTATTTTTGAATAGTATAAAAGGTGGTGATAAGAATGTTACCCACTTGCTTCACTGAGAACAGTGTTATTTATGGGAATGGATATGATAGGCATTCTATAATCAATGTGGAGAAGTTATTAAAAATACATGTAATAAAGATGGTTATAGAAAAAAAATGGCAGCAGAATAGACAGACGTTTCCCAAGCCTTGTCCTGGAGCAGATAGAAAGTACAGCTGAGGGTTGCACGGGGAGTGTCTGTTGGTGAGTTAAGGGACAGCTATACTCCAGGAGAAGGTGGGGGACTGCTGGACGGGGCTCCCCTGACTGGGCAGCCCCCACTGCTGCTGGGTTCCCTCCCAGAGCCACCGGTTCGGATGCGGAGACTGCGCCATCTTGAAGGGGAAAGTGGATGTTATTGGAAACCTGAAAATCTACAACTGCGGCACCCACCGAACAGCTGCGAACCCCAGAGCACCGGTCCCCAATTGGCGCAAACACACGGATTCAGAGGAGCTCTACACTCCACCACGGAAAGGTCAGATTTTGCCTGGGATAAGGTGAGGACTCTGGTCCCGGCAGGACAGAGAAACGCACGCCGTGCGGGAGCTGGAGGACCGGGGGAAGTCTGCGGCTAGAAAAATCCGTGGCTGTTGGGGCTGGCACGATCCATGAACGTGGAAGCGGGTCCTCAGAGCTGTTAACAGAGGGGATCTCTAAAAAGCAACCCATTTTGATCTGATGCAGAAGGACAGCCTAAAAATTTTAAAAGTGTGCCGGCTGCTTGGACACGGGGGGGAAGGAAGAACTGTGCAGACTTGTGTGCAGCCCCGGAGTTCGCACACTTGCGCTTTCTCCTCTTTAAATCCTTGCTTCTGATTGCTGAGCCCAGTGCATGGGATCACCCAGTTGGGGACACCCTAGGAGACTGCAGGGGAAAGTTGTTTTTCTGGAACCAGAGTGGGGAGTGACCATCAGAGAACCAGCTCTGGGCCAGCCCACTCCCACAAACCAGTATTGAGTGCCATAGGGAAAGCAGGATCTAAGCACTGGCTAGAGAGGACCTACAGACCCGGAGGTCAATCCAGAAACACTGCCACCCAGAGGTTGAATCACAAATTGACTCTTGTGTAATCACAAATAAAGGAATACAAGAAAGTAAGACACACTGCCTGCTTAAAAATCAGGACTGGCTTACAACACCGAGGAGCAGTGGAACACAGGGCACTGCAATACTGTCCTGACTGGGAAACAGGCATGCTAAACAGAACAATAGAAGAAGTGAATGACCTTCACTACTGCACATTTTATTTATTTTTTTCATCTTTTACTTAAGAAGCTAATTTTTTTTCTTTTTTCCTCACTTGATTTTACCTTTTTTTTTTTTTTTTTTTTTTTTTTTTTTTTTTTCAAATTTTTATTAAGGTATTATATGTGTACATATCTTACCATTGCCCCCCACCCCCACCCCACTCCCATACATGCCCTCACCCCCCAATGTTTTGTATCCGTTGCTTACTCTTATATACATGCATATAAGTCCTTCAGTTGATCTCTTATTTCCCCCACCTCTCCCTAACCTTACCACTGTAATTTGACAGTCTGTTTGATGCTTTACTGCCTCTGTAACTATTTTTTTGTTCATCAGTTTATAATGTTTTTCATTATCCCCAAATGAGTGGGATCATGTGGTATTTTTCTTTCATTGACTGGCTTATTTCACTTAGCATAATGTTCTCTAATTCCATCCAAGTGCCTACAAATGGTAGTAATTCCTTCTTTTTTACGGCAGCATAGTATTCCATTGTGTAGATGTACCATAGTTTTCTGATCCAGTCATCTGCTGATGGGCACCTAGGCTGTTTCCAAATCTTAGCTATTGTAAATTGTGCTGCTATGAACATAGGGGTGCATATATCCTTTCTGATTGGTGTTTCTGGTTTCTTAGGATATATTCCTAGGAGTGGGATTACTGGGTCAAATGGGAGTTCCATTTTCAGTTTTTTGAGGAAACTCCATACTGTTCTCCACAGTGGCTGCACCAGTCTGCATTCCCACCAGCAGTGCACGAGGGTTCCTTTTTCTCCGCATCCTCGCCAACACTTGTCGTTTGTTGATTTGTTGATGATAGCCATTCTGACAGGTGTGAGATGGTATCGCATTGTTGTTTTGATTTGCATCTCTCGGATAATTAGTGACTTTGAGCATGTTTTCATGTGTCTCTTGGCCTTCCTTCTGTCTTCTTTCGAAAAGATTCTATTTAGGTCTGTTGCCCATTTTTTTATTGGATCCTTTATCTTCCTTTTATTAAGTTGTATAAGCTGCCTGTAGATGTTGGAAATTAAACCTTTATCAGTGATACCATTTGCAAATATGTTCTCCCATACAGTGGGGTTTCTTGTTGTTTTGTTGATGGTTTCTTTTGCTGTGCAAAAGCTTTTTATTTTGATGTAGTCCCATTTGTTTATTTTCTGTTTGGCTTCCATTGCCCTAGGGGCAGTATCACTGAAAAAGTTCTTTTGGCATATGTCTGAGATTTTGCTGCCTGTGGATTCCTCTAGTATTTTTATGGTTTCCCGTCTTATATTTAAGTCCTGTACCCATTTTGAGTTTATTTTTGTGTATGGTGTAAGTTGGTGATCTAGTTTCATTTTTTTGCATGTATCTGTCCAATTTTCCCAACACCATTTATTAAAGAGACTGTCTTGACTCCATTGTATGCTCATGCCTCCTTTGTCAAATATTAAATGCGCATATTGGTTTGGGTCGATATCTGGATTCTCTATTCTGTTCCATTGATCTATATGTCTGTTCTTGTGCCAGTACCAGGCTGTTTTGAGGACAGTGGCTTTGTAATACAGCTTGAAATCTGGTATTGAGATCCCTCCTACTTTATTCTTCTTTCTCAGGATTGCTGTGGCTATTCGGGGTCTTTTTTTATTCCAGATGAATTTTTGGAGAGTTCTTTCTAGGTCTGTGAAATACGCCGTTGGTATTTTAATGGGGAGTGCATTGAATCTATAGATTGCTTTGGGTAGTATGGACATTTTAATGATGTTGATTCTACCAATCCATGAACATGGTATGTTCTTCCATCTGTTTACATCTTCCTCTATCTCTTTTTTCAGGGTCCTGTAGTTTTCCGCATATAGGTCTTTTACCTCCTTGGTTAGGTTTATTCCTAAGTATCTTAATTTTTTTGGTGCAATGGAAAATGGGATTGCTTTTTTAGTCTCTCTTTCTGTAAGTTCATTGTTGGTGTATAGAAATGCCATAGATTTCTTGGCATTAATTTTGTATCCTGCTACATTGCCGAATTCATTTATTAAGTCTGTTAGTTTTTTTATGGAGTCTTTCGGGTTTTTTATGTACAATATCATGTCATCTGCAAATAAGGACAGCTTTACTTCTTCTTTTCCAATTTGGATGCCTTTTATTTCTTCTTCTTGTCTAATTGCAGTGGCTAATACTTCCAGTACTATGTCAAACAGGAGTGGTGAGAGTGGGCATCCCTGTCTTGTTCCTGTTCTTAGGGGAAATGGTTTTAGTTTTTGCCCATTGAGTATGATGTTAGCTGTGGGTTTATCATATATAGCTTTTATTATGTTGAGGTATGATCCTTCTATTCCCACCTTGTTGAGAGTTTTTATCAAGAAAGGGTGTTGGATTTTGTCAAATGCTTTTTCTGCATCAATTGATATGACTATGTGATTTTTATCTCTCAATTTGTTTATGTGATGTATCACATTTATTGATTTGCGGATATTGAACCATCCTTGCATTCCTGGGATAAATCCTACTTGGTCATGGTGTATGATCTTTCTGATGTACTGCTGGATCCTATTTGCTAGAATTTTATTGAGGATTTTGGCATCTACATTCATGAGGGATATTGGCCTGTAATTCTCCTTCATTGTGTTGTCTTTATCTGGTTTTGGTATTAGGGTGATGCTGGCTTCATAGAAGGAGCTTGGAAGTGTTCCTTCCTCTTGAATTTTTTGGAATAGTCTGAGGAGGATAGGTTTTAGTTCTTCCTTGAATGATTGGTAGAACTCTCCTGTGAAGCCGTCTGGCCCCGGGCTTTTGTTTGCCGGAAGCTCTTTGATGACTGCTTCAATTTCTTCCATAGTTACTGGCATGTTGAGCTGTTTAGATTCTTCCTGATTGAGTTTTGGAAGGTTATATTTTTCTAGGAATATGTCCATTTCCTCCAGGTTGTCCAGTTTGTTGGAATAGAGTTGTTCGTAGTATTTTTTAACAATCCTTTGTATTTCAGCGGGATCTGTTGTTATTTCACCTCTTTCATTTCTGATCTTGTTTATTTGGGTCCTCTCTCTTTGCTTCTTGGTGAGCCTGGCTAGAGGTTCATCAATCTTGTTTATCCTTTCAAAGAACCAGCTCTTGGTCTTGTTGATCTTTTGAATTGTTTCTTTGGTCTCTATGTCGTTTATCTGTGCTCTGATCTTTATTATTTCCTTCCTTCTGCTTACACGGGGCTTTTCTTGTTGCTCTTTTTCTAACTCTTTGAGTTGTTGGGTTAGGTAATTTATTACCCCTGTTTCTTGTTTTTTGCAGTAGGCTTGTAGAGCTATGAACTTCCCTCTCAAGACTGCTTTCGCTGTGTCCCATAGATTTTGGATTGTAGTGTTTTCATTGTCATTTGTTGCCATGATGTTTTTTATTTCTTCTTTGATCTCTCTGGTAATCCAGTCATGGTTTAATAGCATGCTGTTTAGTCTCCATGTGTTTGATTTCTTTGGGTTGTTTTTATTGTAGTTGATTTCCAGTTTTATGCCACTGTGGTCTGAGAAGATGCTTGATATGATTTCTATCTTCTTGAATTTGAAGAGACTTTGCCTGTGTCCCAACATATGGTCTATCTTTGAAAATGACCCATGTGCACTTGAGAAGAATGTATATTCTGTGGCTTTGGGGTGAAATGTTCTGAAGATGTCAATTAATTCCATCTGGTCTAGTGAGTCATTTAGGATTGATGTTTCTTTGCTGATGTTTTGTTTAGAGGATTTGTCCAATGGTGATAGTGGGGTATTAAAGTCTCCTACTATGATTGTATTGCTGTCAATCTCTCCCTTGATATCCTCCAGGAGTTTTTTTATGTATTTGGGTGCTCCTGTATTGGGTGCATATATGTTTACCAGAGTTATTTCTTCTTGTTGGATTGCTCCCTTTAGTATTATGAAATGGCCTTCCTTATCTCTTGTTATGTCCTTCAGTTTGAGATCTAATTTGTCAGAAATAAGTATTGCTACCCCAGCTTTTTTTTCAGTTCCATTTGCCTGGAAAACCTTTTTCCATCCCTTCACCCTCAGTCTGTGTGCGTCTTTTTTTCTGAGGTGGGTTTCTTGTAGACAGCAGATATATGGGTCGTGTTTTCTTATCCAATCCGTTACCCTATGTCTTTTGATTGGGGCATTTAATCCATTTACATTTAAAGTTATTATTGATAGGTACTTATTTGTCGCCATTCCTATTCTTTACCCCTGTGTTACTTCTTCACTTCCTATTTCTTTTTTTTTACAGCAGACCCTTTAGCATTTCTTGCATTGCTGGTTTGGTGGTAATAAATTCCCTTAGTCCTTTTTTGTCTGTGAAGCTCCTGATTTCACCTTCAATTTTGATTGACAGCCTTGCTGGGTACAGTATTCTTGGATTCAGCCCCTTCCTTTGCATGACTTTGTATATTTCATTCCATTCCCTTCTGGCTTGATGAGTTTCTGTTGAGAAATCAGTTGCTAGTCTGATGGGGGTTCCTTTGTATGTAACTTTCTGTCTCTCTCTTGCTGCTTTTAAGATTCTTACTTTGTCGTTGTTGTTTGCCAATTTAATTATAATGTGCCTTGGCGTCGGTCTTTTGGGGTTCATTTTGCTTGGGACTCTGTGAGCTTCTTGGATTTGTGTGTGTTTTTTCTTCCCTATATCTGGGAAATTTTCTGTCATTATTTCTTCAAAGAGGTTTTCTATTCCTTGCTCAGCTTCCTTTCCTTCTGGAACCCCTATTATGCGGATGTTGTTTTGTTTCGTGTTGTCCCAAAGTTCCCTTAGACTCTCCTCTTGCCTTTTAATTTTTTTTTCTAGAAGTTGCTTTTCTTGGGTATTTTTTTCCATCTTGTCTTCTAGCTCACTGATGCGGTCCTCTGCTTCTTCTAGTCTACTCTTGATGCTTTCTATTGAGTTCTTTACAGCAGCGATGTCATTTTTCATTTCTTCTTGGTTCTTCTTCATTTCCTCTTGGTTCTTGCTCATATTGTCAAATTTGTCTTCCATTCTTTTCAGCCACCTTATGACCATTTCTCTGAATTCTTTTTCTGGAAGGTTGCTTGCCTCCATTTCGTTTACTTCCTTTTCTGGTGATGCCTGCTTTTCTTTCATATGCGGGCTGCCTCTTTGTCTCCCCATGGTCTCTCTTCTCTGGGTGTCTGGTTATGTAGTTCTTTCTCTCCTGGGTTGATTTAAAGGCACAAAATACAGCACTACCAGGTACAACTCACAAGGCACTGAACAGGAATGTATTCACGATATTAATAACCTCCAATAAAGGTGACCACCAGAAAAAGGCAAATTAGGTGATAGGAGAGAAAGAAGAAGAGGAAAAAAGAAAGAAAGAAAGAAAGAAAGAAAAAAGGAGTGTGAAAATGAAATTGGGAAAAGGGAAAGTAAAGAGAAGAAAAAAAAGAAAAAAAAAAGTAAGAGAGACAAGAAAGTGACTAAGAGAGATAGGGGAACAGACTATATATATTGGGGATAAAACTCCAATAGAACAATCACTAATCCCAGCAAATGCCAGCAACAAGTGCCTGGGGATTAGTACAAACTACAACACCAACTAATATGGAGTGAGGCAAGGGAAAGCTGAAGCACAAAACAAACAAAAAAATAAACAAAAGAAGAATAAGCAAAACAATCTCACAAAAAAGCATAAAAATTGGATATAATCTACATTCAAGCAAACAACAACAAAAGGACAGAGAGAAGGACAAGTTTATGGATAGCTCAGACAGCGAAGGGAGAGGTGTATGTGGACTTGGAGCAGGGGATTGGAGATTAGATATGTAAGTAGGGTGAAATTTTAACAAGGGGTAAACAGAAAGAATAGGGAGAATCTAAAGCAGTAAAAGGGTAAGATAAACAGGACACTGAAAAGGGGGAGGTTAGGAGGGGAGTGATGGCCTAAAGGTAGAGTTGAGATAGAGTAAAACGATGCTAAAGGAAAGATAGAAATAGAATGTAGAACCCTAATCCCAAAATAAAATGAAGAGAAAATAAAATGACACTTAAAAAAAAAAAAAAAAAAAAAAGATAAAATAGCAGTAGTAATAATACGGATTGAAAATAAAAATGTAATAATTAAAAAGGTAAAATCAAGTGATGAAAAAAGAGAAAAAAAAGTTTCTTGATTAAAAGATGCAAAAAATGAAAATAAAAAAGAATAAAAAAATAAAAGGTAAAAATAAAATGTGAAGTAGTGAAGGTCATTCACTTCCTCTGTTTTTCTGTTTGGCACGCCTGTTTCTCAGTCCAGACAGTATTGCAGTTCCCTGCGATCCACTGCTCTTCGGTGTTGTAAGCCAGTCCTGATTTTAAGCAGGCGGTGTGTCTTAATTTCTCGTATTCCTTTATTTTTGATTACACAAGAGTCAATTTGTGATTCAGCCCCTGGGTGGCAGTGTTTCTGGATTAACTTCCGGGTCTATCTATGGCCTCTCTAGGCAGTGTTAGAGCCTTCTTTCCCGCACTCGCCACTGGCCTGTGGGAGTGGTCTGCCTCAGAGCTGACTCTCTGAGGGTCACGCCCAGCTCCGATCCCCAGGTTCCAGAAAAACAACCTTCCCCTGCAGTCTCCCAGGGTGTCCCCAACTGGGTGATCCTATGTATTGGGCTTAGTAATCAGAGGCCAGAATTTCAAGAGGAAAAAGCTCAGTTGTGCGAACTCCGGGACTCCGCGTAAGCCCAGGCACCCAGGGAACGCAGGGGCTGCGCGTAAGTCTGGACTGCCTGAAATTCTTAGGGTGTCCCTGCACTTCAGATCAAAATGGGTTGCTTTTTAGAGTGCCCTTCTCTTAGCAGCTCTGAGGACCCCTTTCCACAATCACAGATCACGCCAGCCCCTACAGCCACGGATTTTTCTAGGCACAGACTTCCCTGGTCCTCCAGCTCCCGCAAAACGCGCGTTCCTCTCTCCCTCCGGGACCAGAGACCTCACCTTATCCCAGGCGAAATCTGACCTTTCCGTGGTGGAGTGTAGAGCTCCTCTGAACCCGTGTGCTTGCGCCAGTTGGGGAGCGTTGTTCTGGGGCTCGCAGCTGTTCCTGGGGTGCCGCAGTTGTGGATTCTCAGGCTTCAGATAAGCTCCACTTTCAGGATCAAGATGGCGCAGACTCCGCGTCCAACCCCGCAGCTCTGGGAGGGGACCCAGCCGCAGTTCGTGCTGCCAGGTCAGGGGAACCCCGTTCAGCAGTCCCCCACCTCCTTCTGGAATTCAGCTGTCTCCCAACCGGCCAACAAACACTCCTTGTGCGACCCTCAGCTGTTCTTTCTTTCTGCTCCGGGACAAGGCTCGGAACACGTCTGTCTATTCCGCCGCCATTATTCCTAATTCTGATTTTACCTTTTTAATGATTACATTTTTATTTTCAATCAGTATTATTACTACTACTATTTTACCTTTTTTTAAAAAAAGTGTCATTTTATTTTCTCTTTATTTTACTTTGGGATTAGTGTTCTACATTCTATTTTCATCTTCCCTTTCGCATCATTCTACTCTATCTCAACTCTATCTTTATGCCATCACTCTCTTCCTAACTTTTACCCTTTTGTTGCCCTGTTTCTCTTACCTTTCTCCTGCTTTAGATTTTCCCTATTCTTTCTTTTTACCCCCTGTTAAAATTTCACCCTACTTATATATCTAATTTCCAATCCCCTGCTCCAAGTTCATACACACCTCTCTCTTCTCTGTCTTCACTATCCAAAAAATTGTTTTTCTCTCTGTCCTTTTGTTGTTGTTTGCTTGAATGTTGATTATATCGATTTTTTATGCTTGTTTGTGAGATTGGTTTGCTTATTCTTTTGTTTGCTTTGTTTTTTTGTTTGCTTTGTTTTTGTTTGTTTTTTGCTTCTGTTTTCCCTCGCCTCGCTTGATATTAGTTGTTGTTTGTAGTTTGTATTCATCTCCAGGTACTTCTTGCTGGCATTTGCTGGGATTAGTGGCTGTTCTATTGGAGTTTCCTCCCCATATATATAGTTTGTTCCCCTTTTCTTTCTTATTCTCTTTCTTTTCTCTCTTACTTTTTTTTCTTCCTTTTCCCAATTTCATTTTGGCACTCCTTTCTTTTGTCTTTTTTTTTCTCTTCTTTCTCTCCTATCCCCTAATTTGCCTTTCCCTGGTGGTCACCTTTATTTGGGGTTATTAATATCGTGAATACATTTCTGTTCAGTGCCTTGTGTGTTGTACGTGGTTGTGTTGTATTTTGTGCCTTTAAATCAACACAGCAGAGAGAGAACTACATAACCAGACACCCAGAGAAGAGAGACCATGGGGGGACAAAGACACAGCCCGCATATGAAAGAAAAGCAGGCATCACCAGAAAAGGAAGTAAACGAAATGGAGGCAAGCAACCTTCCAGAAAAAGAATTTAGAGAAATGGTCATAAGGTGGCTGAAAAGAATGGAAGACAAATTCGACAATATGAGCAAGAACCAAGAGGAAATGAAGAAGAACCAAGAAGAAATGAAAAATAACATCCCTGCTGTAAAGAACTCAATAGAAAGCATCAAGAGTAGACTAGAAGAAGCAGAGGACCTCATCAGTGAGCTAGAAGACAAGGTAGGAAAAAATACCGAAGTAGAGCAGCTTCTAGAAAAAAAATTTAAAAAGCAAGAGGAGAGCCTAAGGGAACTTTGGGACAACACGAAACAAAACAACATCCACATAATAGGGGTGCCAGAAGGAGAGGAAACTGAGCAACGAATAGAAAACCTGTTTGAAGAAATAATGACAGAAAACTTCCCTGATATAGGGAAGAAAAAAACCCACACAAATCCAAGAAGCTCACAGAGTCCCAAGCAAAATGAACTCCAAAAGACCAACGCCAAGGCACATTAAATTGGCAAATACCAACGACAAAGTAAGAATCTTAAAAGCAGCCAGAGAGAGACAGAAAGTTACCTACAAAGGAACCCCCATCAGACTAGCAACTGATTTCTCAACAGAAACTCATCAGGCCAGAAGGGAATGGAATGAAATATACAAAGTCATGCAAAGGAACGGTCTGAATCCAAGAATACTGTACCCAGCATGGCTATCAATCAAAATTGAAGGTGAAGCCCTAACTGGTTTGGCTCAGTGGATAGAGCATCGGCCTGTGGACTGAAGGGTTCCAGGTTCGATTCCAGTCAAGGGCATGTACCTTGGTTGCAGGCACATCCCCAGTAGGGGATATGCAGGAGGCAGCTGATCGATGTTTCTCTCTCATCGATGTTTCTAACTCTCTATCCCTGTCTCCCTTCCTCTCTGTAAAAAATCAATAAAATATATATTTTTAAAAAATTTAAAGGTGAAATCAGGAGCTTCACAGACAAAAAAGGACTAAGGGAATTTATTACCACCAAACCAGCAATGCAAGTAATGCTAATGGGTCTACTGTAAAAAAAAAAGAAATCGGAAGCGAAGAATGAACACAGGGGTAAAGAATGAAAATGGTGACAAATAAGTACCTATCAATAATAACTTTAAATGTAAATGGATTAAATGCCCCAATCAAAAGACATAGGGTAACGGATTGGATAAGAAAACACGACCTATATATCTGCTGTCTACAAGAAACCCACCTCAGGAAAAAAAAATGCACACAGACTGAGGGTGAGGGGATGGACAAAGGTTTTTCAGGCGAATGGAAATGAAAAAAAGGCTGGGGTAGCAATACTTATATCTGACAAATTAGATCTCAAAGTGAAGGACATAACAAGAGATAAGGAAGGCCACTTCATAATACTAAAGGGAGCAATCCAACAAGAAGAAATAACTCTGGTAAACATATACGCACCCAATACAGGAGCACCCAAATACATAAAAAAAAAACCTCCTGGAGGATATCAAGGGAGAGATTGACAGCAATACAATCATAGTAGGAGACTTTAATACCCCACTATCACCATTGGACAAATCCTCTAAACAAAAAATCAGCAAAGAAATACCAATCCTAAATGACTCACTAGACCAGATGAAATGACATCTTCAGAACATTTCACCCCAAAGCCACAGAAAACACATTCTTCTCAAGTGCACATGGGTCATTTTCAAAGACAGACCATATGTTGGGTCATAGGCAAAGTCTCTTCAAATTCAAGAAGATAGAAATCATATCAATCATCTTCTCAGATCACAGTGGCATAAAACTGGAAATCAACTATAATAAAACAATCCAAAAAATCCAAAAATCACATGGAGACTAAACAGCATGCCATTAAACAATGACTAAGTTACCGGAGAGATCAAGGAAGAAATAAAAAAACATCATGGCAACAAATGACAATGAAAACACAACAATCCAAAATCCATGGGACACAGCAAAAGCAGTCTTGAGAGGGAAGTTCATAGCTCTACAAGACTACTGCAAAAAACAAGAAACAATGGTAAAAATTACCTAACTGTACAACTCAAAGAGTTAGAAAGAGAGCAACAAGAAAAGCCCAGTGTAAGCAGAAGGAAGGAAATAATAAAGATCAGAGCAGAGATAAACGACATTGAGACCAAAAAAAACAATACAAAAGATCAACAAAACCAAGAGCTGGTTCTGTGAAAGGATAAACAAGATTGATGAACCTCTAGCCAGGCTCACCAAGAAGCAAAGAGAGAGGACCCAAGTAAACAAAATCAGAAATGAAAGAGGTAAAATAACAACAGACCCCACCGAAATACAAAGGATTGTTAAAAAATACTATGAACAACTCTATTCCAACAAACTGGACAACCTGGAGACAATGGACATATTCCTAGAAAAATATAACCTTCCAAAACTCAATCAGGAAGAATCTCAATAGGCCAATAACTATGGAATAAATTGAAGCAGTCCAGCAAACAAAAGCCCAGGGCCAGACGGCTTCACAGGGGAGTTTTACCAAACATTCAAGGAAGAACTAAAACCTATCCTCCTCAGACTATTCAAAAAAATTCAAGAGGAAGGAACACTTCCAAGCTCCTTCTATGAATCCAGCATCACCCTAATACCAAAACCAGATAAAGACAACACAATGAAAGAGAATTACAGGCCAATATCCCTCATGAATGTAGATGCCAAAATCCTCAACAAAATTCTAGCAAATCGGATCCAGCACTACATCAGAAAGATCATACACCATGACCAAGTAGGATTTATCCCAGGAACGCAAGGATGGCACAATATCCGCAAATCAATAAACGTGATACATCACATAAACAAATTGAGAGATAAAAATCACATAGTCATATCAATTGATGCAGAAAAAACATTTGACAAAATCCAACACCCTTTCTTGATAAAAACTCTCAACAAGGTGGGAATAGAAGGATCATACCTCAACATAATAAAAGCTATCCTATCTAATAAAGAGGGAATATGCTAATTAACCATCACTCCGTCACAAAAATGGCTGCACCCACAGCTGAGGCCAAGTTCCCTTAAAGAGCCTTAATGAGCAATCAGCAGAGACCTGAGGCTACACCCTCCCCCACCCCTGTGGGGCTTGACAGGGAACCTCAGGCTGGCAGGGCTTAACAGGAGATCTCAGGCCACGCCCCCCACCCAGCGGGGCTTGACAGGGGACCTCAAGGTGCACTTCCCGTCCTGGTGCTGGGCTAGGGGACCTCAGGCTGCTCCCCCGGCCCCAGCACCAGGCCAGGGGACCTCAGGCCACACCCTCCGCCCCAGCACTGAGCCAGGGGACCTGAGGCTGCGCCCCCCTGCCTGGCGGGGCTTGACAGGGAACCTCAAGGTGCACCCCCAGTGCTGGGTCAGGGGAACTCAGGCTGCGCCCCCCACCCAGGGGGGACCTGAGGCTGCACCCCTCTGCTGATGGGGCTTGACAGGGGACCTGAGGCTGTTCCCCACTCCCGGTGCCAGGCCGGGGGACCTGAGGCTGTGCGTCCCCACCCCTGCCTGGCGGGGCTTGACGGGGGACCTCAGGCCATGCCCCCCACCCAGCGGGGCCTGACAGGGGATCTCAGGCCATGTCCCACACCGGGCGGGGCTTGACAGGGTCCTCAAGGCATGCCCCCCGCACCCCGGTCTGGGCTGGGGGACCTCAGGCCACGCCCCCCATCCTGGCGCTGGGCCAGGGGACCTGACGCTATGTTCCCTGCCTGGCGGGGCTTGACAAGGGTGGGACTAGCCAGGTCTGGATCTATCCCAATGAGGGGGAGGCTGGCCAGGTCTGGGTCTCATGCAATTTTGAGGCACATGTGGGTGGGCGGGGACTTGACTCTAGGTCCCGTGGTGTGCCCCAGACTCTGACAGGAGGAAGGTTTTCATATACATTTTACTAATTTTCTCTCATCTCTGACACTTCTATTATAGAGAAAGGGCAAATAACAATATTAAATTATTTCCTCTAATTAATCCCCTTTTAATGTGCACGAATTTTGTGCACCAGGCCACTAGTATATGATAAACCCACAGCTAACATCATACTCAATGGGCAAAAACTAAAACCATTTCCCCTAAGAACAGGAACAAGACAAGGATGCCCACTCTCACCACTCCTGTTTGACATAGTACTGGAAGTATTAGCCATTGCGATTAGACAAGAAGAAGAAATAAAAGGCATCCAAATTGGAAAAGAAGAAGTAAAGCTGTCCTTATTGGCAGATGACATGATATTGTACATAAAAAACCCGAAAGACTTCATAAAAAAAACTAATAGACTTAATAAATGAATTCGGCAATGTAGCGGGATACAAAATTAACGCCAAGAAATCTATGGCATTTCTATATACCAATAGTGAACTTACAGAAAGAGAGACTAAAAAAGCAATCCCATTTACCATCACACCAAAAAAATTAAGATACCTAGGAATAAACTTAACTAAGGAGGTAAAAGACCTATACGCGGAAAACTACAGGACATTGAAAAAAGGGATAGAGGAAGACGTAAACAGATGGAAGAACATACCATGTTCATGGATTGGGAGAATCAATATCATTAAAATGTCCATACTACCCAAAGCAATCTATAGATTCAATGCACTCCCCATTAAAATACCAATGGCATATTTCACAGACCTAGAAAGAACTCTCCAAAAATTCATCTGGAATAAAAAAAGACTCCGAATAGCCACAGAAATCCTGAGAAAGAAGAACAAAGTAGGTGGGATCTCAATACCAGATTTCAAGCTGTATTACAAAGCCACTGTTCTCAAAACTGCCTAGTACTGGCACAAGAACAGACATATTGATCAATGGAATAGAATAGAAAACCCAGAAATTGACCCAAATCACTATGCTCAATTAATATTTGACAAAGGAGGCATGAACATACAATGGAGTCAAGACAGTCTCTTCAATAAATGGTGTTGGGAAAATTGGACAGATACATGCAAAAAAAAAAAATGAAACTAGACCACCAACTTATACCATACACAAAAATAAACTCAAAATGGATAAAGGACTTAAACATAAGACGGGAAACCATAAAAATATTAGAGGAATCCACAGGCAGCAAAATCTCAGACATATGCTGAAGCAATATCTTCACCGATACAGCTCCTAGGGCAATGGAAACTAAAGATGAAAAAAATAAATGGGACTACATCAAAATAAAAAGCTTCTGTACAGCAAAAGAAACCATCAACAAAACAACAAGAAAGCCCACTGCCTGGGAGAACATATTTGCCAATGTTATCACCGATACGGGTTTAATCTCCAACATTTACAGGGAACTCATACAACTTAACAAAAGGAAGATAAACAATCCAATAAAAAAAATAGGCAACAGACCTAAATAGATACTTTTCTAAAGAAGACATAAGGAAGGCCAAGAGACATATGAAAACATGCTCAAAGTCACTAATTATCCGAGAGATGCAAATCAAAAGGACAATACGGTACCACCTCACACCTGTCAGAATAGCTATCATCAATAAATCAATAAATGACAAGTGCTGGCGAGGATGTGGAGAAAAAGGAACCCTCGTGCACTGCTGGTGGGAATGCAGACTGGTGCAGCCACTGTGGAGAACAGTATGGAGTTTCCTCAAAAAACTAAAAATGGAACTCCCATTTGACTCAGTGATCCCACTTCTAGGAATATATCCCAAGAAACTAGAAACACCAATCAGAAAGGATATATGCACCCCTATGTTCATAGCAGCACAATTCACCATAGCTAAGATTTGGAAACAGCCTAAGTGCCCATCAACAGATCAGTGGATTAAAAACCTGTGGTACATCTACACAATGGAATACTACACTGCAGTAAAAAAGGAGTTCTTACCATTTGCAACAACATGGATGGAGATGGAGAGCATTATGCTAAATGAAATAAGCCAGGCTGAGAAAGATAAATATCACATGATCTCACTCATTTGTGGAATATAATGAACAACATAAACTGATGAACAAAAAAAATTCCAGAGACAGAGAAACATCAATCAGAATGTCAAAGCTCAGGGAAGAGAGGGGAGGGTGGGGGTAAGGGGGAGAGATCAACCAAAGGACTTGTATGCATGCATATAAACCTAATCAATGGACACAGACAACAGGGGCGTGGGGGCATGAATGGGAGGTGGGGGGGGGGAATGGGGGAATAAGGACACATATGTAATACCTTAATCAATAAAGAAATAAAAAAAATAAATACACACACACACACACACACACACGCACAAAGAAGATGGTTCTAAGAGTGAAAAAAATAAAAATCACCTATAGGACATGGAAAAAAAATCCAAGGCTATTGGAAAATTAATTTAATTAAATATTAAATGATCCATATGTTTAGTAGGTTCTAAGCTATTAATTATAACCCACAAAAGGCACCTAAAAGTTGTTTCCTCTCTCTGTGTGTGTGTTTATATATGTATGTAAAACACCTATGTTTAGAAACATATCTTCAATGGTTCCCTTTGCCAACTCCTGCCCTGAAAATCCAAACTCTTTAACATGCCTTTTAAGGCCTTTCATAATCCAGCCATTCCAGTCTCCTTCCCACCATATCCTTTCATATATCCATGGTCTAAAAGTCTCAGACTATTCACCACTCCCAAAATATAACTTCCATTCTCTTACATTTGTACTAAGTATTACTTCAACCTGGAATTCCTCATCCCCTTCTTCCCAAACTTTAGGTTTACCTGAGATTGTTTAAAATATAGATCTCAAAACCTACACACCAAGATTTTGATTAAAAAGTTCTGGGGAGTCTTGGAATCTGTATTTTAACAAGCATTTCCTCCTTCCCCGACAAATGATTCAGTACACACTTTGAGAAATATTGGTATTCTGAAAAGGGAAAAGATCTAGGTTTGCTTCCCAAATATGCTATTTATTTATGTGATTTCAGAAAATCAATTAGCCCGGTCGGTATGGCTCAGTGGTTGAGCATCAACCCATGCATCAAGAGGTGAGGGCATGTAACCCAGGTGCAGACTTGATCCCCAGTAGGGGCATGCAGGAGGCAGCTAATAGCCTCTCTCTCTCCCTCTCCCTTCTCTCTATAAAAATCACTTCAAAAATCTTTAATTTTTCCCCCCTCAGATTCCTTTTCCTCTCCTCTAGTACAGGGATGGTGAAACACTATTTGTTTAGGAGGCCCAAACGTGGTAGTATGCATTATAGTAAAGAGAATACATTTTTATGACTATTCCTCAAGATCCTATTCAACATCTTATTAATTATGCATTTCTTTTTGCTCAAATAGCATGTTTACATTTCTATTTAGCATTTGTTTCATTCTCTCTTTGACACAGTTAATTTATTAGTCTCCTATTCTGGCTTTGAAATGCTTTGAAGGCAAAAAGACTGTCTTTTTTATAATTGTACTAGAGGCCTGGTGCACAAATTTGTGCACCAGTGCGGGTCCCTCAGCCTGGTCTGTGGGATCAGGCCAAAACTGGTTATCCGACATCCCCTGAGAGGACCTGGATGGGAGAGGGCACAGGCCAGGCTGAGGGACCCCACCAGTGCATGATCGGGGCTGGGCGGGGGGAGATGCGGGAGGTTAGCCAGCCAGGGAGGGACAGCAGGAGGGCTCCAGGGTGTGTCCGGCCCGGCTTGCTCAGTCTCAAACGGCCGGACCCCAGCAGCAAGCTAACCTGCTGGTAGGAGCATCTGCCCCCCGGTGGTCAGTGCATGTCATAGCAACTGTTCAACTGGTCAACTGTCTGCCCCCTGGTCAACTGGTCACCTGGTTAGTGCATGTCATAGCAAGCAGTTGAGCGGCCTTAGCACATCACTAGCATATTACGCTTTGATTGGTTGAATGGACAACCGGATGACCAAACACTTAACATATTAGGCTTTTATTATATAGAATTATGTCTTGTACATATCAATACTAAAATTTTAATGTATTAAAATAATAATAAACAACACTATTATAACACTAAACTGTGAAGGGTTAATGAAAATTTGACAGTCATATAGATTTTTGAAAGTTTAGTCATATATGGAACTAGATTAAGATTTCATTAAGTAAGCCTCCTATCCCTATCCCATCCCTCCCTACTTATTAAGGATGAGATGAGAATTGAAGTAACTAAGGCCAGGTTTGCTAAGTTAAGCTCAGTAATTATATCAATTTAATTCTTGTTAATTTTTTTCCAGAAACAATATAATCAAAAGATTACAAGCCATCCAAAACAGTGGGAAAGGTTATGAGACCCAGAACCTTTACATAATGCTGAACAGAATTGATGGCTACCAGGAAAAGATGATGAGGGTCTGGACTGAGAAGCAGAAGTCTCTAGAGCAGAACCGGAATCAGTGCCTGAGGAAAATGATGTCCTTATTTAGCCAGGTAATCTGTTTTCTATTCCCTCGCCCCAGTGTGTTACAAGAAAAATGAGAGTGGTAAGCTTTGAAAATAACATTCATCTGGAGATAGCTTGTATATTGGTTTCCTAGGGCTACTGTAACAAACTTCATGGCTTAAAACAACAGAAATGTATTCTTTTAGAGTTCTGAAGGCCAGTTTATGAAATCAAGATGGAGAAAGAATCGAGATGGTTCTTTTTGGAGGCTCTGAGAAATGTATTCCATGTCTTTCTCCTAGAGTCTGGTAGCTATAGACAATCATTGGCATTCATTGGCTTGTAGCTGCATAACCCCTATCCTCTGCTTTCATTTTTCCCTTAGCCCTTTCCCCAGCTTGTCTGTCTTTACTTCTGAATCTTACGAAGTCATGTGTCATGGATTTAGGATCCACCTGTTTAATCCAGGGTGATCTCATCTTGAGATCCTTAACTTAATTATACCTGTAGAGACCCTTTTTCTAAATAAGGTCACATTCATAGGATCTGGGTGCACATATCTGGGGCGTCACCATTCAATCAATTACACCGTGACTTCAGTGAAACTCCTAAATTGACAACAGGAATACTGGCTGGACTTTCTAGATGAGAAAAGGTTAGAATAGGAGAGACTTCTAGAAGTGTTCAACTCATTCCTAGTCAACCCACATCTACCAGACTCTCTTGAAGTCACTACCCTCCAACTGATTCATGAGAGTTACTCTTTTCCTCACAACTATCAGAAAGCAAGTTTTAATTCGGTGAGTTTACAAGAAAAGAGAGAAGGGTTTATTTAACTTGCTTACATAGCACCATGCACAGAAGACCCTGTTTAACTCTAACAATCCACTCATTATGTCCCAGAGCCCCCTCTGAGATGACCTTCCTCAAAGTTATAAAGGTGAGATTAGAGCTCTTTGCTCTGGGATTACCTGCTCCCATTACATGTTCTAGCATGAAGTTCTGGAACATCCTGGGAATTCTAGGAACATTTTGTATCTATATATCCTTTTCTTTCACTAAATTAATTAATTTAGTTACTTAATAAGATCAGTTTACTTGCTATTTTAGAAGGTACAGAGACTTCTCATCATAGCCTGATTCAAATGAGACATATTCTGAATTTTCCAGAAGGGCTACATTTTAAGAATTAAAGCTCGTTGTAAAAAAAAAAATGGATATTTTGACAGGTTTTTGCTTGGAAAATATGGCCAGTGTAAGTGGAAAGCAAGATCAGTTGGCAGTGTCATGAACTGTCTAACAGGAATCACAATATCTAGGGCATGTCAGAGGATGAATAGGGTCTGGGGTCCAGGCAACCTTAATCTAGATGATAAGGTGGGTATTAAGGCATAAAGAAGGGAGAGGAAAAAGCAAAAGAGAGAAGAGGATAGAAATGAAATAAATACCTTTCACTGAGTCAGGGTGGTGGTCAAGAGGTTGGTTCTGCTACCAGACTACATGGATTCAATTGAGCTTCAGTACATACTAACTAGTAGACGGTGGGCAAGCCACTTAAATTTTCTAAACTCCAAACCCCCATATATAAGACAAGGACAATAATAGCACCTATCTCATAAGGTTGTTGTAAATATCAAATGAATTATTATGTAGAAAGCATCTGACATTCAGTAAGGATTCAGTAAATGTTTGCTATCATTGCATTTGCATAGTTCTTACAATGTATGAAGTGCTCCCATATATATTATGTTATACAATTCTCACAACAACCCTGTGTTATTATCCTTCTCATGGAATAATGAGAACGAGGTGCAGATAAAATTAGCAACTAGCTCAAAGTCACACAGCTAGGAAATGAAAGGGGTAGGATCAGAACTTACTCAGGAGCCAGGCTTATATATATTATAGCTGCCACCACTGAAATTGTGTTGGAGGTGGGGTGGAGGTTGAGGAGTAGTTGGAGAAGGGGAGAAAGAGAATGAAGAAATAGGATTTGCAAATCCATGATAAATGAAGAGTCATAGTTATGCTAGGGCCAACTCAGAAGACCTTCCTGAAGATTCTGGCCCTTTCTTTTCATTGTTTCCTTTTTTATTTATTTATTTTTAGCTCCAAGATATATATCAATTGAATCTTAGTCAACCTGTTCCTTTGCTCATCGACAAAAAGCAGAAACCTACCCCTACCAAATTTATCCAACAGCCATTCCTAGAGCTACCAATGAAAGAGGACAGAAAATCTGACATATTCAAGAAATTAAGGTATGTAGTAGGAAAGACTGACATTAAACTTTCTTTGGATGGTATGCTTTTTTTTCTGTCCAAGATCTTCCCCTTCCCCACAGTTATAATATGGTATAGTGGAGAGTCCAAGGATTATTAATTTTCTTAGCTAATTTAACAAGAGGCTTATTTATATATATTCCTACTTAAATACTTAACATCCAATTTTGAGTTCCTTTTTTAAAAAGAAGCTGATCCATTCTTACTAAGCAACAAATTAATACATAATGAAGAAACTTAGAAGTATTACTTAAAAAAAAGAAAAAAGAAGGTAGGAGCTTTGGGAAGGAAGAGGAAAAAGATTGTTGCTGGGGAAAAAAGAAAAAAATTTTCTGGATATGGTCCATATACAGTAATCCAGGCAGCTAAGAAGGCAGTTTTAAAATAGATTACTAGGTAAAATCATGGAAATGCAGCTTTTGTGGGGGGAGGTGGGGCAATTTCAGCAAATTCTGCTGTTTTAATTCATTTCTCAGTCAAAGTGGGCATGACTAATGTTCCTCAGTGTGAGGAAGGGCATTATAGGATAGGGTGGTGAAGAAAAGAGGGGAGAATAAGAATCATATCTTTTGATTGCCTATGGAGTACAGGAGAGTTTGGTGCTTTCAGTTAGTGCTCTCTTACTCTCTAGACAAGAAGACCAGATGGAAGCTATCTGGAATGCTGATCAATCTACTTCAAGCTACCCAATAACTGAGAAGACATCAATACATTCACTGTGGGCCCAGCTGGGTGGGTACCCACCTATTCCCATGCTGCTCCAGTTAGATGTTCAGTCTACCTTCAGAAAATCTCTTGCATCCATTCAATCACAGTAAGTTAAGGACTGGAAGCATTCTGATAATTGGGTTTTTGGTCAAATACCTCCCTCCCTCCTCCCCACCCAACTTAACTTTCTCTTACAGCACCAAGGAGTTACCAAAAGTATTAGTGTTTCTCTCTAGAGGCCTGCAGATGTCACTATGGAATAATATAAACAAAGCAACCAGTTATAATACCACAAAACCTAATCTAACACTAGATCAGTCCACTTTGAATTCCACCCTTTATTATTGGGATTTTATTATTGAAAGTACCAGAAAAACCATAGTAGCATGCTTCTGTCCACCTCCTGGTTCAGTAACATACCTTAAGTGCAGCTGTCATATCTAGGCCCAACTTGAGATAAATTAAGTGCTTATATCCCAGGATATACTGAAGAATAGGGAAGGTGGGTGATGTGGATCCACCTTTCCAAATTCTGTTAAACCTGACTCTCACTTGATGATTTCATACTCTCAGAGTGAGTTAGAGATTAAGAGTAAATTACTTTGTAAATCCTAGTTTAGCACTTTGGAATTTGGTATCTATTATTAGGATTGCCAGATTTAGCAAATAAAAATATAGGACACCCAATTAAATTTGAATTTCAGATAAGCAACCAATGATTTAGTACTATAAGCAGAGTCCATGCAATTGTATTCTTATATTAAAAATTATTCATTTTTTATCTGAAATTCAAGTTTAACTAGGCATCCTATATTTAATATGGCAACTCTTCTATTGTGCCAAAACCTCCATTTTTTACAGCTATTGCAAAATATGTATGTATTAGTTTTAATGTAGAGGTAGATGCCTGAAAAGTTTCAGAGTAAGAGATACTGAAAACAATGAAAAAAATTTAAGACATTATAAGAAAATGGAAGTCTTGGATTTTTGCTATTTTCCACTAAAATAGAATAAGTACAGGAAATACCAATTTTTAGAAATCTTAAATTAGTAATAATGGACATTATATAATCAGTTACTATTTATACTTCCTTTTTTTCTCACTAGAATCTCTTCAAGGTCCTTCCTTCCCCAAAGAGCATTATATTTAATTTATGTTGTGTCAATTAAAGTACAGACCAAAGATTTTCTTTCCTTCTGGGTTTAGTTATTTCTACTGTCCTTTAGGAGTCAGTTTAAACTATCACACTTTCTGAGCTATCTTCTCTGACTCCTCTGTGCTCTCAATGTATCTTGTAATTAACAGTATCCTAGCACTTACCATTTTGTGTTTTGTTGTGTGTTTTTTTTTTTAGATATTTTATTAAGCCCAGCCAGCGTGGCTCAGTGGTTGAGCGTCAGCCTCTGAACCAGGATGTCATGGTTCGATTCCTGGTCAGGGCACATCCCCGGTTGCAGGCTCGATCCCCAGTGTGAGGCTGCAGGAGGCAGCCAATCAATGATTCTCTCATCATTGATATTTCTAACACTCTCTCTCCCTTTCCGAAACTTCCTCTCTGAAATCAGTAAAAAAAATATTTTTAAAAAGATAATTTATTGAATTTTAGAGAGAGAGGAAGGGAGAGGGAGAGAAACATCGACGTGAGAGTGGAACATTGACCAGCTGCCTCCTGCACGCCCCCAACTGGGGATCCAGCTCGCAACCTGGGCATGTTCCCTGACAGAATCAAACCAACAACCTTTAGGTGCACGGGATGATGCCCGCCCAACCAACTGAGCCACGATGGCCAGGGCTTAACATCCTTTTGTTCTTGTTAATCCTCACCTGAGGATATTTTATCCATTGCCTTTCAGAGAGAATGAAAGGGAGGAGGGTAGGAGGAGAAGAGAGAGAAATGTCGATGTGAGAGAGACACATCGACTGGTTGCCTCCCGCATGTGCCCCAACTGGGGGTGGGGAATGAACCCACAACCCAGGTATGTGCCCTTGACTGGGAATCCAACCTGAAACCCTTCAGTGCCCAGTCCAATGCTCTAACCACTGACTGCACTGGCCAGGGCTTACCATTCTGTATCATAATGGCCCTGTTACTCCCCTGATTTGAGACTACATTTTTGGGAGATTACTTGCTTGTTGTGTTCAACTGTCTCTACTTTTGTTCTGCCTGTTTTCCTTTCAAGAACATTTGCTAACTACTTACTACATGCCAGGTACTATAACTAGGTACTGAGATACAGTAAGTGGGAAGGTTTCAAGAGACCATGGTTGCCAGGCAGAAGGAACAATATGTACAAAGATCCGGGCCAATCGTGTATGGCTACTTCTGCTTTATCTCCTACAAAATAAAAACCCTATGAAATGAAAATCTTCCTACTCCCCAGTCCCCTTCCTTTCTGTTTCAAACAGGGGTGACTAGAACTAAAATTTCTCTTTCTGCCTTGATGTGTTATATGGTGCTTGGAGTTACTGCCATCTTTGGCAACAATGAGTTGATAACCACAGGACAAAAAGAAAATACGCCAAGAATTACAGAAAAAAAAAGAGATAAGTGAAAACCTGTCCTTGATGACATCCAATTGTTAGATACCCGCATTTGTTTCTGGGCTTTCAAAGTGAGTAATAAATGGTCTTATAGCTTCAACCCATCCTTAGCCAGGGATTTTGTTCCTTGCAGCCATAAGTACTACTGACTTATTCAGTTTATATTTTTCCCCTCAGGAAAGCCTTTCCTAACTCTGCCTATTGCCCTTGTATGTCAGCTCTCCACACTTCCATAATATCCTAAGCTTATTACTCGATCATTATATTTTCCCACTTATTATAATTATCTGTTTATGCATCTGTCTCATTGTATCCTCAGAGGTCTGACACTTTGCCTGGCCCATTAGAAATATTCAAAAGAGTTTAATGATGAATGAATAAGTCTATGTTTTTGTCCCCAAAGAGGTAATAATCAAAGCAGGGGGTGAGGAAATACTGAGGAATTACAAAAGATAACAACTATCAAAAAAGTTTTCGCCCTGACTGGTTTGGCTCAGTGGATAGAGCGTCGGCCTGCGGACTGAAGGGTCCCCGGTTCGATTCCGGTTAAGGGCATGTGCCTGGGTTGCAGGCACATCCCCAGTGGGAGGTGTGCAGGAGGCAGCTGATCGATGTTTCTCTCTCATCGATGTTTCTAACTATCTATCCCCTCCCTTTCCTCTCTGTAAGAAATCAATAAAATATTTAAAAAAAAAAAAGTTTTCAACAGGACTCTCTTAGAGAAAAGAAAGCTTTGGAAGTTGTAGAATATGTGCTGGAATTCTTATTGAGGAAAATACTACTCCCTGTTAAATAATAGTAATAACAGTAACACTTCACAATTGTGTGGTGCTTTTCACCCTGATTCTAATATCAAATTTAACCTCACAACCATCCTGGTGAGGTAAATAGAGCAAGCATTTTAGAGAATAGGAAGCTGAGGCAGAAGCAGACTTTCAAACAAGTTATATTCACCACTAGAGGCCCGATGCATGAAATTTGTGCAAGGGGCTCGGCCCCCGCCACCATGGCTTCGTCTGGAAGGTCATCCGGTCTAATTAGCATATTACACTTTTATTATCATAGATACTGTAGACATGAAACTTACCTTAAGCTAAACTGCTTAAATATTTTTCTTCCACTGAGGTAAATACTATCTGATGTGAAAAATCTTACCAAACAGTAGACAAATATTAGGGTCAGAATGATGGGATCTGCCATTTCTCTGAAATTTACCCTATGTCTCTGTGACACTGTTACTCTGTGTCACACATAAGCATATACATACACATACTGTCTTTCACTATTCAAATCTTGTTTAAAATATAGGTGGAGAAAGCTGACACATAGTGTGATGTATCATAATCCTTTATTTCCCTAAGGGATGGTCCTACAGGGGGGAGGGGTTGCATGCTTGAAAATAAGTAAAAGGTTCAGATGCTTGCCTTGACTTGTTACAGCATTTTCCCTAAGGAGGGGAAAAAAGACTTAGCACACAAGTCATAAATTGGAAAGTTGCCCGGTAAATACAGAATCAAGGCAGAGGAAGCTACTTATGTGCTATCAATGATTGTCACATAAGATTGTGATTTGGATTTGTCTCCACTGTCAGGATGTACCAACAACCTGGACAGTTATGCTGGCTACGCAGCATGCTGCTTCTCCCACTTTTCTTTCTTTCTTCCTTTTTATTTTTTTAGAACAATAAACACCTTTATTACATGAGCTAAGATAGGAGGAGGGAGGAGTTATTTGCCTTTCTGAGCCTTGATTTTCCTCAGATAGAACTCCAGCTCCTCTAGTGCACAGGCATTTGCTCTGACACATTGGCCTGGTCTTAAAGGGTTGCATACAAGAAGCTTGCCTGGTGGATCTGTTCCTCTAGGAGACTGCTAACTTTGCCATTATTTTCTCTTTCATCATATTTCTAATGAATTTTCTTTGATAATTTTTAAAAATATATATCTTATTGATTTTTTTACAGAGAAGAAGAGAGAGGGATAGAGAGTTAGAAACATAGATGAGAGAGAAACATCAATCAGCTGCCTCCTACACACCTCCTACTGGGGATGTGCCCGCGACCAAGGTACATGCCCTTGACCGGAATCGAACCTGGGACCTTTCAGTCCGAAGGCCGATGCTCTATCCACTGGGCCAAACCGGTTAGAGCTCTTTGATCATTTTTGTTCAAAATCTCTTCCTCCTCAGGAGTCAGCTCGGCCCCTTCTTGTGGCCCAGGGGCAGTGCATAATGGGTTTGGGGTGCTGTCAATGAGCAGGATGCAGTTCTTTACTAGGGTATTGGTGTGGACCAGTTCGTAGCTGGATGCATGGTAGACAGCATCAACAGTCCTTGTTTTGCGTGAACAACACGTGTCAGACGGGATGTGTGCAGGAGGCAGCCAATCGGTGTGTCTCTCTCATATCCATGATTCTCTCTCACATCAATGTTTCTCTCTCTCTCCCTCCCTCTTATTCACTCTCTCTAAAAATCAATGGAAAAGCCCAGCTGGTGTGACTCAGTGGTTGAGCATCAACCCATGAACCAGGAGGGTCACAATTCGATTCCCAGTCAGGGCACATGCCCAGGTTGCAGGCTCCATCTCCAGTAGGGGATGTGCAGGAGGCAGCGATCAATGATTCTCTCTTATCAATGCTGTTTCTATCCCTCTCTCCCCCTTCTCCCTTCCTCTCTCTGAAATCAATAAAAACATATTTTTTAAAAAGAACTTAAAATTTTTTAAACAAATAAAAATTGATGGAAAAAATATCCTCAAATGAGGATTAACAACAACAAAATGAAATGTTTGTATATGGAATACCAAGCATAAATTAAACACACTTTTTTAAAAAAGAAAGAAAAGAGAACCAACATGATGGTGTAGGTCAAGCATGTGAAACTTGTGGCTCCCGGACCTCATGCCTCATTTATTTGGCCCGTGTTAGCCTTTGAGTTTGACATACTTGGTGTAGGTAAATTCTGGTACTTGCCACCTCCCACGACCACATTAAAATTACAACTAAAATACAGAACAACCATCATTCAAAACCATCTGAAATCTGGCTGAATGGAAATCCTACAACTAGAGAAGATAGCACATTGAGACTGGTAGGAGGTCTAATAAATAAAAAGGTATTGCCAAGCCCTGATCTTCCTGATTTTGGTCCTGGGAGACATTTGCCATGTCAATTTTACTAGTTTAACTTTGTGAGTTCTGGGGCATTCTTATTTTCCCTATGAGTCATCTATATTCTCATAAATGTATTTAAGAGAAATTTGTAATAAGATTAATTATCTTGTCTTGTTTCCAGGTTTAACAAGAATCCCAAGCGACTGTAAAATTAAACAAGCATGTTGAAAGTAAAGTTCAATATTTTGGTAAAATGATTATTTTGCTTTCTTTCACGTATATACATTGCTTTGTCTATCCTTTGCTTTTACATTCTGCCTATCAGTCATTCAGGTTAAATATCTTCATTTCCAGAATACTACCATGATCACTCAAGAAAAAAATATCTTTAGCTCTATATTATTAGAAACACACAGCTTCAACAAACACTGGGGTAGGCTGTCATTAAAAGGACATCATACAGCCCTTGACATGATCACAAAGTGTCACAAAAAGATGCCTCAGAAATAAAAAATGAATGGTATTAAAAGAAAAGAAAAGAAAACCAGCAGAAACCCCTGGAGGGTCAGAGGTGGTTATGATTTGGTAAAGAAGGGGAATAGTAGCCTGGACCGAGGAGGGCCAGACTCCCAACATAGAGCGTAGACTTGGAGAGAAATTTTGAGCTGAGCTCTTTTCTATACACCACATTGCCCACCGTAGATCACTGCCTTTCCCATCAGCCCTACAACACTGAAAACAAGTTTGTAGGGGAACACTATTAAGACGTAGGATTGAAAAAAAAAAAAAAACAGTAAGTGCTGGTTCAACCAACAAACATCTAAGGGTTTCCTCCTACCTTCTCCTAGAGGCCTTTTTCACCCAGGGAGCTAGTCAAACACATTTTTAGAAGAGAACAAAGCCCAAGAGAAGGTATACAGAGATTCACTAAGGGGCAAAGCCTTCTGATGACAGTGACACACATGATGATATTAAGAGTTAGACCCTCCACTCATCAGGAGTGGCACAGCTAAGTTTTGATCTCCTCCTCTTTTCTTCACTATCCAGCAAGATAATGAATGGATAACCCTGAGGGAAAATATCTCACAGGGAAAAATAACTAGACAGTTACAAAGGCAATAAGCCGAAAAACCTATTATGGATGACACAAGAATTAATAGAATACAAGCCAAATAAATGTCACCAAACAGGACATTGCTAACGAAGTGGAAACAATCATAAAGAACCAAGTAGGATTACTGAATATTAAAAATACAGTTGAAATAAACTCACTAGGTGATATAAAGAGCAAAATGGACATAGCTTAAGATCAGGTCAAGAAACTTTTCCAGAAGATATTGAGAAGAAATAATAGGTGAAAAATATAAGAATGGCTCGACCGGCTTGGCTCAGTGGTTGAATGTTGACCTATGAAACGAGGTCACAAGTTCAATTCCTGGTCAGGGCACATGCCCGGGCTGTGGGCTCAATCCCCAGTGTGGGGTATGTAGGAGGCAGCTGGTCAACTATTCTCTCTCATCGTTGATGTTTCTATCTCCCTCTCCATTCTTCTCTGAAATCAATAAAAAATATATATATATAAAGAAAATATAAGAATAAAGAAATATGGATGGTAGACATAGAAATAATACCATTTATATAATAGGAGTTCTATCTAATAGGAGAGAAAAAAGTAAATAGAGGGAAGATGATATAACAAAGTAGGGGATAAAGTGCAACATCCAGAGGTAGGTAAGAGTGTTTGTGTGTTAAAGTATTTGTCCCAGCAAGGGGGATACAGATAGGTGTTGATAAGCTCTATAAATTGGGCAAAATAAATACAAGAGTCTTAACAAGTTATGGATAACCAATGGAAGAAGAAATATAAAATGAAAGCCTTTCAAACCCATAGAAAAAGTTGATTTATTCACGGAAATGAGTGAGCAAAAAGAAAAGTTAAACTAAGATGGAATTAGCCCTAGCCGGTTTTGCTTAGTGGTCAGAGTGTCAGCTTGCAGACCAAAGGGTCATGGGTTCAATTCAGTTTCAGGCTCAATCCCTGGCCAGGTTCAGGGCATGTGCAGGAGGCGAACAATCGGTGTTTCTCTCTCACATAGCTGCTTCTCTCTCTCTCCCCCACCCTCTATCTTCCATTCTTTCTAAAAATCTATGGAAAAACATCCTCAGGTGAGGATTAAATATATATTAACTAAGATGGAATTAACAGTCCTAAAAAACATAAAAGGAATTTAATATATTAGTTAAATTCACCAAAGAAAAGACAGAATTCTCAGATTGTATTACAAAACAAGGTCTAGCAAGATAATGTCTACAAGGGACACATTAAAAGAAAGGATAGGATTAAGTTAAAGAAATGGAAAAAGGCAACTATAAACCAAAAGAAAGCCAAACAGACATCTAATATCAGAAAAATATAATTCAAGGCCAAAAGCATTATTATGGGCAAAGGGAGACAGTAAATTAAGAATATATGAGCCCTAGCTGGCCTGGCTCAGTGAACAGAGCATTGGCCGCGGACTGAAGAGTCCTGGGTTTGATTCCAGTCAAGGGCACATACTAGGTTGTAGGGGGTGTGCAGGAGGCAGCCAATCAATGATTCTCTCTCATTATTGATGTTTCTATCTCTCTCTCCCTCTCCCTTCCTCTCTGAAATAAAAATCCTATATAATAAGAGCTTAATATGCTAAGTGTTCTGTCAACCGGTCAGCTGTTCAACCAATCAAAGCGTAATATGCTATGATATGCTAAGGCCACTCAACTGCTCATTATGACGTGCACTGACCACCAGGGGGCAGACACACTGACTGGTAGGTTAGGTTGCTGCTGGGGTCCAGCTGATCGGGACTGGGCGAGACAGGCTGGACACGCCCTGGAGCCCTCCTGCTGTCCCTCCCCAGATGGCCAACCTCTCGCGTCCCTCCCTGGCCCCGATTGTGCACCAGTAGAATCCCTCGGCCTGGCTTGTGCCCTCTTGCAATCCAGGACCCCTAGGGAGATGTTGGAGAGCCAGTTTTGGCCCGATCCCACAGGCTAGGATGAGGGACCCCACTGGTGCATGAATTCGTGCACTGGGCCTCTAGAGAGTGTGTGTGTGTGTGTGTGTGTGTGTGTGTGTGGTGTGTGTACATATCCTATCTCAGTGGTCGGCAAACCGTGGCTCGCGAGCCACATGCGGCTCTTTGGCCCCTTGAGTGTGACTCTTCCACAAAATACCACGGCCTGGACGAGTCTATTTTGAAGAAGTGGCGTTAGAAGAAGTTTAAGTTTAAAAAATTTGGCTCTCAAAAGAAATTTCAATCATTGTACTGTTGATATTTGGCTCTGTTGACTAATGAGTTTGCCGACCACTGTCCTATCTAATAAAGAGGAAATATGCTAATTGACCCTCATGCCATCTTAAAGATGGCAGCACCCACAGCCAATAAGGAGGGAATATGCTAATTGACTGCCCACCCTCAAAGATGGTGGTGCCCATAGCCACAAGATGGCAGCACCCAGTCCTCTCAGCCTCGCTGGGGCAGCAGGTGTGTGGCAAGGCCGGGACCGCCCCCAGGCAGGCCCGGCTGCTCTGTGCGCCTGCCTCCAGAGTCCCCCAGTCCCCTCAAGCCCCCCAACCACCCAGGGCCAGCCCAAGGTGCAGGCAAGCCTCAGATGGTGGCTGCCCAGCTGCCCAGGGCTGCCCAAGGCTCAGGTAACCAGGGCTGGCCAAGGCTTGCACTGCTGGCAGTGGCAGCAGCAGAGGTGTGATGGGGGTGTTGCCTTCCCCTGATCTCTGGGTGGCATCCTGCCCCTGAGGGCTCCCAGACTATGAGAGGGGGCAGGCCGGGCTGAGGGACCCCCCACTCCAGTGCATGAATTTTCATGCACTGGGCCTCTAGTGTGTGTGTGTGTGTGTGTGTGTGTGTGTGTGTGTGTATCCTATCTAATAAAAGAGTAATATGCAAATTAACCATTACTCTGATACACCCACAAGCCATGCCCACAGCCACGCCCACCAGCCAATCAGGAGCGAGTATGCAAATTAACCCAACCAAGATGGCTGCAGCCATGGAGAGAGCAGGAAGGAGGCTTGGGTTTCCCCGGCGATGGAGGAAGCCAGGCTTTCCGCACACCCTGGCCGGCCCAGGACTCCACTCAAGGATACTAAGTTTCAATTATAGAAGATAAATAAATCCCAACAAAAATGGCAGCAGCCACGGAGCTGGAGAGAGCAGGAGGCTAGGGTTGCCCCCGGTGATGGAGGAAGCCAAGCTTCTGAAGCCCTGGCCTGCCTTAGCCTCTGCTTACGGCTACAAAGTTTCAATTATAGAAAATAAATAAATCCCAACAGAAATGGCTGCCTCCACGGAGCGAGCAGAAGGCTTGGCTCTGCTCCAGGTTACAAAGTTTCAATTGTAGAAGATAAATAAATCCCAGATACCATGGCCTCTGCTTGGGTCACTGGGGGGCATGGCCGGCCTGCAAACCACCGAAGGCCCCTCGCCCAGGCCACCCCACACCCCAAGGGAACCCCCACCCTGATATGGGACACCCTTCAGGGTAAACCAGCTGGCCCCCACCCGTGCACCAGGCCTCTATCCTATCTAATAGAGTAATATGCAGATTGACCATCATTCCAACACACAAGATGGCTGCCCCCATGTGGTCAAAGATCCTGCCCCCATGTGGACACAAGATGGCCACCACAAGATGGCCAGCAGGGGAGGGCAGTTGGGAGGGACCAGGCCTGCAAGGGAGGGCAGTTGGAGGCAATCAAGCCTGCACGGGAGGGCAGTTAGGGGTGACCAGGCCAGCAGAGGAGGGAAGTTGGGGGTGACCGGGCCTGCAGGGGAGGGCAGTTGGGGGTTACCAGGCCTGCAGGGGAGGGCAGTTAGGGGTGATCAGGCCTGCAGGGGAAGGCAGGTAGGGGCAAACAGGCTGGCAGGGGAGCAGTTAGGCATCAATCAGGCTGGCAGAGGAGTGGTTAGGGGGTGATCAGGCTGGCAGGCAGAAGCAATTAGGGGCAATCAGGAAGGCAGGCAGGTGAGCAGTTGGGAGCCAGCAGTCCTAGATTGTGAGAGGGATATCCGACTGCCCAATCCCTGGTGGGATCGGGCCTAAACGGGCAGTCGGACATCCCTCAAGGGGTCCCAGATTGGAGAGGGTGCAGGCTGGGCTGAAGGACACACAGCCCACCCGTGCACAAATTTTGTGCACCAGGCCTCTAGTATATTTATATATAAAAGAATATATGATGTATAGCAGCCCTGGCCATGTGCCTCAGTGGTAGTGCTTTGGCCTACCCACCAAAAGGTCGCAGGTTCAATTCCTAGTCAAGAGCATGTCACTGGCTTGCAAGTTTGTTTCCAGTCTCAGGTTCCTCAGCCCAGGTTAGGGTGCTTGTGGGAGGCAACCAATTGATGTGTCTCTCTCACATTGATGTTTCTCTCCTTCCCGCTTTCTTCTACTCTCTCTAAAATAAATGACCCCTGGCTCTCTCCTGATAATACTGCCTCATCTGCAGACCTTCCACACAATGTCTATTTTAACTTCCCCATCCCCCTTTATCACTTGGCCTGAAAATGAGGGGGGGGGGGTGTCTTTCTCACTCCTCAAAGCTATTTCCAGATCATTCTCCCCTACTCTCGTTATTTAGTACTATATAAAATATGATATATTACTAGAGGCCTGTTTCAGGAAGATTCCTGCAATAGGACTTCCTTCGAGGCCTGCTTCCCTCCCTTCTCCGCCACCCCGCCTGCTTCCCTACCTTCTCCGCTGCCCCGCTTGCTTGCTTCTCTGCAGCTTCGCTCCCTTCTGCAGCGCTTGGCTTCCTTCTACGCTGTGTTCAGTCTTCCCTCTGTGCCTGGACATGCAAATTAACTGCCATATTGGTTGGGTTAGTTTGCATACTCGCTCCTGATTGGCTTGTGGGCATGGCTTGTGGGTGTAGCAGAGGTACGGTCAATTTGCATGTTTCTCTTTTATTAGATAGGATGTTATATATAATACTCAATTTAAAGTTTCCTGTCTTTAGACTATATACCCCTATTGCCTTCTCTGTTGTAGTTATTCACCAACTCCTTACTCACTGTCACTCTATCCAATACTTCTGTCATAATCTCTAACAATTTCAGTAGTCACATAGATCTTTCCAACACCTGGCATCGCAATGTTTTGATCTGTTCTCCTTCAGTGATTTCATCCTTTAGCCACGAGTCATACCCTTGACCTTGTCATTAAAAAAAAAAACAAAAAACCCTGTAGCCCTTCTATAATCTTAATTTCAAACAACTCATTCTTCAAACATCACCTCTTTATACCTCATTTCCACTAGTAACCCAACCCCAACAATCCTTTGATCTCCACAGGAAACTGTACTTCATTGGTTCTACCATCTTTTTACTCTCCCCCATCTCTTCATGTCCTCACTTCTGTTGTAACCCAGTATAAATTCCATGGTCAATAATTATAATCCATCCCTAGCATATGTTCTCAACTCTAATTCACTTGCTCCTCTCTTGCTCTGAAGTACTCTGACCACAGACCAGCTTAAATCCCATTTTCTCTGCCTATTCTATAGCTGTATCCTGGCAGCTAAATGTAGCTTTGGGAAAACATTCAAACTTGTTGACTGGTCTTATTTTAAATAATTATTAACCTTGAGTGGCCTCATAAGGCTGCCTGGCAAACATTCTAAATCTTCCTAATCCATTCACTCTGACTTTCCTGAACAACAATTTTGTATTTTCTCCTATCTCTTCAAATCTCTGAGACCTTCTCTTTCATCTTTTTTGGCTGATGATCTAGCTTCTTATTGCACTAAGAAAATGGAAGTACTCATTAACTCCACATACTTCTACCACCATATCTCCCTAACTAACTGCATTTGTACCCATATATTCTACTTTCTCTCTTGTTACCTGTGGATGAACTATCTAACTCCTATCTAATGCTGGCCCTTCCACTTATAGATTAGGTCCCATTTCCTCTCTTCAAGGACAATACTTCAATAATTCTCCCAGTCTCTCTCTGTACCATCATTTCCCCGCCCCCTTCTCTACCTTGATGTTATTTTTGTGAACTTTAAAAAGAAAAGCAAACAACTCTCTTACACTCATTTCCTCTGCCAGTTACTGCTCTATTTCTCTCCTTACTTTCCGAGCAAAACTTTCAAAAATTGTGTAAATTCACCATCTGCAATTTCTCTCCTCTCCTGAACCCACTCTAATCAGGTCTTTTCCCCTACTCCATCATCAAACTTGCTTCTAGCAAGGTCATCAACAACCTCCACAATGTTAAATCCAACCATCTATATCTTCAGCCTCTTCTTGACAAATCAGCAACATTTGAACTGATCACTCTCTTCGGAAGAATTTTTTCAGATGGATTCCAAGACATCATGTTCTCCTGATTTGCTTCCTGCCTTTCTGGACACTTTTATATCTTTTTACTTGTTTCTCTTAATCTCCCTGACCTCAAAATGTTAGAGTGGCTCAGAGTTTACTCCTCAGACTGTGTTTCCTGTCTACTCTCCTTTTATGGTCTCACTCAGTGTTATGGCTTCAAATACCATATATATGCTGATGACCACAAATTTATATTTAGCTTTGACTTTGCCTCTGAACTTTGCCCCTGAATTCTAGTCTTATATATCTAACTATCTACTTTATATCTTCACTTGCCTGAGCTCCTGATAGTCTATACCACCAAGCCTACTCCTTATGCTTTGTCCCTGATAATAGTTTTGCCTTGAATTTGTAGCTTGAATTTACTTTATATAAAATAGTTATCTATTTGGTTTCTGGGGGGGGGGGGGAGGGGGCGTGTTTTGGTTTTTAGTTTCTGTTCATATTAGCCTCGAATAATAGCTCTTTATTTTCAACTTGTCCATATTTTTTCATTTTAAGTGTGTCTCTTAAATAGATAATATACTATATCTAGACCTTAATGAAATCAAGGGAACTCATTACAGATATAACAGAGATAGAAAAGAATATTTAGGCCCTAGCTGGTTTGGCTCAATGGATAGAGCATCAGCCTGTGAACTAAAGGGTACCAGGTTTGATTCCAGCCAAGGGCACATGCCTGGGTTGCAGGCTTGGTCCCCAGTAGGGGGCGTGCAGGAGGCAGCCAATCAATGATTCTCTTCATTGATGTTTCTATCTCTCTCTCCCTCTTCCTTCTTCTCTAAAACCAATAAAATATATATTAAAAAAAAGAAGAAAAAAACATTTGGGTTTAAATTAATAAATACTTAAATTAATAAATTAGATGAAGTAGATGATTTTTGGAAAATTATAAAATGCCAAAATTGGTAGAAGAAATTAAAAATATGAACAGACCAAATACCTATAAATAAATTGAATGGTAATTGAAGACTTTACCTCCAGATAAAAAGCCTTAGGCTTATATGATTATACAGTTTTACCAAGCCTTCAAGGTACAGATAATCACTTTATCAATTAAATTGTTTCAGAAAATAGAAAAAAGAAGAAAAGCTGCCTAACTGTTTATTCCAAAGTATAAGAAGAATCATAACCCATATTACTGATAAAAATAGATTTAAAAAATAGATTCAAATAAAATTATTCAACTGAATTCAACAGTCAAGGTTTTCTTCTAGGAATACAAGAATGGCTTAACATGAGAAATTTATCAGTTATTGATCATATCTATGGATTAAAGGAGAAAAATCACATGATCATTCTACAAGTTGCAGACTAAAACACTTGATAAAGTTAAACTTTATGTTTAAAATTTCTTCAGAAAAACATAAATGTTTCACTATACTAGCAATAATGAGCCAGAAATGGCAAACTACCATTCATAATAGCACCAGAAATTATAAAATATTTAATAATTAATCCACAATACTTTACCCTAACATTTTTTAACTCTATTAAAGGACACATAAAGGAAGATCTTAAGTTATATTCTTAGATAAGACAGCATAGGAAATATGTCAGTTCTTCCCAAGTTAATCTATAAATTCAAATATTATTTTAAAATGTTAGCTGGAACTTTTTAAAGAAATTTGACAAACTCATTCTAAAATGTATTTGGAATATTAGCCCATGAAAAGATGAGTCAATTTTGAAAAAGAAAATTTACAGAGGATAATAATACCAACTCTTAAGATCAAGCACACCATAGATATTTTTAAAAAACAATAGCAGCAGCACAAGAACAAATAACAAATAGAAAGGAAAGAAAGCTCAGAAATACACCCTGGATACATAGAACTCCACATATGAAAAATGCAGCACCACAAAGGTGGCAAAGCCATTTTAATGAGGAAAGGACAGATTGCTTAGGAATTATGTTGATAAAACTGGTTCACAATATTAAGAAAAGTTGAAATATTCAAAGTGATGAATAGCAAGGACATATTGAACTGTGTCCAGCACGGCCAGGGGTGAACCTGAGGAGGGGCAGTGAAGGATTAAAGAAGACAGACAAGAGTATACAGTTGGGACCAGGTAGATCACTGTGCCTGGATAAGGAAACAGTGACACAGCCTGTAAGCTGAAGCTTTATTTTATAGTCAGATCACACAAAGCAAAACAAGGGCAAGATGTTTACAATGTTCTTGTGAGTTTCAAATCTGCTTCTTTCCTGTTGTTGCCATTCTCTGAACTCTATTAAGCTTTGTTTAGGCAGCACTTGCTGCACCTCCCGTAGCCCACATCCCTTAGCTACCTAGGACTGCAGGGTCAGACTATAAGGTCAAGCTTACAACCATAGCCTTTGGCTATAATTGTGCTGGGAGGGCTTTGCCTTCCAAGCTGGGACTTGTATGTGGCTTTGCCACAAGTCAGTCTGAGGGTTGATCCTGTCTGAACGCTGTAGCCATTCTCCACAGACCTACAACCAAGATTACGCTACAGAACAAAGCTATCATTTAGAATTGAAGGTCAGATAAAGAGCTTCATAGAAAAGAAAAAGCTAAGGGAGTTCATTACCATCAATCCAATATTACCTGAAATGTTGAAGAGTGAAGAAGAATCCTATATAATAAAAGGCTAATATGCAAATTGTCCCCTCAGGAGTTCAACCAACCAGGAGTTCGACTGCTTGCTATGACGTGCGCTGACCACCAGGGGGCAACGTGGAACGAAAGAAGGCCCCGGCCGGCAGCCAGCAGCTGTGGGAAGGAAGGCCCTGAATGGCCCTGATCACTGGCCAGGCCTAGGGACCCTACCCATGCATGAATTTCATGCACCGGGCCTCTAGTAAAAAATCTAATCTAATAATAGAGGAATATGCAAATTTGGCCATTACAGCATCACGTCATGACTGGATCAGCAGGCTGCGTTCCCACCCTCTGCTCAGGCAGCTGCAAGGCCCAGGGTAGGATAGGATACGATAGGAGGGGATAAGAAAGGAGAGGGAGAGGAAGGCAGGCCTGCATGCAGATAGCCTGAGGGGAGAAACAGAAATACAGAAAGGGAACAAGAAAAAGACGCAGGAATGGAAAAGAGAAGGAAGCGGCGTGGAGCTGGAAGCCCCGCCCAGACGCAGGAGGAGGGTGGTGGCGGCTGTTGGCAGGGAGGCGCCCATGGGTCCAGCACGGAGTGGAGGACAGTCCGAGGCCTTCTGGGTGGAGGTGCTCCTGCTTCACGGCAGCAGCGCCCAGGCTGTGTGGGCCTCGGCCACCCTTGCTGGGCCGGGTGTCCCAGGCAGGGAATGGGAGCAGGACAGCAGTGGGGAGGCTGGGGAAGACGGGGTGGTGACACCTGGCCAGGCTGAGCCCTGGGCTGGGAGTTAATGCTCCCCCACAAAGGAAGCTTTAAGAAGGGAAGGAGGGAGGGAAGAACTTATTAAAAGAGTCAGTAGAGAGCAGAGTTAAAGAAGGAAAGAAGATGTGTGAGTGAACTGTAGGAGCTATAATGAAAATCAAGTATAGTTATGTACTGGGGACAGATTTTAAAAGTCAGAGTCAGGAAAGAAAAAAGATAAATGATAGTGAATAACTAGGCAGGTAGATAGATATTAAAACAGTGGAAGTAAGTAGAGAAGAATGTATGGGAAAGGTAGGATGAGAGAGAAAGAGGGAGGGAAGAAAAGTTTTAAAGGGGAGCCGGTAGAGCTTAAAAGGAGAATGGGAAGACAGAAGAAATGGGGGAGGGAGCAAAGCAGGTCCGAGGGAGGACATGAAGAAAAAAACTAAGGTGGGAAGGAAGGAAAAGGGGAGGGAGGGAGGGGAAAGATAAAGGAAAGAAGGAATGTGGGGAGGGAGGAAGGGTAGGAGAAAGATGGGAAGAAGGATGATGGAACAGAAGTAGGAAATAAGGAGGAAAGGAAAGTTTATAAATGATGAGTCAGTAGGAAAAAGTGTTACATAAAGGAGAGAGAAAAATTGTATGATAGGGAGAAGCCAATAAAGAAGTCAAATACAATTGTGTGTGAAGGGGATAAGATTAAAAAAAAAAAGTTAATAGGGGCGACCAGGCTGGCAGGGGAGGGCAGTTAGGGGAATCAGCCGGCAGGCAGAGTGGTTAGGGCAGGCAGGTAGGTGAGCAGTTAGGAGCCAGAGGTCCTGGATTTCGAGAGGGATGTCCAACTGCCAGTTTAGGCCCGATCCCAGTTGGACATCCCCTGAGGGCTCCCAGATTGGAGAGGGTGCAGGTTGGGCTGAGGGACCCCCCCCCAATGCACAAATTTCATGCACCGGCCTCTAGTATGAACAATAAAATGGCAATAAATACATATCTATCAACAATTGAATATAAAAATCAAAATAAATGAACAAGGAATCTAATGAACAAAATAAACTGATAAATAAAATAGAACCAGAGGTATGACAACATAGAACAGACTGATGAAACTCAGAGGGAATGGGGAGGGGAGGGTGGGAAGAGATTAACCAAAGAATTTATATACATATATGCATTACTGATGGCACAGACAATAGAGTGGTGAAGGCCTGGGGTGGGGCAGGAAATGGTGGGGATGGGCAATGGGGGGAAAAAGGAGGACATCTGTAATACTCTCAACAATAAAGGTTTAAATAAAAAATTAAGTTAGATCCCTACTTTACACTAAATACAAAGGTAAACTTCAAATGGCTTAAAAGATATAAATGGAAAAGTAAAACTATAAAGCTACTGGAAGAAAATGCCTTTGTGAGTTGGGTTGGGGAACAGTACAAGATGCAAAAATACAAAACAAAATCACTACAATGTACATTTTAAATGTCTTACAATTTTATTTGAAAATTATACCTCAATAAAACTAAAAATTTAAAAACATAAAATCAAAATAGAATTTAAGCCCAAAATTTAATAGATTTACCAGCATGACAAATTCAAGAGGTGGGTGGTAGCAAGTCTTGGCAAAATGTATGGGGACACTGACCTCTTATGTATAGGATGTGGAAGTGTGAACTCTTAACTGTTCTGGTACGCAACCTACAAATATTAGTGAAGATAAGAAACTGTACACTTGAAACTGTGTGTCCTATAATCCCAAGATCTCATTTCTTGGGTATATGTCCTAGAAAAAATGTCATGTGGATTATTACTATGAACATATATACTAGTACAAGTGTTCATCCAGCTCCTTCCATGATAGCAGGAAGGTGGAAGCAACCCAGGTATTTTAACTAGGAAAATAGGTACATAATAGGGTAGATGTAGACTGGAAGAAATGCAGCAACTAAAAGCAACAAACCATGTATACATGTAGTGCACAGATAGATTTTTTTAAAAATTTATTTTTATTGATTTCAGGGAGGAAGGGAGAGGGAGAGATAGAAAATTGATCAGCTGCCTCCTGCATGCCCCCCTCTGAGGATCGAGCCCACATCCCGGGCATGCAGTCTGCAGGCAGACATTCTATCCACTGAGCCAAGCTGGCCAGAGCCACAGATAGATTTTAAACACAATGTGAAGTGAGAAAGAAAGAAAAAAAAAAAAAAAGCAAGAAAAAATAAAAGAATATTTGAAGCACAATATTATTTATGCATATTAAAAACAAGTAGACATTATGGGTTCCTGTGACTCTTCCCACACCTCTTTTCAAAAACTCTATAGAGCATAAAGGAAAGCAAATAAAAATTCCTACAACTGATTTAGACATTAAATTTTTACCTGAGATCCGAACAAAGATGGCGGCGTAGGTAAACACCTAAACTGCTGCCTTGAACAACAATTTCAAAACTACAACTAAAAGACAAAACGTCTATCACCCAGAACCACGGGAAAGCTAGCTGAGTGGAAGTTCTACAACTAGAAGGAAAGAGAAAAGAGCATTGAGACGTACACAAGTGCTGAAAAGCTGAGGTATGGAGGCTCGCGAATCGGGCTAGCGGCAGGCGACTGGGTGCGCTGCTTTTTTCAACCCGAAGGGAAACAAGCTCCCGATTACTCTGAGACGCTGGGGCCCAAACTCCTACGGGGAGAAGCTGGACTGTCTGCCATCGGGTCGGAAAGTGAGGGTGGCTTTCTTGCAGAGGTGCGCACAGCAATGATTGTTTACTGGGCTGGGGCGCGGGACGCGGGGACTTGGAAACGCGGAGATGCAGAGATGGCTGACTGGCAGCCATTGCTGTTTGCCACACCCTAGCCTAGTGACTCCCTGAGACCCCGCCCCGCACAATCTGCAAACCCACCCAAGCTCCACGCAGTGGCTTTCGCATATAAATGGTCTGCCCTATCGCAGCTTAACCTAACAAACTGCAGCTCTGGTCAGACAGCTCCAAAACCTCCAAACCCCAAGCAAAGAGGAGAAAACTGTAGTTCTTGCTGTAGCTCCTGCTGGGTGGCCTCAGACAGTAGCTGACCTGCACTCCATTGGAGATCCAGAAGCTAGTGTATCTAGTGGTAAGTGTGAGACAACACCAGATTTCAACTACTCACATCCATAAGTGACACATTCAAGAGGCAGACTCAGTGAGCACCAAAGTCCCACTGAAGCAAGTCCTTCCCCATAAGCGTGTCTCCAGCACAGCAATTCTTCCATTACAGACACAGCGGGTCCTCACAGCCAATTGGCCTGGAGGTCAATTCCTCCCAGTGTACCAACAGCAATCAAGGCTTAACTACACCAAGACTTTGCACTCAGCCCACAAAGGGGTGCACCAAGAGTGTCCACCTCAGGTGATAGGCTGAACCACTGGTCACCTACTACAGAAAACCACTCCATCAACACAGGGAAGCAGCAAAATGCGGAGACAAAGAAACATGTCACGAATGAAAGAAATGGAGGAAAGCAAACTACTGGACGACATAGAGTTCAGAACCACATTTATAAGGTTACTCAAGAATCTTCTAAAAACCACCGAGAAACTTGATGAGACCTCCGAGGAGCTTAGTGAGACCTTCAAGGACCTTAATGAGAATGCCAAAAAAATGGAAAAGGACCAGTCAGAAATTAAGCATGCACTGTCTGAAACAAAGAATATACAGAAAGTCAATTGTAGATCAAAGGACCCCAAGAATCAAACCAAAGATCTGAAATATGAGGAAACAAAAAACACCCAACCAGAAAAACAAAAAGAAAAAAGAATCCAAAACTATGAAGATAGTGTAAGAAGCCTCTGGGACAACTTTAAGCATACCAACATCCGAATTATTGGGGTGCCAGAAGAAGAGAGAGAGCAAAATATTGAAAACCTATTAGAAGAAATAATGACAGAAAACTTTCCCTACCTGGTGAAAGAAATAGACTTACAAGTCCAGGAAGCACAGAGAACCCCAAACAAAAGGAATCCAAAGAGGACCACACCAAGACACATCATAATTAAAATGCCAAGAGCAAAAGACAAAGAGAGAATATTAAAAGCAGCAAGAGAAAAACAGTTAGTTACCTACAAGGGAGCACCCATACGACTGTCAGCTGATTTCTCGGCAGAAACTATGCAGGCCAGAAGGGAGTGGCAAGAAATATTCAAAGTCATGAACAGCAAGAACCTACAACCAAGATTACTCTACCCAGCAAAGCTATCATTCAGAATTGAAGGTCAGATAAAGAGCTTCACAGACAAGAAAAAGCTAAAGGAGTTCATCACCACCAAACCAGGATTACATGAAATGCTGAAGGGTATTCTTTAAGAAGAGGAAGAAGAAGAAAAAAGTAAAGATAAAAATTACGAACAACAAAATGACAACAAATACATACCTACCAACAAGTGAATCTAAAAATCAAGTGAATAAAAAATCTGAAGAACAGAATGGACTGATGAATATAATAGAATCAGGATCATAGAAAGGGAGTGGACTGACAATTCTCAGGGGGAAGGGAGAGTGAGGGGTGCGGGAAGAGATTGGACAAAAATCTTACACCTATGGATCAAGACAGTGGCGGGGGGTAAGGACATGGGGTGGGGTGGGGAATCAGGTGGAGGGGAGCTATGGGGGAAAAAAAAGAGGAACACCTGTAATAATCTGAACAATAAAGATTTATTTTAAAAAAATAAAAATAAATAAATTTTTACCTGAATGAGCTCACAAGGTCTAAAAGAGAGGGAAAGTGCCTGGCATTTCCTGCCTCTTGGGGCAGCTTATGGGGTGCAGAAACCCATCCTCCAAGCTGCAGGATGGAACTCTCGCCTGGGAGGGAGAAAAGGGGTGAGGCCCTGGAGAGAATACAGGCTGGATACAGAGTGTTCAGTGGCCAACTGGTTCTCACTAATTCTGGAGGGTGGAAGGATGGGGCTAGGACCATCCTTCCCACCCAGCAGCCCTCGAGCAGTCCTGTCTGTGCAATGAGAGACTACTGCAGAGGTAAGAAAAAGGAGACAGAGAATTCAGTCCCTGCTTATAGCATCCCTCCCCTCCCCCGACCATGCTCATTCACATTATGTTCCTAAACCTGTCCTATCGCAGACTTTGTTTAAGGGGGCAAGGGGTTGGGTAAAAAACTAAAGGGATTTAGCAAAATATATATATGATACATAGACACGGACAACAGTATGGTGATAACCAAAGGGAAAGGGGAGTGGTGGGAGGTAGAAGTGAGCAAACGGGAAAATGGGGACTGAAAGTGACTTGACTTTGGGTGGTAAGTGCATGATGCAGTAAGCAGATGAAGTTTTGTTGAGTTGTACACTTGAAACTGTATGGTCTTATTAACCAATGTCACCCCAATAAATGAAATAAATAAGTAAATAAACAAAAATAAATAAGTAAATCACTACCAATCTCTGGGCATCAGTTTTCTTGTCTGTATGATGAGGCGCTGGGCAAGATGATGTCTTGAGATTTTTTGAGCTTTGTCATTCTCTAATGAGGAGTTTCCCCAATTCTTATTCCAAGGGCTTCTTTCCAAATATTGAGGCAGCCACCCTCAGGTAGGGCATCACCTTTTTGAGGTGTCCCCCTATGTAGGTGGGTGGGATTAGCAGCAGCTTCTCCCTTCAGACTTTAGTGCTAAAATACTAGTAAAAGATCCAGAGGTTTATTGAAATTTCCATTTTAAAAGACTCAAGTGATGGATTTTTTAAAAATAGGCTTCTTGAAAGATATCTGACATACCATGAACTGCACATGTTTAAAGGGTAAAAAAAAAAAATCACATCAGCACAATCAAGATAGTAAACATACCCATCATCCCCCAGTTTTCTCATGCCCCCATATCTTCTTTTTTTAAATCAACCTTTCCCCCATTTCCAGATTATCAATGATTTACTTTCTGTCACTATGCTATAGTGTACATTTTCTAGAATTGGAATCATACAGTTAAGACTTGTTTTTACCTAGTTCTTTTCACTTAGCATAATTTTTTGAGAATCATATCACTGCATGTATCAATAGTTCATTCAGTATACTGAGTAATATAGCATTGGAAAGTTAACACAATTTATTTATTATTCACCTGTTAATGGACATTTGGGTTGTTGACAGTTTTTGGCTATTAAAAATAAAGCTGTTATTAATATTTGTGGGCAAAAAAATTCCTACAACTGATAGTAAATAGAGAAAAAAATAGAAATCTCCAATATAAATTGGCAAAAATATAGTCGGGACCACTCAGAACCCCCATAGATATGAAGAAGTCATAGAATCTGCTCGAAAAAGCAGAGAATGTGGAGCGTCTTAGTGTTGGCAGAGCCTGATAACATCAATAAGGGCTCACTCCTCGAAGGAAATCATTCAATCCCTATTGAGAACAACTGAGAGCTAGTCTGAAACCTGGCAGATCGGCACAGGCAACAGAAGTCAAAACAGGGCTTGGAAAATTAATAGGAAAAATGGGAGGCTTCTGTAAGACTATCAACAATAAATAAAGTAAAATTTATAGGAACAAAGGTGGCAGTTGTGGGAAAGTGCCACTTTAAAGAGGCTCATTGGAATGTAAAGTCATTGTTCCTCAGATACAGCAGTCAGTGGTAAAGAGAAGAAAAGAAATAGCTGGTAATAAGTGCCCCAATGAAAAAAACAATAAGGAGAATCAGAAATCTGACTATAAAGAAAGCACATTAAGAAAACTGCTCTTGTGGAACGCAGGGAACTGCAATACTGTCCGGACTGAGAAACAGGCGTGCCAAACAGAACAACAGAGGAAGTGAATGACCTTCACTACTCCACATCTTATTTTTATTTTTTATTTTTTTATTTTCATTTTTTGCATCTTTTACTCAAGAAACTAAATTTTTTCCTCACTTGATTTTACCTTTTCAATTATTACATTTTTATTTTCAATCCGTATTATTACTACTGCTATTTTATCTTTTTTTTTTTAAAGTGTCATTTTATTTTCTCTTCATTTTATTTTGGGATTAGTGTTCTACATTCTATTTTTATCTTTCCTTTAGCATCGTTTTACTCTATCTCAACTCTACCTTTATGCCATCACTCTCTTCCTAAACTTCCCCTTTTCGGTGTCCTGTTTATCTTACCCCTTTCCGGCTTTAGATTTTCCCTATTCTTTCTGTTTACCCCTTGTTAAAATTTCACCCTACTTACATATCTAATCTCCAATCCCCTGCTCCAAGTCCATACACACCTCTCTCTTCTCTGTCTTAACTATCCAAAAAATTGTTTTTCTCTCTGTCCTTTTGTTGTTGTTCGCTTGAATGTAGATTATATCGAATTTTTTTTTAATTTTAAAAAATCTTTATTCAGATTATTACAATTGTTTCTCCTTTTTTCCCCCGTAGCTCCCCTCCACCCAGTTCCCACCCCACCTTCTGCCCTTACCTCCCCCCCGCTGTCCTCATCCATAGGTGTATGATTTTTGTCCAGTCTCTTCATGAACCCCCCATACCCCTTTCCCCCTGAGAATTATCAGTCCACTCCCTTTCTATGCCCCTGATTCTATTATATTCACCAGATTATTCTGTTCCTCAGGTTTTTAATTCACTTGATTTTTAGGTTCACTTGTTGATAGATATGTATTTGTTGTTCATAATTTTTATCTTTACTTTTTTCTTCTTCCTCTTCTTTAAGAATACCTTTCAGCATTTCATATAATACTGGTTTGGTGGTGATGAACTCCTTTAGCTTTTTCTTATCTGTGAAGCTCTTTATCTGCCCTTCAATTCTGAATGATAGCTTTGCTGGGTAGAGTAATCTTGGTTGTAGGTTCTTGCTATTCATCACATTAAAAATTTCTTGCCACTCCCGTCTGGCCTCCATAGTTTCTGTTGAGAAATCAGCTGACAATCGTATGGGTGCTCCCTTGTAGGTAACTAACTGTTTTTCTCTTGCTGCTTTTAATATTCTCTCTTTGTCTTTTGCTCTTGGCATTTTAATTATGATGTGTCTTGGTGTGATCCTCTTTGGATTCCTTTTGTTTGGGGTTCTGTGCGCTTCCTGGACTTGTAAGTCTATTTCTTTCACCAGGTGGGGGAAGTTTTCTGTCATTATTTCTTCAAATAGGTTTTCAGTATCTTGCTCTCTCTCTTCTTCTGGCACCCCCATAATTCTGATGTTGGTACGCTTGAAGTTGTCCCAGAGTCTTCTTACACTATCTTCAACTTTTTGGATTTTTTTTTTTGCTTTTTGCTTTTTCGGTTGAGTGTTTTTTGCTTCTTTGTATTTCAATTCTTTGACTTGATTTTTGTGTTCCTCTAGTCTGTTTTTGGGTCTCTGTATAATATTTTTTATTTCAGTCAGTGTATGTTTAATTTCTAGTTGGTCCTTTTTCATCTCTTCGAGGGTCTCGTTATATTTATCGGCCTTTTCTAGGATATTCTTGAAAAGCCTTATAACCGTGGTTTTGAATTCTATATCCAGTCGTTTGTTTTCCTCCATTTCTTTCGTTTGTGATCTGTTTCTTTGACGCCGCATTTTCACTGCTTCCCTGAGTTGGTAGGGTAAATTTGTGTGCTAGGTTTCCTATATGGCCCAGTGGGTCGGCCTCCCCAGTTAACCTGAGGTGGACACTCTTGGTGCACCCCTTTGTGGACTGTGTGTACAGCCTTGTTGTAGTTAAGTCTTGATTGTTGTTGGTATCACTGGGAGGAATTGACCTCCAGGCCAGTTGGCTGTAAGGATCAGCTGTGTCTACGCTGGGAGAAGTTCGGTGCTGGAGACAGCCTTATAGGATTAGACTTGCCAAATTGCAATAGCCTCTGTGCTCGGCTTGGATGGGGTGGAGTCTCAGGGCGGAGCAGACAGTCTTGGCTTCCCGGCAGCCTTGCCCTTGCGCGCACGTGCAGACCTCTGCCTTCCCCGGCTCCCGAGTCTCTGCCCGAGAGTCCAGACTCCCCCCACAAGAGCATGGGTCCCCAGGGGCTCGCCTGGAACTGGGGTTCAGTGCAGTCAGAACTGGGACTCAGTGCAGTCAGAACTGGGCCTCAGTGCAGTCAGGAGCCTCCGAATCCCTTCCACTAGGGAAAGCCTGTGGCAACCTCCGCAGCCTTTGTGCGCACTGGCACGCGCGCTCCTTCAGACCTCTGCCTTCCCGGCTCCCGAGTCTCCGCCCGAGAGTCCAGACTCCCCCCGTAAGAGCGTGGGTCCCCAGGGGCTTGCCCGGAACTGGGGTTCAGTACAGTCAGAACTGGGGTTCAGTGCGGTTGGGGGCTTCCTTCCCCCTTCCGCCAGAGAAAGTCAGCCAGGCTCTCAGCCGCCCTTCCTCTCTGCGCGCACAAAGACCCTTTGCCGTACCTCCAATTCTCTGTGAGCTTTTCTCTTTCCTTCTAGTTGTAGAATTTTTACTCAGCCAGCTTTCCTGTGGTTCTGGATGGTGTCCGTTCTGTCTTTTAGTTGTAGTTTTGAAACTGTTGTGCGAGGCAGCAGTTTAGGTGTTTACCTATGCCGCCATCTTGGTTTCTCCCCGATTATATCGAATTTTTATGCTTTTTTGTGAGATTGTTTTGCTTATTCTTCTTTTGTTTATTTTTTTGTTTGTTTTGTGCTTCTGTTTTCCCTTGCCTCACTCAATATTAGTTGGTGTTGTAGTTTGTATTAATCCCCAGGTACTTGTTGCTGGCATTTGCTGGGATTAGTGATTGTTCTATTGGAGTTTTATCCCCAATATATATAGTCTGTTCCCCTTTCTCTCTTAGTCTCTTTCTTGTCTCTCTTACTTTTTTTTCCCCCTTTTCCCAATTTCATTTTGATACTCCTTTTTTTTCTTCTTCTTTCTTTCTTTTTCCTCTTCTTTCTCTCCTATCCCCTAATTTGCCTTTCTCTGGTGGTCACCTTTATTGGAGGTTATTAATATCGTGAATACATTTCTGTTCAGTGCCTTGTGTGTTGTGCCTGGTAGTGCTGTATTTTGTGCCTTTAAATCAACGCAGGAGAGAGAGAACTACATAACCAGACACCCAGAGAAGAGAGACCATGGGGAGACAAAGAAAACAGCCCGCATATGAAAGAAAAGCAGGCATCACCAGAAAAGGAAGTAAACGAAATGGAGGCAAGCAACCTTCCAGAAAAAGAATTCAGAGAAATGGTCATAAGGTGGCTGAAAAGAATGGAAGACAAATTCGACAATATGAGCAAGAACCAAGAGGAAATGAAGAAGAACCAAGAAGAAATGAAAAATGACATCGCTGCTGTAAAGAACTCAATAGAAAGCATCAAGAGTAGACTAGAAGAAGCAGAGGACCTCATCAGTGAGCTAGAAGACAAGATGGGAAAAAATACCCAAGTAGAGCAACTTCTAGAAAAAAAAAATTAAAAGGCAGGAGGAGAGCCTAAGGGAACTTTGGGACAACATGAAACAAAACAACATCCGCCTAATAGGGGTTCCAGAAGGAAAGGAAGCTGAGCAAGGAATAGAAAACCTCTTTGAAGAAATAATGACAGAAAATTTCCCTGATATAGGGAAGAAAAAACCCACACAAATCCAAGAAGCTCACAGAGTCCCAAACAAAATGAACCCCAAAAGACCGACGCCAAGGCACATTATAATTAAATTGGCAAACACCAACGACAAAGTAAGAATCTTAAAAGCGGCAAGAGAGAGACAGAAAGTTACATACAAAGGAACCCCCATCAGACTAGCAACTGATTTCTCAACAGAAACTCATCAGGCCAGAAGGGAATGGAATGAAATATACAAAGTCATGCAAAGGAAGGGTCTGAATCCAAGAATACTGTACCCAGCAAGGCTATCAATCAAAATTGAAGGTGAAATCAGGAGCTTCACAGACAAAAAAGGACTAAGGGAATTTATTACCACCAAACCAGCAATGCAAGAAATGCTAAAGGGTCTGATGAAAAAAAAAAAAAAAAAGAAAGAAATAGGAAGCGAAGAAGGAACACAGGGGTAAAGAATAGGAATAGCGACAAATAAGTACCTATCAATAATAACTTTAAATGTAAATGGATTAAATGCCCCAATCAAAAGACATAGGGTAATGGATTGGATAAGAAAACACGACCCATATATCTGCTATCTACAAGAAACCCACCTCAGAAAAAAAGATGCACACAGACTGAGGGTGAAGGGATGGAAAAAGGTTTTTCAGGCAAATGGAACTGAAAAAAAAGCTGGGGTAGCAATACTTATATCTGACAAATTAGATCTCAAAGTGAAGGACATAACAAGAGATAAGGAAGGCCACTTTATAATACTAAAGGGAGCAATCCAACAAGAAGAAATAACTCTAGTAAACATATATGCACCCCATACAGGAGCACCCAAATACATAAAAAAACTCCTGGAGGATATCAAGGGAGAGATTGACAGCAATACAATCATAGTAGGAGACTTTAATACCCCACTATCACCATTGGACAAATCCTCTAAACAAAAAATCAGCAAAGAAATACCAATCCTAAATGACTCACTAGACCAGATGGAATTAATTGACATCTTCAGAACATTTCACCCCAAAGCCACAGAAAACACATTCTTCTCAAGTGCACATGGGTCATTTTCAAAGATAGACCATATGTTGGGACACAGGCAAAGTCTCATCAAATTCAAGAAGACAGAAATCATATCAAGCATCTTCTCCGACCACAGTGGCATAAAACTGGAAATCAACTACAATAAAAACAACCCAAAGAAATCAAACACATGGAGACTAAACAGCATGCTATTAAACCATGACTGGGTTACCAGAGAGATCAAAGAAGAAATAAAAAAACATCATGGCAACAAATGACAATGAAAACACTACAATCCAAAATCTATGGGACACAGTGAAAGCAGTCTTGAGAGGGAAGTTCATAGCTCTACAAGACTACTGCAAAAAACAAGAAACAATGGTAATAAATTACCTACCCAACAACTCAAAGAGTTAGAAAAAGAGCAACAAGAAAAGCCCAGTGTAAGCAGAAGGAAGGAAATAATAAAGATCAGAGCAGAGATAAACGACATAGAGACCAAAGAAACAATACAAAAGATCAACAAAACCAAGAGCTGGTTCTTTAAAGGATAAACAAGATTGATGAACCTCTAGCCAGTCTCACCAAGAAGCAAAGAGAGAGGACCCAAATAAACAAAATCAGAAATGAAAGAGGTGAAATAACAACAGATCCCGCCGAAATACAAAGGATTGTTAAAAAATACTATGAACAACTCTATTCCAACAAACTAGACAACCTGGAGGAAATGGACATATTCCTAGAAAAATATAACCTTCCAAAACTCAATCAGGAAGAATCTAAACAGCTCAATATGCCAGTAACTATGGAAGAAACTGAAGCATTCATCAAAGAGCTTCTGGCAAAAAAAGCCCGGGGCCAGATGGCTTCACAGGAGAGTTTTACCAAACATTCAAGGAAGAACTAAAACCTATCCTCCTCAGACTATTCAAAAAAATTCAAGAGGAAGGAACACTCCCAAGCTCCTTCTATGAAGCCAGCATCACCCTAATACCAAAACCAGATAAAGACAACACAATGAAGGAGAATTACAGGCCAATATCCCTCATGAATGTAGATGCCAAAATCCTCAACAAAATTCTAGCAAATCGGATCCAGCAGTACATCAGAAAGATCATACACCATGACCAAGTAGGGTTTATCCCAGGAATGCAAGGATGGTACAATATCCGCAAATCAATAAATGTGATACATCACATAAACAAATTGAGAGATAAAAATCACATAGTCATATCAATTGATGCAGAAAAAGCATTTGACAAAATCCAACACCCTTTCTTGATAAAAACTCTCAAAAAGTTGGGAATAGAAGGATCATACCTCAACATAATAAAAGCTATATATGATAAACCCACAGCTAACATCATACTCAATGGGCAAAAACTAAAACCACTTCCCCTAAGAACAGGAACAAGACAGGGATGCCCACTCTCACCACTCCTGTTTGACATTGTACTGGAAGTATTAGCCATTGCAATTAGACAAGAAGAAGAAATAAAAGGCATCCAAATTGGAAAAGAAGAAGTAAAGCTGTCCTTATTTGCAGATGACATGATATTGTACATAAAAAACCCGAAAGACTCCATCAAAAAACTAATAGACTTAATAAATGAATTCGGCAATGTAGCAGGATACAAAATTAACGCCAAGAAATCTATGGCATTTCTATACACCAACAGTGAACTTACAGAAAGAAAGACTAAAAAAGCAATCCCATTTTCCATCGCACCAAAAAAAATTAAGATACCTAGGAATAAACCTAACCAAGGAGGTAAAAGACCTATACGCAGAAAACTACAGGACACTGAAAAAAGAGATAGAGAAAGATGTAAACAGATGGAAGAACATACCATGTTCATGGATCGGTAGAATCAACATCATTAAAATGTCCATACTACCCAAAGCAATCTATAGATTCAATGCACTCCCCATTAAAATACCAATGGCATATTTCACAGACCTAGAAAAGCTCTCCAAAAATTCATCTGGAATAAAAAAAGACCCCGAATAGCCACAGCGATCCTGAGAAAGAAGAATAAAGTAGGAGGGATCTCAATACTAGATTTCAAGCTGTATTACAAAGCCACTGTCCTCAAAACAGCCTGGTACTGGCACAAGAACAGACATATTGATCAATGGAATAGAACAGAGAATCCAGATATCGACCCAAACCAATATGCGCAATTAATATTTGACAAAGGAGGCATGAGCATACAATGGAGTCAAGACAGTCTCTTCAATAAATGGTGTTGGGAAAATTGGACAGATACATGCAAAAAAATGAAACTAGATCACCAACTTACACCATACACAAAAATAAACTCAAAATGGATACAGGACTTAAATATAAGACGGGAAATCATAAAAATACTAGAGGAATCCACAGGCAGCAAAATCTCAGACATATGCCAAAAGAACTTTTTCACTGATACTGCCCCTAGGGCAATGGAAGCCAAAGAGAAAATAAACAAATGGGACTACATCAAAATAAAAAGCTTTTGCACAGCAAAAGAAACCATCAACAAAACAGCAAGAAACCCCACTGTATGGGAGAACATTATTTGCAAATGTTATCACTGATAAAGGTTTAATCTCCAACATCTGCAGGCAGTTTATACAACTTAATAAAAGGAAGATAAATGATCCAATAAAAAAATGGGCAACGGACCTAAATAGAATCTTTTCGAAAGTAGACAGAAGGAAGGCCAAGAGACACATGAAAACATGCTCAAAGTCACTAATTATCCGAGAGATGCAAATCAAAACGACAATGCGATACCATCTCACACCTGTCAGAATGGCTATCATCAACAAATCAACAAACGACAAGTGTTGGCGAGGATGCGGAGAAAAAGGAACCCTGCAGGCACTGCTGGTGGGAATGCAGACTGGTGCAACCACTGTGGAGAACAGTATGGAGTTTCCTCAAAAAGCTAAAAATGGAACTCCCATTTGACCCAGTAATCCCACTCCTAGGAATATATCCTAAGAAACTAGAAACACCAATCAGAAAGGATATATGCACCCCTATGTTCATAGCAGCACAATTTGCAATAGCTAAGATTTGGAAACAGCCTAAGTGCCCGTCAGCAGATGACTGGATCAGAAAACTATGGTACATCTATACAATGGAATACTATGCTGCCATAAAAAAGAAGGAATTACTGCCATTTGTAGGCACCTGGATGGAATTAGAGAACATTATGCTAAGTGAAATAAGCCAGTCAATGAAAGAAAAATACCACATGATCTCACTCATTTGGGGATAATGAAAAACATTATAAACTGATGAACAAAAAGATAGATACAGAGGCAGTAAAGCATCAAACAGACTGTCAAATTACAGCGGTAAGGTTAGGGAGAGGTGGGGGAAATAAGAGATCAACTGAAGGACTTATATGCATGCATATAAGAGTAACCAACGGATGCAAAACATTGGGGGGTGAGGGCATGTATGGGAGTGGGGTGGGGGGGCAATGGTAAGATATGTACACATATAATACCTTAATAAAAATAATAATAATAATAAAAAGAACACTGCTCTTGGTCGGACCTGCATTACCATTTGTCCACCATCCAGAACTGAAATATCATTGCTGATATGTACACATAAGGAACTGTTTGACATTGAAATTGGGACTCAAAAGAACTGTTGGCCCAGAAAGAAACTCACTACAGACTGATTCATTTGCCTCTCAGCATAACCATTATTGCTTGTCTCATTTTCGGTTCTTATAAGTGTATTTCTAGTATCACATGATCTCACTCATCTAGGGGAAATAATGAACAACATAAACTGATGAACAAAAACAGACCCGGAGACAGGGAAGCATCCATCAGACTGTCAAACCTCAGAGGGAAGGTAGGGGAGGGTGGGGGTAAGGGGGAGAGATCAACCAAAGGACTTGTATGCATGCATAAAAGCCTAACCAGTGGTCACGGACAACAGGGGGGTGGGGGCATGTGTGGGGAGGGATTTGGGATGGGAATGGGGGGATGAGGACAAATATGTGATACCTTAATCAATAAAGAAATTATTAAAAAAAAACAACTGCTCTTCACAATAGCAACAGAAGAGGGAGCACTTGAGCTGAAAAAACCAGGCAGGGACCTTAAAAACTGTCTCCTGGCCCTAGCCAGTTTGGCTCAGTGGATAGAGCTCCAGCCTGTGGACCAAAGGGTCCCGGTTCAATTCCAGTCAAGGGAATGTACCTTGGTTGCAGGCTCCTCCCTGGCCTGGGCCCTGGTCAGGGCAGTCGATGTGTTTCTCTCACATGGATGTTTCTCTGTCTTTCCCTCGCTCTTTCACTCTCCCTAAAAAACAATGGAAAAATATCCTCAGGTGAAAATTAATAGCAAAAAAACAAACCACAAAAAAACTGTCTCCAATCTCCAATCTCTCCAAAAGATCCATCTGTAAAGGCTCACCCAGAGCCCTGGCCAGGTTTTGCTAAGTGGTTAGAGCATCGGCCCACGGACCAAAGGGTGGAGGATTTGATTTCCAGTCAAGGGGCACATAGGGCAAGTACCTTGGTAGGGGTGTGTGTGGAAGCAAACAATTAGTGTGTCTCTCTCATGTGGATGTTTCTCTCTCTCTCTCTCTCTCTCTCTCTCTCTCTCTCTCTCTCTCTCTCTCTCTCTCTCTCCTCCCTTCCTTCCTGTCTCTCTAGAAATCAATGGGGGGGAGGGGGAAATATCCTTGGGTGAGGATTTTTTTTAAAAGGTGACCCAGAAAAATCCAACATATTAAAACATGAAAAACACCAACAAAAATTTGGTAGCCACATGAAGTTACTATAAGTAAAAACACACACACAAAAATAATCACAAGTTTTGACAGATAAAATAGGCCAGGAAAAATGCTGTCCTAAAGCAGAAACCAAGACTAAACTTATAAGATACAGTAGTAAATCCTGTGATGTGCTCCCCAGATATATGCTTCAGGACTGAAGGAAGTTGCTGAGTCCTCCTTTGGGGACTTCCTTTAGCTGAAGAAAACTCCCTCTCCCAAGGTCAAACACTCTCCCCAAGGTTCACCTGCATTCAGTGACTGGTCCATGTCAAAATATAGGTCCCTGCCTTAAGGTGAGACAACTCTAAAGGGCCAGTCCAACTTCAACACTCCTTATGGAATGGGCTGAGGTCTTTGTTGTAATTGATCATGGTCAATGGTGTGCTGGAGCTGGTTCCTACAGACCTGTGAGAGCAAACTGTTAAAATTTTTAGGAATGTTACAAGCAGGTTGTTATATCATAGCCAATACTGAAACTTAAATTATATAAATTCAAAATTAAATAAATTATACTTAAAACCAAGGTAATAAATACTTAATATTCATTACTTCCTAATTATTTTACTACATTTACTATTATCTATGCTCTTGAGGGTATATCTGTTTCTGTATAGATGCTACTATGCATTTCTCCTTAGATCCACGTTCAGAGGCGTCATGTTGGTAGCTTAAAATTGGCCATGATGGCCCTGGCCTGGTGGCTTAGTTGGATGAAGCATCCTCCGTACACCAAAAGGTTGAGGGTTTGATTCTCTGTCAGGGCACATACCTGGTTGTGTGTTGGATTCCCCTGCACATGTGGGAGGCAACTGATTGATGTTTCTCTCTCTCTTTCTCTCCCTTCCCCTTGCTCTAAAAATCAATAAAAAAACATGTTCCTGGGTGAGAATTAAAAAAAAAAAAATTTGCTCATGATGGATGTATTTACATGCGTTCATGTCCCTGCTAAGAATTGGTTGTTAAACATTTACCAGCACACTACTAGTTGCAGTTCAGTATCTCCTTCTAATCCTCCTTTCTTCACATTTTCATAATTGCTTATCCCATGGACACTCTCCAATAAACTTTGTGCATACTAATCTCTGTCTCAGAGTCTGCATCACAGGAAATGCAAACTAAAACAAAACAAAACAAAAAATAGCTAGGACCAATGTACCACATAGAACATAGAGGATGGAAATAAGAAAAGCCAAGAGAAAAGAAAGAAATAAGATATTAAAAGGACCAAAGAAAGATAATGTAATACAGAAATCAGATGAACAACATAGATATTTCCAGATGCCTTTAAAAGAAAGTCAAAATAGCTGTAACCGGTTTGGCTCAGTGGATAGAGTGTCGGCCTGCAGACTGAAGGTTCCCAGGTTCGATTCCGGTCAAAGGCATGTACCTTGGTTGCAGGCATATCCCCAGTAGGGGGTGTGCAGGAGGCAGCTGATCGATGTTTCTCTCTCATTGATGTTTCTAACTCTCTATCCTTCTCCCTTCCTCTCTGTAAAAAAATCAATAAAATATATTTATATAAAAAAAAAGAAAGTCAAAATAATAGAATTAACATATACAACTATAATTCAATCACACTTTTCTTGGGGATTGGGTGGTTGGGAGGGGAAGAAGACCTGAATCTATACATATTGACAGGGCACATCATATACCAAGTTAAATACACCTGGATTGGTAATCATTTAGATTTATCCTATAAATTATTATGCTTCAATACAGAGAAGAAAATTACCTGTAGTTGGCAGAAAGATCAAGTCACTTTCTAAGGATAGTAAACCAGTCTGGCATCAGAGTTCAGCACAGCATTCAAAGCCAGAAAATAGTAAAGCAACATCTACAATATAACCAAGGAGAAAAATGTGTACCAAGGAATTTAGTAAATGCAGACAAACTGTTCTATAAGTGGCTATAGAAAAGTTTTCAGTATGATAAACACCCGGGGCTATTATACTCATCAGTCCTTCCTGAGGACTGCACCCAACTAAGAGAGGACCGAGAAAATTTCAGCGAAGAGTCTGGTGGTACCCACTGGATATATTTAGCTATATATGTAAGACTAAAACAAAAGTGGTATTAAGAATAGTATGAGGAAGTACTCAGAGATCATGGCTGAAAAAGCAGCAATGCAGCGGGAAAGAAATACCAAAAGAAGAAGAAATTTCGCAATTAAGATTCACCAAGCAGGCCACGGAATTTTACCTCTCCCCTTTATTTATTTACTAAAGATGTCTTTTGGAACTAACACCCTCACAAAAAGTTAACATAGACTGGCCCTATTTACTTATGGGATTTCTGTCTGAAAAAAGTTGATTTGAGAGAGAATCAACCATGTGTCCCTTGGAGTAAAAGTAGGTGTGTCTACAAAAGACCCACCAATATTTACATACACTGAGGGAAAAAAGGAAAAGAACCTTAACAAATTTAATTGATGTTTTGTAAAGTTTTCAATGCTTAATTATTTAAAGAAAATTGAATTGAAAGAGATTTAGAAAGTAAAAAAAAAAAAAAAGTACACCCTAGCTGTTTTGGTGCAGTGGATAGAACATCAGCCTGCAGACTGAAGGGTCCTGGGTTTGATTCCGGTCAAGGGCACTAATCTAGGTTGTAGGCCAGATCCCTGGCCCTGGTGAAGTTGCATGGGGGAGGCAACCAGTCAACGTGTCTCTCTTATATCGATGTTTCTCTCTGTCTCTCCCTCGCCCTTCCACTCTCTCTAAAAATCAATGGAGCCCAGCCGGTGTAGCTCAGTGGTTGAGCATGGACTTATGAACGAGGAGGTCATGGTTCGATTTCCAGTCAGAGTGCATGCCTGGGTTGTGGCTGGATCCCCCAGTGTGAGGTGTGCAAGAGGCAGTCAATCAGTGGTTCTCTCTCATCATTGATGTTTCTCTCTCCCTCTCCCTCTCTGAAATAAAAATAAATAAATAAGTAAATAAATATCAATGGAAAGATATTATCAGGTGAGGATCAACAAAAAAACAAAACAAAAGAACAGTATGAAAGTTTGCCCAGCCAGTGTGGCTCAGTGGTTGAGTATTGACCTATGCACAAAGAGATTTCTGGTTCGAACCCTGGTAAAGGGCATGTAGGAGGCAATCAATGTTCTCTCTCATTGATATTTCTCTCTCTCCCTTTCCTTTCCTCTCTTTCTAAAAAATACCATTAAAAATGTTTTTAAAAAGTTTTTAAAGAGAATAGTATGAAATTGTATATGCTCTAACAATGTAGCAATAACAAACAAAAATGAGAGAAGTGGGGAGAGAAAAAGTAGACTAGTTCACTGATTGTCTAACAGGTAAAATGTGGGATTTCAAGAATATGAGTTAAAGCCAGCAAACTGAATATATAAACCAAAACATATTTAGAAGGACAAGAATAAATAATTAAGGAAACAATACTATTAACTAAAATTGGATAGTGGTGGGTACAGAGAAGAGAGGAGGTGGTTTCAAGTTCTTTCGTTATTTCTCCAAATAGGAAACTAATAGTCAATGTGTGAAGAAAAGGAGGACCAAGGTATTATATGAGTATTGGTATAAAGGGAAATCGTTAGAACAAAAATATAAACTTCCCTAAATATCAAGAGAAACACACACACACACACTCACACAAATTCTATGTCTGATATCAATTCTGTCCTATTTATACATACAAAATAATGTGTGGTCTTCCAGTAAATTGTATCTCCCATTTCTTTTGCTCTTTGTGGTATGTATATTTGTACACACACACACACACACACACACACACATGCTTAATCACTTATTACAAGGAAAAGATTTTCAGATTGACTCCTAAAATAAAACTCCACTCTGTGCTTTATGTAAGAGATACTAAAATAAAAGAATGAACAAAGATGTACTGGGCAAATGCAAATTTAAAAAAGCAAGGGTTGTAATCTTAATATCAGATAAGGTGAAAATATTAAATGAGACAAAGAAGGGCACTTTATAGTGTTCAAAGCTAATATTCATTCATTATCCTATATAATAAAAGGCTAATATGCAAATTGACTGAATGGCAGAACTACCGGTTGCTATGACGTGCACTGACCACCAGGGGGCAGATGCTCAACGCAGGAGCTGCCCCTTGGTGGTCATTGCACTCCCACAGGGGGAGCACCGCTCAACCAGAAGCCGGGCTGATGGCTGGCGAACGCAGCGGTGGTGGCGGGAGTCTCTCCCGCCTCCGCAGCCGTGCTAAGGATGTCCAACTGACGGCTTAGGCCCAGGGTGGGCTTAAGTCATCAGTCGGACACCCCCTGAGGGCTCCTAGACTGCGAGAGGGCACAGGCTAGGCTGAGGGACTACCCCTCTGAGTGCACGATTTTCATGCACTGGGCCTCAAGTGAAGATATAATAGTCATATATATACAACAAATAATACAGCAACATCTTTTGTAAAGTAGTAGATACAGAAGATTGGAGAAATAGGAAAATACTAATAATTACTTTAATGACTAACTCTCAATCCAAGATAGTTAAAAGGAATAACAACAAAAAAAAAGTATGCATTTATGAGAACTAAACAATGTTGAACTATAAGACAGCTAGTCTTACAAGATGATAAGAAGTTTATCAATATTACTAAATGTTACATGATGATATATCGGTTATCTATTGCTGCATAACAAATTACTTCCAAAATTTAGTGGTTTAAAACAAGACATACATTATCACAATTTCTGTGGGTCAGGAGTTCAGTAGCAGCTTAGCTGACTGGTTCTGGCTCACAGTCTCTTATGAGGTTACAGTCAAGATGTTGGCTGGGGCTGGTCATCTGAAGGCTTGACTAGGACTGGAGAATCTGCTTCCAAGTTGGTTCACTCATTGGCTGGAGGCCATATGGACCTCTCCATAAAGCTTCTCGAGTATCCTATCATATGGTATCTGGCTTCTACCAGAACAAATGACCCAAGAGTGACAGAAAGAATTAATGCCTTTTTATGCCCTATTCCCAGAAATGCTACACCATCATTTCTGCCACATTCTATTCATTAGATTTAAGTCCCTAAGTGCCAACCATGTTCAAGGGAGGGGCTCCACCTTTTGAAATGAGTTATACCAAAGAATTTGTGAATTATATTTTAAAACCACTACAGATAGTATACAGTCAAGGGCACATGCCTGGGTTGCAGGCTCGATCCCCAGGTTGTAGGCAGTGTGCAGGAGGCAGCCAATCAATGATTCTCTCTCATCAATGATGTTTCTATCTCTCTCTTCCTCTCCCTTCCTCTCTGAAATCAATAAAAATATTTTTTAAAAATTTTTGGATTGTTTCTCTATTAAAATAAAAAATTGATCTATAGTCTGCTGTCAACACTCAGATAACCAGTTTTTTAAATCACAAAAATACTCTACACAAGATCCTGTTAACTTCTGAGTTTTGCATTCACAGTAGTCATTTAATAGGTAAAGGAAAGGAAGAAAGGGAAGATTAAAAAGTTACAGCAAAAAATACACAGAAATGTTATGGGCCGTATGACTCACTAATGGGAATGTTCCAACATTATCTGACTTGTTTGGAAGACAAAGACCTTTTAAGGACAGTGCAATTTAAGGATTTGGACCTCGTCCTGCTTGAGTTTAAAGGGCTTTTTCTTGATCAAGAGCCTCAAGCAGAGGACAGAATAAGAGGATAAAAATAAAGTATCAAGTCTTATATGTGTGGTGATTATCCCCAACTAGAATAAAAGCTTCTTATGAAAGACTATCCTTTTTTCCCCATCTAGGTTAGCTGTTCAAAAATGAACTACCTAACGGAAATCAAGATATGGAAATATAGTCAACCTTCAAGTGCTAATTTATAATTACAAGAGTGCTGAAACTAAAGCCCTGGCTTCCAATTCTGCTAAGTAAATGAGCTCATTAGAGTTCATAGTTCTAATTCTATTCACCCTCCATTAAAAAACTCAGGTTTATCAGATGCTGGCATTGCTAATACTTAAAAAATAAAATCAATCAAGCAATCCTGAAACACAATTCTATATGTCTCTAATGAAAATATTTCCCAGTGGAAAAAAAATGAAAATAAAAAATTTCCCAGTGAAAGGAGATAAACTGAGCACATCTGGGACTCCTATCAGGATAAAGAATCTGTGGAACAGAGTTCAGTTATCACGAACTTCCATCACACTTAAATAATAGATCATAGCTTTCCCCACCTCTAATCTGTTAATATAGTCATTTACATTGGTAGTTTGTATTGTTTTGTTAAATCACCCTTGCTTCCTGGAAGAAACTGAATTAGATCATACATATTATCTATTTATTACACTGCTGGATTCAGTTTACTAATAATTTATTTAGAATTTTTGTGTCTATGATAATGAGATAGGCCTTTACTTTTCTTTCTCTCCCAATCTGGTTTTGATATCAAGGCTTTCATGGTCTTAGGAAACGAGTTGGGGAATATCTCCACTTGTTCTATGTTCTGGAAAAGTTAAGATTTAAGCCCTAACCGGTTTGGCTCAGTGGATAGAGCGTCGGCCTGTGGACTCAACGGTCCCAGGTTCGATTCCGGTCAAGGGCATGTACCTTGGTTGCGGCACATACCTAGTGGGAAGTGTGCAGGAGGCAGCTGATCGATGTTTCTCTCTCATCGATGTTTCTAACTCTCTATCTCTCTCCCTTCCTCTCTGTAAAAAATCAATAAAATATTAAAAAAAAAAGATTTAAGTGATCTAGTCATTGAAAATCTGGAAGAATACTTAAATAAAGCCATCTACAGACCAAATTTATTTAATGTGCTTTCAGCAGCAAACACAGGCATACTGTGGAGATACTGTAGGTTGCGTTCTAAACCGCCTAAAGAAAGTATTGAAATAAAGTAAGTACTGCTGCAATAAATCGAGTATTTCAATAAACTGAGTGATAATCTTTTTGCTGGTGGAAGGTCTCGCCTTCAATTTGCAAAAAATGCAACATCTGTGAACCACAAATAAAGCAAAACCAATAAAACGAGGTATGCCTGTACCAGAATATCCATGTAACAATGGCTTAAACAATAAAGACATCTAATTATCTCTTCTAACCAGAACTCACTCCAGAATAAAGCATTAATGACTGAGTGTTTTTCTTATTCTTGATGGTGCTGCATCTGAGTGATACTTTAACAGAAAGTGTAAAAGAGTGTATATACATCTGAGAAGGCTCAAATTTATGCATGAACCAAAAAAAGCAGAATAGCCCAGCCGGTGTTGCTCAGTGGTTGAGCATCATCGACCAAGAGGTCACAGTTTGATTACCGGTCAGGGCACATGCTTGACCCCCAGTGTGGGGCAGCAGGAGGCAGCCAATCAATGATTCTCTCTCATCATGGATGTTTCTGTCTCTATCCCTCTCCCTTCTTCTCTGAAATCAATAAAAAAAAATTTGTTTAAAATAATAAGCTTCTGGAAATCAATCAATCACTGAAATATTATTTATAGGTGTTAATAGTTTAAGTTAAATATATATACATATAAATATATTTTATATAGAATCAGAGAAAGAGTTCTGTGTATTTTTTTTTAATATATTTTTATTGATTTCAGAGAGAGGAAGGAGAAGAGAGAGATAGAAACATCAATGATGAGAGGGAACCACTGATCGGCTGCCTCCTGCATGCCCCCCACTGGGGATCGAGCCCGCAACCCAGGCATGTGCCCTTAACTGGAATTGAACCTGGGACCCTTCAGTCTGCAGTCCAACGCTCTATCCATTAAGCCAAACCAGCCAGGGCTGTGTATTTTTTATATTTTTTAAATTTATTTCAGAGAGGAAGGGAAAAGGAGAGAGATATATATATCAATGATGACAGAAAATCACTGATGGGCTGCCTCCTGCACTGTGGATCAAGCCTGCAACCCAGGCATGTATCCTGACCAGGAATCAAACTGTGACCGCTTGGTTCATAGGTTGACACTCAACCACTGAATTATGCCAGCTGGGCTATTTTTTATGCCTGAGATAGATCTAATGCAGTAGCATTTTTTGTAAATAAAATAAAACAAAACAAAACAGAATTAGGGACTTTGATTTCTAATCCTAGCTTTCCTACCTTTTTACTTAAGCATAATGTGCAAATATTGTTCTTTTTATATTCTTGGGGCCTAATGCTGTGCTTAAACAGTACAGAGAAAGCTTTATTTTATTTTTCAACAGAATGGGAATAGTGATGCTGACATAACAATACTAGTAAATTCGTATGATCAGTCTAACTGATTGAGACTATTTTGTGTTTTGGCAGTAGTCTCAAAATGAGACTTGATAATTTTTCTGCAATATCCCCAAAACACATTAAGATATTTGCACAAATAACTGAGAATCTGTTTTTTGCTAATAGCCATGTGGAGGTCTTCCCAATAAATAGCCAGAGCATTTTGAAATGCCCTTTAGTAATACAATTAATTGTGAAAGGGCAGGTATTTGGGGGAGCAGGGAGGAGGAACCAGAAGCAACTTAAATTAGACAGAACCACTGTCTTTTTCACAGGATAAAGGTGGGGGGAGGTGAAGAGGGCCTGAATCTGGTAATTTAAGGTGACAGACACTAATAATAAGTGTCTTTGAATTTAAAAGCTGCAGCTAGAGAGGACATAATTAAATTACACGAGGACAAAGAAGGCTAGAGAAAGACTAAAAGGTGCTGTCAGGTCAGCCTTCCACTACAGCTAGGTACTGTTCTCACAGAGTTCCCTAGAGAGTCTTCTACCATCAAGTGACATTTGAGGTATTAAACATGTGAGATGGGATTGGACACCTTGAGCATATGATCCTTAAAGGGCTGACCGTGCACACTTCCTGTTGAACTAGTTTCTTATCCTAAACTCTGATCCCCAAGCTCAGATGTTCTCCTGTTCTCCAGCACTTTTCAAACTCTATCATTCGGTTACTAAAAGAATGAGGAAGAACCAACAGGTCAGCTTCTGCTGTGGGGAATGCAATATACCTCCAGAAAACTTCTCAGCCTATCTGAAGAATCCTGGAAGAAGTGGGGAAGGGGTCTAATATTTACTGAATGTGTACTGTACGCTAAACAGAGTACTACGTGCCACTTAATTTAATCCTCATGACAATACTGTCACCCAAGTATTATTGCCAAGAAAGACACTGAGACTTAGAGAAGAAACTTGCCCCTGCCCCCTGACTCATGTTAAAAAGTTAAAGAGGAAATGCAAATGCACTCTGACTCCTAAACTTATGCTTATTCCACCTGAGTTAAGGGATCCCTCCCAGTCAAGTGTTAATGGCTGGGTGTTTCTCTGCCTCTTGTTAATGCATCATCTCCCTGGCTCTGTAACATTTCCACAAAAGAGTGACTTTTTACTGAAACAATTTAACATTTTTGCAAACTAAGAACCTGACAAAACCCCAAAAGTTTAAGTTCAAGGATACTGGTGTACATGTGTTTAAGATCCTAAGAGTGAAAGGAACTACACTAATCTTGCCAACAATAATTTTTTTTAAGAAGGAAAAATCACTTCCTCCTTCATTTATTGGAATTGCTTGGAAGCAGAAGTCAGGAAATTCCCTTTCTTATTTGTGGTATTTATGTGGCTGTTATCTGCAAAGAACAGAATTTATTCTGCTCTATTCTTTGACATTTTCAACATTCTTCCTTAATAGAACATAATTTGGGTTAGTTTAAAGATTTCCACATGGCCCTAGCTGGCTTGGCTCAGTGGATAGAGCATCAGCCTGCGGACTGAAGGGTCCCAGGTTCGATTCCAGCCAAGGGCACATGCCTGGGTTGCAGGCTTGATCCCCAGTAGGGGGTGTGCAGGAGGCAGCCGATCCATGATTCTCTCTCATCATTGATGTTTCTATCTCTCTCTCCCTCTCCCTTCCTCTCTGAAATCAATAAAGAAATATTTAAAAAAAAAAAAAAAGATTTCCACATGACAATAGTTTATTTTATTCGCTTTTCTATATTCTTAGAAAATGAAGCTATAAGCAAACAAAGTATGCCTAATCACTTCATATACATAAGAAATGTATATTCCTGCCCTGACCAGTTGCTCAATGGTTAGAGCGTCAGCCTGTGGACCAAAGGGTCGTGGGTTAAATTCTTGGTCAAAGGCATGTACCTGGGTTGCAGATTTTGATCCCCAACCCCAGACAGAACTCATGTGCAAAGCAGCCAATTGATGTGTTCCTCTCACATAGATGTTTCTCTCTCTCTTTCTCCCTCTTTCTCATCTCTCTCCCTCCCTCTCTCTATCCCACTCTTCTCCCTCCATTTCACTCACTCTCTCTAAAAACCAATGGAAATCCTTGGGTGAGGATTAAAAAAAAAAATTCCCTAAAATGATAACTTACTATCTTAGTAATTACTTAAGGCAAAATACCTAGACTACACATACATATTTCCAGTTGAATAAATGAATTAACTATACATGTTAAAAACACATTTAAGTGTATGTTTGGGAAGAATACAAATTGTTCAAATTATAGAACTCATAATATCCTAGAATACCTACAAAATATGTTTCATGTAAGTAAAATAAATTATTGTAATTATTAAGAGATTATCACAAACATGTATTTAAATGGAATATAATAGAATGTCCAAAAATAGACAAATACAAATATATTCATTTAATTTTCAACAAAGGGAACAAAGTTATTCAAAAGCAGAAAGGATAGTCTTTTCAATAAATGGTGCTGGGACAACTGGACAATCATATGGAAAAAACTTTTACCTCACACCATACACCAAAAAATTAACTTTAAATGTATCATAGACCTATAGGTAAGAGATAAAACTTCTGAAACTACAAAATATAGTAAAAATCTTTGTGAGACTTGGGTAAGACAACAATTTCTTAGGCAGAATGCTATACAAGATAAAAGAAAAAATTGATAAATGGCACTTCACCGAAACTTAAAAGTTCTGCTTTCTGACAGATAATATTAAGAAAATTTAAGCCCTAGCTGGTTTGGATCAGTGGGTAGAGCATCGACCTACAGACTGAAGGGTCCTGGGTTGGATTCTGGTCAAGTGCCCATCTGCAGATGAGTGGATAAAAAAGCTGTGGTACATTTACACAATAGAATACTATGCAGCCATAAGAAAGAAAGACCTCTTACCATTTGCAACAGCATGAATGGACCTGGAGAGTATTATACTAAGCTAAATAAGCCATCAAAGAAAGATAAATATCACATGACCTCACTCATATGCGGAATCTAATGAACAAAATAAACTGATGAACTAAAGAGATCCAGAGATAGAGAAGCACGGAACAGACTGTTGAACCTCAGAGGAAGGCAAGGGAGGGTGGGTAGGTGGGAAGAGTTCAACCAAAGAACTTGTATGCATATATGCATAACCCGTGGACACAGACAATGGGGTGGTGAAGGCTTGGGGCATGGGACAAGCTAGAAGAGGTCAACGGGGAAGACAGGGGGACATAGATAGTACTTTCAACAATAAAGATTAAAAAAATCAATGGAAAAATATCCTTGGGTGAGGATTAGTAACAAAAACAATTTTAAGAAACAAGTCACAGATTGGGAGATAATACTTTCAAAGCATATATCTGATATAAGGCTTGTATTCAGAACATATAAATAACTTTTACTCAGTAACACAAATAATCCAACTAATAAATGGAAAAAATATTAGAGCAGATACTCCACCAAAAATGGCATATAAAAGACAAATATGCATATGAAACGATGCACAGTATCATTAGTTATTAGGGAAATGCAAATTAATACAATGAGAAAACATGGCACCCACTAGAAGGCTAAAAGTAAAACGACCAACAATACCAAATACAGTGAAGGATGGGGAGCAACTAGAACTCTTATACATTGCTGGCAGGAATGCAAAATAGTATACCCACTTTGGAAAAGTCTGGCAGTTTTTTTTTATAAGTTAAATGCATGTTACATTGTAACCCACTCCAAAGCAAGCCCACTTCTAAGTAATTTACCCAAAAGAAATGAAAACAGATGTCTATGTGAAGACTAGTATGTAAATATGTATAGCAGTTTTATTTATAATAGCCCAAAGCTAAAGCAACACAAATGTCTATCAACTAGTGAACTGATAAACTGTGATATGTCCAAAATAGAATCTACTACTTAGCATAAAAACGAACTACTGCCTGGCTGGTGTGGCTCAGTGGTTGAACACTGACCCATGAACCAGGAGGTCGCGGTTTGATTCCTGGTCAGGGCACATGCCCAGGTTGCAGACTTGATCCCCAGTAGGGGGCATGCAGGAGGCAGCCAATCAATGATTCTCTCTTATCATTGATGTTTCAATCTCTCTCTCCCTCTCCCTTCCTCTCTCTGAAATCAATAAAAAACCTATTTAAAAATATAAATAAAAAGGAACTACTCAGACATGAAACAACATGGATAAGCTCAAAAGCATTATGCTAAGTGAAAGAAGCCAGAGCCAGACACAAAAGACTACAAACATTTATATAAAATCTAGTAAAGTCAAAGCTGTAATGACAGAAAACAGATCGGTGGTTGCCTGGGGCAGGGATGAGGGATTAGGAGAGGAGCCTGATGGCAAAAGGAAAGGAGAGAATGTTTGGGGGTGACAGAAATATTGTATTTGGATTATCATAGTGGTTATACTGATGCACACATTGTCAAAAACACACTGAAATGTATAATTAAAACTGATGACTCTTAATGTATGTAAAAAATACCTCAATAAAGTTGATTTTTAAAAAATATTTTTTATAGAGAGGAAGTGAGAGGAATAGAGAGTTAGAAACATCGATGAGAGAGAAACATCGATCAGCTGCCTCCTGCACACCCTCTACTGGGGATGTGCCTGCATCCAAGGTACATGCCCTTGACTGGAATGGAACCTGGGACCCTTCAGTCCACAGGCAGAAGCTCTATCCACTGAGCCAAACCGGTTAGGGCAATAAAGCTGATTTTTAAAAAAATGTTCCTCTTCCTTTATGAGAATCAGAGATTTAGATTAGATATGAGATTTCTGATCACATGACATTATTAAAGATTTCCTTGACAATTTTTAAAAATGGAGAAGGCCAATGATTAAAACAGAATAGATTTTTTTTTAGGCAAAGAGTAACTAGTACATTTTTCTCATATATATATTATATATGCCTATATTATGTAATTATGTTATGAAATACATAAGGGTGAAGCAAAACTAGGTTTACAGTTATGAGCACAGTTTATTCTTGTATTACTATTTATTTTTTTTAATTTATTTTAGAGAAAGGAAGGGAGAGAGAGAAACATCAATGTGAGAGAAACATCAATTAGTTGCCTCCTATATGTGCCCTGGCTGAGGTTCGAACCCGAAACCTGTGTATGTGTCCTGTCCAGGAATTGAAACTGCTACCTTAGGGTGTACCAGACAACAATCCAATCAACTGAGCCACATCAGCCAGGGTGCATTATTATTAATTGTATTATTTTCCATACGAACAATTGTAAACCTACTTTGCCCAATATTTATGTGATGCTAAAAGTATTTATATAAAAACTACAAAGCTTCTCAATTTAAATTTTCATCCCTCTTTTGAGAGTTAGAAAAATACAGCTTCATTTTTTCATATATAGTTATCAAGATTATTCATTATGAGTGTACCCAAATGTTCATAATAGTTTAATATAAATATATAAAGCTTTTAAGTTCAACTGACCCATAGTGTATTGTATGGCCACCAACTCTTAACTTGTGGTTTTTTAAAAAAATATATTTTTATTGATTTCAGAGAGGAAGGGAGAGGGAGAGAGAGATAGAAACATCAATGATGAGAGAGAATCATTTATTGGCTGCCTCCTGCACGCCCCACAATGGGAATACAGCTGGCAACCCCAGGCATGTGCCCTGACCAGGAAATGAACTGTGACTTCCTGGTTTATAGGTTGACGCTCAACCACTGAACCACGTTGGCTGGGCTTAACTTGTTTTTATTATTTTTTTTTTTTCCTGACTTTTCTTACACCTAATTTAAAATAATAGTCATGCCTAGAAAATTATGTGTAAAATAATAAGACCTCTGTTGTTTTTTACTCTATACAGTAATCCCTCCCTTATCTGCGGGAGATATGTTCCAAGACCCCCAGTGGATGCCTGAAGCTGCAGATAGTACTGAACATAGTATACTCTGTTTTCTTCCTATAAATGCATACCTATGATAAAGTTTATAAAAATTAGGCAAGTTCATAGTTACAAGATTCATTCTTACTGTTCTTATCTTAGCAACCTCAGCATATTTTCTTTCCTTATTAAGTCAAGAACTTTCACCTTTTCACTTAAGGAAGCACTTTATGACTTCTCTTTGGCATATTTGAATTGCCAGCATCATTACTCTTGAACTTTGGGGCTATTAATAGGTAAAATAGGGTTACTTGAACACAAGCACTGCCATATCACAACAGTCGATCTGATAACCAAGATGGCTACTAAGTGACTAACGGGTAGGTAGTGTATACAGCGTGGATATACTAGGCAAAGGGATGAAGCAGGACAGTATGAGATTTCATCACACTACTCAGAATGGCATGCACTTTAAAACTTATGAACTGTTTATTTCTGTAATATTTTGTTTAATATTTTCAGATCACAGTTGACCGTGGGTAACTGAAACCACAGAAAATGAAAGCATGGATACAGGGAAACTACGTCAGTTCTCCTAAGGCAGTGGTCTGCAAACTCATTAGTCAACAGAGCCAAATATCAACAGTACAACGATTGAAATTTCTTGTGAGAGCCAAATTTTTTAAGCTTAAACTTCTAACGCCACTTCTTCAAAATAGACTCGCCTAGGCCGTGGTATTTTGTGGAAGAGCCACACTCAAGGGGCCAAAGAGCCACATGTGGCTCGCGAGCCGCAGTTTGCCGACCACTGTCTAAGGCAAATTCCTTTCCAGGGTCCTTCGTTACCCTGTGTATACTGATGATTTTGACCTATAGCTCAGAGCCAGATAGATCCAAGGTTTTCTGAGGCCTGAAGCTTACACAATTGGAAGACCCTCTTAGGAAAGTTAATATAGCTGTTTAAATATAGAATTGTTAGGGCTTGTCTCAGGTCCTTGAAGGGGCCTTTGCAAGAGACCTGAAGATTACTTCATCAGCTTTACAGCAAATCTGCCTCTGTGCTATAGATATACCTTAAACCCAGATATTTTTCTTAGTGAATACAGAACTATTCTCAAGTTGCCTACTAGATGGATATTTCTTTTTTAAAGTCCCCCTTAAAATTAACAGGCCCACAGTTGAACTTGGTGTCTCTCCTTCCCACTCCTCCACCACTATCACCAGGAACTTGCTAGTTTTCCTATATTCTCTAGATCAGGAAATAGCACCTAGTTGCAGAAGTCACCTCCCTATCCAAGCAAACCTTAAACCTTGACAAGTCATCTTCTAAACAATTTGACAATCACATTTCTCTAGTTCATTTACTTTTCTCCAGCTCTAATCCTACTCTAGTTCAGACCATCATCTTTTTTTAAAAAAAATTATTGTTGACAGTATTATAGATGTCTCCTCATCTTCCCCCATCCCCCCCACTTTGCCCTCCTCCACCCAGCTCCAGCCCTAGTTCAGACCTTCCCCAAAATATTGTCTGTGTCCATGGGCTATGCATACCTGCATATATGTTCTTTGGTTAATATCTTCCTTTTCCCTCCATCCCCCTCCGCTCTGAGATCTGTCATTCTGTTCCATGCATCCATGCCTCTGGACCTATTCTGTTCATCAGTTTATTTTTTTAATTCAATATTTATTGTTGAAAGTATAATGTATGTCCCCTTTTTTTGCCCATTGACCTCTTCTAGCCCGCCCCTGTCCTCCACCCCGGCCTTCACCACCCTATTGTCTGTGTCCATGAGTTATGCATATATGCACACAAGTTCTTTGGTTGATCTCTTCCCACTCACTCACCCCTGCCTTCCCTCTGAGATTCCATAGTCTGTTCCATGCTCTGTGTCTCTGGGTCTATTTTGTTCATCAGTTTTTTTGGTCATTAGATTCCACATCATGTGAAATCTTTCTCTGACTGGCTTATTTCACTTAGCACAATACTCTGCAGGTCCCTTCATGCTGTCTCAAAGGGTAAGAGATCCTCCTTCTTTACTGCTGCATAGTATTCCATGGTATAAATGTACCACAACTTTTTTATCCACTCATCTACTAATGGGCACTAGGGCTGTTTCCAGATCTTAGCTATTGTAAATTGTGCTGCTATGAATGTAGAGATATGTACATTCTTTCTGGTTGGCATTTCAGATTTCTTTCTTTTCTTTTTAATATATCTTTATTGATTTCAGAGAGGAAGGAAGAGGGAAAGAGAAATAGAAACATCAATGATGAGAGAGAATCACTGACTGGCTGCCTCCTGCACATTCCCTACTAGGGATTAAGCCCACAACCCAGGCATGTGCCCTTGACAGGAATCGAACCTGGGATCCTTTAGTCCACAGGCTGACACTCTATCCACTGAGCCAAACCAGCTAGGGCTGTTTCGGGTTTCTTGTCCTAGGAAAACCATCAATATCTTTCACCTAGATTATTCCAACAGCCACCTAATGGGTCCCCTAGCCTCCAGTTTTACCACCTTTCAAATGATTCTTCACATTCCAACCAAAGTTACCTCTCTAGAATACACATCTGATAGTGTTATTCCTGACCCTGAATACTTTACTGTACTGTACAAACTTCATTATGTGTAAGAAATGACTTGGCAGTGCTGTGAAGGGGAAAAAAAGCACACCAAAAAACAGTTTGGGGAACTTTAACCTAGTGATTTTGACTCAGTAGATCTGGGGTAAAATATAGGAATGGGTATTTTTAACAAGACTCTTAGGTGATTCTGAGGTAGGTAGTCATACGTTAAGGCACAATGTTTAATGGCTCCCCAGTTCTCCTACAAAAAAGTTCAAACTCTTTAATATGTCTTCCAATGCCTTGTACAATCTTGCCACTGCATACCTTTCCAGCTTCATTAATGACTTCCTGTACCCTAGGCTTAAGTTATACTGAATTTCCCCACATTTTTAAAGAAATGATCTGTTCTCCCTTGTTGATCCTACCCCATCTATCCATTCCTTCCAATAAACCAACCAAACACACAAAACCTCCTGCCATGCCAATTCCTATTTTCCATTCAGTTTAGACATTAATTCCTCTAGGAAGAATACTGATTTCCAAGTCTGAGTTAAGTACCCCTTCTAAAGGCTAGCATAGCATCCTGTATTTTCCCCTATCACAGTACTTATCTAAAGTAGTCTACTGACTTATCTGTCCTACTGAATCACTGTCTTGTTCTCCAATGAATCTCCAGGTGCTTAGCACTGTACCTGGAATATAGTAGGCACTCAATAAAAATTTATTGAATGAAAAGTAAATGAATGACTTTTACTTAGAAGAAGTATGAATGAACTTAAGAGAAACAAGCTAACACTTTTATTTATGTAATGGAAAATATGTATACCAATGAACAAATGCCAGGAGGGACAACAGAAAAATAACTATAGTAAATGAGCTAGTAAGAAAATGAACAAAGGATTTAAGTAAGCAGTTCACACACACACACACACACACACACACACACACACAGTTTATTCTCATCAACTAGACAAATGCAAATTAACCAATGATCTTATTATTCCACTAGTGCCCCAGTGCATGGATTCGTACACATTGAAAGGAAATTAATTAGAAGGTGGCCATTGGGGTGGGACTGAGCGAGATGGGCTGGACATGCCCTGGATCCAACTTCCCATGGTCCCTCCCTGGATGGCCACACCTGGGGTGGCGCCGCAGCTCGAAGGGTATCTGCGGAGTGAGTGGGGTCCCTCCAGCAGGTGGGATCCCTTAGCCTGGCCTGCATGCATCAGGCTGAAACCAGTTCTCTGACATCCTCTGAGGGGTCCCAGATTGTGAGAGGGCGGTTCTCAGGTGACACACTCCGGAATCGGGCTTCCTCCTCTCTGGTTCCGGGGTGCGTCACCCAAGAACCACCGTTGCCAAGTCACTGCAGCTTGGCAGTTCCTGCATTGAATGTCTACCCCATGATCATCAGTGTGCATCATAGTTACTGGTTGGAGTGTCTGCCCCCTGGTGGTCATTGCATGTCATAGCTACTGGTTGGATGGTTGCTTAGCCTTTTATATATATAGATAGATAGATAGATACCCATCAAACTGGCAAAGATTTAAGTCTGGTAATACCAATTTTTGGCAAGGATGTAGAGAAACGAGATCTCACACTGTGGGTGGCAGGGTAAGCTGAAGGTATATTCCTAGAAACTCTAGAATGTAAGTATAAGGATATCCTTTTAACATTGTTTATAACAGTAAAAAAAAAAAAAAAAGAAATAATCTGAATGTCCACCAGTAGTGGCATATGTATCAATGAAATACTTTAGAGCATTTAAAAATAGTTACACATACAAATATGGATAGTGCCTCATAGTGAAGAATAAAGAGTTAATGTCAGTAGTGCCAATGTTTAGAAAACAGAAGTAAAAAACAAAGGATCCAACACAGAAGAAAAGCAGAGGATAATGGTATAACTATCATTTGATTCCCTTAATCTGCTATTTTCCAACAAATTTCTTGTCATTATGTTTGATACGTGATCTATTATTAAACAACAATTTCTCACCTCATACAAACTCATTAAAATAAAACTTTAAAAATAATTTTATTGATTTTAGAGAGGAAGGGAGACGTAGAGAGATAGAAACATCAATGATGAAAGACAATCATTGATCAGTTGCCTCCTACATGTCCCCCACTAGGGATTGAGCTCACAACCTGGGCATATGCCCTGACCAGGAACTGAACCGTGCCATGCTGATGGAGCAAAATAAAACTTCTTTGAGCTTTAGCAGTACTGACTGCAAAGTGCTATCTTTTTAGCTTTTTGTATAGTTTTTGGGATTGTAACATTGTTTGATCCTACATTAATATCTACAAAATCCTGAATAACATTCACATTAATTTCATGTTTTAAAAATTCAATGAAATGATGCAATTTCTCCCCGCCATCTATCCATAGTGAAATTATTTCTTCATAAGGCCAAGGAGGTGATTCTAATAAATCAAAATAATTAAAAATGCCTTGTTTCTAATAAAAGACATAAATTCATTACTTTTTAAAAATACATTTTTATTGATTTCAGAGAGAAAGGAAGAGGGAGAGATAGAAACATCAATGATGAGAATCACTGACTGGCTGCCTCCTGCACGCCCCCTACTGGGGATGGAGCCCGCAACCTGGGAATGTGCCCTTGACCGGAATCGAACCTGGACCCTTCAGTCCACAGGCCAACACTCTATCCACTGAGCCAAACCTGCTAGGGCTAAATTCATTACTTTTTATTAACATACTAGAGGTCTGGTGCACGAAATTTGTGAAGGGGGGGGTCCTCAGCCCGGCCTGCACCCTCTCGCAATCTGGGGCCCCTCGGGGGATGTCCGATTGCCAGTTTAGGCCCAATTTGGCCTAAACTGGCAGTCAGACATTCCTCTCACAATCTGGGACGTCTGGCTCCTAACTGCTCGCCTGCCTGCCTGCCTGATTGCCCCTAATCCCTCTGCTTGCCTGCCTGATCACCCCTAATCCCTCTGCCTGCCTGCCTGATCACCCCTAACCACTCGCCTGCCTGCCTGATCACCCCTAACCACTCTGCCTGCCTGCCTGATTGCCCCTAACTGCTTGCCTGCCTGCCTGATCACTAACTGCTTGCCTGCCTGCCTGATCGCCCCTAAGTGCTCAACTGCCTGCCTGATTACCCCTAATTGCCTCTGCCTGCCTGCCTGATCACCCCTAACTGCTCATCTGCCTGCCTGATCGTCCCTAACCGCCTCTGCCTCGGCCCCCACCCATCGTGGTGGCCGCCTCTGCCTTGGCCCCCACAGCCGTGGCTTCATCCAGAAGGTCCTCTGGAAGGACATCCGGAATGACATCCAGAAGGTCGTTTGGCTGTCCAGTCTAATTAGCATATTACACTTTTATTATTATAGATTCTTGTGCAGAGCTTCACATTTATTTTTATTAAAATGGAATGTCTTTAAACTTACCTGACAAATCTTTTTTTTTTTTTCTTTTACAGAGAGGAAGGGAGAGGGATAGAGAGTTAGAAACATCAATGAGAGAGAATCATCAATCAGCTGCCTCCTGCACACTCCCCACTGGGGATGTGCCCACAACCAAGGTACATGCCCTTGACTGGAATCTAACCTGGGACCCTTCAGTCCGCAGGCCGACGCTCTATCCATTGAGCCAAACCCGTTAGGGCCCTGACAAATCTTTAATATGAGATTCATGCTTTCTACTACCAATTTAAAACTTTCCAAAGCTTTTATGGTGCATTTGATTAAATTTTTTACTTTATGTTAGTTCATCTTGACTGCAATACAATTGAAATTATGTCAACATTAAAAAATTTTATTAAAAAAAGAAAATAATGAAAATTCTTCAAAAATTTTCAAGGTTTTGCAAGAAATCAATGTTAGCTAATCCCTTTGTCAAACCAGAATTTAACAAAAGAGAAAAATGCATATTTTATGAAGGATATGACTGACATAGAGCAGTGGCAGTTCATAAACGACATGTTGCCCATCTCAAGCATTGTACTTGAGCAGTTTTAATAATTTCAATTTTTTTTGCTACAGTTTCTAGTTTAATTTTATTTTTGTTGGGTTGGTGATAAAATAAATTTTATCCAGAATATTTTTAAACAATTGACTTATTTTATTTTAGGTACTGAATTGCAATAAATGATTTAAACAGTGCCAAGTGATGACTTTAGGAAAATTTTCTAACAAATTTGTAACTACTCTAGACTTCCTTCCCACTACTGTAGGAACACTATTACAACAAAAATGCAATTAATTTCACTTTTAATTATTATCAAAGGCCTAATCATTTAAAGCAGACAATACTGAATTAGAAATATACTCTGTTGTAGCTGATACCAATTATTTTGAAGTAACAAATATCATTACCAGTAGAGAAACTGACTCAATTGCATATTAAAGATTCATTACAAAGTGCTTTTCTTTAATTGTAGATCCCTAATCAATGATAGCACATAACTGTCATTCTCTTCTATGATACTCTTAAATAGCTTCATATAATTTATTTTGCAATATATTTTGCTGTTCTTCCTTACTGCACTGTATCATGTATGTAAACAACTGCCTATATCCACTTCATCTTTCTCTTTTAACTCTATGCCCCCTCACTATTAGACAAAGACTACTGTGTTTTACTAAACTATAAAGAGTATTAAAAATTTTTATGATAGTATCAGTGTCTTTATTTAATTTATACAACAAATTGGCAATTGAGTCCTTAGGTGCTTACTGCAGCAGCACATATAGTAAAACTGGAACGATACAGAGAAGATTATTAGCATGGCCCTGAGCAAGGATGACATGCAAATTCGTGGAGCTTTCCATATTTAAAAAAAGAAATTGAGTCATTAGTTGATGCATCTGACAGATCTTGAATTATGATACAGTCTTTTTAAAAAATCATGTTCCCTAATTTACTTATTTATTGGCAGAAATTTGCCTACTAGTTTTATTAATACCATCTCAGGTTACTAAATATGACTTCCATTCCATGGACCAATGGACATGCTTTTCTGTTGTTACTCCTAAATGCTGAACTATCAAACAATTCTTACATCCATTCTTTTATTTAAGCTTTTTGTACCATTCTGAAAACACTCCTTTTATAGCCAATTTCATGCTACAAATGTGACAGCTCTGAACACAGAGTTGGGAATAGATACATTACACAGTATCTCCATACAAACAGATAACCTCGAGAGCAGAGTTATTAGTAAAATGAAGTTAAAAAAATAAATGAGTTTCGAATGTTTACCTGTTCTTCACATATTTAACTGTATATCTATAAATTTGATTTTTAATAGTGTTTATGCTTAATACCTGGCTCATAAAATCCATGAAAATTTAGCAATCAGCCTTGCAAACTGGTAAAAGCCAACTGTGTGTACAGTAAGGGAGGCTTTGGGAGAGCAAGTAATTTCCCTGAGTTGGTAAGTGGCTAAGTCAAGATTCAAATCTAAGTCCAAAACTCTGACACAGGTTAGGTTTCTTGGTGAATAAGGGCCATAATTGGCGTGTGTGTGTGTGTGTGTGTGTGTGTGCGCGCGCGTGTGCGCGCACACGCACGCATGTCTTAACTTGCAGGGGTTGGGGCATATACTGAGGTAACTCCACAGGCAAGGGAATTCATTTTCTGGACTACCATCTTATATTGATACCAGCGGCCCAGTGCATGAATTCGTGCACATTGAAAGGAACTGTAGGCCTCGGTGGGCACAAGGGCAGGTCTGGGGCCATCCTCCACACCCCCACCCGACCCCTCCTGCCATGGTCCCCGGTCCCCAGTCTGCCGGCAGCCCCGCTCCCACTGCTGCCACTCCCACACACTGAAGGCGCCAGCCCTAGTCGCTTCGTGCCTTTAGCAGGTGTGAGCTGCAGCTGCTGCCCCGATCGCCCCTCAGGAGCATGGGGAGGTGAAGAAGCCCTCAGAGATGATCAGGGCCAGCAGCCGCCACTCGCACCCGCTGATGGCGCCAAGAGATCAGGACCAGCACCAGGCGCCGGCAGCAGGTGCAAGCACCGGGAGGGACCGTGGCAGGCGGGAGCAAAGAATTTTCAGTAACCACCAGAGTCTGGTCCCGATGACAGCGACCGGCGCCCCACCTTGGTCTGGCGCCCCCGATCACCTGCTCCACCATCCCGCCGCAGCCAACGCTCACCATGTTCTGTGCATGCCCCCTGGTGGTCAGCGCAAGTCATAGTGACCGGTTGTTCCGTTGTTCCAGTTGTTCTGCTGTTCGATCTATTTGCATATTCACCTTTTATTATATAGGATTGCACACTCTTTTACATTCCCGTTCTGACTGGCAGTTTTGCTAGAGTCTTGATGCTTCATACCTATCCAGGAATCAGTCTAGGCTGGATACTTGAAGGAAGAGGGAGCAACTGAGTGGTCTATCCATTATCTGCTATTGGACATTTCTCTTTTAAAAATTTTTAAATTGCCTTAAGGAATGTAAATACAAGTGTTTCCCACCACAAGCCTCTTAACCAGGTGTCCTCAAACTATCCTGCCCGACGGGTGCCGCTACCTGTCCTGCTTAGCAGCCGACTCGTCCCCGGCCTGCAGTGCGCATAGGAATTTGTTCATAGCTTTTTTTTTAAACTATAAGTCTGGCCCTCCAATGGTCTGAGGCACAGTGAACTGGCCCCCTGTTTAAAAAGTTTGAGGACCCCTGCTTAACAGTACTACATGAAATTCCAAAAAGCTTCAGAAAACTTGTAGTCTGAAACCTTACTACACTTTGGGTGCAAGAAAAGGAAAGGGCACGCTTCAGTCCCAGGAAACCGGGGCAAGAGTTTGGGGACAGGAGAACCAAGTGCTAGCCTTCTTAAAGTTCTCAAAACCTTTCACACAGCCTTTTTCTGAGAACTGTGTGAAAGGCTGGCGCTGCTGGAGAGCTTGCAGATCTGCCCTTGTCCAACCCCTTCATTTAAAAGGGGACACTCTGCTCTAGTGGGGTGAAGCGACTTGATGAACGTCAAGTGGTCGAGGCAGCATTAATTTATAGCTCTTTCCACTACAACACACGGCTTCCTCTAAAATACCCTCCCTGCCAAGAACTTACCCCGAAATCACCAGGAACCTGGTTGGGGACTGGCCTACAGTTGAGAGCCTAGGTAGGACAAACCTCCCAGTCGCTCCTGAGGCAAACTGCAGTAACTGAGTCAGAGTTCATTAAGGTCAAACAGAGATGCACAAAGCCCAAGGCAGTTAAGATATGTGGATTCCTCAGCGAGGAGACTCGGCCAAGGGCTAAGCAGCCCCGCCTCTCACACGCGCGGCGGAGCAGCGCGAGCAGCAGCGAGGGCAGGGCACGCAGCGGGCGGCGCGCACGCTCGCCCCGAGGCCGCGAGGGAGGCGGGCTGACGTGCGCGCTCTCGCGGCGGTGGGCGGGGTTCAGGGCGGGGCTCTGAGCCGGACCGGGGCGGGGCCGCAGGAGCTGTAGGTGCTGCTGCTAGGTCGCGACAGGTGCGCGAGGCAGAGCGCCTGCGATCCGGGGCAGGGCTGGTACCGGTGCAGAGAAAAGACCGCTTTTAGCCAGGTAAGGGCCTTCTCCCTCCGCATCCTCCACAGCCGAAAAGTAAAGCGCGCGGACCGCGGCTTTCCTCCACACCGTCTTTCTCCCGCGACTTCAGGGGCGCGGGGAGCACAGGGAGAGGGAGCCCCTTACCCTCGAAAGAGGGAGTGGAGAAACCGCTGATTCTCTGCTCTTTCTTCACTTTTGGGTACTGCTCTGGGGTTGGAAGTAATTATATAGGGCTGAGCCTTTGCTGCCTGAGGGAGGAAGCTGATAGGAACTCCCTCTTCTTAAATCGGGAACACTCCTTGCTAACTATATATTTTTTGATGTGGTGGAAGGAGGTGGCAGTTCATCTATATTCAAAAGAATATCCCAAGAAAATACTATTATGATATTCAACTGCTCTTTTCCCCTCTTTATTTTTAGCCATTCCCTCCCTCTTTGACTTCTCTGCCCTTCCATTCTGCCAGTTAAACTCTGTTTAAGACACTTACGTCCTTTTGAGGTGTGTTGAGAATATAGCAGTCCTTGCAGCCGGATGTATCATCCCCGAATCGCTATCGTGTATATATTGCTGGCACCTGTCACTAACGTACGTAGGTGTTAATATAAGGTAACTGTACACCCTGACTAAACTTGAAGTTGTAGGTGCTAGGAGCGAACCATCTGGCGCTTGTCCTTGCCTCCTTCTGGCGCTTACAACTACTGAGTTTAGCTGATCCTGGTGAGAGATATTTGAACTACTATTGTCTTTCACTTAATTCCAGCTTTCAAAAGCCTACCTAATCCAGATGGTTCTATCAACTTGACTCTTTAAATTAGTCAAGGTACTTAGAGAGTTATCAGCCTTTAAGACAATGCCTCTGTAGGGGGTCGGGGTGTCTTCTTTTGAATGAAAGAGTCTTTCTTTTGCTCTTGATTTCAGTGGTTAAATAGAATACTTTTTATCTGCATAATTACTAACACTATTCACAAATGATAAATTCACAGTTTTAGGAACTGTGAAATAATACTTTCTTTTGAGGTTTGATGTATACACAAAAGAAGATGACCCTAACAAACATTTCTCAGTTCCTGTGGAGTTATAACCTGGATGAAGGATGATCACGTTTTAAGTATACCTTCAAGAAGTTGCAGAGTTAGAGGGGAGAAGGTTTTAAAGGAAAAAATAAAGAAAGCTGTGCATGCATATATATTTCCTTGTGTTGCATCAATAGAAAAACACATAACATGGCAATATGTAATTACTTTAAAAACATTTCTTTTTTTTTTTACCATACATTTATTAAGTGCCTCTTGTTTTGTCAGTTCTACTGTGAATTCAAAGTTCCAAATGGCCAACTGTAAAAGAGCTAAAAATCAAATGGGTTAGGCAGATCAGTGGCTATAATTTACAGTGTTGGTGAGGTCGATGCATAGGTCAGCCCAGAGTGCTGTGGGAGCGTGGAGAATAATGTTTGTCTGTTTTAATTCTGTCTTTTAGTTTCCCTTAAAAACAAAACAAAAAAGTAAAAAACCACAATAGTAAAAACCTTTGAGTAATAGGGTTCTCTTCAATTCATGAATTTGTATCATTCATATTTCTTACCTTGCATTCTGTCACCATTATGGCCTTTTCAAGATGGGCTTATGTCCTGTTGCTGGCACTGTAGCAGTTCAGTAAATAGTTGGTGGAGCTATTTTCACTGTTCTCTCATGAGCCTGGAAGTGTGGTTATCAGGTAGTTCCTGAACTGTAGAGCTACTGGGAAGAGAATAGAGTATTGGCAACATCAGTAAAGCAGTGCCACATTGTAAAAATTGCTCCATTGTGTAACTTTGTTTAACTTGGTACATTCAAACTTTGTTCTAGACTCTGGTTAAAGGTGGGCCAGATTTCAACCTTCTAATAATTATAAGAAAAGAAAGCTTCAGAAGTGAAAGCAATTCTATTAACAGCATACCTTGGTAACAGAAGATACTTTTTCTTGCTAAGGTGTCCTCAAAATGTCTTTCTCTTTCTTTTTTCTTTGGCAGCAGGGATAGGGTGGATAGATGGGTAGAGAAGGAAAGAGTCAGAAGTGTTTGAAGATTCTTTGTAGAGTCTTGATTATCTGAAGTCTGAGCAGTCTTGAGTGCTCGTCATATAGCTGTAGGCTTTTTTTAATTGCCTACTGTGTGCGCCAGTGCCCTAGTATACAGAGGATGAACATGACATGGTCCCTTCTCTGTGACTGTGTTTTTCATTTTTTAAGTAGAATTGTGAGTTAATAATACAGGTGGTGGTTGTTTCATTTAGTAATTTGAGCCATGACACTTGTTGGACACGTTTCTTTGACATTGCTTACCTCTTTTCTTTCTGTTTACACTCTAGGAAAGTGGTCTCCAGCAGGAATTTTTAGAAAGGTATATTTGCATGTAATTTGGGTACCTACAATGATTACATTGTTTTCTTACAATGTTTTCAAGTACAGAAGTTCTTCAAAGACACACAGACAAAAAAGAATGTTGAGAGTATAGGAGATCATTGGACAAGTTTACCATAAAAGGCCTCCTAACCACAGATTGGGAGAATTTGTCATTATTTATATTGACCATGAAACTAGTTTTCAGGCATTCTTAATTCCATACACTCAGAAGTAGATTATCTTTATTTAGATTGGAATTGTACTCCTTCTGCAGATAGAAAGGTGGGTAACTTGGTTCTGAAGTCAGGAATTTCCATAAGAAAAGACTGTTGGTTTTGTTTTTTTTTTTTAAGGTTGCTCTGATCTTTCACTGTATTTTTTTTTATAAGAAGTTAAAGTACTTTATTTTGGATTGTGTACAGTAATCTCTAGGTGACGTTAAATCACTTAACACAGACTCTCAAAGTTCTTTAGTAACAAATGAGTGGTTGTAAATTGAGTAGTTTCTACTTAATGATTGCCGAATTGAGATTCTATGGTAAATGGTGCTCTTGGTAGGACCATACTGATATGTTTATTCTGTGGCTGGATGCAAAGTCCTTGAGCCTCAGTCAAGTTACTGTGCTAATGAAGATCTCTTCTCATAAAAAGGACAAGGTTTGACCCAACAAACAATTCATTATTCAGCATGTCAAATGATTTTTTTTAAACTTGAAAACATTTCTAGAGACTTCACATGTCCAGTTTTAAGAAGTTAACATGATACCATGAAAATTTAGATTATTTTTATTTTCTTTCAAAGAATTTCTTAACAATGCTACTCTGACACTGAGAACTTTCATATTTTGAAAAAAAATGCAACCTTTTTTGTACTTCTGATAACAAGTTTTTCTATTATTTATCCTATAACAGAGCTTACTATTTAAAAATCTTACAGTCTCTCAAACATGTTTTCTCTTGCATGCCAAAGTATTGCCAATTTTTGTTTCATTACCTATAGATCAGTAACCCAGATATGCTTTTACTTGGCTTTAGATTTCTACAATTTTTTTTTTCTTCCATAAATTGAAATCAAGCAAATGGCCCAGGAGTTCTTTTCCTCATAGTCAATTTTACTGAACAGGTAACACTTGCTCAGATTTAGCTTCCATCTCCAGTACTAGAGGAAATCTGTCTGCCTATACATAGTCCCAGTGATTTCCCTCTAATGGCCCTGTCACTGTCCTCCTTACCACGTGGCAACATTTGACCAAGAGGACAACTTTTCTGGTTCTTCCTTTCATTTGGCTTTCTTGATGTGATTCTACCTGGTTCTCCATCTTCTAGTCGAACCACTTCCTTTCTTGGTCCTTCATTAACTCACAGTCTTTTTGCCCCTTAAATGTGGTGTTTGCCATGGCCCTGTCCAGAATCTTATTCTCATTATACTCTTTCCCTGTGCATTTTGATCTGCTTTAACACCTCCATGTGAGTGACTTGCAAATTTATCTTTAAAAAAAAACACGCATTAAGCCTAGCTGGTGTGGTTCAGTGGTTGAGCGTGGACCTATGAACCAGGAGGTCACGGTTCAATTCCCGATCAGGGTTGCAGGTTCGATTCCCCAGAGGGGGGCGTGCAGGAGGCAGCTGGTCAATGATTCTCTCTCTTCATTGATGTTTCTATCTCTCTCTCCCTCTCCCTTCCTCTCTGAAATCAACAAAAATATATTTCAAAAACACACGTTAACAATATAATATAATATAATTCTTGTTTTATTTTCACAAATACAACTATACATTCACATTTAGAAAATAAAAAGTACATATACTAATTATAAAAAACCTGGGACCAAATTAATTATAAAGAAGATAAAATATTTTATCTGTTCCAGGGAGAACTATAATCTGATGTATTTCCTTTCAGTCTTTTTTTTCTTTGACGCACAAACATACACACACTCACAAACATACAGCTAATTGGGTTCATACTATTACAGTAGATACAGTTTTGTATCTGCTTTTTTATTTACATTATGTCATAGTTTTTTATGGCATAAAAATCATTTGAAAAAAATTTAGTGGATGTTTAATACCATATTGCATTGATGTTGCATAATTTACCTGTGCACTTGGGTGTTTTGATTGTTACATTATTAATAAGTGAAAAAATTTGAGGATAAGTTTATGCATAAATCTTTGTACAAATCACTCATTATTTCCTTAGGTTAGATTCCCAGAAGTTGAATTACTGTGTCAAATGGCATGAAAATTTAAAAATACTAAACCTCCTGCCAAATTGCTTTTCATGAACACTAAGCTAATTAACATTCTCACCTGCAGTGATTGTGAGTGCCCATCATATTGCATTCTTTATAACATTGAATATTATTTTTTAATCTTTACTAATTTGATAAGCAAGAGTTATTTAACTTGTATTTCTTTATTGGTGAGAGTGAACACTCTTCATACATTCATTTCAATTTCTTCTTCTGTGAATTGTAATTTGTTTAATTCATTCCCATTTTTATTTGGGCCTTAACATTATAATTATGTTGTTTTTCTGTCTGGGGTTCTTTCATTTATTTGGGGGAAGAGAGTAGAAGTTTGTATTATTGAGTAAGTGGAATGACAAAGTAGAAAGTGTACAAGAAGTGTAAATTGTGGTGTTTTAAATGCCCATTGCTTTGAGAAGCCAGAGCTTGTGATGGCTGAAGCAGCACTAAAAACAGAAAGGGTACTGGCTGGCTTAAGAGTCAGGATTCCCAACTTGGTGTTGGAAACTAACCACCTAGGTTATCCTGAGTAAATCATTCATCCTCTCTGAGCTTCATCTGTAAAGTGAGAAGGTTGGGCTCTTGATCGCAAAGTCTGTACAACATGGATGACTTTTGATCACTGCTCACTGTATATTCTGAAATTATTTTATCTGCCATTCCTAATCTTCATCCATTTTAAATATAACAGAACCTGAGGAAAGACTGGGTACAGCAAAGGCAGTTTTCACAGGGGTAGCAAGGCTTAATGGAGCCTGGTGGCAATTTAATGGTTTGCGCCCACTGGACAATAGAAGTTGCATAGATTGACACTTGGCAACTTGATAAAGTAAGTCTGAAAAGCCCTGCTGATCTATGCCACAAAGCACCATCATCTCTAGTGAATGTAAAGCAAGTCTTATATTATGATAAAAGGTTTACGTTGCCATGCCAAGTTATTTAACAACTTTCACTATTTTGTAGGGAAATTATTTTTAGTGTTTTTCCTTGTGATATGTGTATAAGCTCTTCATTTTAAGAATATCACTTCTTTTGTTTAACTAGACAATTGTCTTTTAGTTTTATACATGATTTATTATTACTTATCTATAGATCTTTTTCTTTGGGATTCTTTTCTTGCTTTCATGCTTAAAAGTCTTTTGTCATCCAGAGGTGGATTAAGTATTCACTTCAATTTGCTTCTAATTTTTATGGTTTTACTTTTTTTTAAATATATGTTATTGGTTTTTTACAGAGAGGAAGGGAGAGGGATAGAGAGTCAGAAACATCGATGAGAGAGAAACATCTATCAGCTGTCTCCTGCACACCTCCCACTGGGGATGTGTCCGCAACCAAGGTACATGCCCTTGACCGGAATCGAACCTGGGACCTTTCAGTCTGCAGGCCGACGCTCTATCCACTGAGCCAAACCGGTCAGGGCTATGGTTTTACTTTTTATATTTAACTAGAGGCCCAGTGCATGAAATCTGTGCACTGGTAGTGTCCCTAGCGGCTGCTGGTCAGGGCCTCCCTCCCTTTCCCCGGCCAGCCTCACCCCCTGGTCGAACTCTCAGGCGAACTCCCGGTCGAGGGGACAATTTGCATATTATGCTTTTATTATATAGAATTATATAGGATTTTTTAATTTTTCTTTTTTACTTTGGAATACCAAACCAGTATGTTTAGTGCCTTTGCATATCTCTGAGCTTCAGATCCATATTTCCAACTACCTGGTAGACCATGTGGGTAATCCTTATATACCAGGCACCTGCATCCACCTAGTTTCCCTAAGGAAAAGGACTGAAGTGTTCCTTTTCTCCTCCCACATTTAATCACTAACATTGGTTTATTCTACCCCAACAGTGATAATGCCTCAATGCCTCTTTCATGTCTTCTAATTCAGATTCCCCTTTTTTACTAAAGTTGCTGAGCATCTTTAGAGTTGGCTTCAGTTTTGCTTTTTCAGTCATTAAAAAAAAAAAAAATAGAACACTGATTTTCAAAGTATGGTTTCCTCAATTACATGTTTCAGAATCACCTGGAGTGTTGGTTAAAGAGCTAGTAGATTCCCAGGTCCTACAGAAATCTACAAATCAATATATCTGGGGAATAGAAGTACCTGAAGAGATTAATTCACACACTTAAGGGGAACCAGTGCCCAAGTCAAGTCAGTAAGTTTCTCTGCATGCCACTCAAGACCCCCCACTCCCATACCCTGGCAGCCTATTTTTCCCGGCTTATCTCCCACATCACTACCCACCCACCTGGCACTGTAGTTACACAATGATTCCTGGTTTCCTGGACCCACCCAGTCTTTTCCTGCCTCTGTGCCTTTGCTCATGCAGTTCCCACAGCCTTATGCTCCTCCCCCAACTCCTGCTAAAATCCTTTTCCTGAAGAGCTCAAATAAAATACCAATTTAAAGAAAAAAAGCCTTTTCTAATTTTTCTTAGTTGAATCAGTGGCTCCCTGCTTAGTCTTCACTTAGCACTTTATGTTTACTTCTTTTTTTACCTTAATGCTGTCACTATTTATGAATTATTGCTTCCTTAAAAGATTATAAGCCTTCTAAGTAAGAACCTTGCCTCTTCATTTCATAGCTATTATTCATATAATAAGCAATTAAATACTCAGTACATGAAATATATCTCATCTTGCAAATATTATTATGTAACAATATGTTCAGCTTCATATCACACTTAGAATAAAATTGAAATATTAACCATTCATTTCTGTCTGTCCCGTGTTGCTCAGGTTGAATGTCAACCTATGAACCAGGAGGTCACGGTTTGATTCCCTGTGAGGGCACATACCTGGATTTCGAGCTCTTTCCCCATTAAGGGGAAGAACCAATGATTCTTTCTGATCATTGATGTCTCTTTCTCTCCCTCTCCCTTTCTCTCTGAAAACAATAAAAATATTTTTGAAATATCTTAACCATTGCTTATAAATCCTATTCAATCCAGCTTTCATTCATCTCTGTGATCACCTCACTTCTTATTCACTCACTAGCTGTATTTTTCCTGCCTCGGGGCCTTTACCTCTGCCTGGAAAAGTCCCCCATCTCTTCTCCTCACCTGGTTGGCTGCCTCTTTCCTCCCCATCATTCAGGTTTCACTCAAATGTCATTTACTCAAAGAGGCCTTCCCTGACCACTATCTAAAACATCTGCCCCCTTCCCTACCACCACTCCAGTTACTCTTTGTCTTTCTTCACAGCATTAGTCACAGTATGTGATTATCCTGCTTCCACAGTAAAATGGAAGCTACATGAGAGTAGAGACCTTGTCTGTCACTTTTAAGGTTGTATTTTTAACAAATCTGCTTGACAAGTGGTTAAATGCTCAATAAATACTTGTTGAATAAATTAATAAGGCTTGAAGATAGACTTTTCACTATAACAATTCTTGTTTTGGTTCACAATCCAAAGCTTTGTTGTTGTTGTTTTAATGGACAAGAGCTGAGGTAGTTCCCCATGAGGGTTCAAATCAGGTAGCAGTCTCTGAGGACTTCTGAAGGTAGCAGGACAAAGGTTTGGATATTGTGATAGGCAGGGCTCAGTTCCATCTGAGTGCAGGTTTTCCAAGGTGTTCCCAGGATCCAGGCCACTGTTTTATTACCTGTCAGCCTCTCCTTCCAGAATTATTACTGCTAGCCAATACTATATTTTTAAAATTTATTTCAGAAAGGGGAAGGAAGAAGGAGAGAGATAGAAACATCAATGATGAAAGAGAATCATTCTGCATGCCCCCTTCTGGGATCGGGCCTGCAACCTGGGCATGAGCCCTTGACCATACTCAAACCTGGGACCCTTCAGTCCACAGGCTGATGCTCTATCCACTGAGCCAAACCAGCTAGGGCCAGTACTAGTCTTTTAACACTCATTACATTTTTTTTTATATATATTTTATTGGTATTTTGCAGAGAGGAAAGGAGAGGGATAGAAAGCTAGAAACATTGATGAGAGAGAAACATCGATCAGCTGCCTCCTGCACACCCCCCACTGGGGATGTGCCCGCAACGAAGGTACATGCCCTTGACCAGAATCGAACCCGGGACCCTTCAGTCCGCAGGCCGACGCTCTATCCACTGAGCCAAACCGGTTTCGGCACACTCATTACATTTTTAAAAGCAAGTATAGCAAAACTAGAATCCAACTGACTAGAATCTTCAAGCATCCAGAAGTTTTCTTCTGCTTTCCTTCTCTAGATGAAAAATAAGGAAGCCACAGAAAATCTTCAAGGAAAGTATATTTTCATTATACTTACTATACACCCTGAAATAGGACAGTGTATTGATTGGAAGGACAGTCAATAACAACTTTAAACAAGGGGTTCTTGTTAACAACTAGTTGAGCCAGACAATGTAACTAACCAGTTCTAATATCTTCCTATTTCTCTCCATTGGGTAACCTTATTTTTTAATTCCATTTTTTCTTGAAACTGAACAAAAATTTTATTTAAAATAATAATAGCAATTTATGATCTTTCAAAATACTTTTACTTTTACCCTCTAATTTAATCCTCATAGCCATGTGAATTATTTTCTGTTTTTTAGATGAAGAACCTGAGACCAAAAGAAATTGATTTCCCATGCCAACTAAAAGGTCCCTCAATAAATCTCTCCCAAAAGCTTTTTTAAACAGCACCATAATTTGATGTAATTTTAGAAGGTAAACATTAAAATTTAATTAAAACACTAACATTAATATGTTTGTAACCAGTCCTCATTAAGAAATAAGATCCATAGCATCAGTTAAGATTAGCAGAATTTTATCACTTCTGTGGCTGTGTGATTGGTAATTCTTTATGTGAACAGCTTTGGTTGCCCTTGTCCTTGATTAAAGCATTGTTCCGTGTTAGCTTCTCAGGTTTTTTTTCAGAAAGGGAAGATTAGAGAACTTGCCTAGAGAAGAGTCACTTTTCAGTAAACCCATTTTAATTCTCCTGCTTAGGGATTGGTTAAATTGATCTGAGTTGGCTTTTCAGATTGAGCAATACCTGAAAAAAACACACCATCTAAAATTTCAGATAAGAAGAATGGAAGCCAGGCCCTTCCTGGAAATGGCCAGGAGTGAAACTAAGAAGCCCTGTATTTGGAGAAATCTTGCTTAATTATTAAGGACAAAGGACTGTATAAGGAGGGATATCTTTAACGGAAGCAGCCTTCTTAAAATAATTGTTTATATTTCTTCTGCTTTGACATTGTGAAGAAGACTCCTTTCATTATCCACTTTGTCTTAATTAAGCATGTAATTGGCAAGACCTGTGAGCGTATAGGCAGATATTCAATTATGTAGGTGGGCCTTTGTCAAGATATATGGCAACTGAGAACTAGCATATTACTGTTTTTCATTTGTATAACATATTTATTGAGCCCCTACACGGTTCTGGGCACTGACATTTGATGCACCTAATGATGAAGTATGGAATGGTACAAAGGTTAAAGGAGAAACAGGCTGTTCAGAGTAAACCTATGCTTTTGTGGCCTTGGTCAACTCTAAATTTCCACATTCTTTTTCCAGTTAACTATGCTTTTCTCTACTTTTCCCCTTAAGGGTTACTATCAAAATTATCTGTTTTTCTACTTTCTGAAAGAGATTTTACTTACTATGTATGAAAAAAACCCTTACTCACTTGGATTATGTTGCCCTTACCATGAGTTAATTATCAACTGGGTGGAAGGGAAGGAGAACTAAGTGAATATATAACAAATTAGATTTGAGAGAGAGAGTTAGAATTAAACTTGGATTAGATCTAGTAATTTCTTAATTTAAAGAAAAAAAAGATATGATTCTTTATGACCTAAAAATTTTAAACCAAAGTCAGTTTTTAAAGGCTGCAACTGGAGGTTATTCTTTTAACTATCTAAGTAAGATATATGAAGATTACCATGGTGCTCTTCCTCCCGGGAGCTTGCTGGTGCCTCTCCCTGCTTTCTCCCCCTCCCCTGCCCCAGGCACATTACCATTAGCTTCCTCACTCCCAAGCTCCAAGGGCCCTCCCTTTACCTCTATAATTTGTTTCCTAAACCTATTTCTTCTAGAAATTACTTTATCTACCTCTGTAATTTACCCAATAAATGTTCTCTTACAACAACAAAAAAGATTACCACATTTTTGTAAAAAACTAATTTGGGTTTCAAAAGCACCAGAGGATACTCAAGTGAATGAATAAAGTAAGAGAAGCCATGTAAGGTGATCCTTATATCATTTTCAACTTAAGAGTTTTTACAAAGGTGTTGAGAACACCTAAAATTTGGCCCTTACAAGGTATAATTTGACAGATTTAGATGTTTTGGTGCAGAGAAATGGTGTCAGGGTTTGGAGCAGATCTGGAGTTCCTGGTACTCACTATCAGTTTCTCAAAGTATTAGAGATATTGTCTCTTAAATTTCAGATTTAACAAAAATAAGTTGATCCTGAAATGCATTGTACAGTAGAACTTTATTCTCTGTGCTGGAGATCATTTTGTTTCTATGCCAGCCTCCTAAAAAATGAGTAAGAGATAACATTTATTTAACCTCTCTAGATCTCAGTTTCTAGATATGTAAAATGGGACCATGATATTCTGAGTGTGTTACTGAGTGTGAGGATTAATACCTTTATATATACAAAACAATTAAAACAGTATCTGACATATGGTAAGTGTTCCATAAATGTTAGCTACTTTTATTGTCATAATCGTTATTATTAAGCACATATTTTAGCACTGAGCTAAAAGAACACTTTATTTTTTAAAAATATTTTGTGCCAAGGCCGGTTTGGCTCAGTGGATGGAGCGTCGGCCTGCGGACTGAGGGGTCCCGGGTTTGATTCCGGTCGGGGGCATGTGCCTTGGTTGCGGGCACATCTCCAGTGGGAGGTGTGCAGGAGGCGGCTGATCGATGTTTCTCTCTCGTCGATGTTTCTGGCTCTCTGTCCCTCTCCCTTCCTCTCTGTGGAATATCAATAAAATATATTTAAAAAAATTCTTTAAAAAAAAAAATTTTGTATTGATTTCAGAGAGGAAAAGAGAGGGAGAGATGGAAACATCAATGATGAGAGGGAATCATTGATCAGCTGTTTCCTGCATGACCCCCCCCACCTCAACCCACCCCCGCCCCCCACACACTGGGGATTGAGCCCACAACCTGGGCATGTGCCTTGACCGGGAACTGTGACGTTCAACCACTGAGCCACACCGGGCGGGCTAAGAGAACATTTCAGAGATGATGAGGCTGAGGCTTTTTTCCTACTGTTACCTAATAAGTAAGTGGTAGGCCGAAGATGTAGGCCTGAGCTGAAAGGAACCTGGGCAGAGCTGGCCTAGATATGAAGCATTACCATTTCTAGTTTCCTTTTCTTTTTTGGAGTCTTTTTTGTGAGTTTATTTGAGCCAAACTGTCAAAGTTGCCAGGAAGCAAAATCTCAATGGATTGAGATAATGCTCCCACCATTCCTACTTTTGAGATACTTAGGACGATAAGACTGGCCCAGACTACCCTCAGGTTCTGGGAAGATGTTAGCACTAAGTTGTTAGAGCATGGACATTAGGATCTCTTAGACTGTTTCAAATGCTGGATCTGCCTCTTACTAGCTGTGTGACCTTGAGCAATCTATTTAACCTCTGAGCCTCGATTTCTCCTGTAACATGAGAACAATAATATTTGTTTCATGGTATCATAGGATTAAGTGAATAAGATCAGCTGGAATGAATCACCTTGCATAAGACATGTACTCAATAACTGATCCCCAGGCTTATGCTAAGGTGGCCCAAACTTTTGCTTGATTCTGACACAGTCCATCTAGATGGTGGGTGATTACGATCTGTGTCTGCCTCCCTGCTCTGGCCTAATAACTCTGGGATCAAGCCAAAACTAAACTCTCAAATCTGTTTTTACATGGGAATGTAGGGGACCCTTTTCAGAAAAATTAGAAGTGTTTGGACTCCACATGAGATATTCACATTGTAAATATAATCCTGATATTCAGAGAACCCTCCCTTCACACATACCCCCCCCCCCCAACTGAGAGGCATTAGACTGGCCAGTTGAGGGTAGCAGCTGGAGCACAACCCCAAACAGTGATCTCAATGCCTGGATTGTCATGCGGTGTCAGTCAGACTTCTCCGAGGACTGTGCTCTAGTGGGAATGTTAATGAGCAGTCAAGGGGTAGATGTCCTACAAAAGGGAACTCTACAGAAACGAGGATCTCATCTGTATAGCCAAGCAACAATTCTATGTAGAAAGAATATTAATGAGATCTGGATAGGAATCAGACACCAGGAAAGGACAGCTGCTGTGAGAGGCAATTTGAATTGTACAATGAATTACACATGATATTCAGAAAGTCCTTGTGCAATTTTAAAAAGTAATTAAGTTGTAGAGATAATAAACAATTTATAATCGAAAAGTAAATGTATTGAGTGGCCAATACACATTTGAAAATATACTCAACCTCCCCCATGATTAAAGGAATGAAAACTAAAACAATCATGTATTATTTTTCCCACATCTAGCAGATTGGAAAAAATTAAAAATGTTTAATAATGCTTAATATTGACAAGGATGTGGTGAATCAGCTTTCTCTTTTAGCTGATGGTTCAAATATAAATTGATGCAAAAATATATATAAACTCAAGCAACTTTTTTGGAGAAACGTTTGGGAATGTCTATTAAAATTTTAATGCATAGGCCTTTTGAACTACAAATGCTGCTTCTAGGAATTTATACCATAGATGCACATCTCCAAGTAGGCAATAGCAGAGGCATGTTCGTTACAGCCTTGCTCTCAATAATGAAGAACCTAAAGCTACCTAAATGTTCATTGACAGGGTCCTGGTTAAATAAGACTATTTTGGAGTGAAATAATAAGTGGTCCTGAAAGGTTGGAGTAGATCTGTATGTCCTGATGTGGGAAGATGTCCAAGGGGAAATAAATAATGGCTATAAAGCACATTAACATAAAACCATTGTCATTTTTTTAATGTGTGTTTGTGCATGATGTGTGTTAGTATCTCTGTGCCTGAGTTTTCTCATTTGTAAAATTAGCATCATAATAATATCCACCTCATGACTTATTGTGAAGATAAAATGAGATACAATATGTAGAATGTTTAGAACAGAGACTGACACATAGAGATATGTGTTTATTATTATTATTATTATTACTACCACAAATAAGCAATATTAGGAAGCTTATATTCCAAAGTGTGACAGAGGTTATCTTTGGGAAGTAGAATGGGCTTGGGGGAAGGGGTGGACAAGAGCAGGCAGACTTCTATTTCTTATTTCTTTTATTGATTTTTTTTTATAGACAGAGGAAAGGAGAGGGAGAGAGAGAAAAACATCAATGAGAGAGAATCACCTATTAGCTGCCTCTTGCACACCCCCTACTGGGGATCAATCTCACATCTGGGGCATGTGCCCTGCCAGGTTATCAAACTGGCAACCTCTTGGTGCATGTGTCACCACTCCACCAACTGAGCCACACCTGTCAGATCAGATTTCTATTTCTTTTCTTTTCTTTCTTTCTTTTTTAAATTCTAACCCGAGGATATTTTTCCATTGATTTTTAGAGAGTGGGAGAGAGAGGGAAAGACAGAGAGAAGTAGCAATGTGAGAGAAACATATCAATTGATTGCCTCCTACACGAACCTTCCCCCCCCCCCCCCCCCCCCCCGCAACCAGGGCTCAGGCCAGGGAGGAGCCTGCAGGCGAGGTACATGCCCCTTGACAGGAATGGAACCTGGGACCCTTCGGTCCATAGGCCAATGCTCTATTCAAACCAGCTGGGGCCAAACCAGCTAGGGCCAGACTTCTATTCCTTATTGCTTATGATAAGCAGACCCATCTCTTGATCAATCATTCTGACTAAGGAAGTTACTGAAGAAAATGACAGCTCTGGTTTGGAGTGCTTGTTGAGACTTCTGGAGGAAGAGAGGTCCCCAAAGGAAAGGAGGAGGGTGAAGGAAGGTGGGGCTGTGGGGAGAAAGGCGGGATGCTAATGGATCTCACCTTGGCTGCTGAAACTCTTTTGAAAACCACTAACATAATTAAAGATTAAAATTTTTTAATTGTGCAAGAACCTTATAAAGGCCCAACAATTATATCTGGACTTACCCTTTTTGCAATTTAATAAAATTTTTACTAACACAGTGATTTATGTTTAATTTGACTTTTGAATTAAAACTACAAAAAGTAATTGCTCAAAGTGGCCAGAACAAACATTTAAAAAGAGGTAGTTTTTCTAATAATTATAAAATTAAAAATTTAATGGTTTAAAGAGACCCATGTCATAATTTTTCAAGTTTCATCCAATACTGTGGCATGTATCAGTATTTCACTTCTGTGGCATGTATCAGTATTTCACTTCTTTTCTTTTTTTTAAATATATTTCTTTATTGATTTCAGAGAGGAAGGAAGAGATAGAGAGAGATAGAAACATCAATGATGAGAGAGAATCATCGATTGACTCTCTTCTGCACGCCCCCCACTGGGGACCGAGCGCGCAACCCGGGCATGTGTCCTTAGCCAGAATCAAACCTGGGACCCTTCAGTCCGCAGGCCGATGCTCTATCCACTGAGCCAAACTGGCTAGGGCAGTATTTCACTTCTTTTCATGGCCAAATAATATATGTACCTTTATATGGATAGACCACATTTTGTTTATCCACTAATCAGTTGATGAACATTTGGAATGTTTCCACTTTGGGGCCATTGTGAATAATACTTTATGAACATCCTTGTACAAGTTTTTATATGGACATGTGTTTTTATTTGTTCTCTTGAAGATACAACATATGTTCTCTTGAAGATACAACACCCCCCACCACCACATATATCTAGGAGTGGAAATGTTGAGTCATTTGATAATTACATGTTTAACGTTTTGAGGAAATACCAACTATTTTCCAAAGCAACCGCACCACTTTACATTCCCATCAGCAGCATATGAGGGTTTCAGTTTCATCCTCACCAACACTTGTCAAGCAATATTTTTCTTTTCAAACAATAATTCTTAACCACATCCCACAATAAAAAAAATTAACATTCTTACCCAGTTTATATACACACACACATAAACAAAAGCTTTATAAAAGAATACCTATACTATGTGTGATGCATTCTGACATTTTCTATTTTCATTCTAGTCTTTTTCATTAACGCAAACAAATAAACATGTTAGTTCTGTCCCACTGAACTGATTTCACAACTCACTAATTTTGTGACCTGCTACTAGAAAAACTCCAGGCTATTTTACTAGTATCCCTTTAATTTTACACAAAGAGGAAATTAAGGCCCTGGGCAGTGGCAGCTCGTCCCAGGCTAACCCCCTGAACCTGTCTCCAAGGCCCCCTATTCTCTGACTTTCCAGTGAGCCACGGCAGCCCAGCCTAGGCTCCCCTGTTGCTCTTCTATGCCCTAAGTGTGTTTTTGCTTTGGTCAAACAAGTTCTTGCTTACTTTCCTACACGCACACACACAAAGATTGCCGGTTCGATTCCGGTCTGGGCACATGCCCACGTTGCTGATCAATCAATCTCTCTCTCTCTCTCTCTCTCTCTCTCTTTCTCTCTCTCTCTCTTTCTCTCTTTCTCTCTCAACCACTCTCACTTCCCCCCTCTCTCCCTCTCCCTTTAAAATCAATAATAATAAAAATCTTTTATTTCAGTGTTTTTCAATGTGTGATGGGTATACCTACAATGCTACAATCACTTCAAGGTTCTTGTTAAAATGTGGTCTACCTAGGCCCTCCTCCAGACCAAATGAATTAGAATTGTGGGATGAGACCTGGAAGTCAGTATGTTAAACTTCCTAGGTGATTCTTATATACACTCAAGGTTGTGACCTACTGAATTAATTTTCCTTCTTTTATTTCTCACATTAGCTCCTTTTTTTGGGTTCTAGAATTATTATTTGGCGTTGTTACCTGAAAAGCCAATAGTTATTTGAAAGAATTAGCATTTGTAAGAAAATACCTGTATTGCACTGGCTGGAGTTGCTAAGTGGTTAGCAGCCTTGGGCAAACTACGGCCCGCAGGCCGGATCCGGCTGTTCTATCCGGTTCTCTTGCTCTCCCCTCCCGCTCCTTTACTTTGAATTTATATTAGTTCACACAAACACTCCATCCATGCTTTTGTTCCGGCCCTCCGGTCCAGTTTAAGAACCCATTGTGGCCCTCGAGTCAAAAAGTTTGCCCACCCCTGGGTTAGAGCCTTAGCCCCTGCACCAAAGGGTCTAGAGTTTGATTCCTGGTCAAGGGCAAATACCTGGGTTGTGGGTTCGTTTCCTGCCCCTAGTTGGAGTGCATGTGAGAGGCAACCAGTCAATGTGTCTCTCTCACATCAATGTTTCTCTCTCTCTCTCTCTCTCTCTCTCAAAATCAATAAAAGTACATATGTTCGACCATGTGGCTCAATGGTTAAGTGTCAACCTGTGAACCAGGAGGTCACGGTTTGATTCCCAGTCAGGGCATGTGCTTGGATTGCAGGCTCAATCCCCAATAAGGGGCGTGCAGGAGGCAGTGGATCAATGATTCTCACTCATCATTGATGTTTCTATCTCTCTCTCCCTCTCTCTTCCTCTCTGAAATCAATAAAAATATACTTACTTATTTTTAAATATATTTTATTGATTTCAGAGAGGGAGGGAGAGGTAAAAATATATTTATGTTAAAATATATTTTTATATATTTCAGAGAGGAAGGGAGAGATAGAAACATCAATGATGAGCGAGTACTAGATCTATCCCAAACACTGATTACATTGTTGTTGTTTTTATTAATCCTCACCTGAAGACATGCTTATAGAGAGAAAAGGGGAAAGAGAAAAAGAGAGGAACATTGATGTGAGAGAGAAACATTGACTGATTGCCTTCCATATGCGCCCTGACCGGGGATCGAACCCACAGCCTAAGTATGTGCCCTGACCTGAATTGAACTGGCAATCTTTTGATATACAGGGCGACGTTCAACCAACTGAGCTACTCTGGCTGGTCCACATTGTATCTTTTTGGTGCATGGGACAATGCTCAACCAACAGAGCCACACCAGTCAGGGCTAGATCTAGCATGTTAGGAACTTAAGACGAACCTCCTAGAGCAGGCTCCAGGGGTCAGGGAAGGCATATGGAGGAAAGTGTCATCTAAGCTGGGACCTGTAGCATAAGACCATGGAGGAGAATGTAAGGAGAAAGGCCAGGGATCAAGAGAGATAAGTTGGGTGTGCCTAAAGATATGAGAAAAAGTGTATACAAAGTCCACATGTAAAAAAAAAATAAAAGAGTTGTGTGAAATACTACTTACTGATTAATAATAATGATGATAATATTAAAGATTTATTGAGCATTTATTAAGTGCTACGAGTATAGTACATACTTGTCATTTAGGAACTTGTGTGTGTGTTTTTTTTACATATATTTTTACTGATTTCAGAGAGGAAGTTCCTTGCCGAGACTGGGCAAGCAACTTCTTTTAATTCTCAAAACAATATTATGAGGTAGGTTCTTTTCCCCCAATTTAGAGAGTAGGAAACAGAGTGTAATAACTTGCCCAAGATCACACAACTACTGAGTGGTATGAGATTTGAACAGCTAGATTTAAACTCCAAGGCCTGTCCTCTTAGCCTCTATGCCATTCTCTCTGCACTGTGTCATGTGGTAGACATTATATATAGAATTTTTTTAAAAAATATATTTTATTGATTTTTTTATAGAGAGGAAGGGAGAGGGATAGAGAGTTAGAAACATCGATGGGAGAGAAACATCGATCAGCTGCCTCCTGCACACTCCCCACTGGGTATGTGCCTGCAACCAAGGTACATGCCCTTCACCGGAATCGAACCTGGGACCCTTCAGTCCGTAGGCCGACACTCTATCCACTGAGCCAAACCAGTTCAGGCTATATATAGAATTTTTGATAAGCCAAGGTAGTTGATGGTACATTTCTCAAGGAAGTGAATAAATTGCCTATGGTCAAAGGAATTGGAAAAGGGCAGAAAAAGAACCTGTAAGTCCTCTTTTTAACTTCAGACATTGTACACATTTTGTTATATCATACTGTCTTTTATGTTACATTGTTTTGTTTGATATAAGCAAAAATACATATGCCATTTCATCTTTTGAGAAAAATTATTTGTGTTTAAATAAACTTACTTTGAGGGGTAGAAGTAAAGGAGGAGGATACATATGATTCGGGCTGTGTCTTCATGGGACATAGGAAACTATCCAGCATGCAATGGAAATTCTAGGACTGGAAGTCAGGAAAGTTAGGACTTAAGATACAGCTTTGGGAATCATCTGGTGTAAGTGACCTTTGATGACTTGAGAGTGGCTGAGCTCACCCACAGAAAGGAGAGAAACTGACACTTGACTAATGCCTAGGAACAGGGGTGAGTGGAGGGCCAGAGAAGGGATTCAGTGAGAAAACTGAGAATGGTTTGAAAGATAGGAAAGGAATCAGAAGAGTTCCATTTAAGAAAAAAAACAAGGGAAAATAAAATTTCAAAAATGAGGAACTAATTAACAATTCAAATGGCAACAGAAAATGATAAAAACTGAGATATGGTCCTTGGATTTGAGTTAAGAGATCTTCAGGAGAATGTTAGTAGGATGGTAGGAGTAGAAGCCAGAGCCAAGTGGGCAGAGGGATGAATAGAAGATGAGGAAGTGGAAACAGTGAGTATCTGGAGATTAAGGTTTGGCTGTGTAGGTAGGAGTAAGGTGAGGAGGTAGTTTGAGCGGGGGAGGGGGGGAGGGGGAAGAGGGGGCTGGGAAGGTGAGGGGGTGGGGGGGGAGAAAGCTTAAGAGAAAAAGGGGTTATTTATTTCATCCATATATACAAATTTCAAATATGTATACACACATATCAGAAATGTGAGCGTGATTTTAGGGCAAAGTCAGAGATGGAGGTGAGACGAGGTTCTGGGAAGATAGAAGGGAAAGATCAGGGGCTCAGATGGATTGTCATAACGCTTATTTTTCTCCTGACATATAGGCAAGATAGGGGGAAAGATGATTCTACCCAAGTGTACTTTTTTTTTCCTTCTTCTTTTATCTTTGAGTGGTAAAGTGTGAATCACTACAGATGAATGTAAGTGCCAGGTGAAAGTTGCTCTGTTTCTTTGGTAAGCAGTTTCCAGAAGTGACATTGTTCTCATTTATACAATCTGTTCTTCATTATTATTCCTCTAAATCTTAGTGTTTTTTATGAACAAAATATCCTTAGAAGGAGAGGAAAAAAATGTTATTAAAGTGAATTTGCCTTGATGCAAACATCTATGTCCTTGTTGAGCCCTGGGAATTTGGTCATTGTTATAATTTTCCTATTGTCTGGGATACATGTTTCTACAGAGGCCTGGCTGAAGGTCTTCCAAGAACAGTAGCAATGATTATCCTAACATGCCTACAGACTTGTCTGTCACCATGTTCCTGGATAATAGAGCAGTGAGTCTTTTATGTATAGTATTTAAAGTTATTTAATGGTCCCATTTTTTTATATCACTTGAGTTTATCTCAGAGTTTAAATAAACTAAAATTACTAATCCACAGTTCTGAAAAAATGATATGTCCTTTCTTGACAATTAGTTTTGGACTGCATAAATAAGTATTTTTTTGTACTGATAGTGTTTTGGATAAAATTTAAATCTTCATGCAGTTTTATTCAAGACAAATTTATAGAGTTCCTTTTATTTATAAAGCAATATACCTGATACTAGAAGAGCAAGAGGTCCCTTGACCTCAAGAATCTTTCTTGATAAAAAAGATTGATAAAATTATAAGGCAAAGGAAATGACCTATGCCAGTGGTCGGCAAACTCATTAGTCAACAGAGCAGCAAACCGCGGCTCGCGAGCTGCAGTTTGCCAACCACTGACCTATGCTGATTGGGAATAGGTCAGGAGCAGTTCAGGAAAGGTTCTGCGAGAGGTAGTCTCTCACTTGAGTCTTGAAAGGCAAATAGATTGAGGAAGGGGTAGCATTCCAGCTGGAATGAAAAAAAAAAAAATACAGTGTATTAAGGGAGTAGATAATGGTAATGGCATAATTTTGGAATTCTAGATTTCTTTTTATGTCAAAATTCTATGGAGATAGGCTTCTCACTATCAGAGAAAGAAGTTACAAATAAATAAAAGGGAATATGTACTAGAATGAACCTTCTGGTGCTAGATTGGAGTCAAAAGTATCACTATAAATTTATAGTTTAAAAATATGTATACAGACAGGTAGATATAGAAATATAGATATGTATAGATACATAGGTTAATATACATATATATTTCCTGGTTCTGTCCCCTAGAAGCAGTGACATATCAGTAGTAATGAACACACCAGTACCCAGATCTTGGTTTCTCCAATAAAAGGAATCAGGCACTTTGGAGAAGTTGTTGATTCCAGGGCCGGGGCAGGGCAAATACAAGATAAGTCTGGAAGAGCTTATAGTGCTGGAAAGTGAAGAAATGCTCAAACAATAAAAAAATAAAATAAATTGGTAGTAATTGGAAAGGACACCAGGGCCAAGCTGAAAGAGCTCCAAATGGCCAAAGGTGGAACAATTTGAGCAAGAAAATAATTCAGGGAACAAAGTCTGTAGTTTAGTTAATGGTATTGTACCAATGTTTATTTTTTACTTTTGTTAATTATATTGTGGTAATGTAAGATAAAGCTAGGTGAAAACTATATGGGAACGCCCGAGGATATTTTTCCATTGCTTTTCAGAAGAGTGGAAGAAAGAGAGGGAGTGAGGGGGAGAGAAAGGAAGAAAGAGAGAGAGAGAGAGAGAGAGAGAGAGCTGTGAGAGAGACACATTGACTGGTTGCCTCCCACATGCACCAACCTGCCCCAGAGTACTTGCCCTTGACTAGGAATCGAACCCATGACTCTTTGGTGCCAGGGCCAATGCTCTAACCATTGAGAACACTGCCAGGCTATATGAGAACTTTTTAAAAAATATGTTTTTTATTGCCCTAGCTGGTTTGGCTCAATGGATAGAGCATTGGCCCACGGACTGAAGGGTCCTGAGTTTGATTGCGGTCAAGGACATGTACCTCAGTTGCAGGCTCCATCCCCCTTGTGGGGTCCATGTGGGAGGCAACCAATCCGTGTGTCTCTCTCACATTGATGTTTTTCTTTCTCTCTCTGTCTGTTCCACTCTCTCTGAAATCAATGGAAAAATATCCTCAGGTGAGGATTAACAAAAAAAAAATAATAAAATAAATATATTTTTTTTATTGATTTCAGAGAGGAAGGAAGAGGGAGAGAGAGATAGAAACATCAATGTCCACACTCAACCACTGAGCAACACTGTCCGGGCTATCTGGGAACTTTTGTACTATCTTTGTAATTCTGAAAATCTAAAATGATTTCAAAATAAAATGTTTTTAAAAAGCTATTAGCTTCTAAAATTTTTTTCAAGTATGTGAATTTAATCACTACCTTTTATACAAAAATATAGCATTAGAAATAAATGTAGTTTATATTCTGGAAATAAAAACAAAACATTATGTGGGCATATATTTCACATTGCTTTTATTTAAAATTTCCCTTTGTGCCTTCAAGATTGTTAATGTTTTTTTCCTTTTAACTAGTTGCTCCCGTTTATCTGTTGACATCTAAACTGAAGAGTTTTTGGTTAGTAACAAAAAAAAACTTTAAAACTCTGCAATCTAAAAAACAAAAAACACTCTACAATCTATTTCTAAAAAAATAACATTTTCTCTGAACAAGTGAGTTTGTTGTACAATTGACCCTTGAACAATGCAGGCAAGGGTGAGGGAGCTGACCCCCATGCAGTCAAAAATCTGTGTAGTCAGGCTAGTGTGGTTCAGTTGATTGTTATCCCGTGCACCAGGAGGTCACCGGTTGCGTTTGCAGTTAGGGTACATGCCCAGATTATGGGCTCGATCCCCAGTAGGGGATGTGTAGGAGGCAGCTAACGGATGTTTCTCTCTCTCCTCTCCTTTCCTATCTCTGCAGTAAAAATAAATAAGAAAATTTGCCCTGGTTGGTGTGGCTCAGTTGGTTGGGTGTCATTCCGTTCAGCGAAGGGTTGCTGATTCAATTCCCAGTCAGGGTACATGTCCAGGTTGTGGGCATGCAAGAGGCAGCCAATCAATGTTTCACTCTCACATGAATGGATCTCTCTTTTTTCCTTTCCCTTCCTCTCTCTCTAAAAATCAGTAAAAAAAAAATATTTTTAAAAAAGTCTGTATAACTTTGTACTTTTGGACTCCCCTAAAACTTGACTGCTGTTAACCCGAAGTTTTACCAATAACATAAACTGTCAATTAACACATACTTAGTATGTTATATGTATTATCCTAATAAAAGAGTAATATGCAAATTGACCATCATTCCAACACACAAGATGGCTGCCCCCATGTGGTCAAAGATGGTTGCCCCAGTGTGGACACAAGATGGCCACCACAAGATGGCCAGCAGGGGAGGGCAGTTGGGAGGGACCAGGCCTGCAAGGGAGGGCAGTTTTGGGTGATCAGGCCAGTAGGGGAGGGCAGTTGGGAGGGACCAGGCCTGCGAGGGAGGGCATTTGGGGGTGATCAAGCCTGCAGGGGAGGGCAGTTAGGGGCAATCAGGCTGGCAGGGGAGCAGTTAGGCATCAATCAGGCTGGCAGGGGAGTGGTTTGGGGGTGATCAGGCTGGCAGGCAGGCGAGCAGTTGGGAGCCAGCAGTCCTGGATTGTCAGAGGGATGTCCGACTGCCCATTTAGGCCCGATCCTACCAGGGGTGGATCCCTCTAGATCTGTCCTGGTAGGATCGGGCCTAAACGGGCAGTCAGACATCCCTCTAGGGGTCCCAGATTGGAGAGGGCGCAGGCTGGGCTGAGGGACACCCCCGCCCATGCACGAATTTTGTGCACTGGGCCTCTAGTTTACTATATTCTTACAATACAGTAAGCTAGCGGGAAAAAAGTTATTAAGAATATGGACAAGAAAATGTTAATGGAATTTACTGAAAAAAAATCTGCATGTAAGTGGACCCGCACAGTTCAAACCCATATTGTTCAAAGGTCCACTGTACTTTGCTCTCTTTAATTTTTCAAGGCTATATTCAGGCAATAATGCCTCTTGCACAAGTAGCCATCTCAGGAGAGAGAGATAGAGAGACAGAGAGGGAGAAAGAGGACTTAGATTGGGCTTATAAGAACAGGATTCAGGAATTTATTAGTGGCGGCTCATTTGCTTTTGTCCCAGCCTGGTTTCTGGGAGCCAATTCATTAGGTTAGGTAAGCCTATATCAGAGTAGGTTTCCTGGAGCAGCTAGAGACCTCACTCTAAGCAATAGCTGAGGAAGCTGATACCTGGGGCCAAATATCCCAGTGAGTCATTGCCCAACCCTTAAACTTTCAAGGACCTTTGTTCAGAGATCTTTTTTTCCAGGCTCCACCTCACCTGTAGAATGTTTAGCTATTCTACCTCAACCTATCTAGTATGATAACAAAATAACAAAAAAAAAGAACTTGAACTGAGAATTAGAACTCTGGCTCTCATACTAACTACCTGGTGAGTTTGGGAAATTATTGGACCTTTATGTGGTTTAACTCCCTTACTGTAAAAAAAAAAGTGTGGGGGGGATTTAATTACTGATTTCTAAGCTGCTCTCTTGTAAAATTCTGCACATGTATCTAAAGTTAAAGACATCTTCCTTCATAGCAAACGATTCCCCATTCTATGTATCCCCTTTTTATTTGATATGCCATTGTCCTTATAGTCTCTGAGGCTAAAATCTTAGTTATTTTTGTTACATCTGTTTCCTTTAACTCTTGCACACAACTGTCAACCATTCCAGCAGTTCTTTGTTCACAGTCAAAGTGGTAATAGAATGCATATGACCTTAGAGGTTGGGTTTGGAGTCTTGTTCACATACAGAATGTCCAAAACTGCAGAGAATTTTTATAGAGTTTATTTAAGCCAAATTGATGACAATGCTGGGAAGCGAAATCTCAAATACTACAGAGAACAGTTTTGCAGTTTCTTTTTTTTTTCTTCAAATTCCAACTTCTATGCAAACTTTTATTATTGAAATTGACGTTTCTTTTATGCATTTGAAATTAAGAAGGGAGTGTAAGAAAGATTACATGAAGATGGGAGAAAGCTAAGTGGGGATTGGTTTATAGGTTAGTTAAGATTATATGCTTTCTTGAGGATGGTTACACCTTGGAGGAGTATTACTTCTGGCATTTCAAAGGGGTGCATGTGAACAATGAACAGGGTTTGCTCAAAAACCTTTCACTAAAGAAGTTACAGACCTGTCATATAATTACCCACCATGACCAGTCCAGTTAGGAATTTATGATCAGATCACCCTGTGAGGTTATCTTCCGAAGAACTCTTTTTTCGTCAACAGTCTGAAACACTGGATTCTGCTTGGGACATACACTGAGTGGCCAGATTATTATGATCTCTGAATACATAATAATCTGGCCAATCAGTGTATGTGTGTGTGTGTGTGTGTGTGTGTGTGTGTGTATGTGTGTGTGTGTATATATATATATATATATATATATATATATGTATATATATATATATATATACATACATATATATACACACACATATATATTAGAGGCCCGGTGCATGAATTCGTGCATGGGTGGGGTCCGGCCAGCCTAGCCAGGGGGAGGGGACATGGGTGGTTGGCTGGCCTGCTTGCTGGTCAAACTCCTGGTCGAGGGGACAATTTGCATATTAGCCTTTTATTATATAGGATATACACTGAGTGGCCAGATTATTATGCTTTCAGAGGTCATAATAATCTGGCCACTCAGTGTGTATATTAGCTATTTGACCTTAGGCAAATTATTCCACCTCAATGAAACACATTTTTGAAAATGGAAATCATACTCTAGGGTTGCGAAAGGATTAGTTGAATTAGTAAGTGACCAATAAGTGATAGCTGCTGTTACTATTTGTTTTGTAACTTTATTTATTTATTTCCATCACCATTTATCCCCTGCTGCTGTTATTATTTGTATATGGCAGTGGAAAAAATATTCAAGGATATTGTAGCAGCCCAGACTGAATACCTTCTTCTGAGTGGGTCTTTCAGGTGTTGGTACATGTCCTTTTCACTCTTAGCAGGATTTCTGGAATTAAGGAAGTTGTTCTAAAGTCTGAGAATAGGACCCTCATTTGAAAGTATGTGGGGGGAGATATCATACCGTTCTTTAATGTAAACCCATGAAAGCCAAGATAGTCACAATGGAGGGTATTTCAAGTGGGCCCAAGTATCTCTGATAGAACAAATGATTATTTCTGATGCTTATCATTCTTGGAAGATACTTGCCACTATATTCTCATTGAAAGATAGTTTGTCTGAGTTTGCAGCTCGGGGTTCAGAGATTTTGCTACCCAATTTTCTACCTTGGCTGAAAGATGATTTTAATCATGATTTGTTACTTGTAGTGGAAAGAAAATTGACTATGGAATCAAACAGAATATGGGTTTAATAGCTAAGTGATCATTATAAAGTTATTTAAACCTCTAAATCTCAGTTTCTTCATTATAAATATAAAATAATAAACCAATTTTGTAAAGTGGTTGTGAGGATTAAGTGAGATATGTACTTCCCAAAAGTAGATGTTTTAAAATGTTTATTTTCTTCCAAGAGTCTGATTTTTAACATTAGCCTTGATTTTTTAGCTTCCTGTCGTGTATCAGTAGTATTTGTATTCTGACATGTATATCTCAACATGTGTGAAACAAAATTCATCATTCTCCCTCTTCTTCCCATATTCACTCTCTCTGTTAATGGCAGCAACATTCAACATTATTCAAGTTTGATGGTGCCAGTTTTGATTCCTTCTTCTATCCTAAGTCCTTTTCTATTCTAAGAATGATCAATTCTCTTTCTTTCTTTTTTTTTTTTAATTCTCACCTGATGATATTCCTCACCCCCCCCCCTCATTATGTTGTAGAGAGAGTGGAAGGGAGGAAGGGAAAGAGGGAAAGAGAGAGAGAGAGAGAGAGAAACATTAACGTGAGAGAGACACATCAATTGGTTGTCTCCCACATGCACCCAGACCAGGGCCAGGGATTGAACCTGCCACTGAGATATGTGCCATTGATCAGAAATCGAACTTGCGACCTTTTGGTCCCCGGGTCGATGCTCTAACCACTGAGAAACTCAGCCAGGGCTCTCTTTCCACCTTTCTATTTCCACCTATTTTGATTTTAACCTTGATTACCTATCACTTAGACAGTTTTAGGATCTTCTTGACTAGTAATTTACACTCCCATCTTTTCCCCTCTTCTCAAACTACACACTGCTGCAGAATCATTTTTTAAAACATGGCTTTTGCCCTGGCCAGGTAGCTTAGTTAGTTGGAGCATCGTCCCCTACACCAAAAGATTGTAGGTTCAACTCCCAGTCAGGACACTTACCCCGAATGTGGGTTCGATCCACGATTGGGGCCAGTTCGAAGGCAATAGATCAAGATTTCTCTCACAGCCGAAACCGGTTTGGCTCAGTGGATAGAGCGTCGGCCTGCGGACTGAAGGGTCCCGGGTTCGATTCCGGTCAAGGGCATGTACCTTGGTTGCGGGCACATCCCCAGTGGGAGGTGTGCAGGAGGCAGCTGATCGATGTTTCTCTCTCATCGATGTTTCTAGCTCTCTATCCCTCTCCCTTCCTCTCTGTAAAATATCAATAAAATATATTTAAAAAAATTAAAAAAAAAGATTTCTCTCACACATCAATGTTTCTCTCTCTCTCTCTCTCTCTCTCTCTCTCTCTCTCTCTCTCTCTCTCTCTCTCTTTCTCAAATCAATAAAAAACATATCCTTGGGTGAGGATTAAAAAACAACTAAAAACAACAACAGCAACAACCCAAAAAGTCTCTTATTAGGGTGCTTACTTTTTCAGAAATGTTCTTTGTCCCACCACAGAGACTGAGGAATTCACTACAGAGTTCTTTTCTTACAAATGCACATAATGAGGCTCAGGGAAATTATTTTTTAATTTTCCAAAAAGATCATATCTGTGCTAGGGAGTGGCACCTTAAGATTACAAGACCTCAGCTCACTCACAGGCTAGTTCTCTCCACTATTGGAATATGGCCCAAACTCTAGCATAGTTTTCAAGCTCTTCCCATTCTATCTTTCCATAGCTTATCTTCAACTTCTAGTGCACCTAGAGTCTAACTCCATTGAAGTCTCCTGTGCTATTCCAACTCCCTAATGGTGTAATACTGTTCCTCCCACCCTCACTTGTTGAAATTCTGTTGTGTTCCTAAATCCCAAGTCAATCCGATGTCTCACCCACCAAGCCAGAAAATCAGGTCCTGTACTCCAAAACATGCATTGCCTCTAACCACATTCTGCCTTGTGCTATAATTATTTATGTAAACGTTAGCAAGCCCTATAGATTATGCACACTATTTGGGTAGGGCCCTCTCTCTACACCTGTCGGAAGTAGTTACTCAGTAACCTCATACCAGGTGATAGTTTCCTTTATTTGTTTCATAGGATGCTAATTATAGTGCTAAGAAATAACTATGCTTCTGTGAAGAGAAGTGTGATCAGGATGTGAGCCACCTCATTCCTCGATTATAAAGTGTGCTTACCCTCGCCTTATACCAAAATAGATGTTCTGACTTTTCTTAACTTTCTGGACAAGAGTAATCAAAACCATGGAATTAGACTTAGGAATTAAACTCCTTTTCTTAATCATACTCAGTCCCTCAAATAATTTATACTTTTCCTTTTTTACAAACAAACTTGAGAACATATCTTTTGTATTTTTTTCTTTGATTCAGAAATGATCGCTGTAAAGAACTGACATTTATACCCACACCTATGCTAGAAGCATAATTGTACCAAATAATGTTTTAAAGTGTTGGTCATTATTTTCTAAAGGGTTATTACTGTGGTTTTACATAATGAAGTTTAGTTGAATTGTTTGTTGTTTCAGTGTCTTTTTCTTGTTAGGGAAAAGGCTGACAATGTTTGGTGGGTTTGTCAGTTATAGACTGGAAAACAAATAGAGAAATATCATATAGTATTTAATACATTCAGGTTTATTTCAAAGAACATGTATAGAATTAAGGTTATTTATCCAGGAAGAAGAGATAATATAAAAACCAAACATTTATTGCTTACTTATTCTATGTCAGGGTATTTATCTTCTTTATTCCTCATAAGAATACGATGAAGTAAGCACTATTATAATGGGTGAAAAATCTAAGATTTAGGGACAGACACAGCTTTAAGTGATGGGGCCAACACCCATTTAGATGCCAAAACTGTCTCTAATACAAGAGCTCCTTACCATTAGAGGGTTCTATGTTGGGTTCCAACTTGGGGATTATAAAACAAATTAGTAAACAAAAATAACAAAACTAGTGTTGTTTTCACACAGAGCTTTAGTTGGGAGAACAAATACTACACGTGAAAAAAGAAGCCCGGTCTTTTAGGGCTGCCTATCACGCACTTTGTATCATAGGACTTTTAGTGTGAAATGGAAGCCCAGGTTGCTTGGATAAGCGCACGGTGTGTTCCGCTGTTGTCAAGGCTGTTGGAAGGAGTACCCGAGCCATACGTTCTACCAGATCAGTTATGCTCTGCGGTTGTAAAGAGAGCTGCAAGTAGTCCTTTCATCTATATTTTTCACTCTTTAAATAAGGAAACTATTGACTCATTTCTAATCTCATCTCTTCTGGACAAAGGTTGGAACTCCTTTGGTAATTACTGGGGCAAAAAAAAAACACACACACACAAACAAAACAGGGTAGGGACCAGGTGATATCAAGGGCAAGGTTCTATGCAGTCTTTGACTTGAAAGGATTTTAGGAAAGGATTTAAGTATAGAGGTTTTAGCCCCCTGAATTTAAAGTCATTATAATTTCTCCAATTGTTAAAAGGCTTAAAATAATAATAATTATAACAAAGCGGTTACTAATATATTATACTTTAAATGCTCTTAATACTACTGTAGCATACCTAGTATTTTAAATATATTATCTCCTTAAATCTATATCAAAAGCCTTATAAAGGTAGGTAGTATTCTCATTTTTTCAACTGAAGAAACTAACACTGAAAAGATGACATATTTGTTTAAGGTAACAAAGTTATGATTTTAACTGAAGTCTAACTTGCCTTAAAGCCCTTGCTCTTTGTATTATCCACGCTCTGTCCCCAGCACTTTCCCCAACAACAAGTAGTCAGTGCTGCAGAGCTTGGGGAGAGAGGGCAGCCAAAAGAAACTTGGATGTAGGTAGAACCTAATCTGGACCTGAGTCTACAGAGATGCTGATTGTACCTCCCCGGGGATGTAACTCAGAAGAGTGGAACATTTCACTCCAAATGTGACTTTGGAACAGACTTAAGTTCAGGAAAAGGCCAATCGATGTTTGCACAGTAGGGTCAGTCATAAAATGATGGAACTGGAAAAGACCTTTGAGATCATCTGGTCAAACCTTCTCATTTTACAGGAAACTACAACCCAAAGACATTGAATCATTTGACCAAGGTTATGGTTTTTGAGAGAACTGGTAGAAGATTGTGGTCTGCTGGTCTAAGACTCTCTGCTCACTCTCAACATAACACTGCCAGTGCTTGGATGCTGGAGAAATCTCTTCTATGTCTCATATTCTGATTTCCTTTATTTAATAGGTATTTCAGTATCTGCAGACAAGATGGAATCAACTCCATTTAATCGACGGCAGTGGACTTCACTATCATTGAGGGTAACGGCAAAAGAACTTTCTCTTGTCAATAAGAACAAGTCATCGGCTATTGTAGAAATATTCTCCAAGTAAGTGCTGATTCTGGTCCAAAAGGACCATCTGTCTTGAGCAAACATTACCACCTGTCAGGGAAATCAGTAAAGGAAGTACATGGTATCAAATGGCTTTATTGAGCTCCTTTTGTATTTTTTTTAAATATATTTTATTGATTTTTTACAGAGAGGAAGGGAGAGGGATAGAGAGTTAGAAACATCGATGAGAGAGAAATATTGATCAGCTGCCTCCTGCACGCCCCCCACTGGGGATGTGCCCGCAACCAAGGTACATGCCCTTGACCGGAATCGAACCCAGGACCCTTCAGTCCGCAGGCCGACGCTCTATCCACTGAGCCAAACCGGTTTCGGCACTCCTTTTGTATTTTAAGCACTATATAGGCACTGTGGAGAAGGTGGATGACTATAATAATCGGGAGACACATTTTATCTTTGAATTTTTGTTTAGTTGGGGAAAGAAAAAGTTACAAATTCAAAAGATAATTATAAAACACATAATTACCAAGCAAAATATCACAAGTCCCAAATAAGTAGGAATAAGACCTAGATACAGAGTAAGAGAGAGAGTGACCATCATGGACAGAGGCTAGTCACAAAGGCTTCCTGGTTGAGATGAGTTTTAAAGCAAGTTTTGATTTAGTTGAAGAGACTGGAATGTAAGGTGCACTCTCTACCTGCATTGTCCACTATAGTAGCTACTACATATATGACTATTTTAATTAAAATTAAATAATATTTAAAATTCAATTCATCAGCTGCACTGGCCACATTTCATTACATGTAGCTGGTGGCTGCCATATTGGACATCACAGAAACATTTCATCATTGCATGAAGTTCTGTTGAACATTGCAAACTATGTAGGCAAACTGTTGGCCACTGGCTGCATTTTAGTAAATAAAGATTTACTGGAACACAGCCATGTCCATTTGTGTACTGTCTATGGTTACTTTCATCTACAACAGCAGAGTTGCAGCAGAGACCATATGGCCCTCAAAGTCTAAAATATATACTATCTGACCCTTGAAGAAAAAGTTTGCTGACTTCTACTCTGGACCATGAGTTCTTTGATTTGAGGGTCCCTTTCCTGCTTATTTTGAAATTTTTTCTTTTTTTAAAATATATTTTTATTAATTTCAGAGAAGAAGGGAGAGGGAGAGAGAGATAGAAACATCAGTGATGAGAGAGAATCATTGATTGGCTGCCTCCTGCATGCCCCCTACTGGGGATCAAGCCCACAACCCGGGACCCCTCAGTCCGCAGGCCAACACTCTACCCACTGAGCCAAACTAGCTAGGGCACCTGCTTATTTTGTATCTCCATTGTATAGCATGTTGACTTGAACATAGTAGACACTCAACAAATATTGAAGAAATACTATCTATATATATAAAAAGGCAGTGACCGTGACAACCGGAACAACCATTCGACTGGTCACCATGCTGTGCTAGCATAGATGCATAGACACAGGTAAAGTCTATGAGTGAACTAAGAATGAACAAGACAAATGCTTGCCTTCATGGAACTTGCACTGTAAGAAGGTTAGGTCAGGGATGAGAATTCAAAATTGCCACCAGCACAGACCTGAGGTGCTGCTTCTCAGAGTGGTCAGAGATACACCAGTAGCGGACTGGGGGTATGACTGAAGGGCTGGTGCTGACATGAAGGCGGGGCCATTCTGGATTTCCCAGAGGAGCCAATGGCTGCCTAGGAGGTGTGTGCCGTGCCAGCACAGCCAAGGTTTCAGCAAGTCTGAGGGAGGGCGGCGAAGGATGTAGAAAAGACAGACAAAGAGAATAAACTGGGTCTAGGTGGATCTTCCTGTGCCTGGCTGAGGCCACAGAGAAAAGATCCAGACAGCAAGCTGAGCCTTTATTTTATAGCTAGAGGTAAACAAGGTAGTGGTCACCATAGTTACAATGTTCTTGTGAGTTTCACTTGTTTTGGCAGCACTTGCTGCATCTCCCACAGCCCATTAACTACTCAGATAAGATCTAGGGGTGAGTTATAAGGTCAAGTTTAATTATGCTAAGAGGGCTGTGCCCTCTAAGCTGGGACTTGTTTGTGGCTTTCCCAACAGGTCAGTCTGAGGCTTAACCCTATAGCCACTCCCTACAGAGGTGGAGCTTTTGACGCTGACTGGCATAGAAACCGACCAATCAGAACCAAATCTGGGTGAACTGCGAGGAGCCAATCAATGGCTGCCTAGGAGGCAGAGCTTTTGACGCTGACTGGCATAGAAACTGACCAATTAGAACCAAACCTGGGTGAACTGCGAGGAGCCAATGGCTGCCTAGGAGGCAGAGCTTTTGACGCTGACTAGCATAGAAACCAACCAATCAGAACCTAATCTGGGTGAACTGTGAAGGCAGAACCTAAGGTGGGGGCTGAGGAGGGGTTTTAAGGGCAACAGCTGTTTGGTGTAAGGTGTAAGAAAGTGGTTCAATTTTTTAATAACCAGTTTGGCAGTATAGTGCATATGGCTGGCTATCAGTCCAGATATAAGGGTTATGTATTTTTGTCTGCCAAGAGCATCTCCTCCTGCTGAAAAAGGCTCCCCACCCCCATTTAAGCAATCCTATCCTATATAATCTATCTATACTAATAAAAGGGTAATATGCTAATTAGACCGGGTCGACCAGCCATCTTCCGAACGTCTGACTTCCTTCTGGACAAAGCCATGGTGGTGGGGGCCGAGGCAGAGGCAGTTCGGGGCAATCAGGCCGGCAGGGGAGAGCAGTTAGGGGTGAGATCAGGCTGGCAGGGGGTTAGGGGCAACCTGGCTGGCAGGGGAGGGCAGTTGGGGGTGAACTGGCCTGCAGGGGAGGGCAGTTGGGGGTAAAATCAGGCCGGCATGGGAGGGCAGTTGGGGGTGACCAGGCTGGCAGGGGAGGGCAGTTGGGGGCATTAGGAAGGCAGGAAGGTGAGTGGTTAGGAGCCATTGGTCCTGGATTGTGAGAGGGATGTCCGACTGCTGGTTTAGGCCCGATCCGCAGGCATCCCTGCAGGATCGGGCCTAAACCGTCAGACAGACATCCCCTGAGGGGTCCTGGATTGGAGAGGTTGCAGGCCGAGCTGAGGGACACCCCTCCCCCCTTGCACGAATTTCGTGCACTGGGCCTCTAGTCTATATATATATATAAAAGCCTAAGTGTCCGAAACCGGTTTGGCTCAGTGGATAGAGCGTCGGCCTGCGGACTGAAGGGTCCTGGGTTCGATTCCGGTCAAGGGCATGTACCTTGGTTGCGGGCACATCCCCAGTGGGAGGTGTGCAGGAGGCAGCTGATTGATGTTTCTCTCTCATCAATGTTTCTAGCTCTCTATCCCTCTCCCTTCCTCTCTGTAAAATATCAATAAAATATATTTAAAAAAATAAATAAATAAATAAAAGCCTAAGCGACCGTTCAACTGGTAGCTATGATGTGCACTGACCACCAGGGAGCAGACGCTCAATGCACAGGCATGGAAACATGGAACAGACTGATGAATCTCAGAGGGAAGAGCGGAGGGGGTAGGGGAGAGGGCCGGAAGACATTAACCAAAGATTTAATATGCATACTAGAGGCCCTGTGCACTGGTGTGGTCCTTCGGCTTGGCCTGCGGGGATTGGGCTGAAACTGGCAGTCTGACATCCCCCGAGGGGTCCTGGATTATGAGAGGGTGCAGGCCAGCCGAGGGACCAGGCCTCTAGTGTGTAAATAATAAACCATGATGGCAAATACATTGACTTTGCTCAATAAAGATGCCACAGTGGGGAGGAGCTTAGGGAAGATGGTAGTTTTACCTCACTAGTAGTTTAATTGATAGGTAGCTACAATGCATTTAAGAAAAGGATGGTAAACATTTGAAGAAAGTAATTCTGGGAGCTATGTCTAGGATATAATTAAATACCAATAAGAGGTTCTGTAATCTACAGTATCACCTTTTCTTCAATAACAAATCCATCAAGCACCTGCTGTGTGGAAAACACTGCCCTTTCAAACTGTTGACCTTGGTTATTGCTTAAGGTGAAGTGAAGGTTGCATGAGACCTCCTAGCCCTTTTACCTTCTACATTGTGCATTTTATATTGCTGTAATTTTTGTCACACATGTATTATTCTTATATTTAAAAAAAGAAAATTAATGAAGCTATTTCAGACAAAAAGGATTAAGATCTGAAGGCTATTAGGACTTAATCCCTGACCTCAAGGAACTTAATGGTATGTTTAGTATAGTTTATATACAGGGTATCCCCCAAAAATGTATACACACTTAACAGCTGATAGCTCAATTGATGTTTCTTTCTTTTCAGATTTAACCCATTGGAAGTAAAAATTATTCAAAGTGTGTATACATTTTGGGGGCACACCCTGAATAAAGAAGTCCCCAAACTTCTGCATCTTAAGGATCACATGGGGTACCAGTTATCTATGCTGCATGAAAAAAAAATCTTCAAAGTTTAGTGGCTTAAAATAATGAGAGCATTTATTTTGCTTATAAATCTCTAATTTGGGCAGAGCTTGCCTCTGCTCCTCTCAGCATCAGCCAGGGTGGCTCAAAAACTGGTGACCATAATTTTACCTAAAGGCTCACTCAACTCACAAGTGAGGAGGTCGAAGCTGGTAGGCATCTGGGCTCTCAGCTGAGGCCCTGTTTGGAACACCATGTGGCTGCTTGGCTTGGTTGGCTGCATTCAAAGGGCAAACATCCAGACACAGAGGGAGTGAGGGAACAAAGGAGGAAGGGAGTCAGGGTGAGAGGATGTATTGCCTTTTATGACCTAGCCTCAGAAGTTACACACTTTTGTCACATTCTCTTCATTAGAAGCGAGTCACGAAAGCTGGCTCATATTCAGAGGAAGGGAAGTTTGACTCTACTTTTATTTGTTTTAATCCTCACCCAATGATATTTTTTCCATTGATTTTCTTAGAGAGAGTGGAGGGGAAGGAGGAAGGGGGAGAGAGAGAGAGAAACATCGATATGAGAGAAGCACATCAATTGGCTGTCTCCCGCACATGCTGGGGATGGAGCCAGCAGTAGAGATATGTGCCCTTGACCAGGAATCGAACCAGAGATCCTTCAGTCTGCAGGTCAATTCTCTAACCATTGAGCAACTGGCCAGGGCTGACTACTTTTTTTTTTTTTTAATTTTTATTAAGGTATTATATGTGTACATATCTTACCATTGCCCCCCCCCCCCCCCCACTCACATATATGTCCTCACCCCTGCTGACTACTTTTTAATGGGTGGCATTTCAAAGGTTGTTTTGGATATGTTTTTGTTTGTTTGTTTTTTTCATGATAAAGCTTTTTGTTCAAACATTTTTTTATTATTGTTTAAAGTATTACATATGTCTCCTTTTCCCCCTGATTGATTCCTCCCTGGCCACTCCCACCCCCCAGGACAAGCCCCCACTGCTCCAGTGTCTGTGTCCCTTGGTTATGCTAATATGCATGCATACAAGTCCTTTAGTTGATCTCTTACCCTCCCTCCTCCCCTGCCTTCTCTCTGAGGTTGGACGGTCTGTTCAGTGTTTCTCTATCTCTGGATCTATTTTTGTCCATCAGTTTATGTTGTTCATTATATCCCATATATGAGTGAGATCATGTGATATTTATTTCTCCGACTGGCTTATTTCACTAAGCATAATGCTCTCCAGGTCCATCCATGCTGTTGCAAATGGTAAAAGTTCCTTCTTTTTTAGAGCAGTGTAGTATTCCATTGTGTAGATACACCACAGTTTTTTAATCTACTCATCTGCTGATGGACACTTAGGCTGTTTCCAAATCTTAGCTATTATAAATTGTGCTGCTATGAACATAGGGGTGCATACATCCTTTCTGATTGGTGTTTCTGAATTCTTGGGATATATTCCTAGAAGTGGGATTACTGGGTGAAACGGGAGTTCCATTTTTAACTTTTTGAGGAAACTCCATACTGTTTTCCACAGTAGCTGCACCAGTCTGCATTCCCACCAGCAGTGCACGAGAGTTTCTTTTTTTCCACATCCTCGCCAGCACTAGTCGTTTGTTGATTTGTTGGATATGTTTTAAAACCATCCTATATGGCTTCCCTGTCTCCTTCCTCCCCCTAAAGATTCTGATTCAGTATGTCTGGGATGGAGCCCAGGAGTGTTTTTAACAAGTATCCCAGGTGATTTTTACCTCTAAGGAAATTTAGGAAGCACTGGTAGTGGAAGAGAGGGATTTGTGAACTTGAACATAAAGCAGAATGATAGACTGGCCAGCATAGCTCAGTGGTTGAGCGTCAACCTATGAACCAGGAGGTCAAGGGCATATGCCTGGGTTATGGGCTCGATCCCCAGTGTGGAGCGTGCAGGAGGCAGCTAATCAATGATCCTCTCTCATTATTGATGTTTCTATCTCTTTCTTTCCCTTCCTCTCTGAAATCAATATAAATATATTTTTAAAAAATAAAGCAGAATGATAGGTTCATACAAAGGACTGTAGAAAGCAGAACATGAATAAAGGAAATAGGAAAGCAAGCCATCTGGCATGGGGAATAAATACAAAGGGGAGAAGGGACTGGAAGGCGATAAACAGTGGAAACAATTGAAGGTTTTCATGCAGGGAGAATATCATGATCAGACTTGTATTTTAGAAAGATGCTTCTGGCAAAGGTGTAAAAAGTATACTGGAAAGGGAGAGATTGATAGCACGGAGACAAGTCATGAGGGTCTCTTGAGAACCAAAGTGAAAGATATTAAGGGTGGGGGGCAGCAGGGATGGAAAGGAAGGGAAGGATTTGAGACAGTGTTGAGATGTGATTAATGGAACTTGGAAACTCCCTGTTCTGTAGAGAAACTTCTCCGCATTCTTACCCTTTTCACCCTCTCTAGCCCCATCTCTCTTCAACTGAACTTGGCTTTTCCTTGACATGCATTCTGTCTCTGAGTAGTGTCTGCCTGCTCTTTCTGCACATGCTTCCCTGAAATATTCTGGCGCCAGGAGTCAGGGGTGCTACTCCCCTACATCTCCACTACTGTTTCCCATCTCTTGTATTTTGTGCCTTTTTCTGAAGTTCTAACCCTGTGCTTTTAGACTCACAGCTATCTATACTATAATCCTCTTATCCTCCCATTTGTTGCATTGGGGGGTCAGCCTCAGGGTCAAGCTCCTTGCCTTCACTGGGGACACTAGCTTCCAGATTCATTCTCTTCTCAATGTTTCTCAGTAGGGGTGCTATTAGCATTTTAGATGAGGCAGGTCTTCTTTATGCAGGATGTTCATCATTTTTGCTTTCCTTCAAATGCTGGTAGCACCCTGTGACATTGTGACAACCAAAAAAAGAAAAAAGGGGTGGAGGAGAAACCCCAATAAGATTCCCACACTTTTCCAAATGTCCCGTGGGGCCAGTAGTGCCTCCAGTAAAGAATCACTGGTCTGCCCTAGCTGGTTTGGCTCAGTGGATAGAACATCATCCTGCGGACTAAATGGACCCAGGTTCGATTCCAGTCAAGGGCACATGCCTTGGTTGCGGGCTTGATCCCCATTGGTGTGTGTGGGGGGGACGTGCAGGAGGCAACCAATCAATGATTCTCTCTCATCATTGATGTTTTTATCTCTCTTTCCCTCTCCCTTCCTCTCTGAAATCAATAAAGATATATTTTTTTAAAAAATCACTGGTCTACATAAATGATCTGACTGATATTCTGGACTCACAATTTCTTGATCTCCCCTACTTCTTCAACCTGCACCTTGTCTCTTGTGCCCCTGTATCTAAGCCCAACCCCATCATCACCCAGACTCTATCTCTGAAATGTTATATTTGGAAAGCCTACTCCCTGATTAGAGCCTCCTGTGCTTCCATATGTTATTCCCACTGATCCTGCTCTTTGGTCACACCAGGACACCCAGGCTGTGGATGTCGGTCCCCTTCCTGGCTTCACTTCCTTCCCTGCCTGACTTGGTCAGTCATGTCAGTGAAACTCTCACACTTTCCTCACTTCCCTTCTCACTTCTTTACCTTGTCCTTGTCCAGCTCAGTCAATTCTCAAGATAGAGGGTTTGAGTCTAGCAGTAGCACTGATGAGAGTTAGGAAGTTGGAAAAAGCTGTTCATCTTAGGGGCTTTCTTCATTTTGCAGTGAGAAAGTGCAAAGGGATCTTAGTGATCGTTGTAGCATAGTAGTTTGTCTTTTCTCCAGGAAGGTTATAAGGGCAAATGGCAGTTATGCAAAACTGTAAATCCCAAACTCATTAATTAGAATTAATGTGCCCAGTACTCTTGATAGAAATAGAGACTACTTCTAACCCTAACAAAAACCCCATGAGGGAGGGTCATTATTCCTGTTTTATAGTTGAGAAAACTGAGGTGTAGAAAGTAACCAGCCCATATTAGTATTTTGTTTCTGCCTGTTATTTTTCTTCTGATGCTTATATCCTAACTATTGAACTGGCTTTGAAGGATGAATAGAATTTTATTTGGTTGGTTGGGAAGATAGTGGTGACATGGCCGAGGAAGGGGTAACAGGAAGTAAGGCACAGAAGTAGGATAGGGCACGATGTGAAAATCAGATATCTGCCTGGATTTCTTCTCCAGGTTTCTTACTAAGTGGAGACATATTGCTGATATTCCTTAAGGCTGTTAGGGTTCACTCACTGTAGGCTCCCAAAGCAGATTGCAGGACTGTGTTCTACAAGGCATATATGAATGTCTACTTCCAACACCTAGTGACCTGATTTTCTCTTATTTTTTGAAACACTCTCTAGTATGGAGTTTGGAATTAGTAAATCCTATACAAGCCTACTCAAGAGACTGTAGGAACACATAGGAGATTTCTGATCAGAAATTAATATAAAATTTGGAGGAAACTTAATCTGGCAGACGTTCATAGAGTTAGCTGGGCTTTGCATTTTTTTGTGTCAGTGAAAATGACTAGCATTTAAAATATATTTTAATGAGAACACTTTCTCACTCTGTAAATAAAAACTCATATCTGAATATTTTATTTCATTATTTTTTTTTAAATATATTTTATTGATATTTTACAGAGAGGAAGGGAAAGGGATAGAGAGCTAGAAACATCGATGAGAGAGGAACATCGATCAGCTGCCTCCTGCACACCCCCCACTGGGGATGTGCCCGCAACCAAGGTACATGCCCTTGACCGGAATCGAACCCGGGACCCTTCAGTCCGCAGGCCAACGCTCTATCCACTGAGCCAAACCGGTTTCGGCTTATTTCATTATTTTTTAATCCTTACCGAGGATATGTTTTTATTGATTTTAGGGAGAGAGAAAGGGTAGGAGAGAGAGAAACATCGATGTGAAAGAGACACATTGATCCATTGCCTCCTGTGTGCACCCCGGACCAGGGATCAAACCCACAACCTAGGTATGTGCCCTGACGGGGAATCAAACCCACAACATTTTTGCCATTCAGGATGACGCTTCTACCAACGGAGCCACCCACCCAGAGCAAATCTGAAACTGCTCTGGCATGAGGACTTAATAGCTCCCTGGGCTACAGGGTTTTTGACATGACACCACTAATTCCCCAGTGCTCTTGAGGAACGTGTGAGTCATGTCCTCCTTTGTTGGAAGTCCTTGTGACAGCCTTCAGGGGCTTGCTTCTTGTCAAATGTTCAACCACTTTCAGTTTTGGGTTCACTAAGGAATATTCTTGTGAATTTAAGGAGTATGTGCTTTTTCTAATTCAAGCATCTTTAATACATATTTTCCCTAACATGGACATCTTTTTGTACTTTTTATGCTGTTAACAATATGCAGTTTATGAGGGTGCTGTGGATCCCCACCATATTTTTCATGAATTCCAGGTGAGGGCTAAAACACCATATTTTTCATGAATTCCAGGTGAGGGCTAATTCCAAGTCTGGAATTCTTGACTTGGTAAATTTGTGATGAATCCAGTCCATACAAACAAGGGATTCCACGCCTTTTGTCATAGTATGTTATCTCCCTGGGGGCCTGTGAACTATTGAGCGCAAAATCCCAGCCAGGCGTGTGGTGACTGTTCTCTGTAGAAGCCATCGACAGGAAGTTGAGCAGAGGAAAGGCCGCTGGGTTTTTCTAATTGTTAACAATGCATTTACATGTATATGTATATAAGAGTAATTTTTCTAGCATCAGAGCTTGTCTCATGAGTACTTTATAGCTCCAGAGTTTTCTTTTACTAAACTTCTCTACTGTGTAAATAACTGAATTTGAGGTAAGGAAGGGCCTATTGATGGGTCCATTTGAATGGCTAGCTTGGATTTCACTTACCATTGACTTCAACAGAACATAATCCTTTGCTTGATTAAAATTTGACTCTTTTGGTGGAATTTTGTTTCTTTGCAGAAGGTTCCTGTTTGACTCATACATTTTTAGAATTAAAGGGAATCTAGTTCAGTAGTTTTCAAACTCTCTTAATGGAGTTCTTCAGAGGAATCTCAGGGGACAATTCTGAGAAAATGGGAAGATCTAAAGGGCTGAGCCTGAGCCCTTTCACCATAGTTGTCCTGCTTTGATCCCTTTTATATGTTAGGTTCTAAATAAGATGTCATTTGAACAGAGTATTCTGCAGCGAAAAGAGTTTAAAAACTACTGATCTGGCTAACCTTCATCCCATTCCTCTGACAGAATATGAACTTGATGTCCAGCAACTACGACTGAAGATCACACCCTACATAGTGGCAGAACACAGCACACATATTCCTCCCCCTCCATGGTGCCTTCCCCCATGTCACAACTCTTCCCACTCTTGTTACCTACTCCATAGTCCCAAGGAAGAACAGGGTTTATATTTAGTTTTCTTCTTCAGTAAGAAGAGAAAAAAAATTGACCCTTAGATCTTCCTGGTTAACCTCTTTGCTTCTTTGTAATATTTTAGTGGTGAAATTGTTCCAGGAGAAAAGACATTGACTAAAACTTGGGAGTTTCCATTTTCCCTTTTTGGCTCAGTGTTCCCTTTGCTCTATTTGAGGGCTTATAAGTAAGAGTCATGGCTCAGGAACTTTGTTTTCTGGCCTTAGAAAAGTTTGAGACACTGTTATTACTCCCCAGATAATTTTAGCATCCTCCATCAGCTGCCTGCCTCACAGCTGAGCATTAATGAGCAGTTGCAAAATTAAATTCAGCATGTGAAGAAGAAAAGACTGAAGGGCAAAAAAAAAAAAAAATCTGGGCAGGGAAGAGGGATGATATTTTAATCATAGAAATCTCATTGCAAATATTTCCTCCTCAACTTTAAATCTTCAGAATGCCTCAGCCCCTTCCTCAAATCAATAACCTTCATATTTTGTGTCAGAATAATGCTAATTGCTCTAAATGCCTTTGAGGAAAGTCTGAGGCCAGAATCCTGGTTTAACACCAAATTCAAAAGAATTACGCCTTAGCATCTCTTAGCATTCTGTAAAAGTAGCAAGAACCCGGCTTGGAAGAAAGCAGTGATGTAGAACCTGTCTCCTTTGAATCTACTATTTTGCAAGTACTTAATTACAAATAAAAGGTGGGGATATTTGGTTGGGAGTTTCAAAACAATTCAAGACAGCCATCAGTATATATAGATGCTTCAGTGCTAAAAGGTCTGGACTGAAGATGAAAATTAATTTGATCTTCTTTCTTTAAATCTGTGTTACTGTTAAGACAGTAAAGGGAGCCAAAACTGGTTTGGCTCAGTGGATAGAGCGTCGGCCTGTGGATTGAAGGGTCCCGGGTTCGATTCCGGTCAAGGGCATGTACCTTGGTTGCGGGCACATCCCCAGTGGGAGGTGTGCAGGAGGCAGCTGATCGATGTTTCTCTCTCATCGATGTTTCTAGCTCTCTATCCCTCTCCCTTCCTCTCTGTGAAATATCAATAAAATATATTAAAAAAAAAAAAAAGACAGTAAAGGGAACTTCTGAACTTATTTACCCAACTACCCACAGTGTAAATATTTTGCCTTGGAGAACAATTGACTAAGAATAAATCCATTTACTGATTGGCTCTGGCTTTCATATATTGTATTATTGCTCTAATATACTGAAGATGATTACCAAGTGTTGTGGAAACACAAGTTCAAGGCAAGTTCTAAGTGCCTTTTTAGCTATAATCCACTGTGTTTCTGCAGTGGCATTTTTAGGTACTCTCTCGGACATATATGTATTAACACAAGTTGGGAGGGAGGGATATATGTACAAGGACATTCACCAAAGCACTATTTACAATGGCAGAAAATTAGAAGCAATCCAAATGCCTATTAAAAGGAGTATGGTTAAATTAATTATACTGTATTGGTAATGGAAGAAGATTGCCAGGGTAACCAAGGGCTTCTGTGTTGCTAAATCGAGATGTTTGTTAGCCTTTGTCTTGCATGACTTCTCACCACTTCTTCCTTCCCACATTTTTTTCTTCTCTTGACCTCACTGGCAGTTTCCTGGTTTTCCTCCTACCTCTCTGCCTGGTCCTTGCCATTGTCTCTTATCACCTCTTCTTCCTCTTCTGACTGCTAATGTTAGGGTCTCCAGGACTGAGTTCTGGGCCTTTTCTTGCACTACACACACTTTGTAGGTGATATCATATACTCCTGTGCTTTAATAATATCCATGGGCAGACAAGTCCTAAATTTATAGTATTAGCTCAGATTTCCTTCTGAGCTCTAGACACATGTATCTAATTACTGCCACCATCAAATGGATGTTTTCGTTAACATGACTAACACTGACCTCTTGATCTTCCCTATCCGCAAATTCACTCCTCCTTCAGAATTCCCCATTCCAGTAAAGTAAATAGTACTTCCATTGACCCAGCTGCCAGAAATCTGGGGATCACTTTGACTTCTTTTTCCCCTACCTCTCATCACCAATCTTGTTGATTCTATCTCTGAAATATGTTTCAATTCTATTCACTTTTCTTTATCTCCAATGCCACCACCCTGGGCCAAACCAGCATCATCTCTCGCTAATGCCACCTCCATTCTCAGCCCCCTCCAGTCCATTCTCCACATAGTATCCAAAGAGCTCTGTTAAAAACATGAATTGGATCAATGACCATTCGTTGTACCTAGGATTTTTTAAAGTTTTTTCCCCCACTGATTGATTTTAGAGAGAGGAAAGGAGTGAGGAAGAGAGAGAGAGAGAGAGAGAGAGAGAGAGAGAGAGAGAGAGAGATCAATTTGTTGTTCCACTCATTTATGCATTCATTGGTTGTTTCTTGTATATGCTCTGACCAGAGATCGAATCCACAACCTTGGCATATCGGGATGACGTTCTAAACAACTGAGGTACCCGGCTAGGATTAAGTTAAAAACTCTTACAAAGACCCTGCTTCCAAGCGTCATCCCCTTTCTCAGTGCACTTCAGCAACACTGGGGGGTCTTTGTGTGCCTATACACGAAACGCTTTCTTGCCTTGGGGCCTTTGCGTGTGCTATTTTTCTGTGTCTGGAATGTGTTTCTTGCCTCATTGTGCCTGGCTAATTCCTTCTGGTCAAACTTCAGATCTCAGGCTAGAGGTCATTTCCTCAACGAGGTTTTCCTTCACACACACACACACACACACACACACACACACACACACACACACACACACACTGACCACCCCTGCCCTTTCAGTTTGTTCCCTTTGTTAGGTTACTTAATAATACTCTTCTTCTTTGAAGGATTTATCACTGTGTATGTGTGGTATGTGTATATGCTTATATATGTGTAAATATACATGTTTTTATATATATACTTGTGTGCTTATGTGTTTAATATCTAAACTGTAAGCTGTTTGAGAGCAGGAACTATGTCTCCTTTGGCTATTTATTTCACTACTTTTTCTCTAGTGCTTAGAACATACTTCTTAAATGAAAACTTCAGCTGTTCTAAAGTGGAGAAAGGGAGATGCAGAATAGTATGTACAATATTATCCCATGTTTGTTATTATTTTAAAATTTGTATGTTTTAGGTATTAATCCCTTATCAGATATATGACTTGCAAATACTTTCTTCTACTCCACAGGTTGCCTTTTCACTCTTTGCAAAGCTTGATAGTGTCCTTTGATGCACAGATTTTGTTAAGACTAATTTATCTGTATTTTCTTCTGTAGCCTGTGCTTTTGGTATCATTCTGAGAAATTGCCTAATCCAATGCCATGAAGCTTTGCCCCTATTTTTTTGACGACTTTTATAGTTTTAGTTCTTACACTTAGGCTTTTAATCCATTTTGACTTGATACTTGTATGTGGTATAAAGTAAGGGTCCAACTTCATTTTTTTTTTTGCATGTGGTTATACAGTTTTCCCAGCATCACTTATTGAAAAGTCTGTCCTTTTCTCATTATATGGTCTTGGCACCCTTGTTGAAAATCCTTTGACTATATATGTGAGGGTTTATTTCTGGGCTCTCTATTTGATTCCATTGATCTATATGTCTGTCTTTTTTTTTGTTTGTTTCTTATTCTTTTCTTTTTTTTTTTAATCCTCACCTGAGAAATGTTTAGAGAGAGAAAAGGAGAGTGGGAAGGAGAGGTAAGGCAGGAGGGAGGGGGAGAGAGAGAGAGAGAGATGAGAAACATTGATTGGTTGCCTTCTATACATGCCCTGAATGGGAATCAAATTGGTAACCTTTCCATACACAGGATGATGTTCAACTAACTGAGCCACACTAATTGGGCTATATGTTTATATTTTCTTTTTTTTTAAATATATTTTATTGATTTTTTACAGAGAGGAAGGGAGAGGGATAGAGAGTTAGAAACATCGATGAGAGAGAAACATCGATCAGCTGCCTCCTGCACACTCCCCACCGGGTATGTGCCCGCAACCAAGGTACATGCCCTTTACTAGAATCGAACCTGGGACCCTTGAGTCCGCAGGCTGACACTCTATCCACTGAGCCAAACCGGTTAGGGAGGTCATTTTCTTATTAATTTGTAAGAGTTCTTTGTATTCTAGTGAAATTAGCCATTTTGTGTAATACAAGTTGCAAATATCTTTCCAGCTTGTTGCTTAACTTGTACATCCTAGCATTAATGCAATGCCGTATCCTTTGACTAATCCCAAGGCAGTTTTACACACGTGATCTCATTCAGTCTCCCTGCAACCCTGAAAGTAGTATATAAAATCATTTTCTAGATAAGAAAACTGAGGCTTAGAGAGGTTAAGTGACTTGCCACACATCATAGTTAATAAGTGAAGAGACTGGGACTAACACCCCAGACTTTGCGGGTACTTTCTGCTCTACCCAGTTGTTTCCCAGCATTTGGCCTCATCAACTTGGATATGTTGTATCAGAGCAGTTGACAGGAACAGCAGGAAGTGAGGGCTACTCTGATTCTCTGCTTCTTCTGATAGAGTTGTTAAAGACAGTTGCTGTCAGACATAGCTTTGAAAAAGTCATTTTCTTAAAGATTGAAATAGTAAAAGTAAAAGTTTAACTTGAGGACATTCTCTTTTTTTCTCCCCTTCTCTGAAGGTACCAGAAAGCTGCTGAAGAAGCAAATGCGGAAAAGAGGAGAAATGTAAGTACTCAGAAGGCCCGGGGCATGTGAGGCCTCAGGAGCAGAGCCTGTGTGGCCCAGCCACCTGCAGCCTCTGTGGGGCTTGGGCTCCATGTCAGCTGAGCCAGGCACTTGTGCCAGCTGGTCTGAATTGTGAGCCATTTGCTCAGGAGAACTTGGCTTAGGTGGAGGGAATCATTTTTTCACAGATGTACTCCTTTTGAACCACTTTTTCTTTCCTGAATTGAGTGAAAGACAGAAGGCCAAGTGCTTTGCCTGAGGTTACTAAAATGGCTAATTCTGCTCAAATTAGGATACAGGGCTTCCTAGGCCGCAAATCAAACACCCAGAATTTCTGTATCTCTGCATTTAAGTGGCAGCAGCTATGCAGCTATTGTCCTCCTCTGGGTTCATTTGAAACAAACTTCTTGACCCAGTCTAGTTAGCGAGTTTCTTAGCTGCAGGATCCATCAAAGGCTTAAGCCTCAGACCAAGCTCTGCTCGTACCCATTCTCTGCTCTCCCTGCCAGCTAACTTTCCAGCTGGGCTGTATGGTGTATTTCTTTTGAAATTTTACTCATTTAATCTTATTGCAGGGGTCGGGGGCGGGGGGGAATTTCATGTATTTGGACAAGAATTCTTTAATTTGGCTGGCATTATGAAAATATCCTCCTGGCAGTTTTGAGTACCTAACCTATTTAAATTAGTATATAACATGCCCCTGTCAATTTGTTCTCTCTAAAGGGGGGGAGGATGCTAAATGGGTCCTTAGCTTAATTTTCCTGTAATTCAAAAATTGGCCCTAGCTGGTTTGGCTCAATGGATAGAGCGTCAGTCTGCAGACTGAAAGGTCCCAGGTTTGATTCCAGCCAAGGGCACATGCCTGGGTTGTGGGCTCAATCCCCAGTAGGGGGCGTGCAAGAGGCAGCCAATCAATAATTCTCTCACATCATTGATGTTTCTCTCTCTTCCTCTCCCTCTCCCTTCCTCTCTGAAATCAATAAAGTAAAAAAAATAAAAATTGGATCTCCTCAGGTGCATTGTAAGAAAAAGTTACCATCATTTCACTTAGATGCTAGTTTTTTAAAAATCTTTTTATTTATTTATTTATTTATTTATTGTTTTATTGTTTTATTGTTTTATTGTTTTATTGTTTTATTGATTTCAGAGAGTAAGGGAGAGGGAGAGAGAGATGGAAACATCAATGATGAGAGAGAATCATCAATCAGCTCCCTCCTGCAGGCCCCCACTAGGTGCCCAGCTCCCAACCAGGAATCCAACTGTGACCTGCTGGTTCCTAGGTTGATGCTCAACCAATGAGCCACACCAGCTGGGCTCAAATGCTGGTTTCTTTTCTTTATTCCTTCTCTCCCCCTTGCCTGCTATTTCCCCCCATTCTCTGTCCTTCCTTCTTCCCTTTTACTATTCATTTAGCAAATATTCAAAGAGCACCTACTATGAGCCAAGCCCTGTTTTAGGCATTCATACAGACTACCTCCCTGCCACCATGGGGTTTAATTTACATTCTAGTGAGAGACAGACAAATAAAGATATTGTGTCCGTTGATGATTAGAACTATGAAACACATGTAGCAGCTAAGAGAGATAGAGTGTAGAGAGGTCAAGGAAAGGTTCTGATAAGGAGACATTTGAACAGAAATCTGAAGATGTGAGCCAGGAGAAGAATGATTCAGGCAAAAGATAAAAGCACATGCAAATGCTCTGAGGCAGAAACCTTCTTCGTATACTTGGGTAATAGGGAAAGCAAGGCAATGTAGGGCCATTGTGAGGACCTAGACTTTCTTTTTCTTTAAAAATAATATTTTTATTTATTTCAGATAGGAAGGAAGAGGGAGAGAGGTACCAGAACATCAATGATGAGAGAATCATTGATTGGCTTCCTCCTGCATGCTCCACACTGGGTATCGAGCCCACAACCCAGGCATGTACCCTGATGGGGAATCAAACTGTGGCCTCCTGGTTCATACGTTGACGCTCAGCCACTGACCCACACAGGCCTGGCTGAGGATTTAGACTTTAACCCTGATGGAGTGTTTGTATGCAAAGGAGTGATGTGATCTGGTTTAAATTTTAAAAAGAGGAGAGACTAGAGCTACAATGGCAGAAGTATGGAAACAAATTATAAGACAACTAGAGGCCTGGTGCATGAAATTCGTGCACGGGTAGGGTCCCTAAGCCTGGCCGGCGATCAGGGCCGAAAAGGGCCTTCCAGCTGCCAGCCGGGGCCTTTCTTTATTCCGAGCTGCCCCCTGGTGGTCAGCACACATCATAGCAAGCGATCGAACTCCTGGTCTCCTGGTCAAACTCCCAAAGGGACACTTTGCATATAAGCCTTTTATATATATAGACTAGAGGCCCGGTGCACAAAATTCGTGCATGGGTAGGGTCCCTAGGCCTGGCTGGCGATCAGGGCCCATCTGTGGGGTGACTGGTGGGGCAATTGGGGGGCCCCGACTGGCACTTGCCTTGGCTGGCCTGGCACTGCCCACTCACCGGCCCCGCCCCCCACCGCTGCCAGTTACCTCAGCAATTGGGGGGCTCCCCGCCGGCACCCACTTGGCTGGCCTGGGGCCTGCGGGCTGGGGGCAGCTCCTGCATTGAGCGTCTGCACCCTGGTGGTCAATGTGCATCATAGCAACCAGTCGTTTCGCTGGTCATTCTGCCGTTCGATCGATTTGCATATTAGGCTTTTATTATATAGGATTGTAGTGATTTAGGAAAGATATGGCAATGGATTGGACTGGAGTAGTAGCCACATAGGTGATGAGAAGTGGTCAGGATTTATACCGAAGGTAAAGAGAAAAAGAAGAATCAAGAGTGGCAACAATGTTTTTGGACCAAACACCTGGGAAAATGTCATTAATTGCAATGAGGAAGACCATAGTAAAAGCAGGTTTAGAGTAGGAGAAATATTAGAAGCTCAGCTTTGGACTTATTAAATATAAAAATTTTTAGTAAGATATCTCAATGGAGATGTCAAATAGGAACTTGGATGTACAAATTTAGAATTGGAAGAGATCTGGGCTGGAGATGAGAAGAGATATATATCAACATGTCAGTGGTATTTAAAGATGCATGGAATGCATGAGATTACCTAGGGAGGGAGTGTAGCTAGAGGGAAGTTCTGAGGACTGAGCTGAAAGGTACCTTGGTGTTTAATGGTTGGAGAGATGAGGAGGAACCAGCAAAGGAATCTGAAGGAGAGCAACTGGTGAAATAGCAGTGAAACAAGAGAATGTCAGGAGTCAAGTGAATAAAGTGTTTCTAAAAGGAGAGTTCTCAACAGAGTTAAACACACAGGCTGACAATTGATAGTTGGATTTGGCAACATGAAGATCATTGGTCATCATGTGCTGTTTGGGAGTGGGATAAAGGCCTGATTGGACTAGGATCAACAGAAGTTGACACCACAAGTGTAAAAAAACAATTATGGAGCATAAATTTATGGAGGAATAAGATGTGCTTCCTGCCTTCATGGGACTGTTCAGAGTTTTGAAAATAGAATTTATAATCCCAGTGTGATAAGTACCATATTAAAGAAATACTCAAAGTGCTGTGTTTTAATTTAGGAAAGATTTATAACCTGGGCTATGCCATGTCAAGGAATGCTTCCCAGAAGTGGTGCCTGCTTGAGCCCAAAGGACAAATAGGAATTAGCTTTAAAAGTAGGGTAAAGGAGTGGCAGAGGAAGCAGCATGTACAACGTGGAGGTATAAGAGAACAGGCATCTTTGACAGTTGAAAACATAATTGTCACATTCACCAAGATAGAGAATTCGGGGGGAAAAAACACAGATTAGTCCAGGCCAGTGTGGCTCAGTTGGCTGAGCATCATCCTGTACACCGAAAGGTCGCTGGTTCAATACCTCATCAGGGCACATGCCCAGGTTGTGGGTTCAATCCCTGTCAGGGTGCATGCAGGAGGCAACCAATTGATATTTCTCTCACACATCAATGTTTCTCTCTCTCTTACTCCCTCTCCTTTCCTCTCTATCTAAAGTCAATAAAAATATATATTGTTTAAAAAGAGTAAAAAAAAAAGGGGGGGGGGATATTAAAGTGTAAGGAATGAAGGGAAGAGAAGGGAGACTTCAGCTTTAGATAAGGATGAGTGTAAGGTGCCTGTAGCATTTCCAGGAGAATTAATAGGTAAGGAGAGATATCTGGCTAGACTTACAGGTTATGAGTTATCAACAGATAGCAGGGGGCTGAAACCAGATCATCTATAGAGAATATGTACAGTGAGCAAAGAAGAGGACATAAGACAGAGCCTCAAGGGACCCCACCATAGAAGAGAGGAACAGGGGAAGAGAAAACTATAAAGAAAATTGAGAAGTGGTCAGAAAAAATGGGAAGAAATCTAGGAAATGGGGGTATTGCATACACCATGGAAGGAAGTAATTTTCAAAGCTGGGAGTAATCAGTAATCTAAAATGCTGTAGAGAGATCAAATAAAATAAAGCAGAAGTGTCCATTGCACTTGACAATTGAGGTAAAAGAATGTGAACAAGTAATTAAAGAAGAAACAATAAACATGAACAATGCTTAGCCTCACTAATAATCAAAGAAATTTAAATTAAACTATTCATGAACTATAAATTGTAATGTAAATAGCTGGCAGACTTTCAAATGGATAATATTCAGTATGTGATGAAGTATGAACTCATACACTGTTAGTGAGAAGTCAGGCAATACCTATTAAAATATTAAATATATTTCATACTCATTGATCCAGCATTTCTACTTCCAGAAATTATCACCAAAAAAAAAAAAAAATCACAAGAAAAAGAAAATAAACTTAAAAGATACATATTGCAGGATTTTTATAATACTGAAAACTTTGAAATAATTCAGATATTCTCAAAGGAATGATAAATTATGGTACATACATTCAGTAGTATATTGTGTTGTATATTATAATATATATAGTATTATACTATATGGGTAAGATTTCATGTACTGACATGGACAGATATCAAAAGTACATTAAATGATTAAAGCAAGGTACAGAACAGTAAGTATAGTATGATTTTATAAAATAAATATAGTTTATAAAAATAAGGGGGAAATTGAGAGCATATACACCAAAATGTTGGCAGTGTATATCTTGGATGGGAGGGATGGGGGTGTCAAATAGGGAAAATTATAGCATATATTCAAGACATGTATGTATATATTCCTATATTGATTTGTGACTTTTTACTCCCAATAAGTTTTTTTATTACTTTTGTAATTGATAAAAATAAAATAACAAGATGGAAATTTTTAAGAGGTAATTTGTGATCTTGATTAGTGCTACTTCAGAAATATTTTGGTAGTAGAATTAGAGTGAATGGAAAGGGATCAAGTGGAAATAGCAGCTACAAGACATTTAACTCTGAAATGCAAGAGAAGCAATAACTAGAGAAAGACATAAAGTTGAGGGAGGGTTGCTATATTTTCTAAACAAACTTGTTATTTTGAAATAATAATGAGCCTACAGTAGAGTTACTAAGATAGTACAGAGAGTTCCTATATACCTCCACCCACCTAGCTTCCCCTAATGGTAACATCTTACATAACTATGGTACATTTATCAAAAATTAAGAAATTAACATTGGTGCAACACTATTAACTACAGACTTATTAGAGCTTACCAGTTTTTCCACTAATGACAGAGGGTTGTTTTTAAGATCCACTAGACTTGTAATAAGTCTGAACTGTCTCCTGAAGAACAAGAAGTGTCCATATAAATTTATAGAAGTGACTGACCAGGTGAAAGAATACTTAAAACATTCTACCATGGAAAGCAAGTTAGAGAAACATTAGGGAACAAGTAAGTAAATTTGTTCCTTTAGCAGATAGTGAGATAACCTAACTTTCCAAAAAGTTACTCCTCGTTTTCTCTTCCTCTCCCACCTATTCCTAGGACCCAGAAACACAGACCGTTAATACCACCACCAGTTATATTTCCAGGTTCCCTTCAAGCATGGAATATGCCAGTTCCTGAAATCTGTGCTGCCTGGGCACTCACCTCCAAAATGACTGGCTGTCACTTTTCTGAGCAGCTCTCAGCCTAGGAATTTCTTCCCTTCCTTGGAGGCTGTACATCCAGGTAGTCCATGTTTCTAATTCCACTGCTGTGTCCTACCAAACAGCCTCCTGCTTTTTTAAAAACATATTGTGTTGATTTCAAAGAATAAGGGAGAGAGACGGATGATAGAAACATCAATGATGAGAGAGAATCATTGATAAGCTGCCTCTTGCATCCTCCCCCCGCCCCCCCGCAAGGATCAAGCATGCAACACAGGCATGTGCCCTAACTGGGAATCAAACTGTAACCTCCTGGTTCATAGGTTGATACTCAACCACTGAGCCATGCGGGCGGGCCTGCTTTTAATATGAACATTCCCATGTCGATTTCAACATTAAAGCTCATTCGACTCAGCCTCTTCATTTTACAGGTGAGATAACTGAGACCCAAAGAGAGAAAGGGACTTATTCAGGGTCATACATCTCAGAGTGACAGAGCGAGGGCTCACCCTAATTCCAAGTCAGATGCTCCTGCAGAAAGGACACTGTGTTGGATCTCCTTGGTGTTCCTGATCTGGATTCAGGCAGCCAATTATGGTCTAGAGGCAGATCTGCCAAGATTCTCAGCCTTGCTGGGTAGAATGAACAGTGTGCTAGATGTCACTTGGAAAAGAGAGGCTATGTAGCAACCAAGGGCCCTTGAAAACTTGCAGCATTCTTGACTTCCCACTGCCTTAATCTAAGAAAATAGTTGGGAAAAAGTTAAAACCTTGATACAAATGACATCAACTAGGATCTTACCTTATTTTGTGTCCCCACACTTACAGTGTAGAACAGTAGAGACTATAGAGAAAGGAGAAAGAACAGTAAGAGACTTTAACTCAAGTTCAGGATTTGGGAGATGACTGGGTTCTGTGGATGATCGCCATTGTGAGATAGGGCTTAAGGGGTAGAGGGGATCATCCATCTAATAATAATTACGACTTACTGGGTGCCTATTTATGTCAAATGCTACATTACATGCTTAATATATCCTCATTTATTCTCCACAGTAGCCCTGGATGGTAGTTTCCAGAAATTAAGAAACTTGCCCAAGGTCACTTGGTTGGGTGGAGCTGTGTTATACAAGTAATACATATTTATTGTAGGAAATAAAGATAAAGAGAAGAAAATATAAGTGACCCATAATCCATTATCCAATGATAACCCAGACTATCTCAGTCCAATACTCTATTCACTGTGCTGACCAACCTGCTTTTAGCTGTCCTTTTTGTTCTGTACTTTCTTGCATCTCTTTCTTCCCCAGAAAGACTGTAGGCTCTGCTCCTTCCCCATTTGTGCTTCCCCTGGGTCCTAAAGACCTGAACACCTGGCATGAACTGGAAGTGCTGCCAGGAATGACTTAAGGGTGTGGGGCCTTTAATGCTGTCAGACCACACAGCCCTGCCCTTCCCCTTTTTGTCTCCACTCCAGCACTTTTGAACTTGTATCCTTAAGTGCTCCTTTTAATAAAAGAGCACATTTGCTCCTCCTCAAAATGCCCCATAGGGATGTTCTCCACCCAGGCCCTTGTTTGGGACACTGCTGGTATTCTATCACACATCCCTCTCTTCTCAGTCACCACGAGTAAAGTAGAAATGACAATTTTCAAGCTGCTTCCAGTAACATCAAAATTATTTCATATTCTGTAGAAGCTTTTTTTGTGATATGAAGATGTCTAATTTTATTTTTATATTCATTTTGTTGCACAATGAGTACATATTTATTATAAAAAGAAAATACAAATGCCCATAATCCATGATTCAAGGGCAACCCATTAATTTCTTGATGTTTTTTCTTCTAGAATACTTTTCTGTGCTTAGATTTATAAAAATACATGTGTATTACAAAATGGAATCATGCTGTCTCATAATTTGCCTTTTTCCACTCAAAAGCATCTTTCCATGTTAATAAATATACATCGATCACATGATTTGTCTCTGAGAAAGGTAGTGTCCAGTTACCGAGGCAGAATGCCACTTTGATTCTCAGGGCTCCTGTCTGGGCAGGGCAAGGGCAAGGCAGGTAAAGTTGGAGACCAAGATGACTCATCCATTGTGTGGCAGGAGGTACACAGAGCCAAGAGTGCCGCTGGCAGTTAAGGTAGCACCAGCTTCCAGAGCTGGGTTTTTTTATGTGCTTTTTTTTTTTTTTAATTCTCTCTTTCCCAACAAGAAAACTTTTCATGCTGCTTATATCTCTGATCCATACGTTTTCCCCCAGTGAATCTTGTCAGCTAAGTTTTAACACTAAAATCAAGCAGTTGTTCTGTAACTTTTTAAAAAACCTTTATTAAAAGTATTACATATGTCCCCTTTTCCCCTACTGACCCCGTTGCGCGCCCCCCCCCCCCACAAGCCTCCCCCTCAGGCTGTCCTGTAACTTGTTTTCAAGCCTTGTAGCTACTTGATGAAGTGGCTCTCAGCGTGTGTTCAGAAGAGGAATAGGGAATCTTAATTCCCAATATAGCTGCTAATCCTGTTTAATTCCCCCGGAAGTCGTTCACTACTAGGTGGTTTGCCTTTTCTTTCTCAATTGAAAGATGGGTGAGTCACAGACTACAGGAATGGAGGGCAAGAAGGGAGTATTGGAATTTGTGGTTTGTTGGGAAGGTGGTGCTGCTCTGTTTAGGAGTACTTTCAGAATATGCAATGCTGAATTTTATTTAAACAAACATGTTTCCTCTGTTATTGTGGAACAACATTGACAGTTTCCAGGTTGTTTTCTATCTGTCTTACATTTTGAAATTAATTCCATTTTGACCCAGGTGAAAGTGAGCTCTTCTGAGATATTTAAATATCTGTCCTTCAATCAAGAGAGTGGGTGTCGGTGCTTTCATATGAAGCCTGGATATTTCTCAGCCAAAGAATCTCTAAAATAGTGACTTTTCTGATAACTGAAAATTACACATGGACAAACATGTAGAGAAGAGCAGAAAAGAATTAGATTTTTACGTAAAATTTGACTGTTTCTATGCATGTAAATTGTCAGATATAATGAAATATTGTTTATGCAAATACATGTAAAAGCCTGGTGACTTCTTTAAATTTCTACAAATAGTAGCAATCCTTGATGCTACTCTCCACAATTAATGTATTCTGTAGTTTCAGCTATATTGCCTTTTTGTTTTTAAAATAATCAAAAAAAGCAGGATATACCATATAATTTTGTGGCATGTAATGATGAACTTTTATTAATGCATATTTACAGAGTTTAAAGTACCTGGTGTTTGCTTCTTCTTTCTCATTTCCCCCATTGATCTTTGGATAAAAAAATCTCTTGTCTCCAATGTAACTGTCATTAGATCTGGGCTCTCCTTTCTCCTCATTTTGTCCTTATAAGGCTATCCTGTTTTATCACTTCCTGCTTCAGCTCCTGACTTTTTCTCTCTTCCCCTCTCCCTCTCCTGGGTGGATGCTTTTTCTCCATGTGGCAGGGCTGTAACTGTTCACAGCTGTCTGAAACGCCAGTGGACCTGGGGCAGCTTGGAGTTTTAACTTTCATTTTACAAAGAACATCATGTTTGATTGTTTCAGCAGGCAAGTTATAACTGGCACTTACTTCTTGTTCTTCTAGAACACCGAAAATCTCCCCCAGCACTTTAGAAGGGGAATCCTGACTGCGTTAAAGAAGAAGTGGGAGAACCCAGTGCTGGGAGCTGAGTCTCACACAGACTCTCTGCGAAACAGCAGCACTGAGGTCAGACACAGAGACGACCATCCTCCTGCTGAAGTGGTGAGCAACTCTGCCTCTGGGGCCGAAGCTAACCGAGGGGTACAGGTCCATCCCAGACCTAGACTTGGATCACCTGCTGAAGCCCATATTCAGGATCCGTATCCCCGCATTGAGGACAGTGAACCTCTAAAAGACCACTCAACAGAAAAGAACAAAATGGAAAACTGTCTAGTAGGCGAATCCAGGCATGAAGTAGGAAAGCCCGAAATCAGTGAAAATACAGAAGCTACAAACAAAATAGAGAAATACAATGTTCCGCTGAACAGGCTTAAGATGATGTTTGAGAAAGGCGAACCATCTCAAACCAAGGTAAGGATTGGGAGCATTTAAAACTTGATACAGTCATTTCTCATAAACAAAGCTGGTTTTCTAATCCAGACAGTTTGAATAGTGTGGAGCATGTGGTCTGTATGTCTTGAATCAAGTTCAGTGAGTTAAGTAAAAATCTCGAATTATTTGCATAGATGGTAAGATTTGTGAGGTTCCAACCCAATTTCATGTGAAATCAAGCTCACACAGGGCTTCAGGTTGATGTCTAGAAATGAAGAGAGTTTGATGCCAATGTGATTTTGTGTTTTTTTACGCTTGCCCTTTTAATTTGTCTTCCTGTGTCTTTTGTCGTTTGTTGGTTTGGGGGGTGGAATTACTGCTGAATCGTTCTCTTGGACACAGCTGCAGGCTGAGTGTTAGGGCCAGATTTTAATGTTAAGACTGAGGCTTAGTTGTCTCTGCTAGCTGAATCCTTTCTCCTCTTCTCAACTTCCTCATCTGTGCCTTCCAACAAATGTTTTCTATCAGCTAAAATCCTCTCCCAGGAAAAATCAATGAAGATAGCCAGACTAGCTGTAGCCTTCAGGATTTTTGACTTGCAAATGCACAGGGTTGCATTTTCCTACAACTGTTAATGAAATTTGATCCTCCGTGTGGATTGCAGACCAGGTCCCCAGAGGGAATTACTTAACTAGAAAATGAGTTACATATGCTGGTGACTTATAACACAATCCAGGGGCTGCAGAACTGGTAAATTTTTCCAGTTTTCTCATACTTTCCTGCATATCTGGCTTTGTACATGAGGATGGTTTGTTATAACAGTCATTATAATGAAATAAACAGATATGATGGGTAGCAAAGCCATCATTTACTTTAGATTCCATCTAGATGGGAAAGCTGAATTTTTTTAAGCTAAATAGTTGGCCCAAATCCCTATATTTGTGAAGTAATGGTATGAAGCGTTCTTTCTGAGATAAAAAATAACTATCCTAATCCTCAATTATATATGGGGTGACTTAGTCAATTTCTTCCCATAACTTACAGTTCCTGGAGCTTTCCTGCCTAGAAACATTCTTGAGTGTTTAGGGCTCATCTATTTGAGAATGTAGAAAGAATTTTTTAAAGGTTTTAAAACCTAGAACCCTGATCTGTAAATGAGTTTTAGCTCTATTTTAACACTGAAACCAGTTGGCAAGAGATGTAACCACAAAGCAGTTTTACAACTTTTCTTAAACTCTCATCCTTCCCAACTTTTAGTCCTCTAGGCCTGCCAAATCCCTCTTTCTTCTTTATGGTCTTAATAAAAAAAATTTTAAAATTTAAATGGGAAAAAGAATTTTAAATGGAAGGAAAAAAATGTCAGAAATCCTAAATAGAGAGGAAGGGGCTTTGTTGTGACTCAAAGCGCCATTGTAAGTCTCCTCCTCACAGACCCTGCTAAGGGGCAGAACAGCTGATGTCATGCCACAGCACACACAATGTAGGTTCAGTGCAAAAGGCTGCTGCATGTCAAAACTGGCCTAAGGTGGGAAATGACTGGGATTGCAGCAAACAAAAATGCTGATTATGTGTAAGGATCTGGTGAGAGACTTTTTTCTCATAAGTGCCTGCTGAGAGATGGGTCAGAACAAGCCTGTCTCTTTGTGGCTGGTCAGAGTGGAGAAAAAATTTCTTATATAAAGAATTGTGAGTCCCCAACCCAATTTCATAGGCACTGAGCAGCTAACGGTCTAGGTTGGGGGTGGGGTGGTGGTTGTCCTAAGATTAGACTTTTTAAAGTGCCTTTTTAAACTTCTGAAATAGTCATTTGTCACTTAATGGACTGCTTAGGGAGTGTAATACACAGCAGCCCTTGGTTTTATTAGCTGTTTCTAAATAAGTAGCATTATCCATGTTGGAAACAGTATAGATTACTTTTAAAAGTTTTGTCTAATATTTCAGTAAAACTGTTAAAATTTTGTCTAAGGCTGAGGAATAACTAATCAGTTTGAAACTAGTTTATGGTTATTGTTAACATAATTTCAGCTTTAATAAGTATAAGGCTATAATCAATTTAATTAATTTGTTGTTCCACTTGTTCATGCATTCCATGATTTTCTTACATGTGCCCTGACCAGGGATGGAACTGCAACCTTGGTGTATCTGGAAGATGCTCTGTTGTAGGTGGCAGGAAAGGTACCAGGTGTCTGACCAGTGGGATCAGACCAAACCTGGGTTCAGCAACCTCGGTACTTGGGTTCTGGCTAGGAAAGAATTCATAGCAAGACCCAAACTATAAGAGAACACTTATTGGGTAAATTACAGAGATAGAAAAAGTAATTCCTAGAAGAAATAGGTTTAGGAAACAGGCTCTAGAGGTAAAGGAAGGGCCCTTGGAGCTTGGAAGTGAGGAAGCTAATTGAAACGTGGGGGGTGGGGGGAGGGTGGCACTCGGTCCTCCCTCCTAAGTGTTTTAAGGGTGGAGATTTTAGCGGAGGTCCCAGGGGAAGATCTTAATAGAACATTTCCAGGTGTGTTCATTCAGAATTGTGGTCTCCACTGGTTGATTGGCTGGCACCAGGGCAGGGGGTTATTATTCCATGCAGCTGGTCCTGAGGTCAGCCTTGACTGGTTTTGCTACTTACCTGGGCCTGGAGCTGAAATACAACTGAGGCCTAAATGTTATCTCTCAGTGGGAAAGGTCAGGGGGTCCAAACCTCATGACCAGTGATATGCTAGAGGAAGTAAAGTCATCCTGGGGGCAAGGTCCCATGCTATAATTGATTGTCCATTGCTAGCCACCTGGGGCTTTCCACCCTGGTGATCTTCTGTACCTGGCCCATTGTCCTTGCTCTGCTCATGTTTGTCTGCCTGCAACTGTGGTCGGCAAACCGCGGCTCGCGAGCCACATGCGGCTCTTTGGCCCCTTGAGTGTGGCTCTTTCACAAAATACCACGGCCTGGGCAAGTCTATTTTGAAGAAGTGGCATTAGAAGAAGTTTAAGTTTAAAAAATTTGGCTCTCAAAAGAAATTTCTATCGTTGTACTGTTGATATTTGGCTCTGTTGACTAATGAGTTTGCCGACCACTGGCCTACAACATAACCAACAGAGCTACCTGACCAGGGCCTCATGGTATAGTTTAGTTCTTCTAGTTAGTCATATTTTAGTTGTGTTAACTTGTTTTAGATTACAAAGGTAAAATAGTACATTGGCTAAGACAGAAATAACTGAAATAAAAATGGAAGTTTCCCTTGTCCCATCCCCTTTTCACTTCTTTGCTACTTCGCTCCCCTTAGACTTCTAAACCCATGAATTTCCCATAGAATTTCTGTTCCTCTTATTATCAGGATCATTATATGAATGGCTATCATCAAAAAACCAACAAAACTTCACTTGTTAATATGAGAGAACAACTGTCCTTCAAATAGTCCAAAATTTTTGTGGTTTTCCTTCTTATAAGTTCCTGGAAGTGACGCCTAGTATTTTGTGTAGCTTTATATAACACTGGTACATACCAGTGTGTATGTGTTGGTGTAGTGGAGCAAGCCCTTGAGAAAATAAGGAAAGTAAGCTAAAGTCTGATCTGTGGTCATCAGCTATTTTATCTATAACCAACGAATCTATAATCTGCATCAAAGAAACATTTTATATTTGCCTTCTTGAAGAATGGGTAGGTGTCTATAGGGAACCTCTACATTGTTATAAAATTACCCATAACATTTTATCTTCTCCTTTCATAGTTAATAATTGTGTGTGTTCCCTTATCTACTTAATGTCATCTTAATAAGATTTTTTCTTATGCTTTCTTAAGGTCTCAAGTAAATTAGTTGGAATTAAATTCCAAGAAGAATACAGTTTTGAGGATGTTCATAATTGGTATCATTTGCATATTTTTAAATCATAATTTTAAGATGGGCTTAGAGAGGAAAGGGATTTGAATACCTGTCAACATTACGGTAGTCATCCTAGTGTAGGGTAGTATATCTTTAATTTGCTTATCAGAATTATAAATCTTAAATTGACCCAGCATCCTACCTCCATTAGATACATTGTTAGTGCCTTAAGTAAAGATAACTGGTTTTGTTAAATAAACACAAGAATTATCCTTATTTTTCTATCAATGCCATCTTTCTCGTGTATCTTATTAAAACTAAATTTTGCTGATTTATTACTATTCACTCTTGAGTAGTTTATAGCTTCCGTGATTTCAAATGTAAGAATAACCTCTATATAGTGGATAATTTCTCATAAAGACCTCATACTAGTATAAATAATTTTTATTTATCCCTACTTAGTAACTGAGTAACTGTTTGGTCTTTTGTGGTAAGATGATAATGGACCCAGGTATAAAGGTGCCAGTCAAGGAATTCTGATCTTTTTCACTGTTTGTTGCCCTAAATAGCTGTCCTTGATGTGCCAACTGGTGACCAGTCATCTCTTTTCTGCTTACTTTCATGCCAAATAACTACTTAACTGGTTTCTAACTGGTTTTCATTACAATAAAACATGTTGAAAAGTAATAGCAGGAAACTGGAACATTCTCTAAGCAATGTTGGCTACATTAGAGTTTGGAGGGGTCAGAAGGACATCATTTACCTTCCAAATATTTACCACCTCTGTCTTCTTGCTATTGGACTCAATCCTGGGTTAGACAACATGGTGTGCATCCAGATGAATGTATTAGTCATTTCCTCTAGCCTTCTGACTTATCAATGAGTTACAAGGTGTGAGAAATCTCTATCATGTTCGTAATCCAGCTCACTGCTCTGAGGCAGTTAAGATATTAAAATCTATATTTTATAGATGGAAACAGCCAAGGTCAGAGGACTTAACTGATATACCCAATGTTCTGTGGCTGATTAATATCACAACAAGGACTGAAATTGTGTAGTAACCTTTCTACCATATAACACTGTCTTTATGAATATTATAATAACTGTTTATTGGATAAAAGCAACTGGCCATGGCCTTATACAATTTTGAAATCTAAGGAAATTAAAACATCAAGAGCTGTATTCTGAAAGAATTTAGCTCTCTATCATTTCTCTTCCCTACATTTTATAGTCTCTTAACTAAATAAAAAACATGAGGGCAATGAAGAGAAGAAATACATCATAATACAGCAGATTTGTACTAAAACTCTTGAATTAGAAGCTTATGATTTGGGGAGGTTTGGTTTTCTTATATAAATGAAATAGTCATCTGAACAATTTCTCTCTCTCTCTCTCTCTCTCTCTCTCTCCCCCCCCCCCTCCTTCCCTCCCTCCCCCTCTTCCCCTCTCTCTCCCTTTCACACACACACACACCCTCTCTCTCTCTCTCTCTCTCACACACACACACACACACACACACCCTCTCTCTCCCTTTCTCACACACACACACCCTCTCTCTCCCTTTCTCACTCACACACACACACACACACACACACACACACACACACACACACACAGTAAACCAGAAAGGAGAAGAAAAAGCCAAGTAAACCAGGAAAAAAGAGTAACCATCATCAGTTGTGCACAGTAATATCCTTATCATTGCATAACTAGTTTTCACATGGTTTTAGTCACTGTATACTCACTGTTTTGTATGCTTATGCTTTATCTTTTGTTTTTTTATATAGACCTTTCTGTGTATCTTCCTAGTTCATGTAGTTATCCTTATATGGCAACATGGTATTTCATTATACTGTTTAATCATTCCCCAGTAATTAGGTTCTTTTTTAGCCTAATAAAAAAGCTCTAAGCGCCAAAACCGGTTTGGCTCAGTGGATAGAGCGTCAGCCTGCGGACTGAAAGGTCCCAGGTTCGATTCCGGTCAAGGGCATGTAACTTGGTTGTGGGCACATCCCCAGTAGGAGGTGTGCAAGAGGCAGCTGATCGATGTTTCTCTCTCATCGATGTTTCTGACTATCCTTCTTCCTTCCTCTCTGTAAAAAAATCAATAAAATATATTTTTTAAAAAAAGTTGTTTTTTTTTAAAAAAAAAAAAAAAAAAGCTCTAAGCATCTTAGCAGAAACATTTTGTTTTAGTTATTTGGGATGTTATCATGGTCAAAAATTATAATTCATTAAATATTCTTCTTACATATTTTCAGCTTGTTCTCAAAGACTATATTATTTTAAACATCACTAGCACAATCTAAGGACATAGTCAATTATCCAGCACCTCATCAGCATTGGTTTTACCATTTATATGTGTTCACTAGTGACCCGGTGCACGAAATTCGTGCACGGAGGGGGGTGTTCCCTCAGCCCAGCCTGCACCCTCTCCAATCAGGGACCAGGGATCAGGCCTAAACCGGCAATCAGATGTCCCTCTCGCAATCTGGGACTGCTGGTTCCTAACTGCTCACCTGCCTGCCTGCCTGATTGCTACTAACTGCCTCTGCCTGCCTGCCTGATTGCCCCCAACTGCCCTCCCCTGCCGGCCAATTTGGTTCTGATTGGTCGGTTTCTATGCCAGTCAGCGTCAAAAGCTCCACCTCCTAGGCAGCCATTGGCTCCTCACAGTTCACCCAGATTTGGTTCTGATTGGTCAGTTTCTATGCCAGTCAGTGTCTCCGGGCCTAACTCCGGGCCTGATCAGAGAGACGGGGCTGATCAGCAGCCCCCTCGGAGGCCCGGAGAGAAACAGAGGCGTGGCTGCTGGCGAAGCCCGGAGAGAAAGAGAGAGGCAACGGCTGATCAACAGCTGCCACGGAGGCTGTGGACCAGAACCTGCCTCTCTCTTCAGGCCTCTCTCTTGGCCTGATCTGCAGCCCCCTCAACAGTCAGTGCTGGGTCGCCACGGCAACCCAGCACTGACTGCAGGACTGACTTCCCATGTTCAGTGGAGCCTTCAGTCGGTCATTATGGACCCTGGGTTTTTATATATAAGGATATTAATTTAATAAGTATGAAGTAATGCCCTCGCTGGTGTTGGTTGAGTGTTGTCCCATGTACCCAAAGGTCGCCAGTCAGGGAATCATCCTAGTCAGGACACATGTGCAGGTTTCGGGTTCAGTCCTGGTCAGGGTATATGCTGAGGCAGCTGATCAATGTTTCTCTCCCTCTCCTTTCCTCTCTAAAATCCATAAAGATGTTTTAAAAATAGGTATGAAGTATTACCTCTCTTTCCTTTTTTTTTCTAATTGTAAGAGTAACACATAATTTTTGTAGAATTCTTAGAAATACAGAAAAAGGAGAGACATCGCAGCACTGGAGATGAGTGCTCCTTCTCTATGTGTTGATTAACTTAAATGAGGTCTATTTTTTCTAAGAAGGTCCTTGGAGAAGGCAATGTTTATCTCACAGTACTTTGAGAAATTAAGGCCAGCCCTATGATAACCATTCATAGTTCAGCAAAGTCTCATTTTTCCTTAAAAGTTATCCTTCCTCCACCCTTGACTTTGGAGGGATGAGAGTCTGCAAGAAGGTCAAAGTTGAAAGGTTGAAGGAACTGGCTGAGAGAGGTAGGAGCCTCTTAGTAAATTAAGGTGTTGGAAAATCAAATTTTAAAGAGAACTTATTTTGAAAATAGTATGGAGGGACAGGAAATCTACTTTTTACTTGACACTTGGGACCTAACTTACTTTATTTCTTAAAAAAAAATTCCAGAGAAAATAAATGTCATGGACCACTAGCTAAAAGCCCCAAACTCTTACTTTATTATTTGTACACGTTGATTTGTTTATGGATTCACAGAGAATGTTTAAATAGAGTTACTACAGTCAGCTGACAGGAAGGAGGACATGTGGGGTGGGGTTAGGTCAAGCTGTAGGAAATTCCAGAGAGTCTTAAAGTGTCTTGTCTTTTCTTAACAGATTTTGATGATTAAGGCTCCCTCAAACATCTGAATAAAAAGAGCTGAAATGTGATAAAATATGTTACAGAAGAGTGTTTCAGTATCACAATTCCTGTTTTTTTCTTTCTGTGTTCCTCTGCTTCCTTGAGAAATATTGGAGGAAACCCCTCCTTCTTCCTGTACTTCAGATTACCACTGGTAAAATGAGGGTCATAAAATTCATAGTAAATGCATTTGAGAAGTTGTTATTCTGGATATTTGAGTGGTTTGGAGGTGAAAAGGTATTTAGAAAATGCTTAGTGCTTCACCTGGGATCTCATTAAAAGCAGTCTCAGATCTCTATTCCTCCTCAGAACCAGTGTCAGTGTAACTTCGATTTCCAGAGACATTTCTATTTTTCTCTAAGACCAAATAGCTTTGCACAGTCACTTTTTTAGTACTTGAAAAAAGGTAATATAGAGTATTGCTATCTCATGAGCCAGAAGGCTTTTCTTTTTCCTAAAGGCTCTTTATTTAACCCAAAGGTTTAAATGAAAAGCTAGCAAAGATTAGAAATTTTATGCATTTAAAACCAAAGAAACGCTCTGCCCTGGCAGGGCATATGCACTGGTTCTAAATGGCCTTGCTCCCAGTTACACCAGTGCAGGGCCTTCCCACATGACTATAAGTACAGACAGAAAACTGAACACTCAGCAGATTACGAATGTAACACAGACCCTTTGATTTTTTAAAAAATATATTTTTATTGATTTCAGAGAGGAAGGGAGAAGGAGAGAGAGATAGAAACATTAATGATGAGAGAGAACCATTGATCGGCTGCCTGCTGCACATCCCCTACTGGGAATTGAGTCTGCAACCTGGCTATGTACCCTGACTGGGAATCAAACCGTGATTTCCTGGTCCATAGGTCGATGATCAACCACACCAGCTGGGCCACATACTCTTTGAATTGTACTGAAACTTTACCTTGACAGGATGTAAGTATTTAAAATATTGCTCTAGTATTAAGAATGCAGAACTTGTTCGCTTTCATTTTTTTTAAAAAAAGTGTATTTTCAGGCTTTCTCTCTTTTTGAGCCCTGAAAATTCTAATTTTTATAGTGATCATCTTACAGTGCAGCAGCATTTGGGATAAATCTTTGGAATTTCCTTTACTTTAATTATCTGCAAATGAGAAATGTTTTGAAAACAGAAAAAAAAAATATGTATGGGAGGGTATCCTGCCAAATTTATCTTTTCCCTTTGGCAAGTGATCTTCATTTCCATATTGGGGGCTGGTCTCGGAGCAACAGTAGGTTGCATCATATGAGTTACCTGGATATGATTAATGATGCAGCTGACCTGAGTATAATGTGGTAAAGTTAGAGTTGCTATAGTTTATCTTGATTTTCATTAAAAATAGATTCAGGGAGCATTTGATATTTTGCTCTCAGGCATATGTCATCTGTTTTGGCTCAAACAAACTCATAAAAATAAAAATAAAATCTATTCAACTAGCCCAGCCAGTGTTGCTCAGTGGCTGAGTGTTGACCTATGAACCAGGATGTCACCGTTTGATTCCCAGTCAGGGCACTTGCCTGGGTGGCGGGCTTCGTCCCCAGTAGGGGGTGTGGTGTGCAGGAGGCAGCAGAACAATGAGTCCCATCATTGATGTTTCTGTCTCCCTCTCCCTTCTCTGAAGTCAATAAAAATATTTTTATTTTTTAAAAAAAGATTCAACTAATAATGTTAAGTAGCAAAGCTTATTTGAGGTAAGTTATATTAATTGTATATTGAATTTGCAAGAAACTATATTCTTTTTGGTATGGTACAAGCAAACCAATCCTTGGCTCTGACTTCTGAAGTGGTAAGTTTTTTTATGGGGGGATGTGGGGGCACTTAAAATAAGGGATAGTTCAGTCTTAAACTTTATTGTTGAGTTGATTAATCCATTGAACTTAGAGGTTTAATAGCTATTTACTAATGTTGAATTCAAAAGGGTACTAAGTCTGATCTGTTATACTGGATTTCAGTTATCTTTTCTACTTCATGTTACCTTGAGATGTAAATGATAGGATGTGGTTGAAGGCTCTCATTACAATCTGAATAAACATGACATGCTGTGTTCTATGGAAACATTCTGTGACTATGTGCCTTTCTATTGAGTCACTTTTCCAGGCTTAAAAATTATAATTTGTAATTTTAATTAGAGATCTACCTTAGATAGGAGAGATAGAAATATAGTGATTTACAGGAATCACAAAATACTTCACTAAAAAAAAAATGTGTATCATTCACTTTTCTATTTTTAAAAAAGGCATAGTCTCTTGCCCTCGATAAGCTTCCAGTCCAGTAGAGGAACACAGAGCAGTTTGATAAGCATTGTCATGGAAGTGTAACCAGGTACTTTGGGTACAGAGGAAGAACAACTTAGATTTATGTAGGACAGACTTCACAGAGGGAAAGTTGCCTAGTTTACAGAGTCTTGAAGGAACAAGCATTTGCTATACAACAGAAGGATAAAACGGTAATCCAGGTAGAGGGAACTAATTTACATTATCATGCCCCTCACAGCAGTTTGCTTTGCATGGAGGGTAAAGGGTGAGGAAGAAAATATACCCAAAGAGGGTAGGTAGGGGCCAGATCTAGAACTGGTCTTCTGTGACATACTAAACACATTAGATTTAATTCAAGGAGTGATCAGGAATCCTTAAAGAATTTTAAACAGGCCTGGCCGGCATGGCTCAGTGGGTGAGCATCAACCTATGAACCAGGAGGTCACGGTTCAATTCCCTGTTGGGGCACATGCCCCGGTTGTGGGTTTGATCCCCGGTAGGGGGCATGCAGGAGGCAGCCCATCCATGCTTCTCTCTCATCACTGATGTTTATCTCTCTCTCTCTCTCTCTCTCTCTCTCTCTCTCTCTCTCTCTCTCTCTCTCTTCCTCCCTCCCTTCCTCTCTGAAATCAATAAAAATATTTTTTAAAAAGAATTTTAAACAGGAGAGTAACATAAATTATATTTGGGGATAATTGCTTTGTATTACTTGGGATAATGGCAGCATCATAGAGACTTGATTGGAAGGTAGAAGAACCAGTTAGAAAGGTAATCAGTAGTCCATCTACTGCAGCAGCAGCAGAGATAAGGTAGGACATGGAAGGGAAACAGCAGATATTGCTGTCAGGACTTGGCACTTTGGAGATGTATGTCATTGTGATCTGGGACATGAAGATTCCCCTCAATGATGTTTAAATTATGAGGCTTTCTGGTTAAGCTGGTTAGGTACTGATCGTTAGCAGAGACCATAACCTTGATAGAGTGAACTTATTTTTCCCTGGGCACTTGTGAACATGTAGTGCTTACTGATAATATGGAAAATATATTCTGTGGAATATAAAAACAAATATAAAATTTAATCTCTTCTGGATTTTTATTTATAAAGGAGATTTGCAGTCCTCCTTTTTGAACATTGCATCAAGATTTCCCATCTTCTATCAAAATTTATTGCTTGGTTTTGTTTTCCAAACAGATTCTTCGGACCCAAAGCCGAAGTGCAGGTGGAAGGAGGATCTCTGAAAACAGCTATTCTCTGGATGATTTGGAAATAGGGCCAGGTAAGCAGAGAGTTCTATGTGCATGACGTTCTCTGGGAAGTACTCATTAGTAAACAGTATCTTTTGGCCTCAACACCAATGCTTTTGAAGGAAGAGTGGTACAAATTAAATGGAAGCCTACTGGTATTGGAGAGATGTCTTTCTCCAGTGCTAGTGGGAGTGATGTATCCCTTTCCCCATTGGGTGCTGCGTACTTATGATATCGAGAAAAAGAATTTTCTGAGACTTGCATGGGAGGATGAGTGACTTTTATTTGCATGTAATTATACCCTTGGGTTTCAAAGTTCCATTTCCCTTAATCCAGTCATGGAAGACATGTAGCTGGGGATTCAGTAGAGCTAGAAGCAAAGCCAGTGTCCAAAGTTTCCTTTCCGTGGTGGAATTGGGTGGGGATTAGCATCAAGCTGGTTGCAGTGCTTCAGTCCACAGTGTGGGGTCCACATGGCCACTGGCCATGTGGGCGAATGCAGGAGTGTGAGAGTCCCGCAAGGCAGGAGTTAAACACGAGCAAGCAAGAGGCAAGAGTGCAAACCAAGACTGGCCGGCAAGGGCTGGGCAGTGATTGAAAGTCCACCCTATGAAGCAGGAGGTCACAGATTCCTGGTTGGGGGCACATGCCCAAGCTGCGGGCTTGATCCCCAGTGTTGGGCATGCAGAAGGCAGCTGATCAATGACTCTTCCCTCATTAATGTTTCTATCTCTCTATTCCTCTCCCTTCCTCTCTGAAATCAATAAAAATATATTTTTTTTTTTTAAAAAGGAGTGTAGCCAAAACCGGTTTGGCTCAGTGGATAGAGCGTCGGCCTGCGGACTGAAAGGTCCCAGGTTCGATTCCGGTCAAGGGCACGTACCTTGGTTGCGGGCACATCCCCAGTAGGAGATGTGCAGGAGGCAGCTGATCGATGTTTCTCTCTCATCGATGTTTCTAGCTCTCTATCCCTCTCCCTTCCTCTCTGTAAAATATCAATAAAATATATTAACAAAAAAAAAAACACCAAAAACTAAAACAAAAAAAAAGGAGTGTAAACCAAGACAGTGAACTCCTTTGTTTAGGAGCTTAAGTACCTCAAGTCTTCCCATGCTTGCAGTGGCTACACTACTCTGGCCAATGATCTGTTCCCAAGTGTGAATGACAGGCAAGAACCTTTCCTTTATCGCCCAGACTTCACTGGGCATGCATTTAAACTGCAGCTTCCTGGCAAAACTGTACAAATGACTATAATATTTGGCCTTCACTTTGCTCCTTTCCTGCTAATTAATAACTAGGTTAAATTACAACGGTATCAATACAAGCCATTCCCAAATGTCATTGCTCTCCACAAACAGCTTCTCTGTATTTTTAATCCATCCTTGTTAGTGGTAACCTGTGGTAAATATCTGGTACCTTTGCAGGATTCCAAGGGAAGGACTACAGAGAATTTTGGCTCCATAGTCTTTTGAGGCTTGAGGGGCTTTCATGGATGGGCAGTATCAAAATTGGTTATCCTGATCCCTGGTCAGATAGCTCAGTTGGTTAGAGCATTGTCCCCATACACCAAGGTTGTGGGGTTTGATCCCCAGTCAGGGCACATACAAGAATCAACCAACGAATGTATAAATAAAAGTGGAATAGCAAATTGGTGTTTCTCTCTTTCTCTTTCTTTCCCCCTAAAGTCAATAATAATAAAAAATGTATTTAAAGATAGGTTATCTGTACTACCAGTGGTAACAAAACACCTTAAGGTTGGAATTATTATATTTGAAGGGCATATAAGGGAAAATACATTACATTACAATAGCCCCAAATTGAGAATCTTGAAACCACTAAAGTCATATTTTATCTTCTAATAAAGCATCTTTTTGCATACTTTCAGGTCAAGTGTCAACTTCTGCATTCAATTCGGAGAAAAGTGAGACTAAGCGAAACCTGGAGATCCCGCGCCTGTCAGAAACCTCCATAAAGGATCGAATGGCCAAGTACCAGGCAGCTGTGTCCAAACAAAGCAGTTCCACCAACTACACCGTATGTGTTCGGCATCATTCATTTATTCATTCATTCATTCCTTAATCCAACAAATGGATTAAGAGCACAGGAACTAGAAATGTCACCAGACCCTGACTTGTGAGCCCTGGCTCCTTCCCTTGTCCTCCCAGCCCCTATTCCCTTTTCACATAGATCCTACCCTAGCTTTATTTCCATCCCTATCATGTTCTATCCTGTTTTGCTTTCCTGGGCCTCATTCCTACCCCACTCATTTTTTGTATAATGTTACCATTCAGTAATGTCATAGAGTTTTTCTGTCTCTTCTGCTTAATCTTGTTGTTAAAGAAGTGGTATTTTATTAGTTTTTACAGAAACATCTATTTTTGTTTCTGTTTTTGATTAAAGAAAGGGCAAATAGTGGAGAGAAATATCGTATATATTTGACATTAATATGGGTGGGTTTTTTTGAAAATTTGTATTGATATATAATTCATATGACATAAAAATCACCATTTTAAAGTATAATAACTCAGTAATTTTTAGTATATTCACAAGGTTGTGCAACCATCCCCTGATGGTTGTCTAATTCCAGAACATTTCCATCATCCCAAAAGAAACCCCATGCCTGTGCAATTACTTCCAATTCCCTCAGCAGGCACTAATTTACTTTCTTTTCTTTATGGACTTGCCTATTCCAACATACTAGCTAATAAAAGAGTAATATGCAAATTGACTGTCACTCCAAGACACCAGATGGCAGTTGTGGGCAGTTAGGAGTGACCAAGCCTGCAGGGAAGGGCAGTTGTGGGGGGGACCCCGGCCTGCAGGGGAGGGCAGTTGGGGGGGCTAGGCCTGCAGGGGAGGGCAGTTGGGGGGGACCAAGCCTGCAGGGGAGGGCAATTGGGGGGGGGGACCCAGGCCTGCAGGGGAGGGCAGTTGCGGGGGCTAGGCCTGCAGGGGAGGGCAGTTGGGGGGGCAGGCCTACAGGGGAGAGCAGTTGGGGGGGACCCAGGCCTGCAGGGGAGGGCAGTTTGGGGGGACCAGGCCTGCAGGGGAGGACAGTTGGGGGGGGGCTAGGCCTGCAGGGGAGGGCAGTTGGGGGGGACCAGACCTGCAGGGGAGGGCAGTTGGGGGGGCAGGCCTACAGGGGAGAGCAGTTGGGGGGGACCCAGGCCTGCAGGGGAGGGCAGTTTGGGGGGACCAGGCCTGCAGGGGAGGACAGTTGGGGGGGGGCTAGGCCTGCAGGGGAGGGCAGTTGGGGGGGACCAGACCTGCAGGGGAGGGCAGCTGGGGGCGACCAGGCCTGCAGGGGAGGACAATTAGGGGAAATCGGGCTGGCCAGGGAGCAGTTAGGCATCAATCAGACTGGCAGGGGAATGGTTAGTGGGTGATCAGGCTGGCAGACAGAAGAGGTTAGGGGCAATCAGGCAGAGGCAGGCAAGCGGTTGGGAGCCAGCAGTCCTGGGTTGTGAGAGGGATGTCCAAACGGGTGATCGGACATCCCTCAAGGGGTCCCAGATAGGAGAGGATGTAGGCTGGGCTGAGGGACCCCCCCCCCATGCACGAATTTCGTGCACCAGGCCTCTAGTTTCTTATAAATGAAATTGTATAATATATAGCCTACTTAATCTTTACTCTTTGTGATGTGATGATTTTCTAAAAAAAATTAGAATAGTGGATGAGAAAAGGGGAGAGAAATGACAAGATGATGTGCTCAGTAAGAACAAAGAAATTGGTCTTCTAAATAAATTGGAGAGTTTTTCTATTTTATACTTACCTAGGCTTAACTGGCAGGATGACACTATGGAACTGTTTAATTGAAGTTGCCTTTTAAATGCCATTTATTCATATGTACACACGCATATATACACATGTACACATACCTATATATATATATCTTTCAAATATTTGTTCCTTCTAAGATTTCAAATTGCAATCCATTAATCTCTTTTTTTATTATTATATTTTATTTCAGAGAAGAAGGGAGAGGGAGAGAGAGAAATAGAAACATCAATGTTGAGAGAGAATCATTGATCAGCTGCCTCCTGCACGCCCCCTACTGGGGATCGAGTCTGCAACCCGGAATCAAACCCGGAACCCTTCAGTCGGCAGCCAAACCGGCGAGGACCATTAATTTCTTGATGTCCTATTTTTTAACAAAGTTGGAAGACTAGTATTGAATTTTATTTGTTCCCAGCCAGACTGAAACTGCCTATTAGAAATTGTAATGTGTATTTCACGAGTTGAGCCTTCTTTTTCCCACATTACTAAGTATGCATTCTCCAGTAGTATTTATTGGTGGGCTAAGTCTCAGGGCGATGAATGATTTCATCTTGATTTTTCACTGTAATTTTAAGAAGAGATGTGTGTAAATCAACAGTGAGTGTGAAAAGTGAGCAAACTTAGACTTCTCTTAGAAGGCAGGTCAGGAGATACAGCAAATCGGTGATCTGTGCAGCTCTGTTCCTTCCTGTTGCAGGATTTTGCTGCTTCTCAGTGCCCTGCTGCTATAAACATTCCGACCAAGTGACTCCCTAAGTGGAAAAACCTGTTCAGTGACCTTTTTTAAAAAACTCCTAATAGAGTTTCTGCATTGCAGTCTCCATCTCTGAAACTTTTAAGAGTTGAAATGCTTTAGGAATTCTTATAAAAAAGTACATTTTATCTTTTCCCCAAAGAATTTCTCAGGCCCCCTACAGAGGATGGTTGTAACAAGGCACATACTCTATGGCAGTGATTCTGGAGGCTGGGCTCTGAGATGGGGTCAGGAATGAGTGGTTGGACTGTTGTACTATTGTCTTCTGCAGTGCTGGCTGCCAGCTCCTTCCTATAGATGCACCTCCAAAATGTGTGCCTTAATTTGGAATTCCACACCTGATTAAGTCAGTCACACTCACACTCCCTTCCATTGGCCCTGTGGCCATAATTATGTTTTCTCCCCATGCCTACAGAATCACAGAGAACAAAAAGGTACTATATTTCTAGCAGACTAATGATAGGAAATGTTCATAGTTATCTACCTCTATATTAATTTTGGGTCTAATATATAAAGTTAATTATAATATTTTCCCCCAAGTGTTCTCAAGGAAAAAAATTTGATTATGCTTATTCCTATGATAGTATTAATGCCTGCTTGGTATGTTGAGGCTCTGTTATGAGAAGTAGAATAAGGTACGTCTTTAGTACAATGTATGAATTTTATGCAAAAAAAACATGTTTTTTTAAAGTCTCACTAAAAAAAAGGTTGTTTTATAGTTATCATTAAATATATATAATTTGTTTTCATACGTATACATCATCCCTGTCTCTCTTTCCAGGCCGGGCATATATATATATATGGTCAGTATATTTTCTTAATTATTGGCACTTGGCATTTCCTTTCCCTGCTCCAGAATGGTCTTTTCTGATAAAACTCACAAGCTTTGCATTCCCACAAGCTCTGCTGCTAGAAGAGTGAATCACAAGAACATTGTATGCTGGGGGTGGTCTGTGTGTGTCTGTGTTGATGTGCATATATTCTAATGAGCATCCGGTTTTAGACTAGTGTACAAATATTTAACTCCGAGGTATGTGTCCACAAGCTGCTTTTGTCGTTTCACAAGTCAGTGGGTTTTGCTTGTGAGAATTAGGGGGTTGATTTGATCTGAGGCCTCTTAAAAGAAATTTATTTTTCACATTCCAAGTTTACTTAATAGATATGCCATGAAGAGAATAGTGAGAATTTATTTCATTTTATTATTTTGAGAATTAAAAAAAAAAGTCACAGACTATTTTTATTTTCTAGAATGAATTGAGAGCCAATGGCAGTGAAATCAAAATTCATAAGTTGGAACAAAAGGAAAATGTGCCCCCAGGTCCTGAGGTCTGTATCTCCCATCAAGATGGAGAAAAGGTGGGTTTAAAAGCCTAATGTCCAGTTGCCAAAGAAGCATGTGTTCTAAATTAGATGCTTAAAATTAGAAACCACTCTGACTCTGGGCTGTAGAGTGTCTGGGAATTTGGTAACAGCTGCCAAGACAGATTGTTGTTTTTGCAGGTCACATAATTTTGGTTGGGGAGCTCTGCAACTTATAGCTGACCAAATAATGAACCTTCATTGGAAAATTCCTTTGCTCAGCAAATGCTTAGGGGGCATAGAGCTAAAGTGATTTTTGAAAATCTGTTTTGATTAGAAATGTTATCTTCAAAGTATTTGTATATTATTAACTTATTTTATGCAATAAAATTTCATTCTTTCACTCAGTATTTTGAAAGGTGGGCACTATGCTAAGCATGGGAAATGCTAAGCTTAAAAACTAAATATGAACATACCATTCTATGTGGTCTTTATCTGCAAGGAAGCTAATAGTAGAAGGGAGATGAGTAACCGGTTGGCCATCATAAAACAGTGTGACCTCTGCTGTCAGAGGGCTATTCAGGACTGTGGAAGCTGAGACTAAGGACACTTGCCCTAACTTCCTCAGGAAGGTCATGTCTGAGCCAAGTCCTGAAAAATGTGTGGAAATAGGCAAAGTGAATAAGTAGAAGTTTGAGTAAAGAAAGAGAAGGGTATTCCAGACATAACAGAGGTTGGACATTGGAGATCTAAACTAAGATGACTTGGCTGACCTGGGGAGGTACATACAGGCCATGATGAGAGACAGGTGGAGGGAGAGGGCCAGAGTGGGTCTTGAAGAGCTTTGTAGGCTACCCTTAAGAGTTTGGGATGTAGCCCTGCAGTGGTGGAAAGCCAGTGTAAGATTTTAAGCAAATTAGATTTGTATGTTATGCATTTATTGTTAGATGAATGGCTTAGTTGGAATAAGTAACAATATGACTATCAAGTGAATTTATCATTTTTCTTTTCCAATCCATTACCCAATCTCTTTTATCTTTTGGTCAATATTATAGTGAAATGTTAAGTTAGTTAAGGAGAAAGAGCTTTCAAATCTATTACAGTAATTAATCTTAGGAGAAAAACCATTGTTTCTGTTGTACATATTGATACCTGGAAGCCATTCTTCCAAAAGGTGAAGATATCATTAAAATAGTTCTCAAACTTATTTCACTCTAACAGACTTTATTTTTTAAATATATTTTTATTGATTTCAGAGTGGAAGGGAGAGGGAGAAAGATAGAAACATCAATGATGAGAGAGAATCATTGATCAGCTGCCTCCTGCACGCCCCCCACTGGGGATGGAGCCCACAACCTGCGCATGTGCCCTGACTGGAAATGGTTCATAGGTCGATACTCAACCACTGAGCCATATCGGCTGGGCCCTCTAAAGTTTGCTGTATTGACAAAACACTGACAGGAACTCATGAAATACACTACACACTTGATTGGACCAAAGTAGTCACACAGAAAAATGATCTCAGATTAATGGCTACACAAGTTGAATCATAAAATAGAACAGGAAAAAAAATTTTAGAAAAATTAAATCACTTTACTTTACAAAAAATCACAAATATATGTTGAAATAATAAGACAAAATACTTGGCAGTAATGTGTTTCATAATCATAAAATTACCAAATAAATTACATACATCCTTGCAACAGTGGGCTCAGGCATCAGTCACATGAGTCACATGTCCTGTATCAAGTGAGTTCTCTCATAAGGCTGCCTGGGTTTCTCATTTTTTAAGTGGAAGATTATGTCTTAAGAATAACAAAGTAAATATGTTTGGAATTTTTTCTTATGGCTTATAAAAAAGACATTTAAAGGAAAAATATTCCCAGCATTGAAATCCCCAGTGTACCCTAGGAGCATAGTTTGAGAAATGATCCTCTGGAAAACAATACATGGATTGTCCCTATATCTAATTTCATGTTTTCTTCTTGATTGGATTCATGCTGGTTTGAAATTGGAACTCTGAGCTGAACTGGAGGATCGGAACATTTTAATTATAACCTAAAAGAGCTTCAGTGCAACTGAATCACGAATTGGGGAGTGGGTGGGGAAGAAAGGTGTTAAAGATAGGGCATCGTCTTCAAGCACACACTGTGGGTTCATAAACGCTTGGCTGCCTTAAAATTCATAACATTTTTCAGAGCCTCAGCTATCCTTTTGGTTGTTTGCCTAGTTTTGGTTAACCAATACCTAAGAACTATTTGAACTTTGATTTGTTACAAAAGGACATTATAGTGCGAGGGCAAACTTGCCTCAAATAGAATATTTTGTAAAGGTATTGTTCTTCCCTTTCTTGTCCTGTGAATGAATTTGTACTTTCCTTTAATGAAATGTTTGAGCAAAATCTCACGTGCTCTCTCCTGGCTATTCCTGCAGTGAAGTCATCTGGTTGGACATGTACAATGATGTCATGATTGGCATTAGCTTTACCTTTTAGGTTCAAGGTGACCAAATTAGAGGAGAAAAGAAGAGCATCCTGGGATAGATACACCCACTAATTAGCAAGAATTGAAGAGCTTTTTATGGCCATGCATGACTCAGAAATTTTATTTCATATCATTAAATTAAATAATGCATGTAAGGTCATCATTTCAGTGAGCATAGTAAACACTCAGTAAATATTGGCTGTTATTATACTGGTTCACTTTATACTATGTCAGAATTCCTGTAATGAAAAGAGAGTAGTGGGGAAGAACCAACCATGCTGAAATTCAGGTGCAGTCAGGCAACAATTTAATGTCCAATATTTTATCATCATAAATGTATTCAGTCATTAGGCAGCCTGGTATAAACTCTCAGCATCGCACATAAAGTCCCTGACATCCGAGTGAAAGAATTATTACAGGTAGAGCCCATACTCGGTCCCTACTGACCCCTCATTATTTTGAGTGTGGAGGAAGACACCAGGAAGGCTAGGGACCAGGAGAAAGGACAGAGAAAGCTAGTAGAAAGTTCTTTATTTAACCTTGATGGTTTCTGGGGGGAATCTGCACCTACACATAAGATCTGTCATCTTGCTAAACACTGCTATTTTGAGACTAGGGTTAAAAAGAGAAACTAACCTTGAAGGTAATACCAGAGGTTGGTTTTAGATACATTTGTTGTACAGCTATCAGAAAGTCTTCTGTGCTAGCAGAAGCATGTATTTGGTTGGGAAATAAGGAATTAGGAAAATTAAAGAATAATAGTAGTTTCTATATGTAAAGACTTTATTTTGCCTTGGAGTGAGTTATGGTTTATGGTGAGGAGCTTTGCTCTCCATGATAGAGGGTTTGTTTGCCGCCGCCCCCCACCCCCACCCCCACCCCAACCCAAACCGGCCCTTTTTGTTTTTTGAGAATCGAAAGATATGGTTTAGAAGTTCTTTCATAAAGACAGATGATGCAGGATTTTGGCAGTGGAGTGCAGTCTGCTTCTGGCCTTACTCTGTAATTGAGAGGCATGTTAATATCCTCATAAAAGACATTTTGCTGCCTCTTGTTTAAATGCTCAGCTGTTCTGGGGCCCGTTATTTCCCCCAGGCAGCCAGTGACTGACTGGAGTCAGCAGGTTTCTATGGCACTAACAGCAGCTTGTTCATTTATTTTTAATGTGATTCTTAATCCCACCCCTCTTTTTTTGTAGGTTTCTGCAACTGAGAATAGCCTGGCAGTCCGTTCCCCCCCTGCTGAAGTTGACTACCGTAAGCATTCATTCTTGGATCTGGAGGGTGTCCCCATTGCTGTCAGTGCTGAGAAAGTAACATTAAATTCAGCCGATCAGATCTTTCCCTTGGTTTTCAGGAGTGATGCTTGAATACCCTTCACACATTTCATGGCTTAGGGAGAAGTTAAATTCAACTATATATTACTAACTTGGGGCAAACTGAACACTTTTTTAAAAAATATGGGAGAGGGTAGAGAAACATCAATGATAAAGAAACATGGATTGCTGCCTCCTGCAAGCCCCATACCGGGGATCAGCCAGCAACCCAGGCGTGTGCCCTAACCAGGAGCAGAACCAGTGACCAGTCTCGTTTCATGGGTTGACACTCAACCACTGAGCAACACCAGCCGGGCAAAAATCTTTTCAGGTTTAAAGCTGTAAAAACTAATTTTGAAATTTCATTTAATATATATATATATATATATATATATATATATATATATATATATATATAACGTATTTTTACTGATTTCAGAGAGTAAGGGAGAGGGAGAGAGAGACAGAAACATCAGTGATGAGAGAGAATCACTGACTAGCTGTCTCCTGCATGCTCCGCTCTGGGGATCGATCGAGCCTGCAACCTGGGCATGTGCCGAGACCTCCTGGTTCATAGGTTGATGCTCAACCACTGAGCCACGCTAGCTGGGCTGAAGTTTCATTGTAATAAAAGTTTAGCCAAAGATTTCATTCATTTACAGGGATAAAGAATTAGTATTTGAGTAACACATTAAATATCTTTCCCTACTTATCTAAATGTGTACCATAGTCTACCCTCTAGACCAGTGGTTCTCAACCTTTCTAATGCCGCGACCCTTTAATGCAGTTCCTCATGTTGTGGTGACCTCCAACCATAAAATTATTTTCGTTGCTACTTCATAACTGTAATTTTGCTACTGTTAATGAATCGTAATGTAAATATCTGTGTTTTCTGATGGTCTTAGGCTCTACAGCAGTGGTTCGCCTAAGACCATCAGAAAACACAGATATTTACATTACGATTCATAACAGTAGCAAAATTACAGTTATGGCCCTAACCGGTGTGGCTCAGTGGATAGAGCGTCGGCCTGCGGACTGAAGGGTCCCAGGTTCGCTTCTGGTCAAGGGCATGTACCTTGGTTGTGGGCACATCCCCAGTGAGGAGTGTGCAGGAGGCAGCTGATCGATGTTTCTCATCGATGTTTCTAACTCTCTATCCCTCTCCTTTCCTCTCTGTAAAAAAATCAATAAAATATATTTTAAAAATTACAGTTATGAAGTAGCAACGAAAATAATTTTATGGTTGGGGGTCACCACAACATGAGGAACTGTATTAAAGGGTCGCGGCATTAGAAAGGTTGAGAACCACTGCTCTAGACAGAGTCTAGAGATTTTCCTGTTTTGTTAAATTTCATCACCTTTTCATCCTATTTTGGAGTGATTTTGAGTTTCACTTTGCCCAAAGATAAAAAACTTTGATTTTCTCTTTACTATATCCCCTTTGATTCTGATCTGCAGTATTATATCTACACTAACAAAAGAGAAACATGCAAATTAACCATCACTCCGCCATGCTTACCAGCCAATCAGGAGGGAATATGCAAATTAGAAGGGCAAAGATGGCGGCTGCCCAGCTGCTCCAGGTGCAGGAGTGGCCGGGCGGGGTAGGACGCCTGCTATGAGAGGGAGGGCGGGGGGCGGGGGGACGGGCGAAGAGATCTACAGGAGGGTACTCCAGAGTCTGGAGCAAAGACGAAGACTGCAGACTCCCGCTGGAGTCGGCAGCGAAGCAGCGAAGACAAAGATGGCAGACACTGGCTAGAGCGAAGGCCTGGGTCCCCGGTGCCAGAGGAAAACCGGTGCTGGAAGCCAAGGGAAGGAAGGCCTATTGCACAAAGAGATTCGTGCAACAGGCCTCTAGCATATACATATTTGGATTTCTACCTTCTCCCTTAATTAGTTTATTAGACACTTAAAAACTCAACAACTAAAGTAAAGCTAAACAAATCTCTGGTAAACCCTACCTTATAATTTTAGAGAGAAACTTTTGCTGCTTGAATCCAAGAATATTTCTTTTGCAATCATTTTGCTTGGATAGAAATTTTTCTGGTCCTGGGCAGTGTGGCTCAGTGGTTGGCCTATGCACCATAAAGGTTGCAGTTCGACTCTCAGTCAGGGCACATGCCCAGGTTGCTGGCTCAATTCCTGGTCGGGGGCATATAAGAAGCAGCTGATCCATATTTAGCTCTCACATAGATGTTCCTCTCTTTCCCTTCCTCTCTCTCTAAAAATTAATTTAAAATATTAAAAAATATTTTTTCTGAGTTTTGACTAGGTTTGCAAAACTTTTTTTTTTTTTTTGAAAAATGAGCCTTAATCTTTTAGTACTTTGTTGACTTAACTCTATATTATGAGGAATTATTTTATGTTTCCTTAGTAGCTGTATAAATGGCTTTTCTGTGCCTCTTCTTAGTTTTCCACATTATGAATGTATTGGCAGGAAGTTAACTTATGAAGGTGACACATCAGTGATTTTGAAAAAAATTTCATGGAGCCTTTTTCCATAATCTTTAGCCATGGACATCTGCTATAGGACTAACCAAAAAGATAGTGTCAAATCTCTCTCTCTCATACACGTTTTGAAATTTCTGCTCTCAAGCACCCAGAAGGAGTTAGTGGGAATGGTAACTACCAGGACGTCATCAAAGACTATAAACAGCCTTTAAAAATGACAGAAGTGTCCTGAGGTCCAGAACCCTGTCCATCCCAAGCACTAAGTTGTTTGAGTATCATCCCCTGCACTGAAAAGTCACCAGTTCAATTCTGGGTCAGGGCACATGCCAGCATTGTGGGCTTGATCTCCGGTAGAGGGTGTGCAGGGGCAGCTGATCAAAGTCTCGCTCTCACATTGATGTTTCTCTTTCTCCCTCTCCCTCGCTCTCTCTCTATCTAAAATATAAATATTTATTATTTTTTATATATATATATATTTTTTATTGATTTTCCACAGAGAAAAAGGGAGAGGGATAGAGAGTTAGAAACATCGATGAGAGAGAAACATCGATCAGCTGCCTCCTGCACACCTCCTACTGGGGATGTGCCCACAACCAAGGTACATGCCCTTGACTGGAATCGAACCTGGGACCTTTCAGTCCGCAGGCTGACGCTCTATCCACTGAACCAAACCGGTTTCGGCTAAATATTTATTTATGTGTAAATATATATATAGAAAAATATATACACTGAGTGGCCAGATTATTATGATCTCTGAACGCATAATAATCTGGCCACTCAGTGTATATCCTATATAATAAAAGGCTAATATGCAAATTGTCCCCTCAACCAGGCTGGCCGGACCCCACCCATGCATGAAGTTATGCACCGGGCCTCTAATATATATATACCAAGTGGCCAGATTATTATGCGTTCAGAGATCATAATAATCTGGCCACTCAGTGTATATTAAATATATATATCTTTTTAAAAATGACCAAAGCTACAGGGCAGCAAGTTCCTTATATAGGGTGGTTTGGATTCTGGCAGTTTATGACAAAGGGTGAGAAAACCTCCTGGCTGAGAACCTGATTTGTGAGAGACCCTAGGACATAGCTTTTAGCATTAGAATATTCCATAAGAGAAAAGCAGTGTTTTTCCTGGTGTTGAAAGGACCTGTTTTAGTGAAGGTCCTTTCTTTGCTTTGGGGAGGAACCTTTTCTCTGACTTCCCATGACGTCTAAAAAATGTCTTCCTTTTGTAACTCAAGCAGGTAACTCCCAGGTTAAGAGTGAGGTCCAGCAACCTGTCCATCCCAAGCCACTAAGTCCAGATGCCAGAGCCTCCAGCCTTTCTGAGAGTTCTCCTGCCAAAGCAGTGAAGGTATGATGGCAATTTCTCTGTGAGCCTTTAGGCATTGGTTTACTGGTGGAGTTCATTGCACCTCTATCATTATGTTCATTATAACCTGTTTTTACTTTCCAGGGGATAAAAATACCAAATAAGGATACACTTAAGGCCAGTCACTTTTCCTGGAAGTCTTGTTACTTCTGCTCAGATGTTTGGGTCAGGAGAGGGGAGGCTCACTAGTAGCACTCAGTTTGAAATCTGGAAAACTCATGAAAGTTTTAAGAAAACCTGAAGTTAAAGAAAGTAAACTGATTTTTTAAAGTCCAAGTTCATTAATCTGTGAATGGGTAAAAGCTCACAAATAGAAAATATGAGAAATCCGTTAAACTAAAATCAGCCCATTGGACAGGAATGTGCAATGTCAACTTCAAAAGAGTGGCTCCCTGGTTTGGGGAACTTTACCATCACATGATTAGTGGTCAGCATATTTAAAGAAAGAATGTGTACATTCCAGAGGGGGTTGGCTAGCCCATTTGCTGTAAAAAAAATGGACATTCAAGTAACACTTATGTTTTGATATACTCTTATATGTAAAGGAATGTACAAAATTTTTGTACTTCAAGAAAATTTTACTTGGCTATTCAACCTATGATCTCTTTTTACTCATCAATTTAAAAAAACCATCTTTTCCCTTTCTACGAACAAATATATCTTATATAATAAAGAGCTAATATGCAAATGGTCATCATGCCCTCACGCCTTCACAGCTCAGACACTCAACCCTGGGGAGAAAGGAATGGGGACCAGCCAGGCACAAATAAGCTTGAGAGAGAGGAATGGGGACCAGCCAGGCTGTGGCCCAGGAGAGGGACAAGCCGCCCACTCTGCGGTCCCAGGCGCTAGTGGCTGTGGCTGCAGCCCGGGAGAGGGACAATCTGCACACCCCACGGTCCTGGGCGCCTGCGGCTGTGGCCCAGGTGAAGCCATCTGCCCATGGTCCCCTGCGGCTGTGACCGGCCCAGGCAAAGCCAGCCCGGGTCCTGGGTGCCTGCAGCCAGCCAGAGGGAGGGAATCCTGGGTCCTGGGTGTGGGGCGAGGCAGAGACAGTTAGGGGTGATTGGGCCAGCAGGGGAGCAGTTGGGAGCAATCAGGCCGGTAGGAGAGCAGTTAGGGGTGATCAGGCAGGCAGGCAGAGGTGGTTAGGGCGATCAGGCAGGCAGAGGTGATTAGGGGCAATTAGACAGGTAGGGGTGATCAGGCAGGCAGGTAGAGGGGTTAGGGGCGATCAGGCAGGCAGACGAGCGGTTAGGAGCCAGTGGTCCCAGATTGTGAGAGGCAGTCAGACATCCCCCGAAGGGTTCCAGATTAGAGAGGGTGCAGGCCGGGCTGAGGGACCCCCTCCTCAGGCATGAATTTCACGCATCGAGCCTCTAGTATTCTCATAAAAATAAACAAAGGTTTAAAAATATCCAACACCTGTTGTAGGCTGATTATTATTAAAGCTGACTTGTTTTCATTGAATGCTTTGCCAATGTTGTGCTAATTGACTCATTGGGATTAATAAGCAAACATACCTGCATTTCTTTAGTGTCTTTCTCCTCTGGTGCTCTCTTAAGTTTTGTTTCAAAACTTAAGTTTTGAGAGAAACTCAGCAGGCAGAATTAGTTTTCAGGTAGTGGAGGCTGCCCCATCCTCATGCGCACATCTGCTGTGCTTGTATCTCTCAACTGTGGGCATGATTGGTCCTTTAATGAAAGTTAGTGCACAAAAAGGATGAAGAGAAGAGGACACAGGTGAGGAAAAGGGAGAGTCCAGTATTTAAAGGGTGGGTTAAAAAGAGGGAGGATGGGTAAAGAAGATAAACATGAACGTTTAAAAGGAAGCAGGAAAAAGAAAGGAAGCAGAGATTCATGAAGACAGTAAGATGTATTGAAAAGGAGCAGAAGGTAAAGAAAGTAGCAAGAGAAAGTGAGTATAGGGAGAAAGAACTGAGTTACAGTGATCAAATCTGCAAATGTATTTGACATGGCCATCTTCTGTGCTGGCCTTAAAGATCTGCTCATGCGTCAGCACTTTTCTTTTTCCAGTATTTGGAGTCCAACAAAGTAGCAAATGCCACAGGGTTAATTTCCTCTTCAATAACAGCCCTGTCCAGATGTGAGTCCTTGGATTATAGTTCTGGATTAAGAACAGCTAGCAAATCTGACTTGTCCATGGGTTCTGTGTGACTGAGGGACTAGGGAAATTCTATGGCTAATGTAAGAACTGAAATCTGCTCTTGAATGTTTTTGAATTCTCAATCCAGTCCTAAGTCCCTCCCTCAACTGCTAGATCAGCCTTCCTTGCTATTTCCTGATTCAAACTCCAGGGTCTAAGCTGATGAGCGATGAGCCATAGACATCTCACTTAGGTCTTCCTGGCATACCATGAAGAGGAGCTGAAGGTAAAGCTCCCTGTGCACCTTCTCCAGACCCATGCCTGCTTCTTTGGCCCTGGTCACTCAGCAGTAGAATGCAGACAGGCCTGCCTTCACCAGCCATATACTGCAGGTTCTGAACATTGTCTAAAGACAGGAGTAAACTGGCCCACTGCCCATGTTTGCCCATAAATCAAAACTCAGATGCTTGTGGTGTACAGAGCCCGGGGTGAGACCCAACCACATCTCCACTTTTGTTTAAGAGCAGTTTGTTTTCTCTTCCTCAAAGGTACCCTTTACATTCTGCAGGCAAGTATTTAAACACTTTGGCATAACCTGTCTCATAGTTACAGACCATGAAACAGAAGGTGCTTCTCCATTTTGGGAAATTACATACAGCTAAGAATAAACTTGTTCACTCAGAATAGATTTTTGGGTCTCACGAAACCTGGAAAAACTCTTTGTGTCTTGTCATTTATTGGAAATAGGACATCTAAGTCGAGGCTCAACTCATTTCAAATTTTAGCTTAATTTAAAAAACACATAATACTGGTCTTTAAAAGTAAGGATTTTTTTTTTTTTTTGTATAATTTGAACACTGGCTAAATAACTTAGTTGATGAGACTTGGTGCTAATAAAGTTGAAGTTGCAGATTCCTTCTCAAAAATGTGTTATTCTGGGTGCAGAGCTCAGTGGACCCTGTGAGAAGGATCAGAACCTTTTGACTCAAGAGACCCAGAGGTCTCTTAAGCTTTATGTTTTCCCATTGAAAGAAGTTATCCCCTAAATGTTCCTAGAGGGAAGAATAAGGGAGGAAGTACAAGGAGTTTTAGCTGGCCCTGGGAACACCTGCTTGCCCCACTGTGTCCAGGACAGCCCTGTGCCCGGCTTCCTTGGCTGCTCCTGCTGATGAGTGTGGAGAGAGAACATGGCAGACTGCATGGGGGGGGGGTGTGCACTATGGCATCCGCCTCCCCGTGCCTGCCAGCTGACCCTTCCTCTACAGACAGGGTAGGAGGTCTTGGGCTCTTTTATAGAGTGATCAGAATTACACTAGAAAGGCATCCAGACTCTTTTCTCATTATCTACATCATTACTGCTTCCTCAAAGCACTAACCTCTCCTCTACAGGTAGAGCAGTCTGTTTAAGATGTGAATATCCCCAAAATGCTTTCAAAATGTTTCACAGAAAGCTAGGGGAACAGTTACGGCTGTATAGAACTGGCCCAATCATTTACTGTGTGGCAAAGAAGTTTAATTTAATTACCTAGCTGTTTTGCACAAATTGGAAGGAGAGAATGACAGGCATTTTGTGGTGTTCGGGGAATAGACGTCTGACATCCATACAAAATTTCCTCCTGATTTCACTATGTCTAAAAGCTAATAGTTAGCTGTTGCCTCCCCCTACTACAGACACCCATATATACCCCTCCCCTGGAGCCTTCATTAGACTAAGAAATATACTTAAGATAGGAGACTGAAAGCAAGTAGATGAAGTCATGCAAATTTGTTGGAAAAATTGCTTTAAGTAGATGCTGATTAGCAGAGGCCCTGTAAGATCCCTCAGGTGGGAAAGACATGACAGTGTTTATGAACATCAATTATGTATATATTATCTCATTCATTCCCAAATATCCTGAAGTTATTATCTACCTAAGACTGTATTTTGTTCAAAATGCTGTAGTAAGATTATTTCCATTTGGGTTAGCATCTGCTCTCTTCTCCCAAAGAGTTTCCTTTAGTTATGGAAATTTAACAGTCCAGGAAAAATTTAAAAAAGCTTTGTGGGTTTGTGAGTCAGTGGTTCTGAGTTTTAATTTACTGACGGTGAGAACTTTGATAAGGCACCTGATATCCTGGCGAGTTAGTTTCTACATGAGAAAAAGGGTGAGGGAGGGGAGATGGAAAAACATCTTACATGCTGAAAAAAAATATATTGTAAAGATTTTCAAACGTCTAACATTCTAATATTGGCAGTGTTTTAAGTGTGACTGACTGTGCCAAGTCCGAGCATGCCATGAAGGCACGGGCAGGATGTATGCCAGACCTACCATGATGGTAGAGATTTTTGGGCATTGACTACACTTCCTGTTGTCTGAATAGACATGGGGGCGATTACAGAAAAGTGGCTGAGAGCCCAGGACAGAGGAAATAACGGAGAGGCACAGCCACAGCTACTCTGACTTGGCGTTATACCATGTTGCCAGCCTCTTGTCTTTATGAAACTAGAAGGGCCCTTGGGCAGCTGCCAAATAAACCTTAAATAATATTAAAAAGGGTTTATGTAAAAAATGAATAGGAATAATGGGGATCTGGTAGGTCTGGTTAGTTAGAAGTTTGTGGTTAGTCAGATATTTGAGCAGCAATCTATAGACATACCTTGGAGATATTGTAGGTTCGGTTCCAGACCACCACAATACAGTGAGTTGTAATTTTTTGCTGATGGAAGATTTTGCCTTTATTTTGTAAAAAACACACAACATCTGTGAAGCGCAATAAAGTGCAATAAAACAAGGTATGCCTGTATGATTTTGATATTAAAGAGGAAGAATGATTTTTCACTTGGGTGGGTGAAGGCTCCGCTCCATTCAAGGAAGAGCCATTGTGGGTCAAGGGTAGAAGGTAGTAAGACATTAAAGAATTGTTAATGAAACACTTCTTGTGTGGGTGAAGGCTCATAAAAGCCTCTCTCCTGAGCTGGGGCATGTGCCAGCCTCAGGTAGATATGGGTGAGGCTGATTTTGCCACCATTAGCAGAGTTCGTTGAAAAAGAAAGAAAACGTGGTCTTATTCGTGGATCTGAGTCTGTAACTGAGTTACAGCTCAGCCGCAGTAAAGCGCTCCAGGGCGCACAAAATGCTGTGTATTCATTGAAGGTTCCTGTTTGTCTCTTCCAGCTTCTGCTTCCTGCTCCTGGTACCTAATTTCTGCTCCTGCCTTCCACTTTCCTCCTAATGTGAGCTCAACTTTCAGCTTTCTCTCAGGTTCTCCCTTCTGGCCACTGGGCTGCACCCCTCTCCCACAGTGTGCCCTCTCTCTGTGTGTACAGTGGAGGGGCGTTCTTTAACCTTCCGTTCCACTTTAGCAGAATAATACCCAATTCCTCCTATACCATGGGGAATTTGTCTCCTGCTCGGTCTTTACTGACCAGAATGAATACTTATTTTTCTAAGCCAAGTGTTAAAAAAAAAAAATACAGAATCCACCCAGCAGCTGAAAAATATTTTCAATCTGATAAATACATTTGTCCTATTACTTTCACATTATGTGAATTGTGAGTTGTAGCAGCTCTCTCCGGTGGCTTCAACTGTACTATTGTACCGAATCATTCTGCATTTTAATGTATCTCCTGCTTGCTAGATAAGGGCCTAGTCCTTTTAGAGAAACCTAATTAAACTATTCAAGGACACCTCCACTTAGGTCCTATCTTGTTAGAAGTGTTCATAAGAAAAAAATAATTCGGAGCTCCAAACAATGCCTTAATTACTTCCAATGGCATTCAATATCGCAACATTTGATCACATTTGAATACCTCCCTTATGCTTGGTAAACTAGGTTGTAGCCTGTGGTCTTTGATTCTTTAAGTTTTTCTTTTTAGGACTGTACCCCTAGGAATGGAGGGGGGTTGTTATTAAGGAGCCATTTCCACTCAGTTTTGCTCCTTCATTCTTAAATACTTAGGTGCTATTTGGGAGTTTCCCACTAATTTTATTAAACTCCTTTTTACAGCTCTTCCCCTTTACTTCCACTTCATGCCCATTTTCTATTCTCGTTTCCTGTCCAAATCTGCTTGAAAAACCATTCCTACTTTTTGCTTTACCTCCTAGTGAATCATGTGACAAGTGAACCAGCAGTGTGAAATTTTTATGGGTCTATTTTCAGGTTTTTTAAATCAGAATTCTATCTTGCCCATACCTGGTTTGTTTTAAGCTTACCTTAACCATTCGGGTCCTGGACCTTGGAACTCATTTGCATTATTAACACCACACGGGTCTTGGCAGCAACGGGGCCACCCACGTGCCTGTGAGAGCCTCCTGGCCACCTTAACCTAAGCTGCTTCTGCATTTACTGGTTGAGGTGTTTCTGTTTGGGCAAGTGAAGAGTTACACACACCTAAGGACTTGGAACCCCCGCCCCTAGTAGCCATGTAACCATTTTTTATTATGTAAAAACTTACAGTTTTGGAATTCTGGCTTTCATCAGTGCTTGAATACCAAGTATTTTATGCTCTTTAGGATTGGGTTTACCAGCTAGAACACCTGTGCTCACCCCACCCTATTCCACACTTTACAAACAGTTCATGATTCTCAGTCGGTTATGATTTCCCATTTTTTTAGTTTTATTCTCCATTGTTTTGTGTGGGGGTTTTTAAGGTGTTAGAACTTATAGCTTTATTGGGCTATGCTTTCTTCTGGAGTCCTAATAAAATAGTTTGTGGCTCTTTTAAATTGTTCCATTTATATGTCAGTTTTGACTTATTTTAAAAAGATTATGCCTCGTGAATTGAGCAAGTCAAGATTATAAGCAGAGGGAACTAAAAGATGCTTTATCAAAGTGTCTTTTCCTAATTCCCAAAGCCAAATGTTCTTCCTCTCCTAAAAAATTTTCCCCTTCAGAATTTGTTCTTATGAAAAGTCTGTCCTGTTTTTCCTTGGCACTTGAATGAAACAATCACACTTCTTTCTTCTTGTGTGTGATATATTCTCCTAATTTCCTGTCTGCAGAAACATTTTGTATGTGCCATTTTGTGTGTTGTGGCCTGTCTAAGCCTTTCTCCACAATCCAGCCCCAGACCCACCCATCCTCAGTGGCTGCTACACTTAGGGCAGCCAAACAGTCTGGGAAGGGAATTCAGGACAGCCTCTTGGCTTCAAAGAGCCAGCTTTTACAATCACAGTGGACTTAGTGTTCCTGTGAAAATTAACAGGCCAGGTTAGGGAGCCCTTAGATAGCAAAATAAATTTCAGGGCCCATCTCAGCAGAGTACTAACTTCTCACTGCCTACGCTAAGTGAGAGTTGTCCTTTTCCTTTTCCTAGAAGTTTCAGATACCTGCAAGAGAGACCTGTGTGGAATGTCAGAAGACAGTCTACCCGATGGAGCGTCTCTTGGCCAACCAGCAGGTGTTTCATGTCAGCTGCTTCCGTTGCTCCTATTGCAACAACAAACTTAGGTAAGTGAGACTAAAGCGAGCCATTTCTCTGTATAGTTGGACCCCCCCGAAGGGAGTCTTTGGCTTTTAGAGTGCTGATACTAACAGCTATTGTGCTGATAGGTGCTATTGAAGGCCCCTGAAAAAAGTAAAAAGTACTATTTAGTGACAAGTATTTCATATCAAATGGTTGCAGTATTTGGAACTTCTTGGTGCATTGATATATTAATTTACATGTTAGGACTGAAGCTTAAATAATAGAGTGGCAGGTAAGACCTCATATGACCTAATTCAATAGAGTGTTTTCCCTTTGTGTCATAGAATCATAAAGTTAAGAAATTTCAGGAGGATAATTATCTAAGCTATTACTTCAAACTGTCCTGAGTACTGTATAAATGGTAACAATAGCAATAATCATAGACCCGGAAGAGCATGTATTTTTCTGTATGTTGCTTTGTTTTCTCTCTGAGAAAAATAGTCATTATGTGTATCATTTCTTCCAAGTAACTCAAAGTATGGATGTAAATGTGGCCAATTGGGGGAATATTCCATATTAACTCATTGTAATTATGAAACCAGGATGTCATTTCCTTCCAGAGCAAGCCTCCCTTCTAAAATGCCCTTGAAAGATGTCCTGGCATCTGCATGACAGCCAGTTCCAGTGTGAGATGGCTCTAGCTTGACAACATTCCTTCCACTGAGCCAGTGTGTGCCTCTCTAACTTCTACTCATTGGTCCCTTTTTTTCCACTTCATTTTTTTCCCCTCCAAAGCACATTTTTCTGAATTTTTGAATTTTTATATTTCTTCTGTGGAAAGGCTGCTGTTTTTATACCCCCTTTAAAATGTCTCACCCTGTGAGAGACAGCAAATCTCCTAAAGGCCTGTCCAGCACTGACATTATGTTAGACTTACTTCCCGGCAACTGCGTACTGTTCTCCTATTAACTGTATTCAGTCACTAGTATCTGTTGAGTGCCAGCTTTTTGCAGCACATTGTACCCATTCCTGTAACGATGTGCTTTTAAATTATAACACAAATGAGCCGAAACCGGTTTGGCTCAGTGGATAGAGTGTCGGCCTGTGGACTGAGGGGTCCCGGGTTCGATTCCGGTCAAGGGCATGTGCCTTGGTTGCGGGCACATCCTCAGTGGGAGGTGTGCAGGAGGCGGCTGATCGATGTTTCTCTCTCATCAGTGTTTCTGGCTCTCTGTCCCTCTCCCTTCCTCTCTGTGAAATATCAATAAAATATATTTAAAAAAAAATTATAACACAAATGGGAAACTAGGAAGAAGAAGATTCAACTTTTACAAAGGAATATCATTGTAAGTAGCTATAGGTTGTAAATACTTGGGAAATATGTGAGTGATCAGAGATAGGTGGGATTACCTAGGCAAGAGTTCCTGGATAAAGTTCTGTTTTTGTTTTTTTAACAGTTTTGACAAAGGGTAAGGAAATCATTTGAAAATGAGAAAATGTACCAGGTAGAACGATGTCTTGTGAAGGTTCAGGTCTGAAAGTGGGCATGTTTTTTTATAAGGATAATAAAACTGTTGGGCTTTAAAAGAGTAGAGAACCCAGCTGGTGTGGCTCAGGGGTTGAGCATTCACCTGTGAACCAGGAGGTTACAGTTCAATTCCCGGTCAGGGCACATGCCCGGGTTGCTGGCTCGGTCCCCAGTAGGGGGCATGCAGAAGGCAGCCGATCAATGATTCTCTCTCATCATTGATGTTTCTATCTCTCCCTCTCCCTTCCTCTCTGAAATTAATTTTAAAAAATATTTTGAAAAGAGTAGAGAAAAAAATAAATAAATACACCTTATTACTACAAAATATAAATAAATAAATAAATAAAGTCGATGATCCTAGGTGATTGATGTGTTTTTATATTTTTCTCACTTGTCATCTTCTGAAAATACTGCAATTGCCAGATTTCAGCCTGCTGGTGTAAATAAGAACATACAGATTTGTTAACTTCATGCTCTTTTTCTTTTAACAACAGTCTTGGAACATATGCATCATTACATGGGAGAATCTATTGCAAGCCTCACTTCAATCAACTCTTTAAATCTAAAGGCAACTATGATGAAGGCTTTGGGCACAGACCACACAAAGATCTGTGGGCAAGCAAAAATGAAAATGAAGAGACACTGGAGAGACCAGCCCAACTTCCACATGCAGGAGAGACCCCTCAGAGCTCAGGGGTAGAAGATGCCCCCATTGCTAAGGTGGGTGTGCTCACCGCAAGTATGGAAGCCAAGGCCTCCTCTCAGCCAGAGAAAGAAGACAGGCCAGCTGAAACCAAGAAGTTAAGGATCGCCTGGCCGCCCCCCACTGAACTTGGCAGTTCAGGAAGTACATTGGAGGAAGGAATAAAAGTATCCAAGCCCAAATGGCCTCCTGAGGATGAAATCAGCAAGCCTGAAGCTCTGGAGGATGTAGATCTGGATCTGAAGAAGTTGAGACGATCCTCTTCACTGAAGGAAAGAAGCCGCCCATTCACTGTAGCAGCTTCATTTCGAACCACTTCCGTCAAGAGCCCAAAATCCTTGTCCCCACCTTTCAGGAAGGGCTGGAGCATGTCAGAGCAGAGTGAGGAGTTTGTAGGAGGAATAGCAGCAGGAAGGAAACAAGTGGAAAATGCCAATGCCTCTGAGAAGAATGGGAGTGTGGGGAAAACAACCTGGCAAAACAAGGAATCTAAAGGAGGGGAGACAGGGAGGAGAAGTAAGGAAGTTTATGGTTTTGAGATGGGGAGTGAAAATCTTGTAGAAAATGGTGCAAATTTAGATGAAGATGATAGAAACCTTTTCAAACAGCAGTCTCCACTAGAATCCAAGTCTCCAAATTGGTCCAGCTTTGCCGACACCTCTCCTAAAGAATTCACTACTCAGAATCAGAAATCCCAGGATGTGGGATTCTGGGAGGGAGACGTAGTCAAAGAGCTGTCTGTAGAGGAGCAGATAAAGAGAAATCGGTACTATGATGAGGATGAGGATGAGGAATGATAAACGGCTATGGTGCTGGGCCTTATCTTGTGCTAGTGTAGTGAGCCACTGCCCTTTGTCAGAGTGATGTATGTATACAGTTATCTTAGCATAAACTGTAATTTATGTGGAAGTAATTTTGGGAAACAGTTCTTGCTTAAAAAAAAGAAATCCCGTACTGCAGCTTATCTCTATATGCTAGAGATAACATTACCTAAATCCTCTATTTCAGCCATGATGATATACATAAGTGCTTTAAGGTCTTATAAAAGAGAAGGGGAATATTCCACTGATATAGTCCAGATTCCACTGTATTCCCGAAAGGCAATATGAAATAGATAGATGATTAGTATAGTACATTGTTACACTAAAAATTGAATCATACGGAGGGATTTAGGGGCCTAAACAATATTACTGTATGCACTTTAGTATAAAGGGCACAGTTTGTATATTTTTAAATGAATACCAATTTAATTATTTAGTATTCAACTATTAAGAAATCAAATATTTAGTCTTTTTAAAAATTTTAGGTTAACTACCTTACTCAGATATATATGGGGGATTTATTGCTTTGCATTCCTGCTCTTTAAACCACATCCTAAACTGGATTCTTGATATAACACAAACATCTTTCTGAAACATCTTTTAAGCACCTTCGGTGCTTGGAGAGATCCATTGTCTCCCAAGTAAACTATAGTATTTGCCAATAAGTGTGACTATACCCCAAGTGATTGCTTTCTTCTCTGGTGGTATCTGTGCTTCTCATAATTTGCTAAAAGATACAATATTTTATTAAGATCTTTTATATTACTGTTTGCCATGTTTCATGTTACAGCAAAATGAGTTTAAAGAAGGAATAACGGGGCGGGAGGGGCGGGGGGAGGGACTGCCTTAAACCACTTGAGCTCAGACCCCCAAACCATATATTTCACTTCAGATCCCCTTTCTGGGACACTAAGTTTTTAATTCCTATCAGCTCTGAAATGTATTGATTTTTATGGCAGACAGTATTCCCAGGGTGCAATTAAACCAATGATAGGCTTTTGTGTGTGTGTGTGTGTGTGTGTGTGTGTGTGTGTGTGTGTGTGTAGGGGCGGGGGAGGGGGGGTGGGTTCCTAGTGTTATGTCGTTGGAACATTATAAGCTTGAGTACATTTGTTGTACATAATTGATATTCCAAATTATATGTGGAGAAGGGAGGTGTTTTAAGCTATAGGCTTTTCTTTGTACTGCATTTTTAGAGATTTAGCTCTAATATTTTTTAGAGATGTAAAATGTTCTGCTTTCTTACAGTCTTGCTTAGTCTGAAACATTTTTATTCAATAAAGCTTTAAATTTACATTTGAACTTTTCAATGTTCCTTTTTCATTATTATTTTTTTACATTGTTACAGACTCTCAGGATCTACTTTTACCGTAGCAGTTTGGAAAGAAAAAGATCTGATGTGGGTTTAAGTGAAGTGCTATTAATATACCTCACCACTAGGTGGTGGTGTTGGGATGATTTTGGGGGCTTTCATCCTGAAGGTAGACAAATTTTTCTTGAAAATTGAAAGCAACTTGGCAAGAGAATTGTGTACATTCAAAATGAGCCGTTTGTTTTACCAATTCAGAATATAATGGTGGGTTTTTATTGTTAATTGTACTCAACATTTAATAATTTACCTTACAATTAGGCCTAAAATGCCAAATGGAATTTCCAAATGCCTCTGCTGAAAATGGACTTGTTTTCCACTCTGAGCAAAGGCATAGTTGGTTGTTTGATTTCCTTGCCTGCACAGGCAGTCGACCCAATTGTTAAGGCACTTTTTTTTTAATGGGAAATGTGAATTTTCTTGGAGAGAGGCATGCTTTTTGAGTCATCTGTTATGTTTTCCAGGGGTACTGTGCATTTCAGGGTTTTGCCTGGTTTTCTAACTACTTTTTGCTCTTGCTCCACCATAAGCTAAAGTCGGTTAGAAAGCCTTGTTCACTGAACAGTTATCCAGAAGCTCCTGTTGACCTTCATAAAATATCCAATCCTGGCTTCAGTGTAGCTACTCTTACTGTGACACACTGCTACTCTAACCTATCTACATGATACAATATCTCCTGACTTTATACAATAAAGTCTGAGTGCCTATGGCTGACATTTATGGTTATCAGTTGAGTATGTCACCATATATCAGGTACATGGGCACTGAGATTACACTTAGAACCCTTTTCTATGCCTTTCAAGGGCTAAGGTAGACATAGGTATGAAGAGTAGAAACAAGGACTAGCTCCATAATCAATATAATAAGAGTCATTTTAAGAGAATGACCAGATAAACATTCTTAGAAAAAACAATAAACATTCTTAGAAAAACAAAAATGACAGCCAAATAAAAAGTGTTTATTGCTTATTCTCTCAGCTCTCCTGAATGAAGGCAACTTGTTTGGACTTGATATGTTGATGGTGGCAATAGGATGATGTTTCTCATTTGGTGAAGTGGGAAAAGGAGACTCTTCAACACCATCGTGCTGGTGGGATCACTTCTGGCCAAAGCTTTCATTACATTTTCATGAGCAATAAGTTTTGTAACAGCCAAGAGGTTGAGAAATGATACAAATGTGTTTTTCTGGGGATAGATCTCATATACACACACACACACACACACACACACACACATATATGTGTTTTATATATATGTATATACATTGTTTATATGTATATATATGGTTGTGTTTTTTTAAGAGAGGGAGAGGGAGAGAGAAATACTGATGTGAGAAACAATGATCGGTTGCCTGCTGCACGCACCACCACTGGGGATCAAACCTGCAACCTGAGCATGTGCCCTGACTGGGAATTGAACCTGCAATTCTTTAGTGCATGGGACTACGCACAACCAACTGAGCCACAGGAGCTAGGGCTGGGGATAGATCTTGAGACCAAGATCATTGTGTGTTCCTACATGCCAAGTTAGCATGTTCTCTGTTTCTTGGGGCTCTGATTTGAATTACCATGGGATCATGGAGGATTTACTTCTTTTAAAATGTATCTTGAGCCAAAACTGGTTTGGCTAAGTGGATAGAGCATCGGCCTGCAGACTGAAAGGTCCCAGGTTCAATTCCAATCAAGGGCATGTACCTTGGTTGTGGGCACATCCCCAGTAGGGGGTGTGCAGGAGGAAGCTGATCAATATTTCTCTCTCATCGATGTTTCTAACTCTCCCTCTCCCTTCCTCTCTGTAAAAAATCAATAAAATATATTTTTAAAAAATAAAATAAAATGTATCTTGCCAAAACCGGTTTGGCTCAGTGGATAGAGCGTCAGCCTGTGGACTGAAAGGTCCCAGGTTCAATTCCGGTCAAGGGCATGTAACTTGGTTGCGGGCACATCCCCAGTAGGAGGTGTGCAGGAAGCAGCTGATTGATGCTTCTCTCTCATCGATGTTTCTGACTATCTGTCACTCTTCCTTCCTCTCTGTAAAAAATCAATAAAATATATTTTTTAAAAAATGTATCTTGAATATAGATAGGGTAGTTACCATTAAGCTATTGTTGGGTTTGGAGAAAAATGGTTTCAGGCAGTGGTTCTCAGACCAGCAGCAAAGGCATCACCTATGAGTTTTTTAGAAATTAGAAATGCAAATTCATGGGCCCTCCCCTGAACCTCCTGAATTCATCGCTTTGGATGGGCCTCAGGAAACTTTTAATGAACTCTCCATGTAGGAGATGGAACAAGCTAGTGGCTGAGCTGGGGTGTACTAAAGTTTGAGAACCAATGAGTTAAAGCAAACCTAATGTACTCCTTAGAATGGCTGGAGTTTTGTTTTTTCCTTTTCTCTCTTTGAAACCCTTTAACTGCTGCCATACTAGTTATAGTTACTTTATCTGTCCTTAGATAAGAGGTAGAGATTTAGATTTTTAACTTATTTTAAAACCATTCTAGTTAGCTTCTGATGGTGGAGAAGAGTAGGCGGGTCCAGCTCAGATGAGAGCGGGGAGTGGAGAGATGAGTGCAGCCTGCCTGGGAACGGGAACAGCTTTGAGTTGCCTGGGCTGAGAAAAAGGAATGTCCCTATTAGGGAGCTAGCCCCGAAATAAGGGGTGTGTCAGTAGGTGGACAGGCAAAAGAAGCGTGGCCGAAACTGATAGCAAAAAAGGGCGGGACCAGCGTTCTAAGGCCAGTGGGGGTGGGGCCAGGGCTGGGGGAGGGGCGGGGCTGGGGGCGGGGCTGAGGGAGGCTCGGGAAGGGGTGTGGCCAGTCTGGAGGGCGGGGTCCACCACGAAGTCCGAGGAATCCGCGGTGAGCGAGGTGGGCGGGGAGGCGAGAGGGGCGTTGGAGAGGCCCGACTTCGCGGAGGAGGCTCGGGAAGGGGTGTGACCAGGGCCGAGACGTGCGGAGAACAAGAAGGGGCCGGAAGGGGGCGGCCACCGGCCCGGCCCCGCCCCGGGGCCGCCTCCCCGCGGGTTCCGTTGGCTGTGGCGGCGGCTGAGGCTGTGGCGGCCGCGGGGCGGGCGTAAGATGGCGACAGCTGCGGCGGGCGCCCTGGGCCTGCTGTGGGGCTGGCTGTGGAGCGAGCGCTTCTGGATGCCCCAGAACGTGAGCTGGGCCGACCTCGAGGGGCCGGGCGACGGCTACGGCTACCCCCAGGCCCGGCACATCCTCTCGGTGTTCCCGTTGGCGGCGGGCGTATTCTCCGTGAGGTTGCTCTTCGAGCGGTGAGAGCCGGCGAGCGGGCTGCACGGGCGCCGGGGGCGCGGGCCGGGGGACGCCGAGGGCCGGAAGCAGAACTGCAGGGAAAGCCCGGAAGCAGGGGTGCGGTGAGGGGTGCAGGGGGAGCCTGGGCTCCGCGCGGGATGCGCGGAGGGTGGCGAGGTGGCCAGGGAGCCTTGCAAAGACAGGGAGCTTGGGGCGTGGACCATGCTAGAGTGAGAGCGAGGAGGATGCTGGGCCCATTCAATTGCAGGTTCCAGAGGCCTCTTGGGGGGTGTCTTCCCAACCTCCAAGGATTCTCCAGACGGGAAACTGGTTGAGTGTGAGCTGCGGCCGAGAACCCGAAGCGAAGAACAGGAAAAGGGCCACGGGAACCCGAGCTAGTTGGGGCCATGCAAGCTGAAGGGTCAGCGCAAGAGCCGGACGTTCAAGCAAAAGGGGCGGATTCATGGGAATCTAAGATTTGTGAGGATACTTTAGTTTCTGAGAGTTGAGGGGAGCTGGATTATTTAGGCCCTAAATGTTGGTTTGTCAGCTCTTGGACATGTGCTTGTGTTTCAATAAAATTCCGCCAGGGCCGGTAAGAGAATAGGGTGTGGTGGAGCCTGAGGCTTCCAAAGTATGAAAACTTGTCAGCTAGTTGCTGATGGGGCCTTGGAGGCCAGTGATGGAAGGGGGAGTGGTCATCTTGAAAGGATGGAGAGTCCTAGGGCTTATGAGAGAAAACTGCTGTATTGAGTCAAACTTCTGAGTTTAGCAGAATCACAACATCTTTGTTAGGCCATGTTTTTGGAAAAGTGATTTCACCTTTCTTTGAGTGACTGGATTGTCTCTAACTGTCTAAGACAGTGGTCGGCAAACTCATTAGTCAACAGAGCCAAATATCAACAGTACAACGATTGAAATTTCTTTTGAGAGCCAAATTTTTTAAACTTAAACTTCTTCTAAGCCACTGCTTAAAAATAGACTCTCCAGGCCATGGTATTTTGTGGAAGAGCCACACTCAAGGGGCCAAAGAGCCGCATGTGGCACGCGAGCCGCAGTTTGCCGACCACGGGTCTAAGATAAAGATATTCAATGAGAACTTGATGTGGTGATTTTATAAGGTGGACTTACAGCTGTGGGTGCTTTTGACCAAGTCTACTCAGACTCTGGAAAGGAGACTTCTTTCCACTAGGTCTCTGGTAATGAAGGTGGCACTTTGACACCTTTTGTTCACTTGGGCTTTATATAGAATATGAATGCCCTTTCTGGGATGCTATAGATAAAATAATCTGTTACTCTCTGAAAAATTAGTGTTATCTGTTTGATTTTCCTACTACTTATGGCACAAAATCTTTGAAAAGTATTTGCTATGTAGCTAGCTAGTCATTAATCCATTTATTCATAATGTTTGTATATTATCATCAAAGTGTTCTGCTAGATTTCAAGTGCAAAATATGACGCTTTTAAAAAATGTTTTTATTGATTTCAGAGAGAGGAAGGGAGAGAAAGAGGGATAGAAACATCAATGATGAGAGAGAATCATCTATCAGCTGCCTCCTGCACACCCACCACCGGGGACTGAGCCGGAAAACCTGGCATGTACCCTGACCAGGAATCGAACCATGATCTTCTGGTTCATGGGTCATCGCTCAACCATTGAGTCACAGGCTGATGCTTTTAATTGTAGCAAATGAAACCAGTTGCCTTTTATGGGTCCTCGGGAACTTAGTGGTGCAGTTTTTAAAGTATAGTCATTTTATAAATGTTATTGGGATGGAGATACAAACTACTTATCTCTCTTAGGAGTAACCTAGATCAGGTTAGTATGTATATGAAGGCTGAAAAAAGAGGAAGACAATGTAATGACTAAAAAGGAAAATACATAATTCAAAACCTGCCAAAAAAATTCATTGTCCCAAGAAAAGATTCTGTGCTTCTTACATAAATATATACCAATATGGAAATATCTCCACATTAGTGGCAAGAGGAAATAGCTTGTTGCTTCTAAACACCCATTTTATATAAACTTACATTATCTTCAGATTTCCAAAAAGTTCCCCCAGGTGGCTGAAGACTGTCTCCTGGCAGAGGCACTGGAAAAGATCCTTTACCTGTGGGAATTCTATCTGAATGTTTCTATGGTGCTCCAGTGTCAGGAGAGTAGGGGTGGATGGGAATACTGAGCTGAAAGCATTCTAGTATGATATTTCTTGGCTAGTATAGATCAGTAGTTTGTTCATCTCATGTTTGATCTTAGGAAAGTTTAACCCTAGAAGCAGTCTTGCTATTTTGTTTCTCTTTTAAGACCTAATACTTTAGCAATAAAACTAACTTCTAGATTACCAGTTCCTCTAATTGCTCTGGTCTTTTATAAAGGTAATAAAATAGAAGCCATTCTTATTGAATATAGAAAAAAGATATATCAGAAATATTGGTGGTGTCGTTTTTCCTATATTTTCTCATTTCTCAGATCCTACCTACTTAGTTTCTAGAAGCAGTTCTGTAGTTACCATAGACTATAAGAGCTAGAATTCCAACCGCCTTTTACAGATAAACTACGGCCACTTTTCAGAGGTTGCATACTCTCCTGGGGGAAGAGCTAGAATCAAGATGTAGATCATTTCCCCCAGCCCAGGGCTCTTGCCACTGTGTGTGTATAATGTGGCCATCTTTTCCTGTTCCTTAACCTCCTTTCAAGGGTTAAGATTTAAACTCCTGGTTCCTAGTATTCTAAGATTTGGAGAACACATTCATGCTCATCTTATTCTTCATTATTTAATATAATGTGTTTGACTTGAATTTTGCAATTTTTAATTGTTCTGCATATTTTAATGAATCTTACACTATAATCCCTGATAAGTTATCTCTATTTGTGTTGTTTTAAGAATCTCTCAAAGAATACATATAGAGTTTACAATCTGTTCTCACTTTCTCTTCCTTGTCATCAACCACAGTGAGTATTTTATTTTTTTAAGTTCACACATTCCTTGGTGAACTGCAGCCCATCTGGTAAGGATGACTTGAAAAGCTACTCGACCATTTATGTAAAGTGTTTATATCTAGCTAACTAATTTGCTGAAGAACTACAGGTAGGAGAGAATTACCTACCAAAGAACAAGAGGCTTTCCTTTGTGGGCCTCTATTGACTGGTTGCATTGTTATGGCCCAGTACCTTGCAAAAATGCCTTGGGTGTAGCATGTGGTCAGTAAATACTTTTTGATAGTTTGAGAAGGGTCCACCCTCATCTACTCATTTGCCCAGAGGAGTAACTGGAATCTAAATCTTCAATCTGAAATAGATGTTTGGCTTGATTAAGAGAGGCAAAACTATAATTCCTTTGTTTCTATTGTTAAATTTCACCATACTATATTTGCATGTTGTGTACCTTCCTACATCTTCTCTTTCTCCTCTCCCCCATACACAAATTCATGCTACCCTGTATCTATAAAAGAGAGATAAACTTTTCCACCTGTTTTTTTAAACTTATTTTAATATTATGTTGATGGTTGAGATCTGAAGGAAAGAGTGGTTCAAACTAAGTCTGCTATGTCTTACTTAAATTAGATCTTAAAGATAAATTGTTTGAAATTTAGTATCTAGTCCTTTGAGCACTAGATATAATACCTTGTTCCTTGGGATTAAGTAGGAGCTTGAGTCTTAATATTGACACCATCAGAGATATATAGGCTCATTATTTTGAATATGATACTGCAATAGGAGCTTTATGTTGCCAGAAGAAAATTTTTGAATTATACAGGAGGTAGATTAAAACTCTCCTTGCTGCTCATTCATTATTCCAATCCCCTCTTCTCTCCTGTTACTTCCTAAGCAACCTCACTAGGCTGTCTAAAGAGCCTTCTCAATATAAAAGTCACTGGGGACTGAACATACTCATTTGCTGGCCGTCATGTAACTGGCAACAAAGAGTAGTGACTCTGTGTGTTTGTGTGTGTGTATGTGTATGTTTCTTAACCACTCATTTCATCTTCCTCCTGTAAACTTTGCTACCTCTGCTGTATACTGCCTTTGTTTTCCTGTTCTCCCCCACTTCCCCTAAGAAAAGGATGAACTTTTTTTCCTCTTCCCAACAGACCAGCTGTCCCCCTCCTAGAACCATAGCATGTCACAGCATTGTGACCCAGTGTTAGTAGAGCCTCCAGATAGGGAAGAAAGGCTTTGGGAAGAATGGACTGAGCTGCTGACTAGGCTGTAAGGGAGACTGCCAATTCCACTGCATCCCTAAAGGTGTTCTGTTGGGTGTTATTGAATTGTAAATCACAGAATTAAATCAGGTTTGCAGATCCAGCAGAGCGAGATTGAAAAAGATGGTCACATGACCCTGCTCTTATCTAAGTATCCACCTCTTAATAAGCTCCAGATGGTCAAAAGCCTAATGTGTTCCTCCTCTCTAAGGGAAAACTTCTTTCCCAAGCCCTTTCTGGGTAGTGGGTATTGATTCTCTGCAGATAACCCTGAATACTGTCATGCATGAGGTCAGGTTCCTGGCTTATCCCTAGAGACAATATATTTGCCACTGAAAAGAAACGTGCTAGATATTTTTGCTTTAGCCACTTCCTGAGTCAGAAAACTAGGGTTTCCTACATGAGTAAAGAAGAAATTCATGAAAGAAGAGACAGCAAATGAAATCTGTACACACACCCCTCCCTCATAGAGTGGGAACGGAGAAATAATAACCTATTTTGGCTTCCTCTCATGGGTATTTTTAGGCAAATAAATGCTGCCTTCTAAAGAATTTACTAAGTTATGAGCTTTTTATACTGAATCCACTTCTACTTAATTGAGGTGTTACTGCAAAAGGAGTTAACCATAATCACTTCTAATTTTAGAAAAAAATCCAAAACTAGTTTCCTTAGATATGAAGGCAGTTTTTCTAGCTGTGAAGGAGAATTCTTTCTGAATCCCCTAGGACTATGCTGTGCGGTACAGTAGTTAGTTAGTACAGTAGTTAGTACAATAGCTGCTAGCTTTTTGGCATTTTAGATGTGACTAGACAGAACTGAGATGTGTTCTAAGTGTAAAATAAAATACATTCTGGATTTTGAAGGCTTGATACCAAAAAATAGTAAAATATCTTAATTTTTAACATTGATTACATATTGACATGCTAGTATTTTGTGTATATCAATTAAACAAGTAATTATCGAAATTAATTTCACCTTTCTTTTTTGCTTTTTTAAATGTGGCTATTAGAAAATTTAAAATTAGCTATGTGGCTCACATATTTCTGTTGAGCAGTGCTGTGGATAGTGACTCAAACAAATGTTAATAATCAAGAAGAGAATTATATAAATTCACATTTGATTCAGTTTTTTAGGACCAGAAGGTAATTATTCCTACATATATCAGACTATGCTTTAAAAACACTGAGTCTTTCTAAAAAAATTATAGTAAAAATGGGATTTCTAAAATGTTAATAGTCTATTTTGAGATATCTTTGATTGACAGTGCCTTTAGCCAAGCATTGGTCTGTAGTTTTGCTTTTCTGCATATATCTTCTCAGTTGAGTAGATAATGAGCTGTAAACAAACAAGTTTGTCAAGTAGTTAAGTATACATGGGCTCTGCACAGCCTTAGTAAGGCAGAGAATAATCACACTATTATATATCTTCTCAAAATGATGGAGTTTCTGAAAAAGGGTATTCCTTGCAGTCTTTAGCTTTTAGGGTCAGCATTTTTAGGAAGTCTCTATTATAGGCACAGAGGGTCTCAAACTAAATCAGATTGCTAGATATCAAACTATGTGCCAAGGATAAAAAGGTGAGTAAGTCATGATGTCTACCCTCAGAAAGAGAGTAAGAAAATCAGTGGTTAGAAGACAGTGTAATAAATGTATGCACAAGGGTAAGTTATGGGGGTTTGGAGGAGGTGGATTCAGTTCCTTTTAACAGCTATTAACCAAAATATAGGCCTAATGTCTCGCTAACAATGCCCCCTCCCCGGTTTGTTGGACTATGAAGAATGGTAAGAACTTTTTGAGAAAAGAGTTTTTTGTTAACCTTTTTCTCTAATTCACCTCTTATTTGAAACCCGGGTTTGTGTGTTTCTACTTTAAGCAAATACATTAAGTTGTATAATCACTTATCCATTTAAAAATGATAAATATGTTTGGCCCTGGCCAGTGTGGTTCAATGGTTGTAGCATTGGCCATGCACTGAAGGATTGCAGGGTCGATTCCTGGTCAAAGGCAAGAACCACCATCCCTGGCTTTGGTCAGCATGTGTGGGAAGCAACCAATCAATATGTCTCTCTCACATTGTTGTTTCCTCTCTCTCTCCCCACCCCCCTCTCCCCCTCTCCCCCTCTCACCCTCTCATCTCCTTCTCTCCCTTTCTTCCCCTCTCCCCCTCTCCCCCTCTCCTCCTTTCCCCCTCTCCCCCTCTTCCTCTCTCCCCCTCTCCCCTCTTCCCCTCTCCCCCTCTTCTTCTCTCCCTTTCTTCCCCTCTCCCCCTCTCCCCCTCTCCTCCTTCCCCCCTCTCCCCTTCTTCCTCTCTTCCCCTCTCCCCTTCTTTCCCTCTCCCCCTCTCCCCCTCTCCCCTTCTCCCCCTCTCCCCCCTCCCCTCCTCCTCTCCCCTTCTTCCCCTCTCCCCTTCTCTCCCTCTCATCCTCTCCCTGTGCAATAAAATTACAACTTAGTTTTAAATTAGTTTGTATCTGAAGCATTTGAACATACTTACATACTCTTAAGTAGTTCTTATCTCAAGACTTAGTTCCCTTATAATAAGGTAAGGTATAAGCAGGATGCTGATCCTTTTTTCTCCTTATAGTACCAGTAGGTACATTAAGTGGCACAGGTATTAGTCATAATTCTGTAAGGCCCTGTTATAGGTCTAAGTGAAGATAACTGTGCTACAAGTGGATAAGGAATGAAGGATACTCTGGTATAAATCCACAATGTGTGCCTTATCATGGTTTAGAATAGTATGTCATAGAGGTCCTTTTCCTTTTAGTATGTTTGTGCTTTTTTGTTTGTTTTTATTAAATTTGTTGGGGTGACATTGGTTGACATGATCATATAGATTTCAGGTGTGGGTTTCTGTATTACAAGATACTGCATCATATGCCCACCACCCAAATGTTTCTGGTTCACTGAGTTATATAGCTCTGGCAAACGTTATTCATTATACAATATTTTAAAATCATATTAGTTAATCTCATAACCAGTATCATCAGAAAACTCAAAGTTTATCGTCAGGTCCAAAGGTGGATATAAGTTCTCTAAAATTCTAATTTTTACTTGAAAATATTTTATCATTGGCAACAATATTTGTTTCTTTTAAGTGACAGGCTTATTTCCTTCATTTTCAAGAAAATGTTTTCTAAATACCTAGATCTGAATAACCTTAGTTTATCTGTTGGCCATTCTGTCAGGTAAAATTGCTGTTCAATGAAAAAAGTGATTTGGTTCAGCATACAACTCAGTCAACCAAGTGCATTTCCTTGAGACAGCCATCTGTGTACTTTAGTGTGTAGCAAAAGTGCTTTCTGTGTACTTACCATTTTATCACAGAATACTTTTTAGCAGTTTAGTCATTGGTTAAGATTAATAAAATTAATCATTTATATTATTTCATCAAGGACAGTCTTAAGTGAAACTAGTTTTGTTTCTTTTTTAGCTAAGAGGACATAGCAAAGAATAATATAACTACTACTCCAGTTTAGTGTCACTGCTTAGATTTGTGCTCAGGTGCCATTAGTTTTACCCACCATCCTTTTGTGCCATCATTGCAAATATCAAGACAGTAACAAAGGCAAATAATATATTAATATTATTATGAAATTAATTTTGACTTTATGGGCCCCCAGAGAGTATCTCAGGGACTCTCAGGGGTCTGTGGACCATCCTCTGCTGTAATTGAATGAGATCACCTAGGGTTAGTATATAGAGTAAGAAAAGAACCTGCGTAGAACCCTGAGGAAACACTTTATTTTAGGAAAAGGAAAAGGAAAAGGAAACCCAAAAGGAGATAAGAGGTATGACAGCCATACAGTATTTTATCTTAGTTAGCATTTAATAAGTATTTAACTTTGTCCCAGGCACTGTTCTAAGTGCTAAACATAGTAACTTTATGAGGTAGGTAGATACTGTTGTTATCTTCATTTTACAGATGAATGAAAAACCTGAAGCACAGAGAAAGTTAAGTATCTTGTCCAAGGTGACTCAACTAGCAGTGCATACCAAGCAGTCTAGTTCTACTGCCAGAGAGAGAGAGAGAAAACTGGAAAGAGTATAGCAATGAGGAAGCTAAGAAAAGAGCATTTCAAGAGGGAGGGCATGGTCAATATAAAATGGTGCGTGTCAGGTAAGATATAGGACTGAAAAACACCTATTTGATTTCACAATAAGAAGATCATTGACAACTTTGGCAAGAGCAATTTCAATGGAGTGTAGAGACAGAAGTCAGATGAGAGCGGGAGGAGGGTTGAGGAATGAGTGGGAGAAGAGAAGTCAGGAGGAGAGAACTTCAGTTGTGAGGTAGGAAAGAACAAGAGGGTGTGAGGGACAGCGAGAGCCTTTTTAAGATGGGAAAGACTTTAGCATATTTAAGGTCTAAGGAGAAGAAATGAGGCTGAAATGAATAGGGGGTAAAGAAGAATAAGTAGAATGAACTTTCTGATCAATAAGAGAATGTATTAAAAGCACAAGAATATTAATTTTAGATAGAGTGGTTCTGCTGCAGGCATTTCCTTCTCTTCTTAGCCCAGATTCTTGAGAGTCTTGGCTATTTTCACTTCTTTCGTGCTCCTCCTCATATCTTTCACTGCTATAACTCATTAATATCTTTTAGAGCCTCCATTTTACTTACAGGAATTTCTTTGGTAAAGATTACCCCAAATCTCCAAATTGCCAAAGCCAGTGGATACTGGATTTCTACCTTATTTGATAGGACTTCTGTCCCCTTGGTTCACCTTTTATGCTAGTTGTCAACCAGGATTCTGACCTTGTTTCTCTTTTCAATTTGTATTGCTTTCTTATGTAGTCACACCCACCCCCCACAATTTTAGCTACCACCTATATTCTTATTCTCCCACTCTCTTTTTCTTTCTTAGATGTGTGTGTATCTCAAGTCCCTTTTCCAAGTTTATTTGCCTACTAGATAGTTCCATTTCAGTGTCCCATTTAAGCACACACAGCTCATTTGTCACTCCCAAATTTGCTATTACCTTATTCTCTACTTGGTTGAGACACCGTAATCAACTTAGTTTCCCAAGCCAGAAACATGAAAGTCATGCTTGACTCTTCCTTTTCTTTTGCCTCTTACATCTATTCAGTCACCAAGTTCTATCAGTTTTACCTCCTTGGTATATTTTGAATCCATCCTTTCTATTTCTATATTCTTAGTTCAATGTTTTATCATTTATAGCATGGATTTTTTACAATAGCCTTTAGGTGATGACAGTTCTTTATTAATATATAGATCCATTCATCTCTTCTCTAACCCCTCGCCCACCCCCCACCCCCCGTCTGAAGCCTTTCAGTGGCTATCAAACTATACTAGTAGGATAAGGTTCAAGCTTAACATAACATACAAGGCACCTGTGATCTGGCCCCTAATTACCTGTATAGTTTTTTTCTCCTATCACTGTTGCCACTGCCACCCCTTCCTCTAATGCATTTTATAATTCTCTAAGTAGACTTTGTTTCTTATATCTCTGTTTTAGTACATGCTGTTCCCTCTGCTTGAATGTCCTTTCTTACCCTCTCCTTCTCTTTCCACTCTGCAGAGCCCCTCTAATTTTTTATGTGGTTGATTTATTAAAAATTCAGTTGTAAAGGGAAAGGACTTTCTGAATCTGTTTTCTATGGGACTCTGCATTTGCCTCTTAAGGGGTACATATGTTTTGGGGGATGATTTTCAAATGCTGCTTTTGTATTTAAGGATTAAATTCTAAACTGACTTCATTTGGCTCTAAAAACCTTTATTTAATCATTCCACAGGTTATATGACAACAGACTGAATGTATCTGCTATCTCCTTTGTTTATTTCTCTCTCTCTCTCTCTCTCCCTCTCCCTCTCCCTCTCCCTCTCCCTCTCCCTCCCTCCTTCTCTCTCTTTCGTGTGTGTGTGTGTGTGTGTGTGTGTGTGTGTGTGTGTGTGTGTGTGTGTGTTTAGTGGGGAGTATTCAGATCAGATTCAGGTAATTTAGTTACTCGGTATTTTCACCTAATGATACACCATCCTCAGTCTATATAAGATCTTTTTCTTTTTATTGTATTTTCCCCTTCATCCCATTCCTTATTTCCATTTCTTTGATGGTTATTTTTCTTTTTATATATTAATTTTGACAAGTCACAATGCTTCCCAACTCAACCATGTTGCTACACATCTATATAATAAAATCCTAAGTTACCGTTAAGGTGGAGAGACCAGGACAACCAATCACTATGATGTGCACTGACCACCAGGGGGCAGACACTCAACACAGGAGCTTCCCTCTGGTGGTCAGTGCACTCCCACAGGGGGAGCACCGCTCAGCCAGAGCAGGCGAGTGGTAAGGAGCGAAGGGTCCCGACTGCAAGAGGGATGTCCAAGGGGAGCAGGCCTAAGCCAGCAGGCAAGCAGGCGGACATCCCCCAAGGGGGTCCCAGACTGTGAGAGGGTGCAGGCCGGGCTGAGGGACCTCTCCCCCGCCCCCACCCACCCCAGTGCACAAATTTCGTGCACTGGGCCTCTAGTGTAGAAAATAAAATGTGTGTTGCACAATGGGTTATATGAGGACAAGGCTACAGGCTAAGTGTTTATGGCTACTACAGGCCCCATGGACTACCCTGAGAACTGAGAGCAGCATCTCAGCATAAGTATAGCCAATCTATGTTACTTGCCATGATACACCAGTTGAGAAGCTTGATCTAGACTTTCTAATATATTTGTGTAAAGTTCATATCCATCAATGATGTTGCAATGAATCACAAAGACAGCAGTGTTAAGTATAGCTCCTGTCTTTGATATGAATAATCAAAGTAGTAATTTCATCTTAATTAACCCAGGCTTAGGTCAGCTGCTACCATATATCTGGAGGGCAGGGAAAGGGCAAATTGAAATGATCTCTGTAAAGCAAGACATATTACAATCAGGTTGGATCATCAGACTCATGTTCCTGGAATGGCAGGTGGAAAGGAGTATTTTCACATTATAGACAACTAAATGCTCACTTATTCAGACTTGAAGGCAAAAGGAAGTCTAGTCTTACAGATTATTTTAAAACTTGGACAGCAAATTGATCCTGGAGAGGACAGAAAATCACAAGAGGCCCTGGCTGGCTCCAATGAATGCATAAATAAGTGAAACAACAAATCAGTGTTTCTCTCTCTCTCTCTGTCCCTCCCTCCCTCCCTCTTCCTCTCTCTCTCCAAAATCAATAAATAAGCAGAAAGAAAGAAAATCATGAGAAGTTTGATTTCTCAGTGTTATCCAGCACAGCAGTTTGTTTGCAAACTATGTTGTCAGTAATCCTTTATACTCTTAAAAATTATCAAGGACCCCAGAGTGTTTTTGTTCATGTGAATAATATCTATTAACATGTACTGTTTTAAAAATTAAAATGGAAAATAATTTAATATATTATTAATTCATTTACAGATAACAATACATTGATTATATTGATAATATAACTAACACTTTATGGAAAAAAATTCCAAAACAAAAAAACTGTGAGAAGAATAGCATTATTTTACATTTTTGTAAGTCTCTAATATCTGGCAGCTGTATTCTCATGTCAGCTTCCGCATTCAGTCTGTTGTCATATAACCTGTGGAAGATTCCACTGTATACTCATGAGAGAAAGTAATTATTATGAAGTTATAGAATTATTATGGGAATAATTTTAATCTTGCAGACCTCCTAAAAGGGTCCCTGAAAGTCTCCAGAGCACACTTAGAGAGGTGCCAATCTAGAAGAAAGGATGAATGCCAGGCTCTTTGTCTGAGTTTGACTAACCTATATGTCCATTTTATAAATTACATACTAAGTACCAGGTAGATGATATAGAATGAATACATGATTGAGTCTGAACTTCTTTAAAGTTCTACTTTAAAATAATTTCACTTTCTTCATTAAGGTTATTCATTAAATGCATAAATCTATTTATTTCATTTTTTTAATCAGAAAAATTCTTTTCCAACCATAAGTCCTTATATTTGGTTTTGGGCTTCATGCTATAGCACAAAATAGGTGCCCAATAAATATTTGTCAAATAAACAAATTTTCTTAGGGTCTGTACAGTTGTAACTAACTGGATGCCAGTAACTCTGTCTCTCATTGAACTCTGTGAACTATTGAGGGCAGGATGTGAGCTAATGACAACTGTAGGATATCAAGTCCCCTCCAATTTCCAGATAATAATAAAAATTATCTTGGCTTTCCTCAGGTGAGCAGGGTACAAGCCTATCCCTGTTGTATGAAAGAAGATTTTTGCTCTTCTCGCCTTCTGCTGAAGGTACCATCAGGGTACCCAGATTGAACTATTAGTTTCTAGTAAAACAATAATAGCCTCCTTTTATTGAATGTTTACTAAGTGTCAGGTACTGTGCTAGGCATGCATCATGTCATTTCATCTTTAAAATGAATTTTCACAAAATCTCTTAGCTATTACAATCTGCCTAACTCCAGAGCCTTTAATCACCTGACTGCTTCTGGATTGAGGAAGAGACCTACATCAAGGGGTAAGAATAGGAATTGTAAAGGCTGTTTTTTGTTTTTGCATCTATCTCTTCATACATTAATGTAGATAAGAAGAAATGGAGGAGACAGAGAGAGATAATTCAGTGCTTTTATCGCAGATATGGCACCAACTCAAAAGCAAGAGTGACTGCCTTAAATACTTTTCTGGATGCTGATCAACGCTGGGTCCAAACTGAGCTCATAGGGCAAGAGTGGGATTCACTGAAACTCTCACAGAAACTATTGAGCACAGAATCTTGGTAAATAAAAAACAAACAAACGGTATTTGCTGTGTATTCTTTGTTCACGATGAGTTTAAACAGGAGTGGGGTTTTTAAATATTTGTACACAGAATAATATACCAGGAAATATAAGTTAAAGTCAATACTACTAGTATTGACTTTTGAATGAAACTTTTGTGTCACCTATGTAAAAGAGAGGAGAGAATGGGTTACAGATGTGGCTAACTTTGTGCTCTGAATAAATGTTTCCCCATGGCTCAGGAACTTTGGTGATAAGGGTAAAAGTTTTTATAGAAGGTAAACAAAGTTTCTTATTCTCAGTCCCTCCTTTAGAGATAAATTCTGGATTCAAATGCAGACCAAGAAAATAGGTCAAGAACACTCCATCTTAGGCCTCCCAGTCATATTTTTATCGGACTCCCTAAAATGCTAAGAGAGCTAAAACTGGTTTTGATTTATTCTCAAAATGACTACATGGAGCTTTTTCTAGAGCTGATTAATACAAAAATCTATGGTTGTGGAGAAGCAGGAGATCTTTCTTGAAGAAACAAGGACTAGTTTCTCAAAGATCTAAAAATTAGGAATGAATTACAATTAATGATAACACTATGTAATCTTAGATATAGAACAAAAATCTTAGAAATCACCTCATATAACACCTTTTAGGTGATAAAACCAAGACTCAAGATTTAAGTGACTTGGCCAAATTTATATGACTTATTAATGGTATAATCTAGGGCAGGGATTGAATATAATAGGTAATTTCTTTCTCACCCTAGTTTCCTTATTTCTTTCTTCCAAGTATTTCCATAGTCTTTTTATTAGGCAGGAAGGTGACCATGACCCAGGATATTTGTAGTTAGGAAGAGCTCAGCCTCAGTTTTACTTTTCCCTCCAATTAAGATCTTCTTGATATTAAAAAAAACTACCATTTATTTAGCACCTCCCTGGTTCCAGGGTCTTCATTATACATTATCTCATTGGATACTTACAAGATCCTTCTAACATTTTAATGGTCACATGAATCATTTGGGAATCTTGTTAATGGATATTCTGATTATGCAGATTATTCTGGGATGGGGTTCAAGATTCTGCAGTTCTAAAAAGCTTCCAGGAATAGCCATTAATGCTGTTGGTCTGTGGACTTCATATTGAGTAGCAAAGATGTTGGTTGATATTATCTTCATCTTATAGATGAAAAACTGAGCCTTACAGAGATCTAATAAATTGTCCAAGTTCATACGGGCAGTAAGTGGTAGACTAGTGATTTGACCTAGGTCTTTCTGGCTTTAAAGCTCTAGATGTGATAAGGGAAGCCAGGGAAAAAATGGAAAGAGAGCTTATGACCCAATATTTCTTAAACAGGTCACTTCTCAAGTAGGCCAGTGGCAAAATCCAGGATAAAATAAAGTCCTAGTTCCCAGCCAGCTGATTCTCCTTTTTCCTCTCCATCAGTCCCCTAATCAGGATCTTTCCTCCTGATTAGCAAACCATATTTAGATTTGCCTTTTGGGCTTTCTCCATTACAGGTTTATTGCCAAACCCTGTGCACTCCATGTTGGCATCCAGGACAGTGGTCCTTATCAGCCCCAACCCAATGCCATCCTTGAAAAGGTGTTCATATCTATTACTAAGGTAAGTGGGCAAAAAAACAGAGAAGATTCCTATGAGGGATTGCCCCATAAGGCAGGGGAAGATAGAAAACAAGTATCTCCCAAGTGTAAGGATAGGATGGGATGATCTTTCCCATTTGGGTAGTCCATATACTAGGTGTACCAGTTAATAATGTGGATTTTTTTCAATAGATGGAATTACACATATGTTGATATATATGCGATTTGATATGTATGCTATTTTGTTGTATTGACAGCAAGCTTCAAAACTTCATATGTCAAATTTGCTGAAGGTGTTAACATCATAGATATTTTTACATTTAAAAATGTCAAATTTCATGCCAAAAAAAAAGAGCATTTGTGGGAAGTTTTAATTCATTACTTTATTTTGAAGACAAAGTTATCGTATACTTCGGGAAGCTTATGGTGAATTTGCTCCATCTCAAGATACTTGTGAACACTGGTTTAAACGCTTTAAAAGTGATGATTTCGATGTGAAAAAACAAGAACGTCCAGGTCAACCGAAAAAGTTTGAAGACCAACAATTACAAGCATTATTGGATGAAGATGCATGTCAAACTCAAAAACAACTTGCAGAAAGATTAAACGTTGCTCAGCAAACAATTTCCAATTGTTTACAAGCAATGAGAAAGGTTTTAAAGGAAGGAAAATGGGTGCCACATTAATTGAACAAAAGACAAATGGAAAACCGAAAAGTCATCAGTAAAATGTTGCTTCTATGGCCATGAAAGAAAGTCTTTTTTTGCATCGAATTGTGACTGGTGATGAAAAGTGGATTTATTTTGAGAATCCCAAATGCACAAAATCATGGGTTGATCCAAGTCAACCAGCAACATCGACTGCAAGGCCAAATCGCTTTGGAAAGAAGACAATGCTCTGCGTTTGGTGGGATCAGGAAGGTGTGTTGTATTATGAGCTTCTAAAACCAGGTGAAACCATTAATACTGATCGCTGCCAACAACAAATAATCAATTTGAACCACGCTTTGATCGTGAAATGGCCAGAATGTGCCAGAAGACACGGCAAAGTAATTTTGCTTCATGATGACGCACCATCACACACTTCAAAACCAGTTAAAGACATGTTAAAAGATCTTGCCTGGGAAGTATTAACCCACCCACTGTATTCACCATACCTTGCTCCTTCAGATTACCACTTGTTCCGATCAATGGCACACGCACTTTCTGAGCAGCACTTGAAAACATACGAAGAAGTAGAAAATTGGGTCTCTGAATGGTTTGCCTCAAAACAAGAAAAGGGAGAAACCAAGATGGCGGCATAGGTAAACACCTGAACTTGCTGCCTGGCACAACCACTTCAAAACTACAACTAAAAGACAAAACGGACATCATCCAGAACCACAGGAAGGCTGGCTAAGTGGAAATTCTACAACTAGAAGGGAAGAGAAAAGCACACTAAGACTCAGAGGAGCTGCGGAAGTAAAGTGCAGAGGTATGGAGGTGCGCATGTGCAGAAAGGGCTGGCAACTGAGTACGCAGCTGGCTTTTTCAATCCGCAGGGAGACACAAGCTCCCAACTGCTCTGAACTCCAGTTCCGGGCGAGACTCTGGGGACCCAGACTCATACGGGGAGAAACTGGACTGTCTGGCATCGGGCGGAACTCGAGGGCAGCTTTCTCTCAGAGGTGCTTGCAGTGATTATCAAGGGACACTGAGACCCGGGGGCCTCTTAGGGCAGGGCTGATGGGAAGCCATTGCTGTTTGCTCCGCCCTGAGACTCCACCCCACCCAGGCTGTGCGCAGAGGCTTTTGCATATGAATGGCCTATTCCTTTGAAATGTAAACTTATCTAACAAACTGCAGCTGAGTCAGAGAAACCCAGAACATCCAAAAGAAGGCCCAAGGCCCCGCAGCAGCTTGCATTGCTTCACAGCTGGGCCTCATCTGGGCACCTCCAAAACCCAAACAAAGAAGAGGAATCTGCAGATCTCTCCCGTAGCTCCTGCTGGATGGCCTCAGGCAGAGGCTAAATTAGCACCTCCTTGGAGATCCAAGAGCCAATGTACCCAGGGGTCAGAGTAGGACCATCCAGATTACAACTCCTCAGATCCATAGGGACAAACTCAGGGGGCAGACTCAGTGAGCGCCAAAGCCCCACTGAAGCAAGTCTTGCCTCATAAGGGTTTCTCCAGCACAGAAGTTCTCCCATTGTAGACACAGCTGATCCTCGCAGCCAGTTGGCCGGGAGGTCAATTCCTCCCAGTGATACCAACAACAATCAAGGCTTAACTACAACAAGACTGCGCACACAGCCCACAAAGGGGTGCACCAAGAGTGTCCACCTGAGGTAACTGGGGAGGCTGAACCACTGGACTCTATAGGACACCTAGCACACAAAGCCAGTCTGTCAACTCAGGGAAGCAACCAAAATGCAGAGACAAAGAAACAGGTCACAAATGAAAGAAATGGAGAAAAGCAAACGACTGGATATAGAGTTCAAAACCACGGTTATAAGGCTTTTCAAGAATCTTCTAGAAAAGGCCAATAAATTTAGTGAGAACCTCGAGGATATGAAAAAGGACCAACAGGAAATTAAGCATACACTGACTGAAATAAAGAATAATATACAGAGATCCAACAGCAGACTAGAGAATCTCAAGAATCAAGTCAAAGCCCTAACCGGTTTGGCTCAGTGGATAGAGCGTCGGCCTGAGGACTCAAGGGTCCCAGGTTCGATTCCGGCCAAGGGCATGTACCTTGGTTGCAGGCACATACCCAGTGGGGAGTGTTCAGAGGGCGGCTGGTCGATGTTTCTCTCTCATCGATGTTTCTGACTCTCTGTCCTTCTCCCTTCCACTCTGTGAAGAATCAATAAAATATATTAAAAAAAAAAAAAAAAGAATCAAGTCAAAGATTTGAAATACAAAGAAGCAAAAAACACCCAACCAGAAAAGCAAAAAGAAAAAAAGAATTCAAAAATATGAGGTTAGTGTATGGAGCCTTTGGGACAACTTCAAGCGTACCAACATCAGAATTATGGGGGTGCCAGAAGAAGAGAGAGAGCAAGATACTGAAAACCTATTTGAAGAAATAATGACAGAAAACTTCCCCCACCTGGTGAAAGAAATAGACTTACAAGTCCAGGAAGCGCACAGAACCTAAACAAAAGGAATCCAAAGAGGACCACACCAAACACATCATAATTAAAATGCCAAGAGCAAAAGACAAAGAGAGAATATTAAAAGCAGCAAGAGAAAAACAGTTAGTTACCTACAAGGGAGCACCCATATGATTGTCAGCTGATTTCTCAACAGAAACTATGCAGGCCAGAAGGGAGTGGCAAGCAATATTCAAAGTGATGAATAGCAAGAACCTACAACCAAGATTACCCAGCAAAGCTATCATTCAGAATTGAAGGTCAGGTAAAGAGCTACACAGATAAGAAAAAGCTAAAGGAGTTCATCACCACCAAGCCAGTATTATATGAAATGCTGAAAGGTATTCTTTAAGAAGAGGAAGAAGAAAAAAAAGGTAAAGATAAAAATTATGAACAACAAATACGTATCTATCAACAAGTGAATCTAAAAATCAAGTGAATAAAAAATCTGATGAACAGAATAATCTGGTGAATATAATATAATCAGGGGCATAGAAAGGGAGTGGACTGACAATCCTCTGGGGGGAAAGGGGTGTGGGGGGTGCTGGAAGAGACTGGACAAAAATCATACACATATGGATGAGGATGGGGGGGGGGTAAGGGCATGGGGTGGGGTGGGAACCAGGTGGAGGGGAGCTGGGGGGGCGGGCAGAAGAGGAACAACTGTACTAATCTGAACAATAAAGGTTTAATAATAATAAAAAAAGAAAAGTTCTATTGGGACGGTATCCACAAATTACCTGAAATATGGGGAAATGTGTAGCTAACGATGGACATTACTTTGAATAAAGCACTTTTGATGTTTCTCTTGAAATTAATCATGTTTTCTTTGATTACAAAATGCGCCATTATTAACTGGTACACCTAGTAGCTTTGAAAAGAACTTTATCTCCTCAGAGAAATACCTTTGGGCCAGGATCTAAGTCAAGTTTACATAATTTGAGTTTTAGGCCTAGCAGCCACCACCACCCCTTGCCCCCAGACAAATCATATTTTAATTTTGTTTTTCCCTGCTCCAGCTTTTGTCAGTATCTAGTTACATAATTAAGATGGGGACCGATAGCCTTTGCAGTTTGGATTTTTAATATTTTTTTTACTCAGCTTGGGCTGGAGGGAGAAGACCAAACAAGGACATGTATAGGTGAGTGATAAAGGTCCTTGATGTATGAAATAGTACTTTTCTGATGTGTGAAAATGACTTTTTTTAAAATTGTTTTCAGAGAGGAAGGAAGAGGGAGAGAGAAAGAGAGAGAAACATCAGTAATGAGAGAGAATCACTGATTGGCTGGACGCCCCACACTAGGGATCAAGCCCGCAAACCGGGCATGTGCCCTAATTGGGAATCGAACCATGATCTCCTGATTCATAGATCGAAGCTCAACTACTGAGCTACATCAGCCAGGCTGAAAATGACTTTTGAGATGAAACCTGGAAAGATAACATCACTTAAGCCAATATAGTTATCATCCCCTTTGTCAAGGGATTTAATGAGATGTTTGAAGAAAAAGGGATGTTCTGACTCTGGTCATATATCTACAGTATCCTGATGAGAAAAGGCTGGAGGGTCTGTCAAAGCAACTGGACTGGGATGTCCGAAAAATCCAATGCTGGTTTCGCCATCGGAGGAATCAGGACAAGCCCCCAACGCTCACTAAATTCTGTGAAAGCATGTAGGTGTGCAGAGGGAGGTGGGGAGTGAGGAGAAGGGAGGAGTGTGAGTGGACTGAGGTTTTCTTTTTGGAAATTACTTGTATTATTAGGACAACAGTCGATGAATGTGCAGGGCTAACTATATTTATTATAGGCAGGAAAGAAGAGCACGGGGAGACTAGTCACCCTTTTTTGGACGTGCTTGCCACTAAGCTAAATGTAGTTCCCTTCCCCAAATACATAGATTGGGAGTGAATTCCTGTAACTGTACTTATGTCGGTAGACATGCACACTCTTGTACACCTTGATAGCAATAGTACCAGCTTGCTCTAAATGGACTTTTTGATGGGCAGCATCCCTTTTCTGGACATACTATACTTATTTCACTGGGTTTTTACTAATTCCCCTATTGTCACAGAGCACTGTATTTATCATTGTGCAAAGAAAATATTAGGCATTATTATCAAGGAGTATGATATGGAAGAAAAGTTGATTAAAGCTAGTATACACTTGTGGAAATCTATTTTAAGCAGCCAAAAGATGTCTCTTTTGGCTTTTGCGGTTAACAGTCTTTGTCCCTATTCTGGGGACTTATCTTCTTTTTTACCAGTAACTATCTTATCTCCAAATCTGCTATCTTGACTTCTTTAGACCCAAAGACTTTCTTTTGAGTGAATATTAATATAACCTCTACTCTTTGCCCACCCAGGTGGAGATTCACTTTTTATTTATGTATATTCTGCTACGGAATTAGATTTCTTTGGTCGGTGAGTGTGAACTTTCTCTGATCTTCTTTTGGGTTCTAATCATGCCCACATCTCTAGAGAATAATTGGTATTGAATAAATCAGCATAAGCACAATGGTTTACAAAGCACTTGACAAAAAACCTTATTCTTCGAAGGAGGAGACGGTTACAGAAATGGAGTCAGTAACTCTTTAAAGTGGGTAAAATAGGTATAATTCCTGCTTTTCAGTTAGTTGCCAGAGTCAAAGAATTTCAGATTTTTTGATCTCTGATTACATGTTTTTTATTTCACAGCACCACCCTATTTTTCTAAATGATATAATTAAGATTTCAAAATATATGAAGCAAAAAGAGGCAGAACTAAAGGATGGGGATAGACAAATACACAATCAGATTGTGTATACTTAAAGATTTTAATACTTTCTTATCAGTAGTTGACTAAATCACTAGACAAAAAATATCACTAAGGATATAGTTTTGTACAACACAGTCAAACAATTTGACCTAATTGACACTTAAAAAGAACACTACACCAACAGCTGAAGAACATATATAATTTTTAAGTGCACATGGGACGTCAGCTAAGATAGACCATGTGATAGGCCAGATAATAAATCTCTGCCTCCTGGTATTTACCATAGGCTGTGTTCTTACACTGACTGTACAAAAAGAGGAGGCAGAATAAACCCACCCCTTATATACCTCAGCTGGCCCTTTGTCTGGTCTGTATTGTGACTGGAAGGAGGGCATGGAGAATGAATGAATGAATCTCAGTAAATTTTAAAATACTGAATTCTTACAAAATATGTTCTCTGATCATAATAAAATTAAATTAGAAATCAATAATAAATAATGAAATATCCATAAAATGTTTGGAAGTTAAACAATTCTGCTACATAATCCGTGGATCAAACAAGAAATCAGAAGGGAAATTTTAAAATGTTTTTAATTGAACGATGCTGAAATTACAGCATGCCAAAATTTATGTGATGCAGCTAAAGTATGCTTAGAGAGAAATTTACAACTTTAAATGTTTATGTTAGAAAAAGAGAAAGCTTTAAAATCAGTGATCTAATAAGATCTGGAAAAAGAAGAACAAAGTTAAATCCAAAGTAAGTTAAAGGAAAGAAATAATAAAAAAAAATAAGTAAAAATTAATGAAATAGGCATTAGACAAACAATGGAGGAAACTAATAAAGCCAAAAGTTGGTTCTTTGAAACATTTAATTGAATTTGATAAACCCCTCGAAAAAAGAAAACAAATCAATATCAAGGAGAAAAGGGGATTATTACTGTAGACACTGAAAGGATAATAAGACAACATTATGAACGATTTAATCAACAAATTCAACAACTTAGATGAAATGGGCAAATTCCTTACAGGACATAATTAAAACTCCATTAGAAGTTATTACTTTTGACTTTTGAATCTTTGACATGGAGATCTTTCTCTTGGTTAACAAATGGAATTGTTATCTTCCTGTCTTCTTATCTCCTCTATCCCAGATGATGATGCTTTCAAAAACTATCCTAGAGCTCTCCCTGCCCTTATTTACCTCAAAGCATGATTTTTCTATTTGTAATAACAATTTAAGTCCTAGAAGAGAAATCTAGATATTTATTTACCCTTCAAGGATTTCTAAAGTCTGTCAAGAGGGATTACTTTTCGCCCTATAGCATAGAGAGAACAGGATTATATAGGTGAGCCATGGGAGAATTCTGAAGACTGACCTGGGTTATCTGTTTTTTCTTAGTCACCTTGGTTTTGGGACACCCGACAGTGCTGGCATAGCTATCCATATCAGGTAGGATCTGAGCACTTATGTATGTGTATAAAATAGAGTGGGGGACAGTGCAATTACAGGACAGATAGCACATTTCCTTGGTATTCTTAAGAGATTAGGGGCTGAGTCTCTTTGAGTCATATATACAGGGTATCTATTTCTGGGGTCCCCATAGCTGTGAAATCCAGTGATCTTTTTGTTCCAGTTCCCCATTATATTCAGTATATTCCCCTAATTGGGCTGGAAACAAAAGCAGCTTTCTGGCACTTAATGAAGTGCTTTCTGGTTCAGGTGTAATTTTTGAATCAAGGGTAACTTGGAGTCCCCTATACTATAAAAAGGTCAGGAGTGGAAGAAGGAAAGGCCTAAGTGTATATAATCCCTTAAAAAGCATTAATTGCCCAGAATTTTAGATACACTAATTTGATTGCGCTGTAGTATGTGTTAACTTTATCTGATCTCTCAAAGATGAGAGCTGAACATATATATATATCCTATGTAATAAAAGCCTAATATGCAAAGTGTCCGACCTGTTGACCAGTCGCTATGATGCGCACTGACCACCAGGAGGCAGACGCTCCAACTGGTAGGTTAGCTTGCTGCTGGAGTCCAGCGGATCGGGCCGGACACGCTCTGGAGCCCTCCTGCAGTCCCTCCCCAGTCCGATCATGCACCGGTGGGGTCCCTTGGCCTGGCCTGCACCCTCTCCCAATACGGGACTCCTCAGGGAATGTCAGAGAGTCGTTTTCGGCCCGATCCCCTCAGGCCAGGCCGAGGGACCCCACCGGTGCACCAGTCCATGCACCAGGTTTAAGTCACCGGTGCACCAGTCCATGCACCAGGTTTAACCCAAAGCCTGTTGTTAGCTATTGAAGATCTTGGAAGATGATGGGGAGAAAAGACTTAAGTCATTTCTTACGTTTTTTATGGCTATTGGTCCTCCATGGCAGAGATAGTTGCAGACATAGAATGAATCTTTGACTAGCTGGTATTCTAACTACTACTTTCTCTCTTTCAGCCTCTCACAAGTGGGCTTTATTACTATTATATCATGGAATTGGCCTTTTATTGGTCTCTAATGTTTTCTCAGTTTACAGACATTAAAAGAAAGGTAAGGACACTGGTTCCCTCGATTCCCAGTAACTTATTGCATCCTCCTTCCTAGCAGCTACCATTACTGCCATTGTGATGGATTCTCTGTCCTGACTGGGACCACAAAAGAGGGAGAAAGTAGGTTTGATGGGACTATTAGCTCTTTGTAATGTTCTCAGAAATGAGACTTGACTAATGAAGAAGTATATTTGAGGCCTTCAGGGTAGCCAAGATGAGAACAGTTAACCAGCTAAGCGTACCCTATTCTTTATTTTTCTCCAAGGCTCTTACATGTGTAAAGCTCAGGAAACTAGTCAGAACTGGGATAGCAAGCCATGATCCAGGACAGGCCTGAATCCATAAAGGCTAAATTTGGCTTTTGCTTGGCATTAGGGGCCCTTGTTCTCTTTCTGCTTTTCCTTCTTGGTGACCCCACTTACTCAAAGAATTTCAACTGGAAGGGGTTCTAGATTATTTTGTTTACCATTTTCTTGCTATTATTTAGGAAACAAAGATTCAGAAAAGTAAGGTGACTTGTCCACATAGTGACAAATTTGGAAATGACTTAAGTTTTTTATAAGTAGACAGTCTTCACCTCTTATTGTTGTCAACCTGATGTAATGTAGTTCCAGCAGCTCTAGCCCTGATCTGTTACTAACTTATGGTTATTTTTGGTGAGAAAACCAAAATTAGCATTTATGGGAATGGACTGAAACTAATCTGGGTTGTTAACTGTTACATAACCTACAAGCTTGATACTCCATTCAGGTGCCTTTCACTCTCCTATGGTCAGGAGACAAAGGTCCCCTTATTAAAATTTTGTTTTAATACATGACACAAATATAAAGGTTTAAAAACGTACTAGAATGTATACTTTTGAACCCATCCCCAACTCAAGAACTAGAATATATCACTGTATCTGTCTATGTGGAAAACATAACTTTTAATCCTTGTTTCTCCTGCCTTCTCCCCACCTTCTGTCCCTCACTGGGCTAAGAAGTATTTATTAGCTATGTCTGATAACTCAGGTATTTAGAGATTTCTTCAGGTCAACCCTTGGTATTGGAATCTGAGAAGAAATTAGAGCTTTTTGTTGTTGTTTTTATTAATCCTCACCAGAGATATTTTTCCCTTTGATTTTTTTAGAGAGAGTGGAAGAGAGGGAATGAGGGAGCGAGAGAGCGAGAGCGAGAGAGAGAGCGAGAGCGAGAGAGAGAGAGAGAGAGAGAGAGAGAGAGAGAGACATCGATGTGATAGAGACACATCAACCAACCAGTTGCCTCCCACACATGCCCCGACAGGGGCTGAGACCCGAACCTGCAATCTAGGTATGTGCCCATGACCAGGAATTGAGCTGACACCCTTTGATGTGCAGGCCGGCACTCCAACCATTTGGCCACACCGGCCAGGACTAAATTTGAGCTTTTTAACCTGCTTTAAGCTATATTAACATAGATTATGGGTCACTGATGTAGAGAGTTTGGGTCAAATGCTAGGCAGCTTCTTTTTCTTCGATATATTTTTTTTTAAAATATATTTTATTGATATTTTACAGAGAGGAAGGGAGAGGGATAGAGAGTTAGAAACATCAATGAGAAACATCGATCAGCTACCTCCTGTACACGCCCTACTGGGGATGTACCTGCAACCAAGGTACATGCCCTTGGCCAGAATCGAACCTGGGACCCTTCAGTCCGCAGGCTGACGCTCTATCCACTGAGCCAAACTGGTTAGGGCCTAGGCATTTTTTTTTTTTAAACATATTTTATTGATATTTTACAGAGAGGAAGGGAGTGGGACAGAGAGCTAGAAACATCGATGAGAGAGAAACATCGATCAGCTGCCTCCTGCACACCTCCCACTGGGGATGTGCCCGCAACCAAGGTACATGCCCTTGACCGGAATCGAACCTGGGACCCTCCAGTCCGCAGGCCGACGCTCTATCCACTGAGCCAAACCGGTTTCGGCTAGGCAGCTTCTTAATGGAGAGTTTAAACAGAATGGAACTTCTAAGGCTGGGATAAGATCTTCAAAGAACAATGCAGGGCATTGAGTTGGCTAGCGTCTCTATGGCCTTGCCTATACCTGCTTCTTCTATTCCATTCCCTCCTAGGACTTCCTGATCATGTTTGTGCATCACTTGGCCACCATTGGGCTCATCACCTTCTCATATATCAACAACATGGTTCGGGTAGGAACTCTGGTCATGTGTCTACATGATGCCTCAGACTTCTTGCTGGAGGTAAGACCCCAATTCCTTTTCCCTCGTTATTCCTCTATTTCTCTCCTTTGCTTCCTGAGAACGGGCTTTCTCCTCAATTTAATTCTTCCTTTCTCCAGGCTGCCAAGCTGGCCAATTATGCCAAATATCAGCGTCTCTGTGACACCCTTTTTGTGATCTTCAGTGCTGTTTTTATGGTCACTCGTCTAGGAATCTATCCATTCTGGTAAGTGTTAGAGCTGTGGAGCTGTCGTAGGAATGTAGCTAATGAAACCTTTTGTCAGTTTAGGGAGTAAACCACCAAGAACCTGATGCCCTGCTTTTTCCTTGACCTAACCCAGTGGTCGGCAAACTACGGCTCATGAGCCACATGCGGCTCTTTGGCCCCTTGAGTGTGGCTCTTCCACAAAATACCACGGCCTGGGCGAGCCCTCATTTTATGCCTAAGTAATTCATTTGCTTTCTTTTGTGCTGATTACAAAATTCTCAGGCTCTTCTTGCTTGTTTTCCTACTCACACCCTCTCTCCCACCCTGACAACACATACACATACACATACACATACACATGCCTCTCACTTCTACACTCACTACTTTATGGTACAAAGTCAGTGACTTTGTGGATTGGAGATCACGCTTAGTCTGAGGGAATCAGCTACCAACTATTCTATATGTGCCTGAGGATCTGAGTCCTAGGATCATGATTAAAATTGCTGTCCCAGTTTTGTGCATATTTGAAGTGATTAATAATATAACTTATTCCATTAGTTCCTATAGTTTATACAGTGGAACCTTGGTTCTTGAACTTAATTCTTCCGGAAGGCTGTTCGAGAAGTGGTTTATTCAAAAACCAAATCATTTTTTCCCATTTTTTAATTAGTAAATTGAATGAATTTGTTCCAGACCCCCAAATGATTCCCTCTTTTAACCTTTCTTATATGTAGTACATGTCTAATATACTGTTTAATCTATAAACACTTTACAAACAAAGAGGACATGAAATGTAAATGAAAATTTAACAAAAAGGAAATGAAATGTACAATAAAAAATAAAAATTTGCATACATACTAGAACTTACCTTTAATGTTGAGAGCTATTAATGACTGAATATGGAGAGGAGGGATGGAGGGATGTTATTGTTGGGAAGGGGAGTCCCCTTCCATAAAAAACTTATCTCTTTTGTCTCTTTGCTCCACTAGAATTTGCTTCAGGCTCCCTGGGCCTCTGTCTCACTAAAAACCTATTCAATGATGTTTGTTTTTATCTGCATTTTAACACTTGTCTGAAGTGAAACACTGCATTGTCATTGAACAAGTTTGTTGCATGATTTGCTGCTTCTTTGTCAGGGTGATATTTCTCAATAAAATCTTGCATTTCTCCTCATTTCCCAAGCATTTTCTTGATTAGTGAAGTAGGAATATCCCTTCCCTTCTTCTCTGAAGAGACCTCTTCAGCTGCTGTATGTTGCTGTTCCTTCTGAAGGTCAGCTCAGTGTTGTGGTTCTCCACATCATCATTATCCACCTCCAAGCCATGGACTTGCCCAGAGACACATTATCCTCCACAACAGACATAGGCTTATCCTCAAAGCCCTCAAAGTCTCTTTCAGCAGCAGACCCGGGCCACAATTTCAGGCCGATTGCATGGTCCTGGAAGACACTTTCCCCCATGCTTTGTCTGTGAGCCTCAAGCAAGTAAGAATGTTAAAATGTTCCTTCCAGAACTCCCCAAGAGTTAAATTAGTTTTAGACATCACCTCAAAACATCTCTGAAACAGTGCCTTTGTGTAGTTCTTAAAAATTAGAAATGACCTGCTGGTCCATGGGCTGGATAAGAGGAGTTGTGTTAGGTGGCAAGAACCTAACAGTGATGAAGCTGTACTCCTCCACCAACTCAGCCTCCGAGCCTGGAGGGAGGGAAGGAACACTGTCCACTACAAGAAGTGCCCTGAGTGGCAATTGTTTTTCCCAGAGGTATTTCTTCACACTTGGGGCAAACATTTTATGAATCCACTCAGTAAAAAACTTGCCTGGTTACCCAAGCTTTGCTATTAGCCCTGCACATCACATTCAACTTATTTTTCATGACATTATTTTTCTTGAAAACTCAAGGTTTTCAGAATGATAGACAAGTAGAGGCTTCAATTTAAAGTCCCCACTTGCATTCCCACACAACAAAAACGTCATCCTGTCCTTCATTGGCTTGTGTCCTGGCAGTGACTTCTCCTGTGTGATGTAAGTCCTCTTTGGCATTTTCTTCCCGAAGAGGCTTGTCTCATCACAATTGAACACTTATTGGGGAACAAATCCCCTGGCCTCTACATATTCTTGAAATTCTGTCATGAAATTATCAGCATCTACTTTGTTAGAGCTAGCAAGCCTCCTTATGCCTGACTACACTATGAATGCCACTTATTTTCTTAAATTTATCAAACTACCCCCTACTAGCCTTAAATCATTTTCAACATTTATTCCAGGGGTATCTTTTAGGAGGTCAGTATGCAGCATCTTCGCTTTTTCAAATATCATTGTCTCAAAAATGCTACATCACTGGCTTAATGCTTTTCATTTATCAAAATCAGCAACAATTTTTCTACTTCTTCATTTGCCTGTGATCTTTGTTTCATGAACACTGTCACATCTTTAGCAACATCAGCTCTCTTGGTGGCCTCTTTATGTTTTAAAATTGTACTAGTTATTGATTTCACCATGCCATACTCGGTAGCCAAATTAGACATGCAAACACCTCTCTCATACTTGGCAATTATTTTTTTTTTTAAGCTCTATCGCTGTTCTCACAACTTTCCTTTTCATTTTGCTACTATCATTAACCTTCGTAGGACCCATGTGACTTAACTGTAATATTTAATAATAATAAGCAGCAACAAAAGCCAAAAAAAAAACCATGAAAATATTCATAGCACAATTTCCTGAAATGTTAACAATGTGAGGTTTAGTGGTAAACTGACTCATACTCGTGCATTCTCTCCTGTTTGTCACCTGAGACACACGTGATTACATACATACATACAGGTATCAGCATGAAAGGGTTGTTGGGTCGAGAACCGAAGTTTTGTTTGACAACGAAGACATTTTTTCCATGAATAACTTAGTCAAGAACCAAATTGTTCGAGATAGGAGACATTTGAGAACCAAGGTTTGAATGTATATCTTCCCTTACCCCTAAAGATAGAAAACTTCATAGGTTGCCTTCCTTTATTTTCTCATTGTGGATGAATATGCATGGAACTTCAACTGAGAGAAGGTACAGGGAGAAAACACAGGTTCTGCTTCTCAGGGAACTCAGCTTCATTCCTATCTGCCTGGCTTAGACTCTATAATCTGACCACTGGTCTCCTTCTTCTAGGATTCTGAACACAACCCTCTTTGAGAGTTGGGAGATGATTGGGCCCTATCCCTCCTGGTGGCTCTTCAATGGCCTTCTCCTGATCCTACAGGTTCTGCATGTCATCTGGTCCTACCTAATTGCGCGAATTGCTTTCAAAGCCTTGATCCGAGGAAAGGTGAGGATGAAAGATGGCTTCTTTCTTTGGGGTTGAGTAGAAAGATGGATATTACTCAATAGACCTTCTCTTTTGATCTAACCTAGTGAGCCCCATCTACATAAGAAGACCCAGCAAAAAGCCTAGGGATCCATAGTTTTCACCTTTTCTATGAGTGTTTAGCCTTTTAGGACATGACTTAGATGTAAGAGGAAGGATCTTCCTTCTTCCTATCCTTCAGAAATAACTGTTGTTAAATAATGAACAGGATTAAGTTTTAGAGAAGACCTCAACCATTTCCTATTCCTTACCTACCTACTTCAGTAGATTTCATATTTTTTATTTTAGCTGGGGAGCCTTTTTTCAAGGAAATCATATGCAGAGCTCCAAGATAAAAACTGTAAAAGCAGAGACTGCCTAGTGAGTGGTGTTGGTTCATAAGCCACTTCAAGATGACCACACTGTGATGTTCAAGATATGGTTTATGTAAGAGACCAAGTACTGGCCTCACCCCACTGTTGTATGAGGCAAGGATCTTAAGTGAGAAGGCTATTTAGGGTTTCAAATACCCATCTTATGCCCAGAGCCCACAAGCACAGAAAGAAGTGTCATTTAATGATAAAATTCATAAGTGAATCCAAGTTCTAAAGCAGTCAGGCTTTAATCAGTCTAAGGGCTGGGGATTCAACCTTCAGTAATACAGAATCCCAAGGTGGCGGAGGGGGGGAGCACTCTGCTAGAGGACACAGTGACTCTAGGACAAAGGGATGGAATGTTACCTGGGCATATAGGACCTCTTATGTCTGTTCCTTACGGCTGCAATTGGTTACAGAACTTGCTCAGTGTGTCTATGCATCTTGCTATAGCTACTAGACATCTCTTTTCTCCCCTGCTTTTCTTTCCTGACCAGGTGACTTATCCAGGAAGGATTACACCCAGATTCTATATTCTCCACTCTTTTTTCACCTCCTTCCTTTTTTCTATGCCTGGCGGGAGCTGGACAATTTCGTCTCTTGCATGTAAGTGTATCTGTGCTTCCAGTATTCAGTGAAGCATGTCTTTCTGAATGTGTTTCTCTTCCTTTCTGCTTTCCTTCCTGTTCCCATGTTGTCTGAAAGCATGCCCCCTCTCCTGACCTTGGTGGGGCCATTGTTGACTGGAGCTCAAGCTGCTGCCAGATTTTCCTAAATGGAGGCAAGAATGGAGTCTACTCTTTTTTTTTTCCTTTCTGTTTTTTTTTCCTTTCCCTCTCCCTTTACCTCAGATCTAGACACACTGTGCTCTCTGGTAGAAATTTTCTAAAGATCAGGAATCAATTAGTTATCTGGGTTCAGAAGTCAACAGCTATTATAAACCATAGAATCTTAGAGCTAACCAAAGCAAGTGCCCCACTTCTTGGAAACAACAATTGTACTTTTATTTCCTTTTCACCTTTATTTACTCATTTAAAAAACAGCACATATTTATTATCCTTTAGTTCTGGAGGTCAGAAGTCTGTCATAGGTTTCATTGGGTTTCTCTCTTTTACTTTTATGGTCCATTGTAGAGAATTTGAAATATTTTGTTTGATATGCAGGATAATTTAGATTTGAAAACACTGCTCTAATCCAAACTCTTCATTTGAAAATATAAAACAAAAAAGCTGAGGTTAAGCAGTCAAGATTCACAAATAGTAGCATGATTGGGACTGGGACTCTTTCTCCCTTGACTGCCAATCCACTTTTCACCATGTGGATCTTGGGAATGCCGAAGTTGCACAAGAGAAGTGATCTTGCTTCCAGGAAAAGGGAGAAGATTGGAGAAACGGTGTAATAGGATATTGCTAATTGCGCCCAAAATGAATAGAACTGCTGAAAAAGGCCCAGTATGGATCAGTTTGGGAAACAGAACAAAACTCAGGATAACCAGTATGAATAACTGCAATCACCATTACCACCAGAAGATAGACACAATGATGACAATCATATGCATTATTTATGTTGGCCTTTTTCTACTTTTTGAGATGGAAGGAGAAAAAGGGTGTCTGGAGTGTCCCTCAAACCTAAATCAGAACTCAGGGAATGATTTCAGCTCTCTTAGGCTGGTCCTGAAAGATACACCCCTCAACCAAACTAGCTACTTATTCCATAGAGAATAAAAACAGAAATGATGAGAGAGAAACCCAGGAAGCAGGCAAAGGATATTCACAACAGTAGCCATGGCCCAGATAATATTTTGAGTCAGGTGCCACCAGAAAGTAGGCCAAATTGGGAACAGTGCCCAAACATGGGCTCTGTGGGCTTTGTCTTAAGTTTCCAGAAAAGTTCTGTCCTCACCTTTCCTACCTTTGGCCCCATCCCACCTAGGTATCTAAGGATGATCGCAGTGATGTGGAGAGCAGCTCAGAGGAAGAAGATGTGACCACCAACACAAAAAGCTTCTGTGGCAGCAGCTCCAGCAATGGTGCCAGTTGGGTGAATGGTCACATGGGAGGCAGCTACTGGGCTGAAGAGTAAAATGGTTGGTAAGGGGACTTCAGCACACATGGACTTGTAGGGCCACTGGCAACCTACTCTTCTTGGGCCTCCCCAAACCTGCACTCCTGTGACTAGGGGTCTGCAGGCACTGAGGAGAATCAAAGAAGCAAATATTTTCACTTTTTAAAAAACTCTGCCATTTTGTATTTAATAGCCTCCAGGTTCTTTCCATAATATTTGCTGTGTGTGTGTGTGTGTGTGTGTGTGTGTGTGTGTGTGCGCGCGCGCGCGCGCGCGCGCATATGCCTGAGTTTCATTGCCTGGGTTGGGGCACAATTCTGAACTGGGGCCTCTAGGCCTTACCTGGTCCACCTCAATCCCAGATTTGGCTGCATCTTGAATTATACTGGTTCTGGACTATCCCCTCCCTTCTTGTCCATGACTCTTGAAGCTCTGGCCATCTGAATGGAGCAGCCAAGTTGAGGTTTCTGCACTGTTCTTCCTTCAGAGCTGGAATATTTCACATGAAGTTGTGTAGAAACAGATAACCATGGATGAATGGCCAGGATTGCTGTGACCCCTAGCTACATCTCCTTCCTACCACCTGGTAGTGACAGGGACAGCTGCTGATAACCCTGCTCTTTACTCAATGGTACGCAGGAAATGGGGGTGGGAGAGGGTAAGCAGAGGGCTAGAGGAGGACAACAGCCACTAGGTGAGCTGTTAACAGTTTATACTATTGTTTACTCTTCTGTGATTAAAAGTGCTTCAACCCTCTTCTGCTATCTCAAACTCTTTAGTGACTCTATCCCCAATTCCCTGAATCCATAAGCCATATAAGGATTTTTTTCAAGTCTGATTCTGAAGCCATTGGATACCAAATTTTTCCTTTCTGTGCATGCTGGGAAGAGAGTGTGTACGTTTTAGGACTTTATGTTTTAAGAAAAGATAAACATGTATAGTAGTCACAAGAAAAAATACTGAGCAGATTAAAGCATGTATATCACCAAACCAACAAAGACTTTGAAGAGCTAAGACACTTTTAGTTAAAAATACAGATACTGCCAGTTAACATTTTAAGATTATGATAAGTGAATCTAAGCAGATGTTTTCTCTTTTAGCCCATGGAAAAACAGTCTTCCTAATACAGGTTTTTCTCTAGTTGAGGTCTTGGCAAAATTACCAATAGTAGTATTTATTCACTGGCTGGTATGGCTCGGTTGAGTGTCATTCCATGCACCAAAAAAGGTTGCTGGTTCGATTCCTGGTCAGGGCACATGCCCACATTGTGGTCTCAATCCCCAGTAGGCAGCTGATTGATGTTCCGCTCTCACATTGATGTTTCTCTTTCTCTAAAAATCAATAAAAAAAAAAATTTTAAGAATAGTAGTATTAATGTCTTAGGATAGTTTTCTACTTAGTGAATATTCATATCGAAATATTTCCAGCCCTAGCTGGTTTGGCTCAGTGGATAGAGCATCAGCCTGAGGACTGAAGGGTCCCGGGTTCGATTCTGGTCAAGGGCACATGCTGGGTTGTGGGCTTAATCCCCAGCCGATTAAGGATTTTTTTCAGGTCTGATTGAAAGCAGCCGATCAGTGATTCTCATCATTTATGTTGTGTGTTTTTTTAATATTTTTATTGATTTCATAGAGGAAGGGAGAGGAAGAGAGAGATAGAAACATCAATGATGAGAGAGAATCATTGATTGGCTGCCTCCTGCACACCCCACACTGGGGATCAAGCCCACAATCCCGGCATGTGCCCTTGATTGGAATCGAACCCAGGACCCTTCAGTCCACAGGCCAGCACTCTATCCACTGAGCAAAACCAGCCAGGGCTCATCGTTGATATTTCTAACTCTTCCCTCTCACTTCCTCTCTGAAATCAATAAAAATATTTTAAATATATATATACACTGAGTGGCCAGATTATTATGATCTCTGAACGCATAATCTGGCCACTCAGAGTGTGTGTGTGTTTGTGTGTGTATATATATATATAGTTCAGGCCCGGTGCATGGATGGTGTCCGGCCAGCCTGAGCAGGGGGAGGGGACATGGGCAGTTGACTGGCCTGCCTGCTGGTCGAACTCCTGGTTGAGGGGACAATTTGCATATTAACCTTTTATTATATAAGATATACACTGAGTGGCCAGATTATTATGCGTTCAGAGATCATAATAATCTGGCCACTCAGTGTATATATTTCCAGGTGCTCTGTGTACATTAAAACATATGGAGTATTTCATTGTCATGGAATTTGGATGCAAATTGAATGAAATAGGTTATTGTTCTAAGAATCAGATACTTACTTGATGTTCACTGACAATATAGGGATATTGACCGTACTAAACTTACCTTACTGAGTGGCTGGATTTTAAAAAGACTTACTATGGGGTAGGGGAAAATTAAGTCCTAAAAAAAATCTTACAAATTTAGACATATCTAGTCAGTAAGAGTAAAAGATTAGCCCAGCCAGCTTGGCTCAATGGTTGAGCATCAACCTATGAACGAGGAGGTCATAGTTCAATTCCCAGGTTGTGGGCTCGATCCCTAGTGTGGGGCATGCTAAAGGCAGCTGATCAATGATTCTCATCATTGATGTTTCTATATCTCTCTCCGTCTCCCTTCCTCTCTGAAATCAATTAAAATATATATATTTTAAAAAGACTAAAACAAATAGACTAGTAATTGTAAAATATGAATGAAATGCTTTTGAAAGTCAGAGAAGATATGTATTTTGTTTCCCAGGGGAGAAAAAAGATTATTTACTAGCCTGGCTAGAAGTTAGTATTGCCAATCTCTAGGAATTCAGTCAGGGCTGTCAACTAAGGTACCTGCACATGACCTTCTGAAATTTAAACAATTGTTTTGTAAAGATGCAACCAAGTGCATAGCTAAGACATAGCTTTTTATTATATTCGAGGCACTGTATAAAGCACTTTACTTATGATAAAAATGAAGCAAAAAGAGATTAATTTGCCAAAGGTCAGGCCAGCTAGTAAAAAGTCAAACACTGTATCTCCATTCTTTTCTTTTTTAAATATACTTTTATTGATTTCAGAGAGGAGAGAGAGATAGAAACATCAATGATGAGAGAGAATCATTGATTGGCTGCTTCCTGCATGCCCCACGCTGGGGATGAGCCCACAACCTGGGCACGTGCAATTGACTGGAATCGAACCTGGGTCCCTTTAGTTTGCAAGGCCAACGCTCTATCCACTGAGCTAAACCAACTAGGGTCACCGTGTCTCTATTCTTAACCACTATACTTGACCACTTCCCAAAACTTCATAATGAGAAAGAATAGATGTTGAAGAAACATTTAGCCAGAGGCATAGACTGATTAGAGTTTGTCTTGGATAAGTAAATGGAGATTAGGGTCAATTATAAGAACAGGGTCTTGTTCTGAGAAGGAACTGTGCATAAAGTGGGTGAGAGAAAGGGTGTTAGTGGGTGTGAATACTAGATGATAATAGTGTTATTGGGCAGCAAGACAGTCATGAGGCTAGTTTTATAGATGGACTGGGAAGTTTTCATGCCTAAGAGGAAGGACACAAATTGGTGAAGAGCTGCTTTGATGCAGACTCACATCATCCCTACCAGAGAACTAGGAATATTGGTGAGAGAAGCAAGGTATTACCTCTCCTCTGTTTAATATAAAAGGTTTTTAACTTCATTATTGAAAAAATAACATGTCTGTGTAGTTTTACTACTTAGAAAATGATTTTACATACATCAAAAAGTGAACTTAAGAACACTTCTGAAAGGTAGGATTATCCTCATTCCACAAGTGAATAGTATGGTTGTTTATCACTATGTAACTAACCACCCTAAAATACAGTGGCTTAAAAGAACAGTTTATTATTTCTCATGGTTTGGTTGGTTGACTGAGCTCAGCTGGTGATATCTCATGTAACCCCAGTCTGATGGCAGCTGGGAATAGTCATTTGAAGACAACTGGGCTGGATGTTTAAGCTGATTTACTAAGCTGGCTAGAAGTTAGTGTTGGCCGATCCCTAGGAACTCAGTCAGGGCTGTCAACTAAGGTACGTACCTGCACATAACCGCTCCATGTGTTGGGCTTTGCACAAGTGATTGTGTTCCAAGAGGCAGGAAGCAGAAGTTGCTAAGCCATTTAAGAGCATCGTCCAGAACTGGCGCGTATCACTTCCACTGTATTATATTAAAGTAATCACAGGGACCACGTAGATTCAAGGGATTGTGAGATAGACTCTACCTCTTGATGGAGTGGCATGGTCATTGCAGAAGAGCGTGTGGAATGGGAGAGACAGTGCATTCATCTTTGAAAAATTGAATCTGCCCCAATGAGGAAACTGAGCATCAGGAGTTACTTAAAAAAATACAAACAGCCCTGGCCAGTTTAGCTCAGTGGATAGAGCATTGGCCTGTGGACTGAAGGGCCCCAGGTTGAATTCCAGTCAAAGGCACATGCCCGGGTTGTGGGCTCGATTCCCAGTGTGGGGCGTGCAGGAGGCAGCTGATCCATGATTCGCTCTCATCATTGATGTGTCTATCTCTCTCCTTCTCCCTTCCTCTCTGAAATCAATTAAAAAACATATTTTAAAAAAATAAAAATAAAATAAACAAAACAGGGTAGTGAGCACACAGTGCAATCAATGTACAAATGATATATTATAGAATTATGTACTTGAAACAAAACGTTATTAACCAATGTTACCCTGACAAATTTAATTTTTTTTTAAATCCTCACCCAATAATTTTTTTAATTTTAGAGAGAGAGAGAAGCATCAATGTGCAAGAGAAACATCGATCCACCGCCTCTCCCCTATGCACCGACTGGGGATCCAGCCCATGATGTAGGCATGTGCCCTGACGAGGAATCAAACCTGCAACCTTATTGGTTTATAGGACTATACTCAACTAACTAAGCCACCTGGCCAGGCACAAATTTAATTTTTTAAAAAACTTAGATTGCTCATCATGTATCATGAACTCTCACATTATCACAATCCTAAAAATAATTATATGAGTTTAGTGGATGATAGTATGCTGGTTTTAAACCAAGTTATTCATACTTAATTTTTTTTTAAGTTCTTCAGACATTAAATCCATTATCTATGCAGGGGGATATTTTCAGTTCAATAAAACATTTATTAAGGGCCTACTTTATGATAAGCAATGTGGCCAAAGCTAGGGACACAAAGATGAACAAGATCTGGTTTCTACTCTCAAGGAGCTCATAATCCAGTAAGGGAAAAAGAGAAATGCGATAAGAACTATCCTAAATTATTCTTGGCAAGGTGGGAGAAAACTTGAAAGTGGCACTGGGCCATTGAATATGAGTAGAGTTTTGCTTGGAAAACAGGAATGGAAAGGTATATGTTTAGAAAAGATGTGAGAGTAAATGACAGATAGTTCTGGCTTAATGCATACTAAAATAGGCTGAGTGGCGGATAAGGTTTTTTTATATATAAAAATTTTTTTTTATTTTCAGAGAAAGAGAAACATCGATTTTTTAATGCATAGCTGAGGTTCCAAGAAAAGGTCACAAAAGCCACAAAGAGAGGAATTGAAAGCTAGGGCAAAAGGCAAACAGCTGCAATTATTGGAGGGATAATGGGCATATAACTTAAGGACTTGGGTTTTAATGTTGACCACAAAAGAAGAGTCTGGCCCCATGCATAAAGCTGGAACTGAGACCTCCAGTTGAGGCTGGGACCCTGAAAAAGCAACAGACTTAGTGAAAGGGAGAAAACTAAAAAATTCACCCAGTTGACAAAAGGAGAAAACAAAGAAGTTAAAATACTTGGGCTTGTGTTTCAGGAGATGAAAGAATTTTCTCAAATTCTGGGCCCACATTTCATGTGAATTTGAGAATCTAAAGATACATTTCCTATGTGGTCTGGGAAACATCTCAGCCCACACCCAGTCCCAGGTAAGAACTTGCATGAAAATTGGTCTCAGATCAGTTATCCATGGGGCTGCTCTCTGGAGAGACATGTACATGATGGTGCAGACCTGGCTGGTGTGGCTTGGTTGGAGCATCATCCCATACACCAGAAGGTGGGTTCAGTTCCCGGTCAGGGCACGTACCCAGGTTTCAGGTTCAATTCCAGTGGGCGCATTGCGGGAGACAACAGATAGATGTTTCTCTCCTTTCCTCTCTATAATCAATTTTTAAATTTTTTAAAAAGTATTATCTCAGCCCTAACTGGTTTGGCTCAGTGGATAGAGCGTCAGCCTGCGGACTGAAGGGTCCCAGGTTCAATTCTGGTCAAGGGCATGTACCTTGGCTGCTGGCACATCCTCAGTGGGGGGTATGCATGAGGCAGCTGATCTATGTTTCTTTCTCATCAATGTTTCTAGCTCTTATCCCTCTCTGTAAAAAATCAATAAAATATATATTTTTTAAAATAAATAAAAGATTATCTCAGTCAAACTTGCAACACATAACTAACTAAATACTAATATCTAGAATATATATTTTTTAAATATATTTTATTAATATTTTACAGAGAGGAAGGGAGAGGGATAGAGAGCTAGAAACATTGATGAGAGAGAAACATCGATCAGCTGCCTCCTGCACACCTCCCACTGGAGATGTGCCCGCAACCAAAGTACATGCCCTTAACCGGAATCGAACCCGGGACCCTTCAGTCCGCAGGCCGACGCTCTATCCACTGAGCCAAACCGGTTTCGGCTAGAATATATTTAAACAAAGACAACCCAATAACAAGAAAAGAGGAGGGGCTGTGGGTGCAGGAAGCACAGAATATGAATAGGCAGTTCCTATAGGATGAATATGCTAATGGATTATAAATCAATAAAAAGGTGCTCAATCTACTGGAAATCAATGATGTAAATTAAAATGAATAGAAACCACTTCACACCAACAGTGTGTGGAAGTATTGCTGGTGAGAGTGAAATTGACATACCCACTTTGGAAAAGCAACAATAACTAGTAAAGCTAAACAATTCCTCTTTTGGAGAAACTAGCACATGGACCCAAGAAAACATAAAAGGATACACATTGCATTGCTATTTATAAGCAGGGGAAAGTGGAAATGGCCCACTGATCTTTCACTAGATGAATAGAATAAATTGATTTATTCATACAATTGGAATTATAATTGACTCTTGAACAATACAGGTTTGAACTGTGTGGGCTCACTTATATGCATATTTTTTTCAGTAAATATGTAATTAACCCTTCATATCCCTAGGTTTTGCATCCATGGATTCAACCAACCACAGGTCAAAAATATTTTCAGTCCTCAGATGCAGAGGACTGACTGCATGCACTGTTATACATCATTTTACATGAGTCTTGAGCATTCACAGATTTTGGTATCTGGAAGTGGGGGTGTCCCAGAACCAGTACCCTGTGGACGACTGTAGTTAAGTTTTGGGGGAGTCAAAAGTTATACGTGGATTTTCAACCGAGGCATCGGCACCCCTAATCCCCACATTCAGGAACCAACTGTACAGCAATTAAAATGAAGAACTAAGTTTTCCTGTCAATATGGATGTATTAGTCTGAACCAATAGGATATATATGTACATACAGATATATTTAAAATATAGCCCTAGCTGGTTTGGTTCAGTGGATAGAGTATTGACCTGCGGACTGAAGGGTCCCAGGTTCAATTCCAGTCAGGGACACATTCCTGGGTTGCAGGCTAGATCCCCAGTGGGGGGCATGCAGGAGGCAGCCGATTGATGATTCTCTCATCTATGTTTCTCTCCCTCTCCCTAATTCTCTGAAATAAAAATATTTTTTAAAAAAATAAAATATGGCCGAAACTGGTTTGGCTCAGTGGATAGAGCGTCGGCCTGCGGACTGAAGGGTCCCGGGTTCGATTCCAGTCAAGGGCATGTACCTTGGTTGCGGGCACATCCCCAGTGGGAGGTGTGCAGGAGGCAGCTGATCGATGTTTCTCTCTCATCGATGTTTCTAGCTCTCTATCCCTCTCCCTTCCTCTCTGTAAAAAATCAATAAAATATATTTAAAAAAATAAAATAAAATAAAATATGTTCTTATATGTATGTCAAAAAATGTTTTTAAAAATACATATTTTTAAATATTTAGTGTAAGGAACTGGCTCACATGGATATGGAGGCTGAGAAACCCCAGGATTTGGAGATCCAGGAAGGCTGAGCATACTAGTACAGTTCCAAACAAAGTTTGAAGGCAGGGGAAGACCAGTGTACCAGCTTGAAGACAGTCAAGTAGAGAGAAAGAATTCTCCAATTTTTTAAATATATTTTATTGATTTTTTTACTGAGAGGAAGGGAGAGGGATAGAGAGTTAGAAACATCAATGAGAGAGAAACATCCATCAGCTGCCTCCTGCACACCTCCTACTGGGGATGTGCCCGCAACCAAGGTACATGCCCTTGACCGGAATCGAACCTGGGACCCTTCAGTCTGCAGGCCGACGCTCTATCCACTGAGCCAAACCGGTTAGGGCTCTTACTCCAATTTTTGTCCTATTCAGGTTTCCAATGGATTGAATGAGGCCCAATCACATTGGGGAAGGCAATCTGCTTTATTCATTCTACAGACACAAATGTTATTCTCAACCAGAAACACCCTCAGAGATGCACCAGGAATACTGTTTAACCACTATCTGGGCACTCAGTGGCCCAGTGAAGACAAAATTAACCAGTACAATGGACAAATATCAAAAAACAGTGTTGGGTGAAAAAATTCAAGTTGCAAAAGAATATGTCTCAGTTGATGCAATTAATATTACCTTTTTAACCCCCAAATAATATTAAGGGTACTTCCATAGCAATAGTACAGAAATGTACAGGTACCGAAAGGTGGATAGTTTTTATCTTTGTGGAGGGAGGATGTAAGATGGGTTTATTTTTGGTGCTCTTCAATAATTTTGGAATAATTTTAATTTTTTTAATGTAAAAACAAGTACATGGCAGTTTCAGGGAACTGTAATCTGTTGGAGTTGTATCAAAGTGACAGGAGATGACAATAGGAAGGTGGTTTGGGGCAGATGGTGAAGAACCTTGACTAGCATGCTAAAGATTAAATTTTATTTATTTTTCTTATTATTTTTTCATATGTTTTCATTTATTTCAGAAAGGACAGGAGAGGGGGAAAAAACATTAGTGATGAGAATCATCCATCGGCTGCCTCCTGCACACCCCCCACTGGGGATCAAGCCCGCAACCTGGGCATGTGCCCGTGACCGGAATCAAACCCGGGACCCTTCAGTCCACAGGCCAACTCTCTATCCACTGAGTCAAACTGGCTAGAGCTGAAGATTAAATTTTAGATGATAGGTCATGGGGGCCCCGAAGATTTAAAGCAGTAAAATTAGTCCTGTAAAAGCAGTCATAGAGAGGGCTATAATAGAACTTGGGACTTGACCTTACAGAGGTACAAGAAAAGGCTTTATAAAAGGGGGTAGGGAGGTGGCTGTGCTAGCCTGGCTGGTGTGGCTCAATGGTTGAGCATTGACCTATGTAGCAGGAGATCACAGTTCAACTCCCTGTCAGGGCACATGCCTGGGTTGCAGGTCTGATCCCCAGTAATGGGTGTGCAGGAGGCAGCCAATCAATGATTCTCCTCATTGATGTTTCTATCTCTCGCTCTCCCTTCCTCTCTGTAAAACAATAAATAATATTTTTTTAAGAAAGGGGGGGCTTGCCCTGACCGGTTTGGCTCAGTGGATGGAGCGTCGGCCTGCGGACTGAAGGGTCCCGGGTTTGATTCTGGTCAGGGGCATGTACCTTGGTTGCGGGCGCGTCCCCAGTGGGGAGTGTGCAGGAGGCAGCTGAATCAATGTTTCTCTCTCATCGATGTTTCTGGCTCTCTATCCCTCTTCTTTTCTCTCTGTGAAAAATCAATAAAATATATTTAAAAAAAAAAAAAAAAGAAAGGGGGGGCTATGAGTTGACATAGGCCAATACGTAGTAAGGATACATATTAAGGTTATCTGTACCACCTTCACCTCGGTCATCTGCATATATTTATTTTTCTTCCAGTTCAGTAAGGTCTCTGCTAGGGCAGGCCTCCAAGATTTTAACCACAGCCGCAGACCTACCAAAAAAAAGCAAATTTGGAATCTTCTTTCACTCAAATGAGTGCTCTGTGAAAGCCTTCTAGGAAACAATACTAAACTTTTTGGCAGCATCACCGCTTTGCTGTCTGGGGGTGATTTACTTGCTGTTTATTAGAAACTACATGATTTTTATTTTTTAGCCATTCTGTTACTAGTCTTTGTCTTTTAATGGGAGAATTCAGTTCATTGATATTTACTGTAATAACCGAAGAACTTAATTATATTCATTTTAATTTGACAGCAAATATGTCTATTCTTTCTTACTAAATACAACTAGTTCATGCTCAGTAAATACTACACAACTGCTTGAGTTTAGGTTTTCACAAGCTATCTTTGAAATGATTGGAGGTGCTCTAAGTGAAAATGACAGACAATTGGAGGTAGGGGTGGACTGGAACCTAGGCCAGGAAACAAGATGACAGATACACACTGGCATTATCTGCTGTATGAGAGTTCTCCAGAAAAACAGAACCAATAGGTTAGACTCACGCAGGTGTGGGGAACCATATTTCTGCCAAAGGCCATTTGGATATTTATGACATCATTTGCAGGCCATACAAAATTATCAACTTAAAAATTAGCCCGCTATATTTGGTCAATCATTTAATTAACTCACCCCTAATGCCTTGGCAGGACCAGACCAAATGATTTCGAGGACCTTCCTTATACATCCCTTGGGCTGGACCTTCCCTACCCCTGGAGAGAGCAAGAATGACTGATTTCACCCAGCCGGTGTGACTCAGTGGTTGGGCGTCGACCCATGAACCAGGAGGTCCCTGGTTCGATTCCCAGTTAGGGTACATGCCAGGGTTGCCAGCTCAATCTCCAATGGGGGCATGTGGGAAGCAACCAATTGGTGATTTTCTCTGAGCATTCATGTTTCTCCCTCTCCCTTACTCTCTAAAAACCAATAAAAAACATTTTTTAAAAAAAGAATGAGACTGATTTATTTTAAAGGCTTGCCTCATACAATTGTAGGAACTAGCAAGTCTGAAATTTGAAAAGCAGGTGGCAGGCTGCAAATTCAGGGAAGAGTTGTGTTGCATCCAGGATCTACAGATTGGAACTTCAGGCAGGGTTTCTGTGTTACCGTTTTGATGCATAATTCCTTTCTTGGGAACCCTGTCTTTGCTCTCAAGGCCTTCAACTGATTGGGTGATGCCCATTCACATTACAGAAAATAACTTGCGTTACTCAAAGTCTGCAGGTATGTATTTGGTCTTCATCCTAGGTTTTTGGCAAAGAACTTCTGAGACCTTGGAATCTCCAGAGTGATGATTGTGTTTTGTATGCTAATGTGATGGCTCTTGGTGGGCCCCTAGATAATTTCAGAATTGGTGGTGGTTGCCAGAGGAACCAGACCAAGGCAGGATTGGAGGGCTGGGATTTTCAGTCCCACCTACCTTCCAGGGAGGGGAGAGGGATAGGGGTTGAGTTAATTGCCAATGACCAGTTATTTAATCAGCCATGCTTATGTGATGGAATCTCCATAAAAACACTAAACAGAGTTCAGAGAGCTTCTGGATTGAATACTTTGAGGTGCTGATAGGGTGATGTGCCCTATACCTTGCCCTATGCATCTCTCTCTTCCACTTGACTGTTCCTGAGTGGTATCTTTTCTAATAAACCAGTAATAGTGAATGAAGTGTTTCCCTGAGTTCAGTTCTGTAAGCCATTATTGCAAATTATAAAACTTAAGGAGGTGGTCGTAGGCACCAATTTGTAGCCATGTCAGGCAGAAGTGTGGGTAACCTGGGGACCCACTGGTGAGAGGCATCTGAAGTGGAGGACAGTCTAGTGCAGGGGTGGGCAAACTTTTTGACTTGAGGGCCACAATGGGTTCTTAAACTGGACCGGAGGGCCGGAACAAAAGCATGGATGGAGTGTTTGTGTGAACTAATATAAATTCAAAGTAAACATCATTACATAAAAGGGTACGGTCTTTTTTTTTTTTATTTCAATAGTTTTATTCATTTCAAACATTTTAACAAGAAGAATGTAAACACTAATTATTATAATTTGAAACTTCAAAAAATGGAGGAATCATAGCACAATAACATACCTTATATTGAAGATGGCAAAGGCAAAATAAAATTGCCTAACAAAGGAAAGGTACAAAAGCCTTTCAAATTAAACTTAAATAAAATAATTTAAAACTAAAACAATAGAAAAGAACAAAATGTGTGAACAGTGAATTAAACATTTTCTTTAGTGCAACTTCCAAATTATGCCCGGGACGTAGATGTAGATGACAATGTAGACTGGGTTGAAAGGTTTTTGGTCTTTAAAACATCAACTTCAGTGGGAACAGTGTTGTTGGTCTCCTTTTTAGCTAATGCTCTGATACTGTGCTCTCCAGGGGCGTGTCTCCCTACATCACCACGATAATGTGTCTATGCATTCCCAGGGTGATGTCGGGGGACGCGTCCGCGGGCATTACAAGGAGCCTCTGGAAGATTGAGAGGTTGTTCCTTCTACTGAATGGGCGGATATAAATCCGCCCACTCAGAAGGAGCTGCGGCCGTGTTTCCCGTGTTTCCCGACGTTGCCATGTTAACACTGCTGCTGGTGAAGGAGCGGAGGGGAGAGCAAGAGAACCCTCTGCTCTTTCGGCTCCGCGGGCCGGATAGAACAGCCGAATGGGCCAGATTCAGCCCGCAAGCCATAGTTTGCCCACGGCTGGTCTAGTGGGACTGAGCCCTTAACTTGTGGGGTCTGCACTAACCCGGGGTAGTTAGTGGCAGAATTGAGTTATAGGATGCTCAGTTGGCATCCAGAGGTGGAGAATTGTTTGGTGCGGGGAAAACACACATTGGGTATCAGAAATGTTGTGAGTAGAGGAAACAGTTTTCATTTAAGACCCCTTTAACCTCTAACTCACCCTACCCCCACTATAACAACTATTGTAAGTTTGGTGTGTCCTTTCAATCCATTTTTTATATGTTTTTTATACTTTCACCAACACATATGCATCCATAACAGACTATGAATAACTACATTCTGTAATAATTTTCACCATGGATTTGTTATGTATCCTCTATCATATGCCATTTCTAATATATACATTGATCTGTTTATTATTCTATGCCACTGGTCTCTTCGTCTACTCCTGCACTAATACCCCAACATTTAGATTACTATTAGCTTTCTACTGTGTCTTCATATCTGGTAGGCCCAATCCATCTTCTTTGTTCCTTTTCAAAATTATCTTAGCTACTTGTGCTTTTAAATTTTTTATTTTTATTTTTTATTTTTTTAGCCCTGGACAGGTAGCTCAGTTAGTTAGAGCATCAATACGCCAAGGTTGTGGGTTCGATCCCCAGGCAGGACATATGTAAGAACCAACCACTGGATGCATAAATAAGTAGAACAACAAATCAGTGTGGATTTTTTTCTCTCTAAAATCAATTTCTAAAAGATAATTTTTATATGAAAAGTGTTATCTTTTATAGACACTAGGCCCAGCATGGGAAAGGGAAGGGTCACAGAAACCTTTTTGGAAAAAGAGAGGATAGAGAGGTGGGTAGAGATGATGCTCTATTCAGAAAGCAAGCATGAACAGGCATGAAAACAAGAAACTGTGCAACCAGTCAGACAGTTTAATATTACTAGAACAAAGGATGAGGTGGGAACATGAGGTGGGTCAGCTCTTAAGGACCTCATAAGCCATACTAAGGAGTCTGGACTTGACCCTATAGGTCAGGGATTCTTTAACCTATTGTCTATGGTTGAGCTTCAGAGGCGATCTGAAGCAGGGGAATGCCATAATTAAATTTGTTCCAAATAGATGTCTCTGATGGAAATGTGGCAAATCTGATGAGGTCAAGACTGGAACCAAGACCATTAAAAACCTGCAAAAGTATAGGCATCATCCCAATACGCCAAGGTTGTGGGTTCAATCCCCGGTCAGGGTACATATAAGAATCAACCAAGGAATGCATAAGTGAAAAAACAAATTGATGTTTCTCCTTTCCTCTCTTAAAAAAGAAAAAAGGGATAAGCAAGAAATTATAAGGGTAGAGTTGATTAAATGGATGTCTAAATGGTAAAAATAAGACAGCACCTGGTTTGGAGTGCAGGGAATAGTCTAATCTCCCTTATTTCTGACTTGGATGATAGTGTAATTAACTAAAATAGGAAGAAACCAGCCCTGACCGGTTTGGCTCAGTGGATAGAGCGTCGGCCTGCGGACTGAAGGGTCCCAGGTTCGATTCCGGTTAAGGGCATGTGCCTGGGTTGCGGGCACATCCCCAGTGGGGGGTGTGCAGGAGGCAGCTGATCGATGTCTCTCTCATCGATGTTTCTAACTATCTATCCTCTCCCTTTCCTCTCTGTAAGAAATCAATAAAATATATTAAAAAAAAAAAAAAATAAAAAATAAAATAGGAAGAAACCACAAGTAGGTCCTGGAGATGAGACAGAATGGTTTTAGTTGTGGACCTGTCAAGTTAGAACTATAGGAAATTCAAGTGGATACATCAAGCAATTGGATATACCTGAAACTCAAGTCAACCTGTAAGATACAGACTTGGAGGTCAGCAGCAGGAATTAATGGCTGATACTGTGTGCTTATCATGTGCCAGACAGAATGTTAAATACTTAATATGAATTATTTAATATTCAAATGAATCTTTTAAATTAGGAATTATTTTTTTTATCCCCATTTGACAAAGGTAAACTGGGGAGTTAAGAGTTAATAACTGGCCTATTACAAGATAGCTGTAATGGTGGAGCCAAGATACCAGCACTGAGCACTTAACTACATTCTGTAATGTTAGAACCATTAATTACCTAGATTAACTGAGAAAATACAGAATAAGAGCAATAGGCCAAGAAAAAAATTTTGTAACACATTAATGTTTAAAGTGGGCAGAGGAAGTCAAAAGGAAAAATCAAAGTGGTAGAAGGGAATAAGATAGTGGTCCCTACCTGCAGCCAAAGTAGAGCTTCAGTGCCTCAGGAAACAGTAAGGGGAGGACTGAAATCAGTGGATGTGGCACAACGTGGGGGGATGTCGACGGAATTTCAATGAAGTGGTGGAGGTGGAAGGAACTTCAAGTCTCAGAAGTGCTACCATTACTTTTCTTGAAATAATCCTCAGTTTGTTTTGGTAGGGGGTGGAGGGCCTTAAGCCAGTTTGTATACTGAGAAGAGATAACTAAAGGAGCAAGGAGTAGAGTTAAGAAAGCTAAGGATGGAGGCAGAGACTGCAGGGAAGTTGTTTAGGGGACCAGCCATGGGCATAGGCTGGACAGGAAAGAAGTTTAGGCCAATAAGGGACTGACAGATTGGAATAAAATTAAAGGAGTCAAACAATTTGAAGTCTCCAAGTTCTAGAATATAATGGAAATGAGAATGTTAAGAAATCACCTCAAAAAAGACTGATTTTGTACTATTTTGAAAGTGGCACAGGGGACAGCTGAGAGAATGGTGACCCTAACTGTACAGGTGAGAAAGCAGAACAGGCAGTAGAGTCCTTGGTTAATACACCAAGAGAGGATGGGAGCAAAAGGGATGAAAATGTAGGAAAGGTGGGTTGTTTTTTTATTAATTGATTTTAGAGAGGAAGGGAGAAAGCAGCATTGATTTGTTGTTCCACATATTTATGCATTGCATTCATTGGTTGATTTGTGTATGTGCCCTGATCAGAGATCAAATCCACAACCAGGAAGTATGGGACAACACTCTAACCAACTGAGTTACCTGGTCAGGGCTAAAGCTGGGTTTTTGTTGTTGTTAATGCTCACCCAAGGATTTTTTCCATTGATTTTTAGAGAGATGTGACAGACACATCAACTGATTGCTTCCTGCATGGGCCCCAAATGGGTTAGTGCTTGCAATCCAAGTACATGACCTTGACTGGGAATCAAACCCAAGACCCTTCTGTGCACAGGCTGATGCTCTAACCACTGAGAACACTGGCCAGGACTAAAGCTCAGTTTTTTAATCATGGAAGAGGGCTTTCAGGTGAAAGGTTTAGGAGTAGAGGGACAAAGATCAGAGCAGTATGCACAAAGAGTATGAAAAAGGAAGGAGGTTGATATTTGGGGTGATCACCAAGGACATGAACTAGTAAATCTCAAAATGGAATGGTGGTAACAATACCTCTCTTCATAGTTGGGTATTACCTTGAATACAGTTTTCTTTCAAATCCTCTTCACAGCTCTGTAATAAGACCTGCAGGTTTGATTTCCCGTACAGTGGAACAGTAAGTAATCGACCCTTATGCTAACACTACACCCAATGAGCTTAAGGAGGTGAACTGTATTGCTATAGACTGCCCAACAACCCTTCCTTTTGGGAATTGAGTCTCCTCCACTTGATGCAATTTTGAGAGGACTGTTAAACAAGGGCCTCTGCCTTCCTTAAATGCTGACCAGAGTATCCCATTACCTGGACACAGTAATTGGTGCAGGAATGGTCGTTGACCAAAGAGCTCTGGTCTTTGGTCGAATTTTCAGGGGATTTGTACAGCTGCTAGGACAGTCATTTCTATGAAGTCATGAAAGTTGCTATTACTACTCCCTAAAACTGTCTAATACCCACTTCATGGGTATTAAGAGCTCAAGATAGTGGAAATCCAGTCTATGACTAGAAAACAGGTAGTAAGGGCCCACCTCTGTGGTCGTAGCCTATTTAAATAAAAACACCAAGACACAGACATGACAAAATATTTAATGTCTGTGCATGTGCCTCCCCCTGCCCCAATTCCTGTTACGATTTGATAGCCTCCTTATACTGGCAGTTCCAGAGAACACATGGGCACTTATCCCAGCAGGACTTGAAAACCATTAAGGCCCTGGCTCTCTTGATTTGAATGACTGTAGGTGAGCTCTTTCCACAGCATGCCTCAGGCCTCTCTGGTCAAGGAGAAGAGCCCCCCAGTTCTACAGGTCTCCTGAGGTCTTCTGTTCTTCTGCAGCCTGGCGCCGGGAAATGCGCCGCTGGAAAAAGTGGTAGGCTCGAACACTGCAGAGGTAGCCCCCATACACAGTAAGGAGCATCATGGAGGTGGAGAAAGTCTTGTAGCCAATGTCAGCTAGTTGCTTGGCAGTTGGCATGTCGTCCCCTACAAAGAAAGACTGAATTTAGACACCAGGATAGGTCTCATGTGCCCAGCCCACTTCCCTGTTTAAAGCCATTCCATAACTTCTGCATCCTGCTTAGTCTCTCTATTGAATGGCCCCTACACAGATGCAGAGTCTTATAGTGGAAGACAACGTTTGGGAATTCTAAGATTCAAAAAATAAAATCTACACGAGACACAGACACACAGCTGGAACCAGGTGAATCCGGATGACATCACAGCTAACACCTCACACTCGATGTTTTTGGAAAGAAGTGACTGGTACGGACCACCCAGAAATGTTAACTGGTACATTAAGCATGCATCAGTTTTTCTGGCTAACGGGCAATTAATGGAGGTAGCCAGGGATTAAACATTAGCAGTAAATTATTCTCTGTAGATCAAATGGGAACCTTCTAGGCAATATCCAATTTATTTTCCCATAAAAACAATCTTACTCATGGTGGTTAGGTTCCCAGGTTAGCCCTCAAGCATCTGTTTAAGCCATAATATTCCTGAAATAGTGCCAACCTTCCACAGCATTAATTCTAAGCTCCAAATACAACACAAAGCACCTATCCCAATGGCTAAAAAGAAACGGAGTCCCCAGCAAATTGTTAACTCACATTTGCATTAGATAAATTACTTCTAATTTAACCATTCCCTGGATATTCTGAGCTAGAGAACAAGAGAAAATCTAGCATGGCAATCTCTCATCCTGAACAAAACGTTCCTCAGTTTGGGACTATGAATGTGTTCTTAGACTCCTCTTTGTTGAGGGAACTGAAATTAAAAGACTAGGTGAGATTAGTGAGAATATGTTTCTTAAAAGTCAAGAATGTGGAAGAAGAAAAGCTCAGGATTAGCTGGCTTAGGGAGTCAGGAGTAGGGTGAGATAAGTGCTTCTCCGAGTGAGTTCTATGGGCTGAACATTTCCTTAGAGCCAGTCCTTGAAGGTGGACTCCAAGCTGAGCTGAGGCATAGCTTCCTGGAATTATAATTCCAAGTGACTTTAAATAAGGTCAGAGGAAGAAAACCAAATGGCACAATCTCAAAATGAGGTTATCTGAGCTTCGAAAGGACCCCAAGCTGTGAGACTGAAGAAAACACACACAGAGAGCAGAATATTAAGAGACTTGCAGACCTTCAACGTCCCCCCCTACTTCTTTCCCCTCATATTCCCCATAACTCTGGCCAGAAGCTAACCACTTCTTTGAGGAGCTGAAGGAAGACTGGAAGCATTCACTAGCCAAGAAACAAAATAGTACAACTTGGCTAAAAGAGTGAGAGAAGACTTAATAGACTTGATTTTGGTATCTAGAATCTCACTTCTCTTGTCTAATCCAACCTAAGATTGTTCCTATTTTCAAATTTTAAAAAACTCTTCACATACCCTGAGCTAATACAGGGTGTAGAAAAGAAGATAGATGCAGAAGTTCAAAGAGATTTATTAACTGAATGGATTAGGGCAAAGCTGAAAATATCTCCAAGTTAGGAAACTTTGTCCATTGGGACACTTAATAGAAATAAGAAACAAGAAGAAACAGGTGTGTGCACCAAGGTGGTGGTCGCACTGTCAGTCAAGATCTTGAACTGGGTTTTGGACATCTTAAAATTAAGATGCTCAACACAATATTCAGGTGATGATGTCTATCAGGCAGATGGATATGCAAATCTGGACAGCTCTTGGGAGGTAACGAGTGACACCAAAGCAGAGGATAAGACCAGAGAGAGAAGCCAAGGAAACAGAAGTATGAAGAAGCAGAAAGAAAGCAGGTAGAACATTCCAAATATTTCGGGGGGGGGGGAGCCTTTTTCATTTAACTATATCCCTCTTCCTGGTTGAAAGTCTCTGCTGTACCAAGTCACTGCCACTGACGGAAGTGTGCTGCATTTTTCAGGTGTACTGGGCCAGAATGAGAATTGGGAACCACTACTGCAAAGTTATGTGCCTTGAAGACTGGTCATATGGGAATAGATGACTAGGTCACAGATAAACCTAGGGTAAAAATTTAGTGCACTGAACTGTAAGTCATTAAGTAAAAAGCAAATTCTTAGCCAGGGCCCCAGCAGGCCCACGAACCCTGATTCCGCCCCCGCCCCCCCGCAAGGTCAGAGCTACTAGAGTCAGAACGTGGAGGGCCAAGACGCCCCGCTGGAGTCAAGGTTTGACAGGAACCTACAGCTGCAAGGAGCTTGTTGAGCTGGACGCAGTGCAAATTTCGGCCTAGTCCGCGGTGCAGGATACACCGGTGACTTCAAGGGCACGGAAGCCTGAAGACTAGGGCACGTCGCCCCAGCAGACAGCGTACCTGGATGTTGCAGCTCGCTCCCGACCAACCGAGGCCTCCACTGGCAGCGTCTCGCCACCACAGTGCGCGCAGCCTGACACAGCACCTAACACAAGGGTGGCGGTCCAGGAACAACCCTAGACACTGAGGTGCTATTGGTCAGGGAAGCCACCTTTTCTCCCTCCCGCCCCCCCGCCCCAATTACCCTCTAGGATACGACTCCCCAACTCAGAGAGAGTGCACCGCGTGCCGGACACTGAGGCGGGAGCGCGCGCCGCCCGCAGCCCCGCCTGGTTGCCGTCCTTGAACTTCCGGCTTCCGGCCCAGCCACCCTTACTACGCATCCTCAGACGATCCTCCCTTTCCAGGAGGCCCATTGGATTCTGGGGGTTGTAGTCATTCTCCATTGAGAGAGGGTCTTTGGTGACTCAAACTCTAGAACTGGAACTTTTAAGTACCCAGTCACGAAAGAAAAGACCGTCTTTCTCGCGGACTCAATCAGCCAATCCCCAGCCTACGGCGCAGTGAAGTCTCCAGTAGCGAGGTAGGTTCCCCCGGGTCAGCCCTCTGGAGTTGAACCGCGTGCCCCCTCAAGCCTGGAGCTGCCCTCTACCCGGTGGCCAAGCTCAGGTAGGAAACGACCCGCACCGTGAGGCCTGGACCGCCAAGGAGGCCGCAAGTCTGGCCATGGCCACAGAGTGGGCACGACGACTGTTTCTGTCCTGTGTGTGGCCTCTCCGTTTGTGACCTCTCTGCTCGCAGACGGCGTGATAAAGTCCCAAAGAAGCTCTGGGAAGGGGATGAGAAGGGCGTGCCCCTTGGGGGAGAACTGTGTGGCCACTGCTAGGGGCAGGGAGCAGCTGGGAATATCGAGGAGGGCTTGCTTCTTTTTCTTCTTTTTTAAAAATATATTTTTATTGATTTCAGAGAAGAAAGGTGAGGAAGAAAGAGATAGAAACATCGATAATGAACGAGAATCATCATTATTAGTTGCCTCCTGCACGCTCCCCGCCCCCCCCCCCCCCCCCCCCCCCAGCCCGCAACCCCGGCATTTGCCCTTACAGGAATTGAACTGTGACCTCCTGGCTCATAGGTGGATGCTTGACCACTGAGCCAGCCAGCTGGACAAGGAGGGCTTTCGTTTTTCCCTTTTCCTTGCGGTATAAATGAATACACACAACATACAAATTGCCACAATGCACTTGAAGCACTCTTCCCCAACTCGTTTCTGGAAAAACCACTTTATTGGGTAGACAAATAGCCTGATTTGAAGGCCTTAGATTCAGTTAACTGTGGAGGGAACAAGAGTAGGCAAAAGTGTTTGACTATCTAAACAAGGTCACAGCTGCTGCTGAGGGAAGGGAACTGCCTGCCTGCCCTCACTTTGACCTCCTGTATTCAGCCAGTGCCCCTAACTGGGCCAGCCAGATCTGGGGTGACATTTTTCACTGGAAAGAAAGTGAATTCTCAGCAGCTAGGTACTGAGAGGAGCCTGCCTCCCTGGTTAGGCCGGGAGTAAGAGAACGTTAACATAGAGCTGGCCAGAGCTAGTTATATGCCAGATGCTGCCACACAGGAAGCTGAGACCCTTTGCTGGATTCTAGGAGCACCTTAGGCCCTCAGGGGCTATTTATAGCCAGGAGCCTAGGCTGCTGACCCGGGACATTCCCTCCCCATCCTGGAGCAAGGCCAGTGCAAAGCACACTCCTCTCCCTCCTCCCCTTCCTGTTCTTTCCTTACCCTAGGACAGCCGGTGTGCCACCGCAGGCACACTGGTGTGCTGCAAGGATTTTTTAAAACATGCAATACCTGACTATTCAGTCAGGGCCACTGACCTCTTTTCCCTTAAGTTGTCAAATAAAAAAATGACAACAGCCAACACAACAATAGCCGTCTAGTGTGAATGATTCAAAACTATACGTGTTTTTTTTTTCAGATTGGCAAAAATACATTTTTTTCGTGTGCCACAGAACTTTAGTCATTAGTTTATGTGTGCCATGAGATGAAAAAGGTTGAAAATCGCTGCTTTAGGGTAGGGTGCTTTTCATTCTTTTCCTCCTCCAGTTTCCTAGCTCTTGTGAGAAGGCATATATATCAGATGACAGAGGGCTGGCCTTGGAATGTCAGGATCCACCAACATGGGACATGGTCACCCTTCCCTACCCCTGATCAGCTTTTGGGCCACTCTCTGGCCACCTGCCCTCTAGAGCAGCTCGTTAGCTGCTCTGGAGGCGGCTAAGAAATAGGTTCAGGTTTTGGGAGAAGGAAAGGGGTGGAGCCAAGGATGTCCTGGGAAGGTAGCAGGAGGATCCAGCTGAAACCTCCTGTCACTAGAGCTCCTGAGAAGGGAGGCGGGGCAAATACAAAGGTCACAGGGAGCAGAGGGATCTGAGCCTGCTATGAAAAGGTGTAGCTCTGTCAACAGATTAAGTTCTTGCTCCTCAAAGAGGGTGCTGGTGGGGAGGGGGAGGGAAGACTTGGAAAGGTCACGCACTGTGGGGAGGAGCTGGCAAAAAAACTAGGAACCAGGAAGTCCATGGGGAGAATGACAAGCCCCAGGGCCCGAGATGCCAGCATGGTAGCAACTCTGGTGCCAGGGCAGCCTGGGGGAGGGAAAAGGGAACGACCAGAGGTTTCTGAGGACGCAGATGTTGCTAGGAGAAACTAGAAGCGGGTTGAGATCTTTGTATTTTGTTAACAAACACTGAGATCCATTGATGCTGTGCAGGGCCTGGCAGAGGTCAGACAGAGCAAAGGAGCCCAGATCCCTCCCTGACAGCCCTTGCCTCATCCCTCTTGTGGCTGAGATAGTTCTTTAGCTACTTAACTGGGCTTGGGGACAGGATTCCTGTTCTGTGTGAAGCAGCAGTGGGCACCTATTGCCTTACTTCCTTCTCCCTCCACCATACACACCCAAAGTAGGCAGCACTGGGCCTCCCCAGAGGACAGGGAGAAAGTGAGCGCCACATCTGGAGAGGACCAAGGCCTCTCCATTTCTGCTGAGATATGGCAAGAGGCTGCAGGCTGCTTGGTGGTTCAGGGTCTCCAGACAGGTCGCTGGGCCCTACAACTTCCTGTCGGGTGAAAAGCTGAGAAGAGGCTGCTCTGTGGAGGATCCCAAATATCTCGGTGGCCAGGTACACAAACTTCTGCCTGTCTCCACTAGGGTAAAGAAACTGCCTGGCCTGGGCCACGGCCCTGCTCACAGATGTACTGGATGATTCTGCAAGCAGCGGATGAATTCACCCACTGGCTGGCTCTCGTAGCATATTCTGTACACAGCCATGAACAGAGGGAACCTGGAATGGGGAGGGAGAGACCCAGCTTAGCCTCCTTGTACATCCTCTAACCCCCACTCCACATCCCCTTCTAACCCTCTACTCTCCTACTCTCCCACCTTTGAGTTCAGGTAGTCTCTGGTTCTCAATTTCCAGTTGCTGAGAATTTTAACTTTCTAGCTCTGGGTTTTAGGGTCAGGTTGTTAATTGCCTTGCTCCCTATCATATTGAACTGGCCAACATGATTCCCTAAAATTGTTTTGATCCAAGTGGACAAACTACTTAACCTCTGTGAGCCTCGGTATCATCAACTGTAAAATGGGGCCAATGTGACACAGCGCTGAAGGGATTCTGTATCTATGAAGTGCTTCATAAATGCCAGTTTCCTTCTTCTCATCCTCTTGCCCAGGCTGTTTGCTTTACCAGGAGGCTTTACTCTGACCAGCCATGAGCTGATCTTTTGAGCCTGTTTCATTCTCTCTGATTCCAGGATTCTTTCTCGGCTAGCAGAGCTCTGCTCTGATCAGCCCATCAGCCCCTCTTGTCTTCGTGCTTCACATAAAGCAACACCTTGACATAAAGACTGTCCTCACACCTCAGCACCCAGGACAGAGGTCAGGGACAGAAGGTTGGCTTTAGGTGAGCAGCTTAGACTCGGGATGATAGACAAAAAAACAGGACAATCAGGTGAGCTTATTCCTGCTGCCCCAGAGTTCCAACCCCCATAGCAGAGAATGAGGAAAGAATCGAGGGAGGCTATGCAGAGGGGTTGAAGCAATGTAGTATAAAGATCACTAGAGACTGGAAGGAGTTCAAAGACCATGAACTCCTAGTTGGGGGACAGTAGACATCCAGACTCTTTCCAAGCTCTGGTCTCTGTGTCTGTTAACATAAGATAACATTTCCCTCTCTGCCCACTTTACTACAGATTGAGGAGGGTTCAAGAAGATGAAGAATGGGGAGAGCACTTCTGGCTGTGGTTCCCAGTGGGGCTGTGGCAGACACTTACTTATCTACCATGCCCTTTTGTCGGAGGATGCTGTGTAGCTCCCGGGCTGTCTGGGGCCCCTGTAGCTTCTGCCCATTCAGCATCTCTTTCTCCAGCTGCTCAATGGACTGTGAAGAAAACAGGACAGGTGGATGGAAATGAGAGGAGGATTAGTGTGAGGTTGAGAGTCGGGGGCTCTGATGAGAGGTGGAAGGTCATAGAGGAAAGAAAGGCTAGCATTGTTTACAACAAGCTTCATGTTTGTGCTCAAGAGACACCTCAACCCAGATTCCTCTACCTCGACACCTCTAAGGCCCACCCTCTGTTCTCCATTCTCCCCGGTGCCCACCTTTCCTGTGCGGGCAAAGGCCTCGGCCACCTTGCGGTTCCGCCCTCCGTAGCAGGTAGTGATGAGGTCAGCGACACCACAGCTCTCCAAGAAGGTGGCAGAGGACACAGGGCCCCTGCAGAAGAGCTTGGCGAAGGCGATCATCTCCATGAGACCCAGTCGGATCACCGCTGCCTTGGTGTTGTCGCCAAAGCCCAGCCCATCGCAGAAGCCAGCCCCCACGGCCACTACATTCTTTGGAAAATGGAAGTCACAGATGAGAAAGGATCCCCTTCTTCAGGCCCCTCTTGGAGCCCTCACCACCTGCCTCATGCTGCTTCCATCAGCCATGATATGCCCACTGAATAAGTGAAGTATAGTGGGTGGCTCCGTGACTATTTCTACCTCATGGTTTTCCCACTTGCTGTATTCTTTTCTAGCCTGGGCTTATGCTTCCTGGCTCCCCAACTCTGCTCCATACTCCATCCTTGAGGAATTTACTGAAAATCAATCTTCCATCTGGCTGGCTCCCCCATCCATGACTATCCCTGATATCCACAGCTCTGTCTAGGGTCCAGAGTTCTAGCCATCTGTCTGGGTGTTCTGGGCATCTCCCATTAGCCTGAGTGCTCCCCCAGAGCATCTCCTCTTCTTCTTGGACCACCCCCTGGAGCCAGTGATAGGGATGTCCCACAAGAGGCTATAGGGAGAAAGGAGGAAGGGGGTCCAGTGTCCGATGATGAATAATCAGCAGGCCTAAATGATTTTGGCTTTGCTTCTGCAGTTCTTCCTATGTATATAGGATTTGGTGGGGAATGGGAGCAACTGCCTATGAGTGAGAGCCTGGAGTACCAGTAACCAGGTATAGCCAAGCCAGGCCCTCTTTCAGGATCTTCTCCCCACCCCCTAGCTGCTTCTACATCCCTCTCACCTTTAAGGCCCCACATATCTCTACTGTGTCCACCTCTTGCACCACCGTGATGCGGAAATTGGGTGTCTGCATTAGCTCTTTCAGAAGCAGTCCCTGGGCCTGGTCCTTGCAGCCTAAAATGGAGAGGGGCAAGGCTTTAACAGCGGACTCTTGACTCTTCTTTGCACACCTGCCCTAAGCAGGACCCGAAACCCTTTCCCTGGGGGTGTCCCAACCTTCCCTCACCTCTGATGCTTGGGTCTTCTTCCTTTGTCTGCCTTATGGGGAGAAGATGGCTAAGTGGGTTTGGGAGAGGGCGAGTGTGGAGCTGCTTTATGTACGTGGGTTGTGGTGGGGTGCTCACCAATGGTTGTCTCACAAAACTTCTCATCAGCCACCTCGTTGGCAATGTTGGCCCCCATCAACACATTCACAGGGATGCCAAGTCGCTCCCCAATCACTTCAGAGATGAGCTTCAGCCCGTTGGGGCCCTCGTCTATACCCTGGGCACAGGATGGAGCTCAGGCCAGGCGCTATTTATGCCCACTGAGGGCTTCCCACCTAGAAATCCTACCCTTTCCAAATCCGCTGTTCATCAGTGTCCCCCTACCCCCAAATGTTCTGCTGCCATCCCAACCCAGCCAAAGCTTGTTGTAAGGAGGGTGGATGGCATATGAAAATCCATCTGAAAACTCTCCTCCACATACCCTCAAATCAGCCTACCTCTCCAAGGTAATGTATCTCCTCCACATTCCTATACAACTCACTTCCAAGTTCCCCAAACCAACTTCCATCCCAGTCACTGCTCCAAACCAACTTCTCTTTCACATTCCTCAAACCAGCCTGCTTCTCATACCCCCAGGTATTCTTTGGACACCTCCTAAACTCCCAGGTCATCTGCCTCCAAACCTATCTCTTGTCTACTCCTCAACCAACCTCCCCTTCCCAGTGGCCCCCAGCATCTCACTGTTTCTCAAGCCTCCCCAAAACCACTCCTTTCCTCTTTCCAGAAAACTCTTAGCCTACTTTTGCCATATTCTCTTCTCCCCACTTTACCGACCCCGAGCCCCACAAGTTAGCTGCACCCCCATCCACATGGTGTCCCTGGCACCTTAATAAGAGATATCCCGATGGTGTTTGCCTTCAGGTGGCCCTTGAGCTGATCACAGATCTTGCTGATGAACTGATGGGGCACCACAAAGACCAGGATGTCAGCATCCACTGCAGCCTGGACCACATCTGGGACAGCCACCTGTGGGGTGACCAGTGTTCATGGGCCTGATAGACTTCTCCTAGCCCCTATGAAACCCCATTCATTCAGAAGATCTAAAAGCCAAAGAGTGAGGCTTGTGGGGGAAAAAGACCAGTTTGGGGGTTGAATCTGGAAGGGCTAAACTTGGAGGAATACGACACTATTCCTTCTCCCATAGCCACCATTCCCTCTCTGCTCCAGTTTTCCTGGGCTCTTGACTCTTGGAAACCTCCTCCCAGCAACCTCCTAGCCTTTGGCTGTGGGACAGTTAGAGGCCAAAGGAGGCCTGAGCTTGGCAGGAGGAAGAGGCCAAGTAATTTCATCACCCTGCTCCTTAGGGTCCCTAACGGGGAAGGGAAAGCGCCAATTCTGCTCTCTTCTCTGGGGAGTGAGCCACGTGGATTTGACCAAAGACCTTAAGTCCAAGGAGCATCGTCCAAGTCTGCTAATAACCCAGTGAATAAGTAACTGGATTAGAGCCTGAGGCAGGCACTACCTGAACCCCAGGACTGGGAGCCAGAGATCCTGTCTTTGGTTGCCACAGAAACCAACTTCCTGGTCTTCTCTTAAAGGCCTGGGAGTCCATAAATGGGGGCCAGGGGGCATTCAGGTTCTCCTGTTCCAGAACTTGCCCAGGAAAGCAGTTTGGGGGCTGTGCATAGGAGTGCCCGGTGCCTGGAACAGCCTTCCTGAGACACTTCCCAAGTCCAGGTAGTACCAGAAATGTCCCCCTTCAGCAGGAGGCAAGCAAACCTCCCCTCTCCCTTCCTTGTAGGGTGTTGGGGCTCACCACGTTGGACGGAAGCTTGTGCCCTGGCAGGTATTTGACATTTTCATGCTGTGTGTTGATGATCTCTGTCAGCTTTCTGCCCCCGACGTCTTCCTCAAACACCCACATGGTCACCCGTGGGTCAAAATGTGCCAGCTTGGCTGCATTGCCACCCACAATCTTGGCGATGGCTGAACCCCTGGTAGGAGAGGGAGCACAGAAAGTGGGGGTGTGATGGAGGAGTCGTGGCAGGGGAGGGGGCAGTGTTCCACCTCAGTATATCACAGCAGCCCACCAGATTATTTACCTTCCTTGTCACCTCCACCCCCAAACCCAAGCAGCTTTCAAACAGAGAGCACTGGAGGCTCCATTCCTGTGACGAACAGGTGCAGGGCCAGGGCCAGGCAGGGACCAGGAGAGGTTTGGACACCATCTGTCCTCAGCGGCGGGGGTGGGGGGGGGTAGAATGGGGGAGGCACAGAAGATAACAGCAGGGATGGAAGAGGAATCAGAGGGTATTTTCTACCCACTGTCTGCCTCCTGCCCACCTAGGCCTCTGTGTACTTGGGGGATCCCCCTTCCTCCCCATACCTCTTGACAGAGCCACTTACCAGTTGCCGGAGCCTAAAATGCAGACTTTCTTGCCAGCCATGGTGCCGCTTTTCTGCCTGAGCCAGCTGGTTCCACACTCCCAGCTCTTCTCTCCGCTAGGAGCATATAACTCTGCCACACGTGGGTGCAGCCAAGCCCCGCCCTCCAGGGGAGGCAGGCGCCTAGGGAGACAGTCTGGCAGAGCCAGGGAAATGGGAGAAAGGAGTAGAGACAGGTGGGGAACTGGAATGGGGCACAAACCAAGCTCCACTTTTCCTCAGGTTTGCCAGCTGATGGTGTTGGCAGTCTTCCTTTGGCCCCAGCTCAATCCCCCATACCCCCCTGGAACGATCTCATTTTGAAGTCTGCCAAGAAATAGCCCAGATAAGGAGCAAGTGACTGGCCCCCATCACTCCCTCCTGTCTTGCAGCATTAAAATGTATTATATGCAGCCCTAGTAGCAGATACAGGAATGTTTTCTTTTCCAGGGTATATGCCTAGTATATCCTCCTGCCAGGACTCCAAAAAGTGCTCTACAGTTTTGTCCTCTAGCAGTGACAGGGACCACATGTCACTGGCCCCACACTGGCTGCAGGGCTGTAAGTGGGGGGTGGGCCCACTTTTAAAGCTAAGACCACAAAAAAGATAAAGGCGTGCTTTGGGGAAACCCAGTCCAAGAATGAGACCCCAGGAGCCCTGACAGACAAGGTCATCTTGGTTACCCACAATAGTCATCTCAGGCACTCACCAGTGGGCCTCCTCACCTAAAAGTCTCCCCACATGAATGTCTTCCAGGAAGGGAGGATGGGAAAGGTCAAAGTGAGAGGCTCTGATGCCCACAAGTTTCCTTTTGCGACTCTGGGCTTGAAGACAGGAGAGAAAAGAAGGTGCCAGCGTGCTCTCTCTCCTTAAGAGGCTTTCAGCACCCTTCAGTTCTTTCTTGGGGTTTTAAACTACCACACTCGGGCTGCCTCAGGTTAGTGGCTAGTTTGCAGAAGCTAGAAAAGGGGAAAGGAGGCTGGATCGGGAGTAGCTGTGACCTTTGTGAGAGCTTGTTGGTCTCAGATGCTGTGATTGAGTAAGTGGGGTGTGATTGGGGCAGGGGAGGGGGGGCAGGCGGAATGGAAGCAGCTCTTTCAGCAGTTCAGGGCTCTATATCGCCCACAACCATCCATTTGACTAAGAAGGGGAGCTCTGGTTTCTAGGCTGATCTAAAGAGTGAGGTAAAGGGCCCTAACACTCCAGCTGCCTGTGCACCTTGACCTAGAGGGCAGAGACCATTGTGTGCTCACGTGCTGACCTCCTGGGCTGGCAGACTCCTAAGTGGGTGTTTCCAATCCCCGGGGCCACTGTTGGCCGGCAACAGTGATAAACACTGGGCTAGAGGGGAATCTGTGCAACCACTGGGTAAGGGTAAGCAAGCACGAGGTCAAAAGCAATGGTTTCCAGCCCGGCCACTGTGTCTCAACTGAGCATCAACCCATGCACCAGGTCACGGTTCAATTCCCGGTCAGGGCACATGCCCAGGTTGTAGGCTCGATCCCCAAAAAGGGCATGCAGATCAATTTTTCTCTCTCATCCATGTTTCTATCTCCCTACCCCCTCCTCTCCAAAAATAAATTTTTTTTTTTTAAAAAAAGAGCAATGTTCTATGGGCTGCCAAGAAAAAGCCCCCCATATTCTCCTTCCATGGCCAGAGTTCCCATCGGGGAGAACATACGCAAAATCAGTAGTTGTTTCCCGTAGGAACAAAGTTGTACCTCTACAGAGCCAGCCTCGCACAAATCACTCCGGTATGCACTGGCTCTGAGACAAGGCACCAGTGCCAGGCTGCCAGCTGGGAGAACCGATTATGGGTGATGGAAGAGAAAGAATGCTTCTGTCCTTAACACATGATGGGAACCCCAAAGAATGGATATTTATGCATAAAATAACCCCATTGTTTTTCCCTAAATTCTTCCATCTCATTATGCTCCTGTAGTAATTCTTAGTGTGGAGACAAAGAATTTGTTCATTTATATAGGAATAAAGAGTGTGCAGAGATCCAGAACAGCTTGTCATAGGAAGTTATCTGTATCACTAGGCTCTTCCCAAGAGCAAACTGTAGATTTGCTTGAAATTAGTAAAGGTTCATCAGTTATTCATTACACATGTAATTAGCCTGGGTAAAAACAGATGCTATTTCAATGTCCTTGACATAAATTTTTTCCACTCCAAGTTATCACCCACGCTCCTTTCTGTTTTCCCTACTGAAGTCTGATAACCCCCCAAGTTCCAGATTAGGAGGTGGTTTTCTCCTTGGTGGGTTTGACTGAAGACAGGGAATACTCGAGTGTTCCCATCCAACTTTGGAATGTGCTTGCACGCATCCTATATTCTAAACCCCCTTCTTGGGTAGAACCAAGCAAGACAATGGCACAAAGGAGGAAAGTAATGAGCCACCAGCTGGGAAGCAGATACATTATGCTAGAAACTGCTAATGGGAATATCAATCCTGAGCAAAATCTTCCAAGTTCTGCCATTGAGGGGCTGGTTGTCTCTAGTGTGAAGATGACAACACAGCAAGCCTTTCCATGCTGGTCTTAGGAACTGAAATCTTATTCAGGGCTGTGCAAATGGGACCGTAAAGAACGACAGGCACAGAGAACAGAACGGTTTTAGCCCTGGCCCCAATCTAGACAGGAGCCCTGATAAGTGGAACTCCCTTGGAGGACACTCAGGTTCATTAAGCCTAAGGGATCACAGGCACCCAAGGACAGTGCATGTGAACGAACACACTCAAGCCCTGGGAACTCAAAAGGACAAGGGAAATGTCAGTACTACTGTCTTGTTAGTACTTTCCCAACTGGACCTGGAGACAGCGATGAAACCCAGTGATCCCACCAGCCTCTGGCCTGCTTGGACCCCTGGGGCTGACAGAGTGAGTTCTCAGGTGAGGACCTGAGGTCCACAAGGTAGAAACCTTTTTTTCTACCATATCCCCAACACCTAACAGGTCCTCCATAAATAGCTGCCAAATAAAATGCACAAACACCGTAAGCATGGCTAAAAGCACTGGAGAGAAAAGCTCAGGGAAGAGCTCTCCCTCAGGAGGTAAGGGGAACCATCCTTCAGAAGATTCTTTTATTAAAACTGGGTGACATCGATAAGGGGACAGTACAAAAAAAATTTTGGTCCATGAAAAAAACATAATTCAGTTAATAAAAAGTTATCTTTTACAGGGACACTGTGTAGGAGTGCCGAGCTTCCTTCTCATGGTTCCAGCCCCAAGAACAGAGGTTGTCCAGTGTCACTGGGGAGCTTTCAAGGGAGGGGTGGGATAATAGCAGGAAAGAGACAGGAAGAAAATTCTGTCCCCAACGTGGAACAGGCAGGGATACCGGGCTGGGGGAGGTGCTCGCAGGAGCCTGAGGAGAGGTGGGAAGCAGGGGCTTTGTCAGTTCTGTGGGTTGAGCCCATGCGAACAGAATTCCCCCTCTGTGCCCAGCTGTCTCCCACCCTGCTGTGTTGAGTCTGCGAGCCTGGGATACACTAACTCGGGGTGATACACCTGGAAGAAGAATCTGAGGCTCTCATGGAAAGATGCAAAACCATCTCAGTCCCAAGGGGCCAAGATCACAAGGTCCTGCTGCTACCTGAGGGGCCTGAAGCTTTGAGGGCAGGGGCTGGGGAGTCACCATCCTGTGAGGCAGGGAGGAAGGAGTCACAAACCCAACTCAGAGCTCTTCTGCAGCCCTAGGCGCTTTCACTCCTCAGTGTCCCAGAAGTCACCAGCAGGCGTCAACTGGGCAGACAAGGGGCAGGAAGACAGGGGTGGCCCAGGGCTTTTACCCGTTTGACTTTAGGCCTGTTTCTCCATGAAGGGATGGGGGAGGCAGAATGGAGTAAATGAAAGCACACCTCCAAGCAACAGCAGGAAGGAACAGCCTCCACTAGTAATGACAGTGCCCAGGTTAGATTCCTGGGGTTCTGACAGGGAAAGGCAAGATTCCCCCACCCAAATACCCTGGGTTAGGACGCATAGGAGGGAGTCCTAAAAGAGCAGCTACAAGGAGTATGCTGGGAAGGAGCAATCGTTAAAGAACAAACTCCAATACTGATGTGGACCCCCTACGAGGGAGTAAGAGAAGCACTGAGACAGCAGGCCAATCCAGAGACTGCAGACTGACCTGGGCCTCAGTGGAGCTTGAGAGCCAGGGTTCCTTTAGTACTAGAGGGCAACAAGTGAAGGGAGAGTTTGCTCCAAACCTGTGGAGGGAAGGAAGGACATTGGATTCTGTTATCAGGAGAGCCAAGATCAACTAGCTTATAGAGTGCCCCTAGGCCTGAGTCTTGGAGATGGGAATGAGGCTCCCAACTCCTCAGTCTCTGAAGGGCAGTGTAGCTGGTCCCCTTGAAGACCACCTGGCCTTGGGCCTAATCCATTCAATGCACTGATTACCACTACAGGTTCTCTCTCTAATACTATCTAGAGGTCCTATGTAGACCAGGGGAGGGTAGAGGCACCCGGGAACTTTGTGGGGCAAAGGGAAGTTGGGGGTGGGGAGGGAGAGGGTGGGAGAAGAGGGTCACAGGTATCTTGTAAGACAGAAATGTGAGACCCTCTTCATTCTGGTGTTGTCCTTCAACCAACAGCATCCCCTGGAAGGTCCCAAGCAAGACCAAGGCAGGTGCTATGAGGCAGGCAGAACGGGGCCCAAATAAAGAATCGGCGCAGCCAAATCAGGGCTGTGGGAGAGGCCCTATGTATTTCGGATTCCCAGGGCTTGCTCTAATTCTTGCCGTCTCTGCTGCACCTAAGGAGAAAACAGTGGAAGGAGTGGAAGATGAGACAAACCAGGAGTAGGCAACTAATACCACTGACCCCACCGGGGAACAGACCCTTTGCCTTTTGTCACTTTCCCCTGTGCCCAGGCACCTACCTTGGAGTAGAAGTATCGGCACACGGCTTCCTGAGCCCAAGGCTGGAAGTAGAACTCAGCTCGGCGCTCTTCCTCTGGGTTGCCCACCACATCGGTCATGGTCTGAGGGAGAAGGCAGGGAGAGAGAGAGAATAGGTTTGTTTCCTTTCTTTATGCCTATACAGATTGAATTGTATTCCCCCAAAAGATGTCAAAATCCTAACCCACCAGTACCTGTGAATCTGACTTTATTTAGAAATAGGGTCTCTGCAGATATCAAGTTAAGGTGAGATCATAGGGTAGGCCTAATCCAATATAACTGGTATCCTTATAAGAAGGAGAAATTTGGACACAGAGATAGAGATGCACAGAAGGAAGAAGTGAAGACAATTGGAGAATACCATCTGCACACCAAGTAATGCCTGAAGCTACCACAGTTAGGACAGGGGCCTGGAACAGACCCTCTTGCACAGCTCTCGAAGGAACCAACCCCTGCGGACACCATTTTGATTTCAGAAATGTGAAACAATAAATTTCTATTGTTCACACCCAATTTGTGGCAGTTTATTACAGCAGTCCTAGCAAACTACTAATGTAACGCCCACCGCCACCCCTGCAATCATCAAGTCACTGCCTGGTTCAGGGATCCCTTCTGGAACTCTTGGTCCCTTGCTCAGCCTCTAAAAGAGTAGTCATAGTCACCACAGGATGGCGAGGACTAAGGGAACATTTCACACATTCTGTGCTTGTTCCTACCTTCTTGCCTCAGCCTCTGGTGCCCCCCTCGCTGGGAAATAACAAATGCTTCATGAAGCCTGGGCCAGCTATTTGAGTCTTATCAATCTCCCTTCTCCTTTTTATTATCTTACTGATATTTGTGAGATCCAATAATGTCTGATATGGCTTATTACTTTTCAAATCACAGCCTAATTTCCCCAAACCGAATGCATGCTGCTTTAAAGCAGAAATCTTTTCCCACCTGTATCCCCTATGATATGGTGTACAATAACAACAAATACATGCAAGGTAAACACTTGATGATTCTACTTCCATTTCCCTACTTAATTGTAAGACAGACCATAGAATGTGCTAAAGATAATCTGGTCCCTCACTAACCCTTCTGGCTCTTCTACCAGATGTCACAGAAATCATGCAAACATGTGCCTCACTGAACTGAGTCCCTTTGCCACTTTCCTAGGTATTTTTACCTTGAGGTCCCGGCACTGGGACTGAAGCCAATCATTAATGAAACCCTGAGGGTCTCTGGCAAAGCTCAGCATGAACTCCCGCTGAGTCTTCAGCTGATTGATAGTTTCTATTGTCTCATGGATCTGAAAGGAAGAAGGAAGCTCATAACATTTTCAAAATGGGGAAATGCAAAGTTAAATGGAAGACAGTGTGGACATCTCCTTTTGCCACTCCCAACCTAGTACAGAGCTGCCTAGAAATGACACTGCCCAGAGCTCCCACTGCTCTGGCCCTCACCTTTCTCTCAGGAGATAACTTGCACTGTGGCTCTATTTACCTGATGTGAGAGAAGTTTTCCTTTTAGTCTCCGGTGCCCATTCTGGGGGAAGCTACATGGTAAATACTTAACCCACAGCACAGGTCTAAAAACACTCTTGGGTAGAGAAATAGTACAGAGGGCTGTCTCAAAAGTTAGGGTCCATGGATTTTTTTTCTCTGCCTTCTCTTCTCATTCTCCATACTCTTCCTGGCAATTTCATCTACTCGCATGTCTTCCATTACCACTGACAGGGTAATGAGTCCCAGTCTGCAAACTAGAGTCCATTTCCTAAACTCCAACCAATCCAATAACTTGGATTTCACCTTAAACTCTGTAAAACAAAATTCACTACCTTTCCTCCAACACTTGCTTCTCCTCCTGTTGCCAGTCTGAGTGAATACTACTACCCACCCAAACTAGAACCCTGGGAGTCATCCTAATGTCGCCTCCTCCCTCACATCTCATCCACCATCCCCATCTAAAGAGTCCAAATCCCTTCAACTCCACTTTGACACATTTCAAGTCTGCCTACTTATTTCCATCCTCACTGTCTGTACCCTAAGTTCAGACCCTCCATATATCTCACATGAATTACCGCACCAGCCTCCTAACCAGGCTTCCTGCCTCCAAACCTGCCTCTTAAAATCTGCTCTCCACCTTCCTGACGGTGATCCCTCGAAATGCAAACAGCATCAGCCCCTCCAGTCTTCAGTATTAACAGGTGTTTCCTGCACCAAAGCTTATTCGTGATTATGCTCTATTTTCCTATCCAGTTTCCTTTCCCAAATGTCCCATCACAGGCACCTGGAGCTGTATCTAACACACAAATTACATACTTCTTGAAAATGCTAGGCTCATCTTTGGACCTTTACACACCCTGCTCCCTTTCTGGAATGTCCTCTGCCTCCTACACCCTAAGCACCACTCTCTTTTCTCCCCCACTGTTAATTTCCACTCTGTTGTTCAAGGTTTTGTTGTGGCATCAACTCTTCCAGGAAAGCCTCCCTGTTTTCCTCTTTTTGGCTTTACTTGTAGGAACTATATCTAATAAGGTTAAATATAATAATAAGATAATAACAACAGTAGCAGCAATTATCATTTGTTTTTAAGTGCCAGGCACAATGTCATGCCTCTACATGAGTTGTCTCATTTAATCCTTACAGCAAGCTTATAAATAGTCCTTATTTCACATATCAGAAACTGAGGCTCAAAGCTATTAAAAGGTATAGCCAGAATCAGAACTCATGTATGTCTAGCTCTAACCAGCACCAACCACAGTGCCTGACACATACTGGGTGTCAATACATTTTTGAATACCAAGAATCAAAAGGCAGCCTAGAAGCTGTGATAGAGGGCTGGCAGCACCCAAACTACCCAGGTAGAAGCACGTACCTTGTTGTCTAGAGTAGCAATCTCCTGCTGGCTGGCAGTAGACAGAAGAAAAGAATTCATCTGGGTCTTCAAGGTATCATCCACTTCCACATCAATGTCATAACAAGCCGTCTTTTTCTGATCATTTGGGTCAACACTGGGGAGGAAATCAAAGGGGCCTGGTAAAGGGCTTGTCCCCTAAGACCTAATTACACAGGGTCAAAAAGATGGCTCAAGGAGGAAGGGAAAGAAGTTGATTGCAAAATTCCTTTTGGGTGTTACAGAAATGTTCTGTATCTTTCTTGTGGTAGTAGCTACAGGGTATAACACATTTCCCCAAAGTCATCAAACTATACTTTGAACAGGTACAATTTATTATATACATATAAATCTCAATAAAATTGGTTTGTTTAAAAAGTCAATGGTAAAAATTTAAGTGGAACAAAAGAGATCCAGTGAAAATAAGTTTCTCCCTCCCCAAAGAAAACCACTATTGTAGTATCTTGTATTATCTTTCTGCCTGTTAAACTAAAATTGACCCTGAAAATAAATTCAAATAAAACACACACAACACAAAATAAGTGCTCTAACTTTAGTTACAGGAATACAGAACAGACCAACTTCTACTAACCCAAAGTACAGTAGTAACAGGAGTTACTACTGGCTGAGTGATGGTTCACAGTCTAAAGAAAGGAAGGCCTTCATTGGAATCAATACAGAGTAAGGCTAAGAAGGCAGAGACTATATCCAACCACAGAGACATGCTGCTTTGAGGAGCAAGTACCTTCCATCATGTTATATGTGCCTAAATGCCTTGCTCATCCATCTTCTGAACAAAAAAGTAGATGGAGGTAATGGAGGTGGAGTGTCAGACTGGAATGCCCTACCATCCAGAGAAAAGATGGTAACCTATCAGCGATGAACTGGTAAATGTCTAAAAACTTATTCTCCAAAGGAGAGGGGGAAAGCCCTGATTGGTAGCATTTGCCAATTTCTGTGGTTTAAATATTCCCAACATGGTTGATTTCAAGCTGCCAATATTACATCACTGATCCAGGAGTTGGGAAGAGCGGTACAGCATTATGTAGTACTTCCACCATACGGACACAACAGACATAAGTAACCTTGAAAACATAGATACTAATAAAATAATTAGGAAATGATGAACTTTTGAGTAATATTACCCTCATTTTAACATAATACATTTAATCCTAAGTTTATATAATTTAATTTTAAATAACAGCTATGTTTAACAACCCGCTTGCAAAATTCCTGAAAATTTGACAGTTAGCTTGTGCAAGCTGGTACAAGCCAGCACCAGTACACCACTACCTCCCATACACATGCTTACCTGATGACATGATTAATGATGATGGGTTCTGGTGGCATAAGCAAGGCGTGGAGCCTTTGGGGGATCTCTGAAAATTTCATACGTTGAGACTCAAAGATCTGTGGAAAAGGGGAAAGGGTAAGAAGTTGGCATTTTGGGTACAAATAGGGCTTCAAAGGACTCTAGCAAAAGAATGGGTCCTTTTCTTACCTGCTGGAGGTACTTGTCACAGATGACAAACTCCCGCTCATGAGGGTCCTGGAGCTTATGTGTCTTTATATATTGCCACAGTGCTTGAATGATCACTGGACGGGTCTGGGTGTGGATGCCCAGGAGCCTAGCCAGGCGAGGGTCTAATTTAAACTGGGGTGGCTGCAGAAAACCAAAGAATATAGAGATGAAGTAAGTGAGCTGGGTCTATATGCATTTTGGGGTGCTTAGCATGACCATACATTCGAGTCATTCAACAAGTAGTATAGTAGTGTTTTCTCTGGGACAAACACTAGGAGAAATTCAGAAATGACTAAGACCCTATTCCTATATCTAGGGAACTTAAAATCTGGTGTAATTATCCACAACTAAAACTTTAAAATGTCAGACTGCTGCCCTAGTTGGTTTGGCTCAGTGGATAAAGCATCAGCCAGCAGACTGAAGGATCCTGGGTTCGATTCTGGTCAAGGGCACGTACCTTAGTTGCAGGCTCAATCCCTGGCCCTATTTGGGGCTCATGTGGGAGGCAACCAATCGATGGATGTTTCTCTCTATCCCTTCCACTCTCTCTAAAAATCAATTGGAAAATATTCTCATGCCGAAACCGGTTTGGCTCAGTGGATAGAGCGTCGGCCTGCGGACTGAAGGGTCCCCGGGTTCGATTCCGGTCAAGGGCATGTACCTTGGTTGCAGGCACATCCCCAGTGGGAGGTGTGCAGGAGGCAGCTGATCGATGTTTCTCTCTCATCGATGTTTCTAGCTCTCTATCCCTCTCCCTTCCTCTCTGTAAAATATCAATAAAATATATTAAAAAAAAAGAAAAAAAAAAGAAAATATTCTCAGGTGAGAATTAACCAACCAACCAACCAAATAAAAACAAACAAAAATGTCAGACTGCTAATGGGATGTGGCTATGAAAGCCAGACCCCTCACGTCACCATAGCATACCTGGTAATCCAGCATCAGTAGGACAGTACACCGGACATTCACATCTCCTGGCCGCTTCACCTGGAAGCCATCCGTCTCCTGGGTAGTGGCGGTCCTGTGCCACTACAGAGAGGAAGATGTCAGGGGGTGCTCTCCCAGAGGAAGAGCTGGGGTGGGAGGGAAGAGCTTCTGTAATGACTGAATTCAACTTTGATTACTGAGGCTACTGGAAAAGAGCAATAGCATGAGAGTTTATTTGTTTTTTAATTGCTTATGGCTTTGGGATTATTGTTTAAGTAGATTAACCTTTTAATTCTTACTGCTCAGGGTCACGTTTAAATTAGCCTAAATTTCCAGTGATGATTTTATCTACACAATGGGTAGTACACATGTGCATAGTAAAATAACACAACTATCATTTACTGAATACATACTATGTGTGAGTATTCTAAGACATTTACTTGGATTATATTATTAATTCCCACAACAGCCATACCAGACAAGCACAGTTCAGCCTATTTTGCAGACGAGAAAACTACTGCTTATAAGAATGAAGTTTGTCTAAGGTCAAATAGCCAGTAAAGAGTGGAGCTGCGATTTGAGCTATGGTGTGTCTAACTACAGTCCACATTCCTAGTCCCCACCATGCTTTAGTTAAGCATATTTACAAATTTCTATGGATCCTACGACTTACTTTCCTTATTAGATGCTAAAGACCTTCCCATGTCTCTTAATGGTTGAGGTTAAGGGGCTGCAACTACATTGGCAAAAAAAGGAGCAGGTTAAGTTCACTTGGAATGCTGGACTGCCTCATTCTGGTTTTGACTGTATCCCAAAGAACACTGTTGCTAACATGGCTTTCAGAACATTGCATAATCAGGTATTATAACAAATTCTTAATTTTGGAATGTGAATCTAAACAGAGCAGGGATCAAAAGGAAGTCTCAGATCTATAACAGTAACCTTGGCAAAGACTAGAACCCTAACAGTTAGCCCGCCTAATTACAGAATCTGCTACCATGAAAAAGTATGAACGGTGTATGGTTAACTATGTCTCAACCTTATCAATAAACAAGATACGTGTGGCATGTAAAAGCCTGGCATGTAAAAGCCTGGCATGTAAAAGAGGCCTCCATTAGAATTTCCCTTGAAAGTGGAGGGAGCAACCAAGATACTGCAGTAACATTAAAAAGGTGAGACAAGTCAGACTGCAAGAACTATTGGGTCCAAACAGCTAGTGCCACCTGGAGGTCAATGTGCAAACTACAATGGTGGTACTGTACCCCTGGGGTAAGTCTTTATTTTTTATTTGTACCTCCTCCTCTCCCTAGACATTAAAATTTGACTCCCAAGTCCATCATCCTTCAGTCATAGAATCAAAGTCTGGAGGGCAGAACTACTCACTTCTACCAGATGGTTGTCTGGCCCATACAGGTCTTTGTCCAGTTCGATCACCAAGGATTTAAAAAAAGAAGAGAACTTCCTCTTTTGTTTGGTGGCATCATATTTGGACAAGGCTGACTAGAGGAGAGAAACAAAAGGTCATGTTAGAGAAGCCCAGAAAAAATTCCTTGAGACAAAGTCCCATAAAAAAAAAAGGGACCCAAACAGCAATGGGAAAACTCAAGAAAATGTCTTTTGAGCCCACTGGCATGGCTCCGTGGTTGAGTGTCGAACTATGAACCAGGAGGTCACGGTTCAATTCCTGGTCAAGGCACATGCCTGGGTTGTGGGCTTGGTCCCTATTCGGGGGGGTGTGGGAGGCAGCTGATCAACGATTCTTTCTCATCATTGATGTTTCTCTCTCTCCATCTCCCTCCCTCTCTGAAATCAATAAAAATATATTTTTTTAAAATGTCTTTTGAATATCTCTTAGGAAATAGAAAGGTAGGTGTCTGTGAGTATTAAACAAGTCACAGTAGCAACAGAACCCTGAAGAAGCAGCCTATATTATGTATAGGGTCACTGACTTAACTTTGTCAAGTTAAGCCAAACCATTACACATAAAGCGAGTCTAAACAGAGAAAAGTCTGACTATAGAGGGGAAATGAATCACAGGCAATGAACAGCCAGAACAAAAACAGCTTTATTTGGATAGAATGACAGCACCAGCACATGGGCTGGATCTATAAAGAGAAGGAGGCTCTGACACTGAACCCTGGTTCTCCTGCAAAAATGCATTCACATTAGCTTGCCTGTGAACAGCTAAAAATAGAGAGCCAGAGAGTATAAGGGAAATGTGAGCTTCCCCAAGGAGCTTCTGGGGTAGGAAGTTTGGGGTCTATCACCTGTCAGCTGATGCTCCCCATGAAGCAATCACGGGCCTGTCAAATAAATCTGTTCCACTGTGAACTGTGAGATGTCTCCAAAGAACATTGGGAAGATAGAGATGCCACAATGGGAATCAAGGGCCTCAAGAACTCAGAGGAAAATATGGCCTCAAATTCTAAGTGCAGGCTCACTTGGACGGACACACACACACACACACACACACACACACACACACACGCACACCAGAATACTCTGCACATACTGCTAAATTCAATGACCAGTAGCGTCAGGAGGAAGGTAAATAACAAATCTAATCCCAGGACAATAAGGTTCTCGATATGACACCACAGTGAGGGCCAAGCTGTGGGAGCCAACACAAAGAACCATTGTCTTTAGCGCAGGGAACACAGTGACCCATCCCCCGCTGTTCCCAACAGGAGCTGTGAGCACCAGTCAGGCTTCCTGCCAACCAGACAACACTGCTTGTTCCCAGCAGCTCCCACCCGAGATGTAGACCCGTGGTGGACCTTGAACTCACATCCTCCAGGAGCCGTCCTTCTACCCGAAGCTCCCAGGAAGCCACCGTCCCTTCCCCATCCTCGGCATCTGACTTAGCCGGATTGAAAGTGTTAGAAATGAAAATTCGCAGCTTCCGTTTTTGCTGAGGAAGGTAGAAACAGGATTGATGGTGGGGCTTCAGTGGTTTGATGTTGAAGACAGGGTCTCCCCAAACCCCATTATTACTAACAGACTGGCTTAGTGTCTATCCAGTCACTAGGGTGGGTGGACAGAGATTCCATCTAGGAGTACAGGCCATTGGTCTGAGTGCAAATGTATATACTGAGATGCCAGTATATAATGAGATGCAAGGTGCCAGTTCCTAAGGTGGCAGAGTAGTTGTAGCAAAAACATGGACAAGGGATAGTATATTTCTGGTGCAAGAGATATCAAAAATCCCTCCCCTTTTGCTGTTTTGTTTTTATGTTCCTACTCTAAGTCTAGTTCATAAGTAGATGGGAAAGATGTAGCTTAAATGCCAAGGAGAGCTGTGCTGCGCCTTTGATTTCTCATCCTAAGCCTGTTGCAGGTTCCCGAATCCTCTCCTTTGGTTCTCTGCCTAGTGCACTCCTGTGTTACCTTGATGGGACGTTTCAAGGCCTCCTGTATATCTAGCCGCTTCCTCATGATAGTCTGGTCCAGTTTCCTTTCAAAAGCCAAGAGATCCATATAGGCCTGGGATTCTGGTACCAGTTCACGAATCTTAGAAACAGAAAAATATCATGTGGATATAGAGCTGATCATCTCTATTCTCAAACTCACCAGACCCTCAAGAAGACCTACAGCCTGGACTCACCCTTTGAGGTAGAATTTTGTCAGCCATCTTCTTTTTCTTTGCACTGTTCAAAAGAAATACTGTTATCAGGTTGGAATGGAACTAACCAGAACATGAAGACAGGGTGTCAGCACCCGCATTTATAGTAAAGTGAAGGGACTGCAAAGATTTTCTCAAGTCAAAGACATTCCCTCAACCCCCCACCCAACATGAGGCATTCTCAAGAATAAGCACCATCTGCTGACACAGCACCACCATTTCTTGGTTCAGATACTCCCACCACCTGAGTTCTCATAGGTTCCCTCCCTCCATCCCTCCCTGCCCCCCATGGTCATCTTACTTGTGGTTTCGATTTTGGACCGCCTGCTGCTGGACCTGCTGGATCTGCTGAGGAGCAGGTCTCTTGCGGGACTGGTCCATCCCTGACTGAGCCAGGCCAGGTCGGACTGAAGGGTTCCCCCCGTAGCCAGGGGGTCCCATGGAAGGTCCCTGAGGTGTCATGCGGCTGCCTGGCAGCATACCTGGTCTCTACAGAGGGGAGAGGACCCAGAGATGTCATAGCTTCCCCTACTTAGCCCACGAAGAAAGGAAACGTGGGGGATTCTTGAGTTCTTTGAATGAAACAAGGCCAGTGGGGGGAGGGCTGGAGGTGGAGTACAATGGAGATCCCTCTGCCTCTTTGAAATGCAAATCACTGGAGCTTCCTCTGCTCCAGGCGTGATTCGTAAGAAAATATCGCTCCAAAGTAAGAATCAGATTATACTCAAATCCTCCCTAGTCTACTTTGTATCTGTCACACTGGACATCTCTAGTTCAGACAGTGCTGTCAGCTACTCCCTCCTTGGAGGCTGGTCCCTCTGGCATGGAGCTGCCCACGCTCTCATGCCCTTCAGGTCTCAGCTGCCCACACCGGCCCACTTCACCCACTCTGGATCCACATCCTGACCCCACCCCACGGAAACCATGCCCCCAAGAGCAGGTAGAGATGCTAACTGCCTCCCCACCCTCACTCAGGGTCCAAATCCTCCCAGGGAGCCCCTCCTCCTTCTCGCCCCACCGCTGTCACTCCCAGGCCCCCGCTCGGCTCCGCCCCGGCCCGCGCGCCCCTCCTCCAGCCCCACTCACCGGATAGGCCGCCCCGGGCATCGGGGAGCGGTACAGCCCCTGACCCGGCGCCGGGCCCATTCGCACGGGAGGCCCCGGAGTCCCGCCCGGGCCCAGGGCAGCCGCCGCGCCCGCCCCTCCTGAGGCTCCGGCACCGCCGCTCGGAGCCACAGACTGGAAACCCGCCCGGGCCGCCATCTTCCCCGGAGCCGCTGCTGCAGCTGCACAAAGAACCGGAACCGGAACTCCCCCCGCCCCCCGCGCGCCCCCCGCGCGCTCGCCTGTCCGCCCGGCCGGCCGGCCGGCACGGGAGGCTCAGGGCAGCGAGACTGTGGGCTAGAGGGGGCAACTAGCGGAAAAGGTGTTGGCCACGCCCTCCCGCCTTCGCGGTGCGGGAGGGGAAACCATAGAGAAGGGCTCTGGGATAGAGAGGCCCTGGGAGCGGGCGCCCCCAGGCGACGGGAGGAAGACAGGCCCTGGAAAGGAGGACCCCGGCCCCAGCCCAGCGCTCTGATGAGGACCGTGGTGGTGGAACGGCTTCTTCTTGGCGCAGTGTGTTCAACTTTCCAAAGCGCTTGGGTTGTTCGTTCCCTTCTCTTACTGCTGTAGAAGTCCGAGGGACTGAAGAGGAGAACGCACTGTTTATTCTATTTTACAGACGGGAAAGCTGAACTCAGAGTAATTGACTTGGCAAAGGTCATTAGGTTAGCAGCAAAGCCAAAGCCCAGAATCCACATCTTCTAGCTTATACATTACCTGCGGCTCATTCCACAGAAAAAGTGCCTCAGTAACAACCTCATTAGAACTTCAACCCAACTAATTCCCTGACTTTTAACCTAACCTGCTTCCAAATTTTAAGTTTATTTTAAAATTTGACCCTGCCTCCTCTCCAAAGCATCCTTTTGTGCAAGGACGTCTCTTTGGGATCTCTGTTGCCTTAGACCCCGCCCTCTTTTCCTGTCCAGTGGTTCAAACCATTCCTGGTGTGATGGCCAGCCAGTTTCATCCCAGGAGGATCAGGGTCTCCCTGCTCAAGCCTCCTTATTCCTCCCCTGATTGTTTGGCCCTAAACCAAGCTTAGCTCTAGGCACTTAATGGGAAGGCTTAAATGCTATTCAGATAAGAGAAGAAGACACTGAAAAGGAGTGGTTGAAACCCAGTTTATTAGACCAGAGGCATGCGTCACCCATAGCCCTGCCTGCTGTTCTCCATCCCGTGCACACCCCCAGGCCTTGCTCCTATTTCCCTCTGGAGAGAACTGCTCTCTAAGGAATTACTAGGAACTAAAGTTCCCAAAGATCTTATAGCCTCACCCTCCAGCTCCAGGTCAATGCACAGGTGACCTGCCACAGGTCCTGTTCTGGGGTTGGAGACCAAGAGAAGGCTGGGCAGAGAAGGCCTGGGAAGGGGCAGGGCCCTGGCCTGGGAGGACCGCCTAGTGGAAGGGGCACAGCAGGCCCTCCATCTCACTCAATTTCTCTTTAAGGTAGGAATAGCGCTCAACTTCCCCTCTCTTTCCTCCCACTACCAAACCATACCTCACCAGAAAATATAAGTGATGGGTTTGGGTATCAGATGAGGAAAGGGGACTGGGCCCTAGAAGGAGGGAAAGGCCACTGAGGGAAGACCTCAGCTCTGCCTGTCAGCACCCCACTGCTCCATCAAAGGAGTCACTGATCCATAGCTCGCTCTCTCTTTGAGCCCTTGGCTTGGTGTGCAGAGCAGATCTCCCTCCCTTGGGTGGGGGCTGTCTCTGTATCAGTTCCTTCCCGTGGGAGGCCACAGGCAGCCTTACAGAGGACGCCGGGGTGGGAGGAGCAGGGGAGGGAACGTTAAGGCTACAGGGAGGACAGAGAATGCCCGGGTTAGGGGGAGAGGGTGAGGCCAGAAAGAGGCAGAGCTTGTGATTCACAGCTTCCTTTATGTCGCCACCGAGACAGTGCGAAGGTTACAATGCGCGTGTCGTCTCCTTGTGCTTCTCAGAGGGATGTGTGTACACAGTACAGACACCAGGGGAGAGAGTCCAACTCTTTATACAGGTGAAGGCATTCAGAGACCAGGGAGGGAGCAGAAACATGGGAAGGGGTACTTGGGGTGGGAGGATGGTTCTTAGAGACAAGAGGGGATGGGGCAGAGACAGACAGAGTTAGGGGAAAGTATATACAGAGATATAGCAATATAGAGTCTGTATCATATAGAAATAGAAAATGCAGATGAGGTTGTTGAGAGAAGCAAATGAAGTTGGGAAAGAGGACTTGGGAGAATTCCATAAGAAAATTTATGGATGTGGCCCTCTGCAGGGGCCCCTGGGAGCGGGACCAGTGCCCCTCTCCCTGAGCTGGAAGCCAACCAGCTGGATCTTTTATGGGATAGTAGAGGAGGCTGCCTCTTGGGATTTCTGTCTAGCAGCTCTGGGGTGGGGGTGAACTTGTAAGGTATCAGGATGTGGCCTACAGCACCAGGGCCACATCTTGTCCCCATCTCCACTTCTTCAGGGGATCCCTACCCCCACCTCCCTAGTGACTTCACATGGTGTATGTGTGGGGGTAGGGGGCGGGACTTAGTTCCTGCCTGGAGACTTGGGGTTGGGAGGTGGTCACTGGGCTATGAGGGTCTCTTAAGGCTGGGGAAGCCCCCCACCACCACTATCCCTCCCTTCAAGGTACATTCTCTGGTTTAGGGCCAAATTCCAGATCCGAATGATCCCCTCCACGCCCCCCCCCATCCCCGCCCAGGAGGGGGCTTTGGTGACTGGTGGCAGCAGAATGTAAGTGGACACTCAGATGACAGACAGCCAGACAGACAGAATTCAGGCTGGGAGCTGGGGGAGGCAGCATGGAGCAGAGAGGGGCAGCCTGAGGTCACTTGCCCAGTTCTCTCTTTTTAGTTTCTTTTTTAGATTAGTTTTGTTAAAAATAAAAAGAATAGGGTAGAGACAGGGAGAGTACTCTATGGTCAAGACTCCTTCCTCACCACAGACAAGAGGAAAGGACTCCCCAGGAGTGGGGGGCTGCCTTGGGAGGGGGAGGGTGTCCCCAGGGCAGATGTGGGGAGGGCACTTGAGGGCCCCCTTGCTCTTCTAGCCCTCCTCATCTAGGCCTTTGGTACAGTGGCCTGCAGGGCTCAGCAGGTAAAGTCCTCAAAAGTGCCTCGGGCCGGATGGTGAGGTAGGATGTTGGCAGCATACGTCATCCCAGCAGGATGGCCCCGCAGGCTCTCACATGGGTTCTGGAGGAATGGCACAAGACAGGGACTGGTTATTGACAGATGGTACTAGGGCATGGGGAGGCAAAGGAGAAAAGGTAGCAAGGGGTGGTCCAGGGGTGATGGGGAAGGGGCAGGGTGGGGGGCACCCATCTCTGGCTCCCTCACGTGTCTTTTGACGTCATCCAGGCTGAGGGCCACACCCTTGTCTGCGCTGCTCCTTTTGGCCTCCTTCTGGCACTTCCCTCGTCTGCACAACTTGTGCTTAATGACCTGGGACATGTGGGGTGGTGAGTGGGTGTGTGGGTGGCCTGGAACCCCACTCCTCCCATGGCCCCTGTCTGGCACGCCCCCCCCCCTCGCTTACCTCATAGGCGTAGTCAAAGAGCTCCAGCACCGTGAGGATGCTGGCGCCAATGAACAGCCCCATCTGGCCCCCAATGTCACCTGCAGGGGGGTACAGGGAGGTCAGTAGGGTCAAGACACCATGGGAGCGGCAGAGCCCACTGGGACAGGGGCAGGCAAGTCAAAATTGTGGAAGGATAGATAGTCTTTGCATAGAAGGAGCACAGAGTGATTCTGATGGGGGGTTTTATTTTCTCCTCCATGCTTTTCTGTGTTTTTTTTTTTTTCTACTTTTCTTAAAACAAATAGGTGTTATTCAGGAAAAAAAATTGTTTATAAAATACCCCAACACCCTTATTCTCTAGGCAAATGTTCAAGGGTGTATGAAATAGTTCCCCATTCATGACCAGGCCTATCTCTTCCTATTTGCCCTAAGAGAAGGCTCAGTCCCCTCCCTCCACCACATACCAAGACAACAACATTTGGGGAAAGGCCCCGGGGATGGTTGAGGAGGAAGAGCTCATGGGACAGAGGTGAGCAGCCTGCTTTGGGTGGGAGGGTGTCACACCATGCCCATGACATGGGAAGGGGACAGGTGCCATCAGCAGCTCACCCAGGAGCCCTGCAATCTCATAGGCCTTCTTCTGTTCAATGGTCTCATAGTTGAGAACTTCAAAGAAAATGTCCAGCACCAGGATGTTCTCCCTGCAAAGGGGTTGGGGAAGGAGACCTAGGTTCAAGTCACATCTCTGTCCCTTACTAGCTAGGTAACTTTCATAAGTTATCCTCCAAGTCTCAGTCTCCATATCCATCAAATGAGATGCTGATGGGGATACCTGCCTTTTAGGGTTGTTGTGAGGATTAAATGGGATGGCATATACAAAAAGATGCTCCATACACTAGCAAGTGCGAGGTGATCCCAGATACAGCAAGGAGAATGAAAACAGGATGAGGTGAGGAGGAAGGAGAAAGAGGCACTTTCCCTGCTTGTTCCGACTTGATCTTTCCTCACCCCAGATTCAACTTCCTCCTGTCTGCTGGCCCCCACCAAAGCCTGCTGACACCCCTCACAGTCCTAGCCCAAGAGCCCCCACCCTGCAGAGCCATAGCCCTTACCCTATGTACTGCTCAGACTTGTTGAACTTCTTGGCCAGGTATTTGGCTGATGCTTTGCTGGGGATCTTGACCATGGACAGCTCCTTGGCATAGCGGGTCAGATTGCAGGGCATTTCACACACACAGTACTCCTGGTCCTTCTCCACCAGGAAGTCTGTGCCCAGCCAGGTGAGAGGCACCAGTTGAGTGGTGCCTTTCTGCCAGCACCTTCCCACATGCACATCCTGGCCTTGCCCAAAGGAACCCTGAGCCCCCTTCTCTTTCTTCACCTCGGCCCTGTGCCCTCCCTCACCAGCCTCCCAGGGGTATTTCCTAGTCCTATATCTCATTCCCTCAGAGACCTTGGGAGTCAACCAGCTGAGCTGCTGAGGAGAGAGAGTGAGGGCCCCTCCCAGATGACCCTGGTCCATTTTTCACGAGGGCCTTTAGAGATGCAATTCCCAGCCTTGCTAAAGTCAGACACAGGAGCTTTCCGGTGATGCTTGATCCAGGAGTTATTTGAAGTTTCTGGGAGCTTGGTCTGAAACCCTGGTGCATATGGCTGGCTGCCCCTCCTTCCCTCCCCCAGACCGCCCCAGGGCAGGGTCGCTCACCCAGAGCAGGATCCGCACACTCCTTGTACTGCTCTGGAGTGCAATATGGGGCGTCCCCTACAGAGGAGAAAAGACAGTGGTGTAGGATGAATCTTAAAGGGCTCCATGATAGGGGTTGTAACAAAGGTCTAGAAGCTGGAAGAGGAGAGGGTGGGACTAGCTACCCCCCAGTCTGTCCTGGAGGTGACCCTCCCCACAGTCCACTCCTCCTGGACCCTTCCCACCCATCTCTATGGGAACAGGCAGGAAATACGGTACCGAGACATATGGGTATGGGGTGGACGTCTCATCTATGAGAATGAGGGCTGGAACTGGGGGAGGGAGAAGCCAGCTGGTCTTCCTTCCATGGTGGTAGGAGGTTGATATGCATGGGGAGCTGGTGAGGGGCAGGATAGGCTGAGGGGCCCCAGGACTGTGTTTGGAGCTTTGGGGCCTGACCTGGCATGTGCACCATGCGGCAGTTACAGTTCTCCACCAGGTAGCGGGTCTCACAGTCGATGCGGCAGGCGGTAATGCTGTAGGAGTCGAAGAAATCCGAGTCCATGGTAACAGCTTTGCAGGTGCCCCAGGGCGGGGGCAGGTAGATGAGCTGCTGGGAGAGCCGGGGAGCTGGGGGGTGTGGAGACTTCTCCCCCAGTCACCTTGATGGATTCTCTAACAGGATGCAGAACTCAGGCATCCTGCCCCTCTCCCTCCACAGCCTCTGAGCGTCTTAGAGTTTAGAGAACATCCCAGTTTATCAGCTCATTCGTGCTTCTCACTAGTCAGATCGCTACCCAGGCTCTCGCTCATCTGCCCCTCCTGTCAGTGACGGCCCACCGCTCCATCCTGAACACCCCCCGCCCCAGGACCATCCTCCTGTGGCCTCTCACCCTCTGCTCCTGGCAGGCCACAAAGGTCTGGAACCCTGGGGCCACACCAAAGCCCAGCTGGTCGATGAAGGGAGGTTCATCCTGACTGTGGATCTGCACTTTGATGCCAGCTTCGAAGGACGTCTCGTCTAAGGGAATGAGGGGAGAGGGTGTTGAGAAGGCTTCTGATTCCCTAATCTCCTCCAGAGCTGGGACATCCTGCCTCTCTGGGGAATAAGCACAGCACACACTGGGACCGGAGGGATCGTTTATGGGACTCCAGCCCATCCCTAGCTTCCTTCTGGGTTCACCAGCCCCAGGCTGCCCTGATGACTCCTGCATCCTGTACACTTTTTTCTTACCTGGCTTCGGCTATGCACATTGGTGTTTCCAATTCTTTCTCAGATGCTCTCCATTTCTCCCCCTCCTTTTCTCCCTTCTCCCCCATCTCTCTCTGCCCCAAGGCCCCTGAGACCAGACAGACAAGAAGCAGCCCAAGAGAGGGAGTTATTTATAGAGCGAGTGGCAGCCACTGATGGAGAGGGATGGCTGGTTACCTTGGAGAGCAACTGAGCCAGGAAGGGGGAGCTGGAGAAATGTGAGTGTGGCAGTCAGTCAGGTGGCATCGGAGAAGGAAATGGGGAGATGCTGGGAGGAAGGGAGGAGAGCCCAGGGCCTGCCTCAGGTCCCACAGTAGAACCCAGGAGTCCCCTGGCAGAGGCTGAGGCCTGGAACCGTGGGGAGGGGCCCCTGAGGGATGACATACCAGTCTCCCCCCATACAGGCAGGTACTCGTCCTGCTGGATGTCTAGCATGATCTCCAGTCCATTGCCTGTCCCACCCTTCATGGTCTTCAGCGGTGGACGCCCATCTCGGCCAGAGTTGAACGTGTAGCACTTTCCATACCGTGTGAAGACCTGGCAGGGGCGGGCGAAGAGCCTGAGAGCCCTGCCTGCACCCCCTGCCCACCCAGGGCTGTCCCCGACTGCCCCCGCTGCTGGAATTGCAGTGCCCTTCAGGACTGATTCCTCCTGTGCAGCCCATTCGCCATTCGCCTTTGTTCCCACCCGTTCTCTGCCCTCCTTTGCCCTGCTGTGTGCACCGGAAAGCTGAGCCCTGTGGGGGCTCCTTTGCTACCTGGATAGGTTTCCGGTTGGGTTTGGCCACTGGGTGGCATCGGTAAGGGATCAGGGGGCAGAAGGAGGGAGAGATGGGGCACCTCTCCTTCCCACGCCTCATGTCGCTGAGAGTTCTGGCAGTGGCTGACCCTCGGTGACAATCCTGCCCGGAGGACCCCCTGCCCAGCCGGTTGCCGCCTGTGCCCCTTCAGCCTGCGTGGGACAATGGCCCACTACTGCCGGGGGCCTCAGGCCCCTTGTTGGTTTCCTTAACTCTGCCCAACGCTCTGTGAACAGGCCTCATTAAATTCTTTTCAGTTGAGCTATCTGAGTGGCCATCTTATTCCTGCGGGAACCCTGACACAGACACCTCCGACATCGGGATCCCACCACTGCCTTACCCTTGGATTCCATCCCAGCCATCTGAGGGTCCCTCTCCCCAAGACCCTCCTCCAAACCAAGTGAAGCTTTTTAGTGTCCTCAGGCCATTAGCCCCTCGTGTTCATCATTGTCCCATTATCACCAGAACCTGAAAGTAAACCCAGTTGCCATGCCAAGGACCGGGCTCACCCAACACCAGCAGCTCTTCTCTCGGCACCAGGCGCTGAGCAGCCAGGGCCTGGCACATTTGGCAATGCTCGTGCAGGACTGTCAGGGCCTCTGGACACATCTCCCTCCCCGCCCCCCCCCCGCCCCCGCCCGGGGACAGCCTCTCCACTCCACCCCCAAGAGCAGCCCTTATCCGCCAGAGAGGAGTGAGCCAATTCTCTATGGCCCTTTCTCCACAGCTTCCCTGAATGGCCCCAGGTTCCCACAAATGGAGTGAGTGTGTTTTACGGCTGCTGGCGCGAGTCATAGGTGAGTACAGGCACAGCCCAGAGAACGAGAGAGACAGAGTGTCTGGCCAGACTGAAGCGGCAGGGGGAGAGGGGCTACTCGGAGTAGAGTCCTTGCCCCCTCCCGCCTTCCTAGAACAACCTCTTTCTCCCCCTCCAGAAAAGAAAACATGCTGTCCCCCATTTGGGGAGCGAGGTCCCAAGATGAGGTGGAAAGAGAACTCGACAGCTCCTACTGGGTCCCGTGGCATTCAGGTTCCAGGCTGGACACACAGCCCTCCACCTGGGATGTGAGGAGCTCCCAGGGGCTTGGCGCGCTGGTCCAGCCTGGCCCTGGCTCAGAGAGCTGTGCTGCTGGCTGGTGGGCTGCTGCTGCCATCTTGTGGTTCTGCGTGAGAAGTGTCTGTTCTACCCCCGGTTCAGAAGAAGGAAGCCAAGTTGATCCCTTCCTCGTCCCCTGTTGCTAGATGTCCTGGCCTGTCTGAGGCCCAGTGGACCAATCTGTCTGCAGTCACTCTGCGATGCACCGATATGATGACACCCACCTGCTCCTGCACTAGGAAGGAGGTTGGGGACCGAGGGGGAGGGGTGTGGGAGGGAGGGCGTGGCATCTGGCACCTGGTCAGACAGAACTGGAAGCTGAATTGGGGAAAAGATGGGTTTCCTCCGCAGGAAAGGCCTTAGACTCCAGAATGGCAAGGAGGTTGATTCTCCCAATGAGGGCTTCCCGGAGAAGAGGGTCCCTGGCCACTTGGAGCTGGGGGTGGGGTGGGGGGGATTTAAAGGAGGCCTGTTATCCTCCCTCAGAATAACATGTGTGTGTGCGCGCACACACACACACACACACACACACACACACACACGCACGCACGCACACACTGTAGGAGGAACACAGTAAGGCCAAGGGAGGATGCGGTGAAGTCCCTGCCACAGGAGCTGCGGATGAGGGTGTGGTGGGTGGAGATGAGGGCTGCTCCGCCTCCCTTCCACACTCTTCCACCTCCAGAAATCAGTGGCACCTGCCCCAGCTCCAGTCCAGGGATGATAGTCAAAGTTGTTACTGCCTGGCCCAGGCACCCACCTGCTGGGCAGCAACTAATTACCAACTAGCACGATATTCTTTAGTATTTTAACAGGAAGAGCGGTACTGAGATTAGAAACCCAGCTCCAGACCCAGGGGCTCCTGGGTGAGCCCTGGCCAGGCCACTCTGAGACACGTCACAGAGGGTGGGTGGTCCAGGTGAGGTGGGGGAGGAGCAGGACCCGCCAGCCCTAGCCCCAGTGGGTTAGGGTGAGCCAAGGCAGACACTCTCGGGTGCCACGCCAGGCATGGGTCTCCACTCACCACTGAGAAGTTGTGAGGGCCGCAGGGCCCCCCACAGTAGGAACAATAGAGCAGCATGTCCTCCAGCTGGTGGCAGGAGCGATTGTAGAAGCGGTGCAGGTTAAAAGGCTCCCCAGAGAAGGCCTCGGGCCCTGGGGGGGCAAGGGGCACCCCAGGGTCGTCACTTTCATCCATCCCCAGCATAGGGGCCAGGTAGAGCAAGTCAGGGTAGCTGAGCTGGGACAGCCGCACGGCATTGGTGTTGCAGAGGGTGACCGCCGGGAAGGCCAGCTCCGAGGTGGCCACCTCGTTCAGCAGAGTCACGTGAGGGTAGCTGAGGTAATAGGCAACTCGGTCTCCTACCTGGCACAGGAAGGCCCCCAGTGCCAGGACAAAGGCCACTGCCCACAGGGCCTGCCTCGGCCCTGGACCCCCTTCCACAAATATGTGGTTGGCACCATGGAGGGTGCAGCTGCTGGCAAAGGCCACCAAGTCCTCGGGCAAATCCCCCTCTCTGGCCTCCTTCCTGGGTGCCTCCTTTTCCTTCTCTTCTTCCTCTTCTTCTGATTCTGAGCTGTCTCGCTGCTGCTGCTGCTGCTGCTGCTGCCCCTGAACATCTCCCAAGGGTCCAGGGGCCTCCTTTCCAGAGGAGAATGACACAGAGCAGAAGATCTGGATTGGCATCTTCACCAGGGGCTTCCTGGCACCAGGGGATTGGCAGGAGAAAGGTGAAGGAGATGTGATCCCAGGCAGGGTCTGGCAGGGCCAGCCACCAGCCCTCCTGCCAGGTCTCCGCCAAGGGCTGGCCCCAGCCGTGTCCTTCCTCATCAGGGCCTGTGTGGCAGTGTGGCTGAACTGGGGCGGGGCATGGAGAGAGGATCGGCCTGCCCAGCCAGGGAGGGCGGGTGTCTGGGCTGATGAATAATTGAAGGCAGAGTGAAAGGGAGGCTGATGGAGAGGAGGGGGCCTGGAGCCCCCCTTTTTTTTATCACCGGCTCCAGCAGGAAGGAGAGGGTTGAAGACAGAATGGAAATCTGGAAAATCCTAGGGGCTCCTGGTATCCACCTCTCCAGGTGAGATGGGACCTAGATAGTCCCTTGCCTTGCTCTCTCTGCCAAGCCAGCAAAAGTCCCTGCTCCTCCCCATCACACACACACACACACACACACACACACACACACACACACACACACACTTTCAAGCTCCCTCTCATCCTCCAATCTGTTCCTCAGCATCCCCTCAGCCTTCCCATCCCAATTCAGGGTCCTCTCCCTCATCCCCCCGCCCCCGGTCCAGCCAGGCCTCTGGCATATCTGAGCCCCCACACTCTCTTGCAGTCTCTCAGACCTCTAATTCCCCCTGACTCACAATCCCCCCAATTATTTCATTGACTCCCCAATTCTCCCAATATACCATTCTACCCCAGTTCTCTTCTACTTATTCCTTTTGATTCTCCGTTTCCTTTCAATCACTGTCCTGACCCCAATTTACTTTCAGTTATTTCCTGAACCCCCAATTCTCCTGCAATCACACTCCCTTGACTTCCAATTTCCCTCCAGCCAGTCCCTGACCCCATTTCTCCTCTGCTCAGTCCCCTCACCCATCTCTGCTTCAGGTCAGCACCCTCCCCACCCTGATGCTGAGCTGTACTTAGGTCACTTTCCCCTCTTCCATTCCCTCTGTGGCTTGGGGGGCAGCCCAGGTTCCATTAGCACAGGTCTCTCACTGACCACAGACTCATTTATGGCCAGTTCCCAGAACTAGGGGGAGGGACCCCATCTCCTGCAGCTGAAAAGCTTCTTAATAGATCACCCCTCCCCCTTCCCCACCCCGCCCACCGCCCAACAGTCCAGGAGAGGAGTTCTAGGAATTCTCTTCTGGTGGGTGGAAGAAACTGAGATCAGAGCCAAGACTGGGTCCTGGATCAGGTGGGGAGTGTTGGGAACCAACCTAGGTAACCCCCAAAACCCTCAGCCTCACAGATGCCCCCAGCCCCTCAGTCTCTGAGGCCCCTGTTGTCCCCAATTTCTCATTCCCTTCCCCCAGGCCCCCGGCCCCTCTGTGGGCTCTGATTACTCAGGGCCACTGGTTGAGGAACTTGAGCCACCAGCCAAGTCTCCAGGGCCTAGAAGGTGACCTGAGGAGGGGAGGGAGGGAGGTGACACATATTAACCCTTCCTCTGCAGGGCCAGAGGAGGAGCAGTGGGGGTCGGACAAGTCTACTTGGGCCTTACCACTCCTTAACCGACCCACAGCCCCAGGCCTCGTTCCCTTCCCCCTCCTGTCCCCTCCCTCCCTGCTCCTACACATCTTCCTTCTCCATTTGCATGCAGAGACCCTGGAGTGTGTTGGGATGGAAGGCAGGGTGCCAAGTTCTAGCAGAACTGACTGATGTGGGACCTTTAGCCTCAGCTTTGCTGCCAGGGACACAGAGGCCCCAGAGAAGAGCAGCCTTTGAGATCTGGCCCCTCTCCATCCTTCTGCCATTGCCCTCAGACTGGCCTCCTCCTCTTTTGCCCAAACAACAGCCTTTCAATGGGTCTTCCCCCCACCTCCATCCCTGCAGTGTTTCCCCATTTTCAGTCCATGCTATGTAATTGTGACCATTCTCCTGCTTAAAGACCTCCTCTCATTCCTTAGTGCCTCTTGGTGAAAGTCAATTCAACCCCATAGGCCTTTGCAATTTACCTTCCATCCTCACCTCCCCTTCACCCAGTGCATCATCCAGCCACCATGCCCTTCTCCCATTCTGCAGACTCACCAGGCTTATCCATAGTTCCATGCCTTCTCTGGACTCCATCTGAAGAACTACTCATATTTCAAGACCCTACTCATACATTACCTCCTCCAAGAAGCCTTCCCTGACTCCACAGGGCATAGTCAGTGCCCACCCAGGGAACAGACTAAAAGGTCCGTTTTGCTCAAGGCCCTTCAGGCATGATAGCGAACAGCATGTTCACAGGGGCTGAGGATGAAAGAGCAGGACCCAAGGACCAAGTGGAGAAACAGGAACCAAGAAAGACCAGGAACACGCTGGGCAACCAGAGATAGATGAAGAGAGACCCCACCTCCAGCTGTTGTCCTCATGCTTCTGTGTGCAGCCATGGGCTCCTTCTCTGTTTCCTGCCCTGTGTGCATTTTCATCCTGCCCACCAGACCTCAGCTGTCGGACTTTGCATGTCCTCAGGCTGGGTTTGAGAGGTGGGTTCCAGCCTTGGGCTGGAGGAGGGGCAGCCTAGGTTGAGGCTTGGCTGGCCATATGTTCCACACCCACTAGAGGGCAGTGTTCCTGCCTTCAGATGTCCTGGCAGGGGAAGTAGATTGGACTTCCAAAAGGAGGAAACTAAGGCAGGGGAAGCTTCCAGTGTGGAAGAAGGGCGTGCACACAGAGCAGCTTCAGAGGACCGCCAATCTGGCATGGCTGGACACTGCTTCCCCACACCACTACAAAGACCCACTGCGCACACCCACACACCTCTACGTATAGACACACAGCCGTCTTGCGGACAACAAACGTAACACACACCCTAACTGCTCTTCCTCGTCCACCTTCTAACATCCTCTCCTATCTCAGCTCGTTCCAGTAGACAAATCCAAATTTCTCACAATAATGGGAGGTGAGGCAAGCAGCACACACAGACCCCCAAACATACACAGAGGGCCCCAGGGAGGTGGCCAAGCAGACACACATGCAGAACAGCACTAAATTCTGAATGCTCTGTCCACGGAGGTGCCCTTCCCCACGCCACTCCCACGACAGTCTCTCTTAAGCTGTGAGTGCTCCCTCAGTGGGTTCTGCCTTTCTCTACATTTCTCTCTGAACTCCAATCATCCCTCACATCTGTGGAATGTTTCATGCTTTTCAAATGATAGCTCACGGGATCCTTACACAATCCAGTGAAATAAGCAGGTTGAGTAATTTCACCCCCATTTGACAAATGAGGAAACTGAGGCATAGCGACCTCTTCAAGACTCATGGAGAGCCCTGACTGGTTTGGCTCAGTGGATGGAGCGTCGGCCTGCAGACTGAAGGGTCCCGGGTTCGATTCTGGTCAGGGGCATGTACCTTGGTTGCGGGCACGTCCCCAGTGGGGGGTGTGCAGGAGGCAGCTGATTGATGTTTCTCTCTCATCGATGTTTCTGACTCTCTGTCCCTCTCCCTTCCTCTCTGTGAAAAATCAATAAAATATATTTTTTTAAAAAAAAGACTCATGGAGAGCAAGTAGAGGGCTTGAGACTAGAATTAAGTTCTTCTTCTCCAAATCCCTTTCTTCTCTGTCCTTTCATTTACTCATCAAATATTTCCTGAGGGTCTGTGTGCTGAGGACACAGGGAGAACACATAAAGGACCGGGATCCTGCCGTCAATGAGCTTACGGTCTAATGGGGGAGACCGACATCAGTTTTTTTAAATCACAAAAATGAATATGAATTAAAAGCTATGATAAGTTATGAAAAACTGATTTTATGAGGGTGAATGATAAGGAATCTGACGCAGACAGGTAATCAAGAAAGGTCTCTCTGAAGAAGTGACGTTTGACTTGCAATCTAAAGAATAAGAAGGAATGTCTGGCTGGTGTTGCTCAGTGGTTGAGCATCAACCTATGAACTAGGAAATCATAATTTGATTCCAGGTCAGGGCACATGCCCAGGTTGCGAGCTCAACCCCCAGTAGGGGTGTGCAGGAGGCAGCCAGTCAATGACTTTCTCTCATCATTGATGTTTCTCTCTCTCTCCCTCTCACTTTCTGTCTCTGAAATCAATTTTAAAAATCTTATTTTAAAAAATAAAATGTGGTATATTTGTATAATGAGATACTACACAGCACTGAAAAAGAACTACTGCAACACACAACAATGACACTGAATGTCACAGACACAATTATAAGGAAAAAAAACAGACATAAGAGGGAATACACTGTATAAGTTCAAGACCAGGGGACAAGTCTCTATACTGACAGCAGTCAGAATAAAGGTTAATTTTTATGCAGCAGCATTGACTAGGGAAGGGTCTGGAGGAACTTCCTGGGGTGCTGGAAATGTCTTACACCTTTAAACCAATGTAAATACACACCAATGGAATATATAAAATATTACATTGTAAGATACAGCAACATAAAAAAATACTAATGAAAAATTCATCGTTCTACCATTAAATCATACCACCTCATGATTTTAAAGAAGAGGAAGGCTTGGGACTGAGACTTGAGTAGTGCCAACATTTAATGGTCAAACGGGAGAATGAACTGGCAAAGAGACAGAAGGAGTGGCTAGACAAAGGAGGAAGCCTGAGAGAGTATGGTTGTCAGGAAAGAGAATAGTTGACAAAAAAGAGGTGATGGTCAACCTTTTTGAATGTTATTGAGAGATCAAGGATAAAAAAATGTTTGTAGGATTTGGCAACATGGTGAGAACCATTTTGGTGAAGTGCTGGGGCAGGAGAGATGCAGCCTGGAGTGGATTAGAGATGAAAAAATGAAGACAGTGGAATACATACATCACTTTTAAGAATTTTGCCTGTGAAAGGAAGCAGAGACATAGTGTATGTGGGAGTTAGCAGGGGCTGTGGAGTGCAGACATCTGTATTTTGGTTTTTATCTTAACCTTACAGCCTGATGCACAGTAAGTGCTCAGTAAATGTTAGTGTCATAGCAATATAATTCAAGATGGGAGAATCGTAAGCATGTTTCAGTATCAATGTGAAGGTTCCACAGGAGAGGGAGAGCCTGACTGGAGAGGAGGAGAAGCAGTACCTTTAGGGAGAAGGCGAACAGAAGGAAAGAATTGGTGGAGATTTCAGCCTAGATAAGATGGATGTTCCCCTCGGGGGTTGGTTCCCAGAGAAAGCAGGAGACCTTGTCAGAGGCTTCTATCATCTCGGTGAAGCGGGAGCCAAGGTCATCTGCTGAAGGTGAGAGGGGGCAGGAAGGTGGCTATTTGAGAAGAGTCTAGAAGTTTGCAGTAATCATTGGGGAGAGCAAGTTGACCAGGAAAACACAGTGGGGTTGCCAGGCAGCACTGCAGCCCATTTAAGGATGTTGGTCATGAACACAATGAGCTTCCAAGCTGGTCTGTTGTGTGACTTCCTCTGGTAGAGCCCAGCTGTCCTGGAGCTGCCCTGAGGAAAGCTGCGGTGGGCTCGTCTAAGGCTGGACTTGGTCAAAGGGAGCAGGGAAAAGGCAGAGGAATCAAAAGACTTGGTGTGCTCAACTTGAGGCCCGGAATCCTTTCCCTTCCTGCTGCACCCACAGCTTCTTCCCAGAGGGTGCACAGCAGGGGTGCCTAGAGCACTCTTCACCACACACCACACTCTGGCTCCTAGAGTCACACACAAAGAACCTGGACTTAGAAGATCTGAAGTCAAGGTCCTACTCTGTCATCTACTGGCTGCATGACCTGGAGCAAGCATCGAATACCTCTGAGCCTCAGTTTCCTCATCTTTCAAAGGAAGGTATTAAAATGTTCCTGCCTCCCAGACTTATGAGGGTCGCATGAGCTAAAGTAAAGGGAATCTGTTAATTGCAAAGTGAGATGGAAAGAGATGATTAATTTTGCTGGTATGTGCTCTGCATGCAACCAGAGGTTTTCCACACACAAGCTCCCTCCCACAGCCACACAAAGTGAGCTGCATGCCTCCAAGCACATCCACACACATCCACTTCACACCCTAATCTACATCCACAGTCTCCCACTCAGGCATGCACACTGAGGTGCACATGTGTGCTTGCACACATGGGGCACACATGCAGGGAGCCTGAGTTGGCTGCTGTCCATGGTCAAAGCCACTGCAGCAGTCTCTCCCCTGGGGACGTTCCCAGGCTGGCACGATGATGTGACACACCAATTGGACACACACACACACACACCTATACAGCCCAACCTCCCAGGCCCCCAGGACTGTCAGAGGCATTGAGAAGATGCAGATGAGAGGGGCTGGATAGGATTTTCTTTCCAAGAACTCGGGAGTTCAGAAAAATCACAAGTTGCCCTCCCTCTGCCTTGGGACTGCCTGGGGTAGCAGAGTCTCTGTCTTACAGTTTGTTAAGGGAACTTGCCCTCAAGGTGAATACACAGTAGTTTCATACTCATTTAAAAATTTTCCATGAGGAAGATGTCTGTCCCACGTGTCCAAGACAGTCGGTACTGCACATCCGTTCTACACATGGGCCGGCATGGTTTTAGCCAGAGTCCCAGCGGCTGAAGGAGGGGCTGCCCCTTGGCAAAGAATAATTTAACAATCTACAGGAAATTGGCCCTAGAAGCTCCGAAATGGAGCATATGAAACTATTCCCAAAGCATAACCCAGGAATGCCAATACCCAGCCTCACTCTCCACCCGAACTAGGTACCACTTCTCATTCTTGCAGTCTGCTTCCCAGTTTGCCTCCCAGAATTCCCACGCAAAGGTCCTGACTGGAAGGTCCTCAGTCAGAGGGCAGAGGCTCCTGGAGCAGCCACCTCGGACATACAGCGAGGGAAGGCTTGTGCCTAAGGGGCCCGGCAAAGGAGGGCAATAACCCTTGCTAGGGAGGACTGGGCTGGCCATCAGCTGGGCTGGCGTGGGGAGAAGCCACACGTTCTACTAACCTGGAGTTTCTGAATAGCTGAGCTGGGCTGGGAAGGTTGGAAGGACTCCACCTCGATGTTGAGGAGCCTTTCATCCCTGGCGCGTTACTCCTTTCTCCCAAGGCTTCTGTTAGTGCTGCCCACCCTCTCAGCTCTGAGCTGCCTGGGCACTGCCCTTCACTCTAAGCTCCCTGAGGGCAGGGACAGGCTCTACCTGTTCACCACCCAGCTTGAGCCTGGCACTCAGAAGGGGCTCTGTCACAAGAATAAATCAAGTGGAGACTGACACACCTCCTGCCTAATAGTCAGCCTCCCTCACCACCCCCCAGAATTAGAACTGTCTTCCACAAAGTTTAATCATGCTCAGAAGCAACTCCCACCCACAACAGAACCATCGCCCTCGCTGAGGGCTTCCCCTCTGCTTCCCGGACACACGCACCAGGGGTAACAGGGCCATACCTTGCAGTTGCCCAAAGGCTGGGGCAGGAGAAAGGTCCTTGGAGGTGCTGCTTCCCGCCCCTTCCTGCTCTGCCCCCAGAGGCACTCAGTAACTCACATCAATTCCCTATTACTTTAGCCAACAGCCCGGAGATCAATTAACTTAGAGCAGCCTCTTAGCTGACAATAATCTGAGAGAGGGGTGGAGTCAGAAATGCTAGGGGAGGGTAGAGGTGAGAGAGGAAACTAAGTTAGCCAAGGGGATGTGTAAGTGTAGGAGAGAGAGAGAAAGAGAGAGAGAGAGAGAGAGAGAGAGAGAGAGAGAGAGAGAGAGAGAGAGAGAGAGAGAGAGACCCTTCAATCTAGGGTCCCCTGGATTCTTGCAACTGGCTGTACTTGTCTCTTCTCAACTCAGGGAGGGAAGGAGAGAAGGGGAGGATAAGGGAAGGATAAGGCTGGAGGAAGTTCCAAGAACCCCTAGGTCCGGAGTGCCTCTCCTCCGAAGTTAACCTCTCCATTCCAGGCTCTCCCATCCCTCTGCAATCCGTGCATGCTCCCCTGTCGGAGCCCCTTTCACCCATAAAGACCACCAGGCCTCTAGGTGGAGTTGCCCATGACCCCCCCTTTCTCTGTGTGTGTGGCAGTCTGGGCAGCCTTCCCCCTCAGCAGCCCCCCCACTCCCTACCTAGCTGGAGGGAGCAGACCCAGGTAGTAAGGGTGGGCCCTCCCAGGGACTCCTGATCTGAGCTGCTAAGGGCTGGGGTGTGAGGGGTGTCAGTGAAGGGGCAGAGCCAACCCTGGGGATAAGGTAGCTCCCTGCTAGTCCTGGCTCCCCCTGGACCCTGTGATCCAGCTCTGCTTGCTGTGAGAGGACTTCTCCCTCCCCTCTGGGTCCCCAAATCACCAACCTCCACCCACCTCTTCTACCAGCATCTCACCCCCATAGGTGCTCCAGGAGATTCCTGTCCTCCTCCAGAACCCCAGGGGGATTTCTGTGTGCATCCTCTTCTCTCCACCTCTCCTCTGGGGGATTCCTGCCTCCTCCAGAGTCCTGGGGGCCCCACAGGGGCCCCTCATGGATTCCTGTCCCCCAATCCTTTGTGCCCCAATTCCATCCCCTCCTGAGGGAGCATACTATCCCCACTACACACCCACCCCTAGGATTTCCAGTCTCTGCCCTCCCTTTCCTTCTGTTCCAGGGTTCAGAAATGAATTCCGTTTCTCTCTCCCCCAGGCAGAGGCTCTGGGTCTCAGCTGGCGGAGGGGGTGGCATAGGGCAGACTGGGCAACCATCTGCCAGCCCCCTCCCCTTGGTGCTGTTCAGCATTCCAGCCACATTGCCGCTCCCAATGCCAGGGACAGATAAGGTGCAGCTGGAGGCTGGCACCAGCTGCGACTGTGCTCACTCCCCCAGCCCAACCCAGGCACTGCCAGACAGCTGCGCCCCCAGACCCCCTCCATGGAACCCCTGCCCTGCCTTGGCCTGGATGGCATCGAGGTGGGGTGGGAGAGTGGAGCCCTTGTTGCGCTGGCAACCAAGCACCCCACCATGAAGGGAGGAGGTGGCCAGGGCAGAGAGAGTCTTGTGGGTGGGCCTCTGGTTGCTCTTTTGGTTGCTCAGAAGAGAGCTCCTGAGGCCTACCCAGCCCAGCTGCTGTGGGGACATCTCCCCATTGCCCTCTGCCTCTTCAGTCTCAAAGAGTTTCCAACCTGTTCCTCCCGGATTTAGCCCAGGTTTCCCATTATCACCCCACTCTCCCAAGCGGACTCAGCCCAGCTGGGGCTGGACCTGTCAAACACTGTGACCACCAGTCTGTCCCCTGAGGTTGAGCTAGGATGTTTGAGAGTATGCCATTCCCATAGCCCCCAAACCGTCCTCCAGAGCAGATACACCCTCACAGATCCTCACAGACCCTCACACACACCCTCACAGACCCTCACACACACCCTCACAGACCCCCACAGACCCTCACACACATCCTCACAGATCCTCACAGACCCTCACACACACTCACACACACCCTCACAGACCCTCACACACACCCTCACAGACCCTCACACACACCCTCACAGACCCTCACAGACCCTCACACACATCCTCACAGATCCTCACAGACCCTCACACACACTCACACACACCCTCACAGACCCTCACACACACCCTCACAGACCCTCACACACACCCTCACAGACCCTCACACACACCCTCACAGACCCTCACACACATCCTCACAGATCCTCACAGACCCTCACACACACTCACACACACCCTCACAGACCCTCACAGACCCTCAACACACTCACACACACCCTCACAGACCCCCACAGACCCTCACACACACCCTCACAGACCCCCACAGACCCTCACACACACCCTCACAGACCCTCACAGACCCTCACACACACCCTCACAGACCCCCACAGACCCTCACACACACCCTCACAGACCCTCACACACACACTCACAGACCCTCACACATACTCACACACACTCTCACACACACACTCACAGACCCTCACACACACCCTCACAGACCCTCACACACACCCTCACAGACCCCCACAGACCCTCACACACATCCTCACAGACCCTCACAGACCCTCACACACACTCACACACACCCTCACAGACCCTCACAGATCCTCACAGACCCTCACACACACCCTCACAGACCCTCACACACACCCTCACAGACCCCCACAGACCCTCACACACACCCTCACAGACCCCCACAGACCCTCACACACACCCTCACAGACCCCCACAGACCCTCACACACACCCTCACAGACCCCCACAGACCCTCACACACACCCTCACAGACCCCCACAGACCCTCACACACATCCTCACAGATCCTCATAGACCCTCACACACACTCACACACACCCTCACAGACCCTCACACACACCCTCACAGACCCCCACAGACCCTCACACACACCCTCACAGACCCTCACACACACCCTCACAGATCCTCACAGACCCTCACACACACTCACACACACCCTCACAGACCCTCACACACACCCTCACAGACCCCCACAGACCCTCACACACATCCTCACAGATCCTCGCAGACCCTCACAGACCCTCACACACACCCTCACAGACCCTCACACACACCCTCACAGACCCTCACACACACCCTCACAGACCCCCACACACACCCTCACAGACCCTCACACACACCCTCACAGATCCTCACAGACCCTCACACACACTCACACACACCCTCACAGACCCTCACACACACCCTCACAGACCCCCACAGACCCTCACACACATCCTCACAGATCCTCGCAGACCCTCACACACACTCACACACACTCTCACAGACCCTCAACACACACCCTCACAGACCCCCACAGACCCTCACACACATCCTCACACACCCTCACACACACCCTCACAGACCCCCACAGACCCTCACACACATCCTCACAGACCCTCACAGACCCTCACACACACTCACACACACCCTCACAGACCCTCACACACACTCACAGACACTCAACACACTCGCACACACCCTCACAGACCCCCACAGACCCTCACACACACCTTCACAGACCCCCACAGACCCTCACACACACCCTCACAGACCCCCACAGACCCTCACACACACCCTCACAGACCCTCACAGACCCTCACACACACCCTCACAGACCCCCACAGACCCTCACACACACCTTCACAGACCCTCACACACACACTCACAGACCCTCACACATACTCACACACACCCTCACACACACACTCACAGACCCTCACACACACTCACAGACCCTCACACACCCTCACACACACTCACACACCCTCACAGACCCTCACACACACTCACACACACCCTCACAGACCCCCACAGACACACACAGACACACACACACACTCACACACCCTCATACACCCTCACAGACCTTCACAGGCCCTCACACACACTCACACACACCCTCACAGACCATCACACACACTCTCTCACACACACCTTCACAGACCCTCATACACTCTCACACACACCCTCACAGACCCTCACACACACTCTCATACACACACCATCACAGACCCTCACACAATCTCACACACACCCTCACTAACCCTCCTATACACTCTCACACACACATCCTAACAGACCCTCACACACACTCACACACAGTCACACAGACCCTCATACACCCTCACAAACACTCTCACACACCTTCACATACCCTCACACACATTCTCACACACACACCCTCACACACACTCACACACAGTCACACAGACCCTCACACAGTCTCTCACACACACACCCTCACAGACCCTCACACACACTCACACACAGTAACACAGACCCTCACACAGTCTCACACACACCCTCACAGACCCCCACAGACCCTCACACGCACTCACACACACCCTCACAGACCCTCACAGACCCTCAACACACTCGCACACACCCTCACAGACCCCCACAGACCCTCACACACACCCTCACAGACCCTCACACACACACTCACAAACCCTCACACATACTCACACACACCCTCACACACACACTCACAGACCCTCACACACACTCACAGACCCTCACAGACCCTCACACACACTCACACACCCTCACAGACCCTCACACACACTCACACACACCCTCACAGACCATCACACACACTCTCTCACACACACCTTCACAGACCCTCATACACACTCACACACACCCTCACAGACCCTCACACACACTCTCATACACACACCATCACAGACCCTCACATACATTCACACACACCCTCACAGACCCTCACACAATCTCACACACACCCTCACTAACCCTCCTATACACTCTCACACACACATCCTCACAGACCCTCACACACACTCACACACAGTCACACAGACCCTCACACACCCTCACAAACACTCTCACACACCTTCACATACCCTCACACACATTCTCACACACACACCCTCACACACACTCACACACAGTCACACAGACCCTCACACAGTCTCTCACACACACACCCTCACAGACCCTCACACACACTCACACACAGTAACACAGACCCTCACACAGTCTCACACACACCCTCACAGACCCCCACAGACCCTCACACGCACTCACACACAGTCACACACACCCTCACACACCCTCACACACACACACCCTCACATACAACCTCTCATAGGTTGGATGAGGGTTGCCCTTTGAAACCTGCAAAGGAGTTCACCTGGTGTCCATGCACACTATATTTTGCAGACACTGTGAGCCAGGGCTTGGACCCCCCAGTTAAGAACCTCTGCTCTTGAGGTGGTAGGGGTCCCAAGATGTCTCCCCTAAGCTCTAACCGATACAGATGTTTTCTGTCAGTGTCACATCTGCCTAGTGGGTAGATACACCCCTTTTGGTCTAGCAGGGACTGGCAAGGATGAAAAGGCAGCTGTTCACTATGAGACCAGGAGAGAAGAGAGAAGGTAGAATCCTGGCTGGTGTTGTTCAGTGGTTAGAACGTCAGCCTGCACACCCACAGAGGAGTCAAGGGTTCGATTCCCTGTCAAAGGCGCATACCTGGGTTGCAGGTTTGATTCCTGGCACCAGTAGGAGCATGTGTGGGAGGCAACCAATCTATGTCTCTCTCTCACATCGATTTTTCTCTTTCTCCCCTCCCTCCTTCCCTTCCACTTTCTCTAATGAGGATTAACAAAGAGAAAGAGAGAGAGACAAATAGAGTGAGAGAGTAGAGCAGAGCATCAGGCAAGGAGTGTCTGCATCCCTTAGAACCAGGGAGCTGGAGGAGTGCCAGACCCTTCTCCACCAGGGAGATGTCAGACATGGACTCACAACATGGGTCCCATCCATTAGGAGCATCCCAATGGGCAGAAGTGGTTGAGTTCCTGACATGGAAAGGATCCGGCAGTGGGGTCAACCAGAGAGGGTAGAAGAAGGGGCTGAGAGGTTTGGGTTCAGCCAGATTAAGGGTCAGGTCTTCTTTGATAAGGGCTCAGAAACAGCAAAAACCTGGTCTTGCCTGACAAGCCAGACCAAGACGTGCCTGCAAGCTCCTGGCCTGTGTCTCTCTTCCCAGCAAAAGGAAGAACTCAGATTACTCCAGAATTTTCTGAACCAATCATATCTCCATCTGACAACCCAGAATTGTCCCCTCAGACAAAATAGAATGATCACATTCCAGTAATTTCATTTCCATAAACCAAACATGTCTTAGCATCACCACTTGGAATCTCTCTGGACATGAGAGACGAGTGGAGCAATGGAACACTCTCTATGGACTAACTGTACCCTCATTTTATACCTTAGCACCTTCCCAGGTTGAGCCAAGCAATTCCCTCCCTCCTCCAACACTACAAACCATCCACAGAGGGATGGTTTTTCTCTTTCTTGGTGGTCCCTTCTGCTTGTGTGTTGGGAGGAAGGCCATGGCTTTCACTTTCACCTTCACCAACAGTTCTGTTCTCTTGGGAGCATAGTTGGTGAGCCTGGGAACCCTTAGGTCAAGGGCTCTGGGGAATCCAGGACTCTCCTGTTTTGAGGAAGGAAAAGAGGGAAGAAAGTGGTTCTTGCATCACATTAAGCTCCCCATCAGCTTGGCTCAGCAAGTTGTATGATCATGTAACTTCTGTCTGGTAGGACTGACAAAGGCTCATAAAACCAGTCCGTAGAGCAGGGCTTTAAACGATTGGGAAGTCTACTTGGTGGTTGTGGCTCAGTAGCTGAGCATTGACCCATGCACCAAGAGGACTCCGATTGGATTCTGGGTTAGGACACATGCCTGAGTTGCGGGGCCAATTGCCCTATCCCTGGTAGGGGGCGTGCAGGAGGCAGCCTATCGATTGATCGATCGATGTTCTCTCTCTCTCTCTCCCTTTCTCTCTAAAATAAATAAAAACATATATTTTTTAAAAAACTTAATTCCATTAAAAAAAAATTGTGAAGTCTTGTGTAACCTCAGCAAGAAAAAACAAGCATGACCTTTCCACAAGCTCAACCTTTCTACACAAACAAATGCAGTTCATGCTCCCATAATGCCAGGAGGAAGCGAGCAAGTAGGGAAGAAAATGGGCAGGGAGAAAGGGGAGGTTCTGAGAGTGGAGAATTGGGGACAGGCCTGGAGCGCAAGGGGCTCCTAGGGGAGGTTGCGTTTTCAAAGGGCAGCGGCCAGAATTGGAAGTAGATATGCTGACTCCAGGGTCAGCAGTGTTAACAAAAGAGCACACTGCACTGGGACTTAAGGAGACGCGTTCTAATCCTGAATCTGTAACTAACCAGCTATGTGAGCTTGGGGCAGCTCATTCTCCCTCTCAGTTTGTGCATTCATAAAATAGAGGTAATATGGCTATTTATCTAGGGGATGGCAGGAGTCTAGAAAGCAGTCTGAAGAATTACCAGCATCGTCCTCTCATTCAGTGTTATTTTTCAAACACGGCTCCAGGTCCTCTGGTCCCTTCCCAGCCTCTTTCTGATTCTATGCCCTCAGGAACCTGTATGACTTGCTTAGGATCACCCAGGACAGAGAGTGCCCCTAACCCTCTCTGGGGTGCTGGCTTTAAGGCAGCACACCTATGGGTCATCTCCATTTTAAGAAGCAAAGGGAGCTTGCTGTTCAGCCATGACCGTGTAGCCCAAATCATCTCTCCTTCCTCAGACCGTATGGCTCTGTGGCTCTTGGTGGCAAGGGGGTAACCCAATTGGACAGTGTACGTGTACGTGGTGTGTGTGTGTGTGTGTGGAGTGGCATGGAGAGAATTACCTATCTGGCTATTTAACAGAAAGCTTTCCTTACTTTTCATGTTTCACAGTGCTCAAACTTGAATTCAAGTCACCTAGGGATCTTGTTAAAATGCAGATTCTGAATCAAGAGGTGGGGTGGTAAAGTCTGCATTTCTTTCCGGCTCCCAGGGGATGGTCCTCGGCCCCTACCCCCCAGCTCTGACACCTTTGGCGCAGAAGGTAAGCTTGATGGGGTCAAGGCCATGCCAGGCTGTGTGTGTGCCTGTGCGTGCTGCGCGCTATGGGTTCTCTTTGTTGCCATAGCATGGACACAAGGCTGAGGCTCCAGCACTCACACAGAACAAATGCACCCCCATCTGAACATCCCTGCGAGCCCCAGGGACACACAGCTTCCTCTCCCAGTGGAGCAAGCAGGATGAGAGGACTGCCTGCTCCTCGTCTCCTCCTCCTCTGGGGCCCAGCTGACTCACTCCGCACACTCCGCCCAGGGGACTCACTCACCACCTTGAAGTCTTCTGCGCTGCACACCTCCCCCCGGAACTGGCAGGAGAGCAGCATGTCTCGAATGTCGTGCCCCGCACGGTCGTAGAACTCGCGCATGTTGAAGGGCTTGGGCTTGAAGCTGCGGAAGTTGGCCTTGTCCTGCAGTATCTCCAGCTGCTTTTCATCTGCCATCTGTGTGTCCGGTATCTCATACCTGGAGCCCGGGGGTGATCCGCGCATGGATCAGCATGATTTTCGGTTCCTGCCTCTGTTTGGCCTCCAGTGTCAACCCAACCTCCAGGGAATGGGGGGAGGGCAGCACCCAGCCCTGAGGGTGGGTCTGGGCACAGGCATAGAATAGAGCAGGGCGTGTCCAGAGGACCTGCCCCATAGGGTCTGAGAAGGCAGAAGGATCTGTAGTGGCTGCCTGGGGGCTGGGCATCTCAGCACAGCGGTAAGGGTGGGGTGACAGAGAGATCAAAGCTGGAGCTATGGCTTTTATAGTCTCTACCTGTCAAAGATGATCTGTCCCCATCCCCTAAGTGAGAAGATCAAGACATAGTGGCAGGAAGGTGGGGAAAGGTCACTCCAAAGAGGGTGGTGATGTCTTACAGCTCAGGCTGGGTAGGGGCAGGGCTGGTCTGGACTATGCTGGGATCAAAGATTGGATGCCCTTAATTGAGTGCTCAGCAGTATCCCAATTCCTTTGCAGTGAGTGGTAGGTTTGATGGGGATTGGAGGGGGAGGTTGTCTGGGTTTTATGGAGTTAGGGAATGGGTGCTTGGGAGCTGGGATGCATGCAACTCTAGGAACCCGGCTGGGGGATGGGTGAGAGCCACCCACCTGTTGTTGAGCAGGGCCAGTAGCTCCCCAGCATGGTACAGGTCATTCTTGGAGACTTGGCTAAAACGGAACTCATTGAGGTTGCACAGCGTGATGGCAGGAAAGGTGAGCTGGGAGGCAGCCACCTCGTCAAGCTTGGTGACGTGGTGGTAGTTGAAGTAGTACTGCACACGCTCCGTGCACACACACAGCAGCACAGCCAGTGAGCCCAGGAAGCACAGGGCCCAGAGTGCCCGCTTTAGTGACAGCCGCTCGTAGGAGAAGATGTGGGCCAGGCCGTGCAGCGTGGAGCTGCTTGCGAAGGCCTGGATGCTCACCGGCTGGACTCCACCCACCTCTTCCTCCTCAGCCTTCAGTTCCATCCTGGCCAAGGGGATCCTGAGGGAAGGGGAGGAAGGGAGTCTGGCATTGTCCGAGGGTGAAAGTACATATAGGGTCCCTCCAAATGTGTGTATCTGAAGTTCCCATCTCCAGGGATCACTGCCTCTGGGGCAGTAGACTCCCTGGTGGGCTAGCCCAGAGGTGGCTGGCCCAGGGACATAGTCCCAGCACAGGGTTCCTCCAAATGCAGGGGCTGGGGGTCAGCTCAGGCCAGGAGAATGTTCTCCCAGAGAAGCTTCCCAGGCAAGGGAGACAGCAGACATAGTTATCCGAGGGCGAGAGGGAAGTCCCAATATTCCCACAAGCAGACACAGGAGTTCCCTCTAGATGTGGGGTCACTCTGGGACAGGAATGTCCACCCCATCCTGGAGATGAAGACTCCCTCAGATGGGCTGAACCCGGGGTCAGGAGCTCCTGGTCAAGGGTGTCCCCAGGGCTGGGCTCTCCCCTCCTTCCTGAGCTAAACCTGGGCCAGAAACCCCCCAGGGAGGTGGGGAGGGGCCCAGGCTGAGTGCTCACCTGCAGATGTCTCTAGTTCTCATAACCCGCAGGCTGTATATGTGTATGTTTGGGGAGGGGGGAGAGGGCCACCCGCGGTGGATACATGGGGGGTTCCCTAAGACAGCGAGCTGTCCCCGCCCCGGACCCAACACCCCCACTCCTCCAGTCCAGCTTCTTGATGCAGCCCGATTCCCCTATTCGGCCCCCGCCCCCCTCCCCATCCACCAAGCCGCCCCAGGAGCTGGGGAAAGCGAGAAGGGAGCAAAGTCCTGGCTTCGTAAGCCAAAGGCAGGGGGATCAGAGACCCACCTTGAGGGGCTTCGGGAACCCGGCAATCCTGAGGTATGGGGCCGGACGCGGGCTCAGCGCCGATCCGCGGAGGGGCGCATGGCCCGGAGCGGGAGCCGGCGGCCGCCGCGGCACGCCGCGCAGAGCCCTGCAGGGAGCGGCCCGCTCGGCCCGGCCCGGCTCGGCTCGGTCCGCCCGCCCGCGCGCACTCGCTCGCTCGCTCGCCTTGGCTCTGTCCGCCCGGACTCGGCGCGGTGCGCGGTGCGCTGTGCTCTCAGCCCTGGGATCTGCAGGGATCCATCGTCCGGCCGGGAGGCGGCGGGAGGAGAGGCGAGGGGGAGGGGAGAGGGTGCGCGTGCGCGCCTACGAGTGTCTGCGAGGGTGTCTCCGGGCTGGTGTGCACGCCAGGCCCCCGGACCTGGGACCGAGACCCAGGGCTCCCGGCTGACTCGCCCCCTCTTCCCGGCCACTCTCGGCGGCTCCGGGACAGGAGCCGGGTCCCTTCCTGCGAGGCCCTACGGTTTGTGTGTGACTGTGTGGTGTGTGTGTGTGTGTATGTGTGTATGTGTGCGCGCGCGCGCGCGCCCGGGAGGGAGAGTGTCTGCCCCCAGCGTCCCCCTCCCTGCTCCGTCTCCTTCGGATCGATGCTCCTGCCTCTTGCTGCTGCCTCCTCTGGTGGCACACACGCGCGTGCACACACACACACACACACACACACACACACCGAGTCACACTTGACTGATTCAAGCACTTGCCCGTGTGGAGACACAGGCACACATACAGACCAGAGTCACACCACACCACTCACACCCACACATCCCAGGCCTGACCCACAGGGCAGGCACTCAGGAGCTTACACATATTCATCTGTGCCTATCCCTGCTCCCCATGTACATGTGACATGTACACAACATACACGTATATAAACAAACACACAGCTTTGGCCACCCAAGACCCATCCTTATAGCTTTGGGGAGCATGTTTGCAAACCCTCAATGCCACCTCTAAAGAAGGAGCAGAGAGAAGGAAGGAGAATAGCCAGAGATCAAGGGAATTTGGACAGAAGTCAAGAAACAAGGAAACAGAATAGAGGGGGGTTGGGGAGGGTGGAGGGTTAGGTGGGTGGGGGTGGACAGGGCAAGGAAGGGATGGAAGGGGGAGCTGTACTCAGGGGACAGGGCAGAATTCTGGGGCACTGAGCCCAGGCCTCGGGCTGCTCCTGTAGCTCTCACATCTTTCCTTCTCTCCCTCCCTCTTCCTCACTGAGAGGTCTTGGGGGGAGGGGGCTCCTATCCAATTAACAGAGAAGGAGCAATCAAAGGGAAGTTGTTAATTTGCTGATGCTCATTAGGGGCTCTTAGCACAGAGACTGTTGAGTTCTGATGGTGTCAGATGATGAAGAGAGGTGTGTGGGGGACCAGAATTCTATCTCTAGCAGCTCCTTCACTCCACTTGTAGGCTGGCACAGCTCTGGGAGAAGGGAGGTTGAGAGGTGTGTTCTCAGGGCTTTAAGGATGGAGAAAGGGCTGGCACAGTGGATGAGAAGTTGTGAGGGGCTGGGGGCAGGGGACACATGGAAAGTCAGGGGGAGAGCTGGAGATCCCTAGAGGAACTGTGGGCTTAGGACTGTGGAGGAGGAAGAATGGGATTCGTTTACTAGGGGCCTGGATTTGGCGCTGCCAAAAGGAAGAGAGGGTTTTGGGTTCTGTTCTTGAGTTGGGGAGCTGTCCAGCAGCACCAGGCGGCCTCAGAGGGCTGCCATGTTCCTGGGCAACCACTGGGTGGCAGCACTCTCACAGATACTTAGAATCAACCCAGTGAGGCTTCTGGGAGTGGAAATTCGCTTGGGAGTGCCCCAAACGGAGCCAAGGAAGAATTGGACAGTCCGATTCCTGAATTCTTAGTGTCCTCAGAGGGATGAGAGGACCATCTTGAAGCATCTGCAATTCCCTTAGTTCCCCACCCTCGCAGGCTGAGTGACTGACATACAGAGCTTCTTGAAATGGCTGCAGATTGCTTCAGTCACCTGGGATGTTACTGAGGGAGCAGCGTGGGTGGAAGGAAGGTGATGAGGTGAGGTGGAGGCAGGCAAGGACTGATTGAGGCCAATGAGCAGCCTCAGGAGGAGTCTGGGGGAAGATAAAAGATGTGACTCAGAGAATTTCAGTTTCCAGACCTGGTCCTGCCATTCATTAGCCCCGGCAGGACCTCTCTGACTCAGTTTCCTCGTCTGTAAGATGGGAATAATATTTATTTCACAGGAGTTACTGAGGATTACATGAGATAATGCATAGAAAGTGCTTGGCACGTTAGCTTGTACTTAGTAAATCCTCAAAAAGTAATTTTAGCCTTGATGTTTGGGTCCAGTGGTAAACCACCAGTGCAGCTAAATCAGGGCAGAATCTGACAAGGTTCAACCCAGGCTGCACATTTGAATCAACTGGGGAGCTTTTTTTTTTTTTTTTTAAATATTTTATTGATATTTTACAGAGAGGAAGGGAGAGGGATAGAGAGCTAGAAACATTGATGAGAGAGAAACATCAATCAGCTGCCTCCTGCACACTCCCTACTGGGGATGTGCCCGCAACCAAGGCACATGCCCTTGACCGGAACCGAACCCGGGACCCTTCAGTCTGCAGGCCGACGCTCTATCCACTGAGCCAAACCGGTTTTGGCTCAACTGGGGAGCTTTTTAAAAATGCTGATGCTGTGGCCCCACTGGAGACCAATTAAATCAGAATCTGGGGGTGGGGCCCAGATTTCTCAACAGTTCAAGACCTTTAATATACAGCAGCCAGTCTGGAGAAACCTTGATCTTCAGAATCTATGGGTCTGAATCAAGGCTTCAGCATAATTCTCCAGCCTTCAAAGTTCCTTCTTCTTTTTAATTTGAGAGAGAGAGAGAAAGAGAGAGAGAGAGAGAGAGAGAGAGAGAGAGAGAGAGAGAGAGAGAGAGATTTGTTTATGCATTCATTGGTTGATTCTTGTATGTACCCTGATCAGATCAAACCCGGAGGCTTGGTATATTGGGATGACTATCTAACCAACTGAGCTACCTGGGTAGGGCTCAAAGTTCTTTCTTATGGAAAACCCAAGTCCCTCATGCTGTTGTTTCCTCTTCATTTGAGGTGAGGCGAATCCCTGAACACATTCCCCATCCCTGCCCTATACATTTCAGCAACCCTCCACTGAGGCATTTCCTGTGTCAAGCCCCAGGATTGGCCCTGGGGACATGGTAAGGAGTGGCATCGTCCCTGCCTTCAAAATTTCCTAGTGTCAAAGGAGAGATGAACATGTTGACAACTGACTCTAGTGCAAAGGCCAAGAGTAAAAATGAGGAATGGGAGGGGGCTGCCAGCGCAGAGTGGCAGAGGGGCAAGCCAGCCTGACTGGGGTTTGTGGAGCAGAGATGAAGAAAGGGGAAATTGGCTTCAGAAAGACAACACTTGAGAGACCCAAGGACTGTGATTAGTGTCCCAGTGCTCCTTTCTGCTTCTCTGGGTAACTTACCTCCTGTTCAGACTGCGACAGATTCCAGCTCCTTCAGCCTCCCCTCAGTCTCTTGTCCACACGTCCCTCCTCTCTGGCCCCTGCAGTTCCTACACCTCAGTACCCTTTCTCTCCTGGGGCTGAGAGAAACAGGCCTGGAGATATTCCTCCCTCCATGGGCATGAGGCCAGGACCCACTCAGGGCTTTGGCATCCTGCTGACCTGGATTCAAATTCCATCTCTGTCACACCATCGCTGTGTGATCCTGGGCAAGTTACTTAACCTGTCTGAGCCTCACTTTCTCCACAAACCATAAAATCTGGCTAATCCCACAGTGATGAAACATGTATGCCTAATAAACAGTAGGTGTTCCATCAATAGTGGCAAGTATTGTTTTCATCTCAGAAAGGCTGATGGGGGCAAATTCCCCATGGACACTTCCCTTGCAGATGGTCCCATCTGCTCTAGGTTCAGAAGCACCCTGCAGCCTCCCAGAGACAGGGAGGAGGGAGGAGGGCAAAGAGGGGGGCGAGGCCCCCTGGGACTCCCAGGCAGCTCTTCTCTGTTCCCCCATGCGTGAAATCACAGGCGCCCCCATCTGTCTGCATCCACTTCATCTGCTAGCTCAGCAAATGCAGAGACAATTAAGGAGTTAATTAGCAGGAGGGTGGGAAGGGCTGCGGACCTGAGGCTGATGGGACCCATCCACTCCCCCCTTCCCATCCCTCCAGGCTCCGTGTTGAAACTGTGACCCTCATCTTCTCTCCCTGTTTCTTTTCTGGTCCAAATGCTCCTCTTACACTCTTTCCTAATTTCTTTGCTACACTTGTCCTTTCCCCCAACCTTGTGCTGGCCGCCTCTTCTTCCCCATTTCTCTCTCTAATCTCTCTCCTTCCTCATTAAGCTTCCTGCTCCCCCCCCCCCCCCCCCCCCCGCTTTCCACCCAAGTCACTGCCTTCTCCATCCTTCAGGGGTTAACCCATTCCTCCTCCCCATGTTCTCTTCTCATTCTGGCCCCTCTACACTCCCCACTCTTTTTCCCTCCCCTCCCCCCAATCACCCATCCTTCTCCAGGAGGTCTCAGAAAATGTGCCTTGTTTGCTGGTTCATGAGTATGGGGTTCATTCACTATTTGCTACAGGAAGCAGCAGGATCCAGGTTGCCTGCCAGACTGGCTCCCCACCTCTGCTCACCCACTCCCAGCACCTCCCACTCCTGGCTCTCTGGTGTCTCCTCTGCCAGTGCATCTCAGGGGGTCCCACCCCGTACCACTACTGCTCCTCTCAGGGTCTGGCGGTTCATCCGCACATCCAGGAGATGCTGGCGCCTTCTTTTTCCTCTCTTCCTATCTGGGGACCAGCACATGTCCACCTTTCTTCCATCACACATCCCAATTTGTGTCATCATGTCACATGCTTAAGGAGAAAAACACAGGGAGACTGAGAGTCAGAAAGGCACAGAGCAAGAGCGAGGTGGAGAAATCGGGGCCAAGGCAGAGATTAAAAGGGCAGATGTCTGGGAGGGAAGAAGAAGTGGGGGGCGGGGAGGATGGGGAGAGAGGGTACAGAGAGATGTAGAAATAGAGATAGGGAAGAGAGTTAAGGTTCCTCCCTGCTTTAAAACCCTGGGTCTTTGAGAAGAGTGAACAAAGGAGAAACTAAAGGCCCACAGAGTGCCTGGGGCTTTTCCTTTCCCAGAAACTTCCCTCGTGAATCCCTTACCTAGCACGGGCCTCCTGTCCCTCCTGGACCAGCTGCCCTGGTCTCTCTGTTTTGTGGGCTCTGGCCGCCCTGGGAGTAGGTCCGTCCTCTGCCCTCGCCTCGCACACCCTGCCCACACGGGGTGCTCCCCCAGAGTGGGCAGCAGCGATCTTGGCCTCTGGAGGAGAGGAGAGGGGAAGGGCTGTGGACCAGGACACCCCTCCTCCCCCAGACTGTGCTCCTCCCACACTCGGTGCATTGGATCCTGGGCACGCTGAGGACAGGGAGCTGCTCAACAGTGTTTAGTGAGTTGCCTAAATGAGAAGCACCCCTGCGGGCATGGTTGGGCCTGGAGTTCCCTAGGCTCGGAGACACTGTCTTTCCTCTATATCAGTTGGTCCTGCAGGGCGCTTGTGCCTCTGAGCTGTCCCCCAGCTAAGCACAGTCCTTCCCTTTCCCATCCCTCCCTCCATGAACCCCTCTACAGCCTTCCCCTATGGACCCTCCTCCCGTGTACCCTGGCACCTCTGGAAGGCGCAATCGCAGCGGCCTCTGAGCGGGAGGAGGCAGGGCCGGTGAATAATTCATGGGGCTGGGAGGCCCTTATCTCCCAGGCCGGCCCCACCCGAGGCCCCTGCGCTGGGCTGCTGTCCCGCGGCTGCCCGCTTTATCTCGGCGCCCAGCTTGTAATGCAGCCCGCCATATCACAGGCAGAAGGGGAGATTAATTTTCTGGTTTTGCATGGGCGGGAGGGGAGGGGGCGTGAGGAGGTGCTGGGGAGCAGAAGCTGGGATCTTTCCGATTTCAGACTCCAGCGGCTTAATCCTCTCCGGGCCTGCAGAAAGGGGAGGAGGGGGTGTTGCCAGCCAAATTTCATCATCGCGGCAGCCTCAACAGAGGGCGGAGGCGGCGAGGGGCAAACAGACGGGAGAAGCAGCGGCGCTGGCGCAGAAAGGGGAGTTGTTTGGAAACAGGGTAGAAGGCGGCCCTCTCAGCCCGGGCGCACAGTCGTCTGCTCGGCTTGTCAGCAGCTGGGGCCGCGTGGGGTGAACACAGGAGCTCCGCGCACAGGGGCTCACCTCGTAGGGAAGTGGCACCAGCCTTGGTGTCTGCCACATCTCACACAGGGCCTGGCACAGAAGAGCCTAAAAAAATGTGGCCTGACTGTGGGCTGGATGTCTGGGGTGGGGTGGGGGGGATGCTGATGAGCTGAGCAGACAGCTCCACATGCTCCCGGAATCTGGCGCTGCCATCTTTCCATCTGCTCCGTGGGCCCTGGCACACGCACACTGCTGGCTCCCTTGGTTTCCTGGGCCAGCGAGGGTGGGGACACTGGCCTGGGGAGCCTGCAGGTCCCTGATGCTTCTGCTTCGATGACAACTACCTAGAGCTGGAGGAACCTCCACCTGTTAGCGGAGCACCTGTTACGCAGCAGGGCGAGGGCAGGGCAGCCGTGTGTTCCTCAAGATCAATTAGAAGTGAGTCTTGCCTTCAAAGAGCTTGTGGCCCAATTGGGGTAACCAGACAGTTAGGTAATTGACTGATGCATGACAGAGCGTCATGCTTGCCAGGGAAGAGCTACTAATTAAGTTCTCCCGGGAAGGAGAGAGCTGGTGGTGACCAGGAAAGTATCGTGGAGGATGTAGCATTTGAGATGGGTTTTGAAGGATAGGTAGGAGTTTGAATTGGCTTGTAATGGCCAAGGCATTTCAAGAGGAGGAATAGTACAGAAGAAATGATGATGTGAGAGCAGTGTGAAACAAGGAGATAGTAATTCTGTCTGTCTGGCGGATGAAGGGGGAATAGTGAGGGTCAGGGCTGGGCGGCAGGCAGAGGTGAGGACGTAAAGGTGCCTGACGTTGTGTGGTTGAGGGTGCATTTGTCTTGGATTATTGGGAAGCGACTGAAGGACTTTGTGCAGGAGGTGGCACGATCAAAATATTGGGGGAAGATAACGATAGCCAGCATTATCAAGCATTTGGGTGCTGGGTATTGCTGTAAGTGCTATGGAAGGAATTATCTCATTAAATCCTCACAACCACACTCCTAGAAGGTGATAATATCATCCCATTTTACAGATGGGAAATGGGGTCACAGAGGTATTGGAAATAGAAGGGGGATTCATTAAAGACAGCAGAAATCACAGAGGGGAAGTTTAGGATAATAAATTCTTTAATGTCTCGTGTACTTTGGGGCATGGAGAGAAAGGAATACTCATTTTTTTCTACTTAGATGCCCAATTTATCAATCTTTATTTAATTATTAACATTTCCCTAAAAAGTCTCATACTACTTATACAACTAATAAATCAAAAACTTATGAATTTAGCAAATTATATTTCCCCAAATATTTAAACATTGATTTCAAATGGAATCGATTAAACCTCAGAAATCAGATTTTCTTAAAAGCTTTAAACATCCTAAAAAGCAGACAAAACAAACAATATTACAATGGCTGCCCCAAAAAATGCCCATTATAAAAGCAGCATCATGAATTTAAATGTCTTTGATCCATATTTCCAATACTATTATTTTTATTCTTACTCTCTGTTCTTCCTGGGATAGTATTTTTTCTGACTTAAACTCAAGAGTTGAGTGTATCTGCCCCAGCAGGCGGAGGCTGCAGGCTGGGGTGACAGGGCGCAAGGGTCCTGGCAGGGTGGAGCTTCCAGGGAGAGTCTCCTGACTTCATTTTGCAGCCCTTCACCTATTCATCAGGAACTCTCCTCTTTACACTTGGACCAATCACAGATTCTGAATTTTTGCGTGTGACCCTAATCTTTTCCCCCAAATGATTCTAGTTCTGAGTACCTTATCTTTACAGTGCAGCTCCCTGTGTTCTGAGTGGGGCCTGGTCTGGTTCAGTTAAATCTAAAGCCCTTGGTCAATTGGTTAACTGGAACTACGTCCATCCCTTCCTTCTCATCGGCTGCTAAGACCTACACTATTGTCAGCTGAGGCGCTGAAGCACGTGTCTAAGATGAAGCATTAAGAGCTGAATTAGGGCAGTGGCAATGGAAATAAAAAAGGAAAGGACAGTTTTCTGAGACTCCATGAAGGCAAAATTGACTTCTATTAAATGGAGAGAATAGTTTACTTTATAAAATCAAATGAAAATACATGTGAAGGTTTTTTATACCATATAAGCACCATTAAATCCTGGTTGTTTTGCATTCTTTTTTTTTTTTTTAATCTTTATTGTATTACAGATGTTCCTCTTTTTTTCCCCTCCACCTGGTTCTCACCCCACTCCAGGCTTCTCCCCGCCCCCAGCCCACTGACCTCATCCATAGGTGTAAGCTCTTTGTCCAATCTCTTCCCGCACACCCCACAACCCCTTCCCCCCCAAGAATTGTCAGTCTGCTCCCTTTCCATGCCCCTGATTCTATTACATTCGCCAGTCTATTCTGTTCATCAGGTTTTTTATTCATTTGATTTTTAGGTTCACTTGTTGATAGATATGTATTTGTTGTCACTTTGTTGTTCATAATGTTTTTATCTTTACCTTTTTCTTCTTCTTCCTCTTATTAGAGAATACCCTTCAGCATTTCATATAATACTGGTTTGGTGGTGATGAACTCCTTTAGCTTTTTCTTGTCTGTGAAGCTCTTTATCTGACTTTCAATTCTAAATGATAGCTTTGTTGGGTAGAGTAATCTTGGTTGCAGGTTCTTGCTATTCATCACTTTGTATATTTCTTGCCACTCCCTTCTGGCCTGCATAGTTTCTGTTGAGAAATCAGCTGACAGTCATATGGGTACTCCCTGGTAGGTAACTGTTTTTCTGTTGCTGCTTTTAAGATTCTCTCTTTGTCTTTTGCCTTTGGCATTTTAATTATGATGTGTCTTGGTGTGGTCCTCTTTGGATTCCTCTTGTTTGGGATTCTCTGCACTTCCTGGACTTGTAAATCTATTTCTTTCACCAGGTGGGGGAAGTTTTCTGTCATTATTTCTTCAAATAGGTTTTCAGTATCTTGCTCTCTCTCTTCTTCTGGCACCCCCATAATTCTGATGTTGGTACGCTTGAAGTTGTCCCAGAGGCTCCTTACACTATCTTGATATTTTTGGATTCTTTTTTCTTTTTGCTTTTCAGGTTGGGTGTTTTTTGCTTCTTTGTATTTCAAATCTTTGACTTGATTCTTGGGATCCTCTAGTCTGCTGTTGAATCTCTGTATATTATTTTTTATTCCAGTCAGAGTATGCTCAATTTCTGATTGGTCCTTTTTCATATCCTTGAGGGTCTCACTAAATCTCTTGGAGGTTTCTAGAAGATTCTTGAGTAACCTTGTAACCGTGGTTTTGAACTCTATATCCAGTATTTTGCTTTCATCCATTTCTGTCATTTGTGACTTGTTTCTTTGTCTCCGCATTTTGGCTGCTTCCCTGTGTTTGTTTCTATGTACTGGGTAGCTGCTAAGTCTCCTTGAGTTGATAGAGTGGCCTTGTGTGGTAGGTGTCCTATAGCGCCCAGTAGCTTAGCCTCCCCTGTCACCTGAGGTGGACGCTCTTGGTGCAGCCTTTGTGGGCTGTTTGCACAGTCTTGTTGTAGTTAACCCTTGATTGCTGTTGGTATCACTGGGAGGAATTGACCTCCAGGCCAATTGGCTGTGATGACCAGCTGTGTCTACACTGGAAGATCTATTGTGCAGAAGACACCCTTGCCGAAACCGGTTTGGCTCAGTGGATAGAGCGTCGGCCTGCGGACTGAAGGGTCCTGGGTTCGATTCCGGTCAAGGGCATGTACCTTGGTTGTGGGCACATCCCCAGTGGGAGGTGTGCAGGAGGCAGCTGATCGATGTTTCTCTCTCATCGATGTTTCTAGCTCTCTATCCCTCTCCCTTCCTCTCTGTGAAATATCAATAAAATATATTTAAAAAAAAAAGAAGACACCCTTATGGGGCAGGACTTGCTTCAGTGGGGCTTTGGTGCTCACTGAGTCTGCCCCTTGAGTGTGTCTCTTATGGATGTGAAGAGTTGTAATCCGGTATGGTCTCACTCTGACCACTGGGTACACTGGCTCTTGGATCTCCAAGGAGGTGCAAGGTCAGCCACTGTCTGGGGCTGCCCAGCAGGAGCTACAGAGACATCTGCAGATTCCTCCTCTTTGTATGGGGTTTGGAAGTGCCCAGACGAGGCCCAGCTGTGAAGTAAGGCCGGCTGTTGCTGCCGGGCCCTGGGCCTTCTTTTGGAAGCTCTGGGGCTCTCTGACCCAGCTGCAGTTTGAGAGGTTTTAGGCGGAGAAATGACAGGCCATTCATATGCAAAAGCTGATGGGCACAGCTTGGGTGGGGTTGTAAATTGGGTGAGGCGGGGTCTCAGGGAATCACTAGGGCGGAGCAAACAGCAATGGCTGCTAGTCAGCCCTGAACCGGAGAGGTCCCTGGGTCTCTGCGTCCTGCACCCCCTGTGCAGGAACAATGATCGCTGCGAGCACCTCTGAGAGGAAGCTGCCCTCGTGTTCCTGTCCTGATGCCAGACAGTCCAGTTTCTCCCCGTATGTGTCTGGGTCCCCCAGAGTCTCGCCTGGAACTGGAGTTCAGAGCAAGTGGGAGCTTATATTTCCCTCCCGATTAAAAGAGCAGCACATAGAGGTGTCAGCACTTTCCGCACCTCCGCGCCTCTTACCAGTCTCACTGCGCTTTCTTCACCTCTCTAGTTGTGGAACTTCCACTCAGCCAGTTTTCCCGTGGTTCTGGGTGGTAGTTGTTCTGCCTTTTAGTTGTAATTTTGATGTGGTTGTGAGAGGAAGCAAGTATAGGTGTTTACCTATGCCGCCATCTTGGTTCTCCCCTGATTGTTTTGCTTTTGTTATGTTACGATGATGAGACGGCCAAGGACAAAATCCAGGGAGTTCACCCAAAAGAGAGAAGGCAGGAAAGGAGGCTGAAAGACAAAGGGAACTGAGAAAGGTTGGTCGACAATAAGAACCAGGAGAGAGGTGCCATGTAGACCAGAGGGGTGGGAGGCATGAGGACAGTTAGGTGAGTTTTACAGAGATCCAAGAGAGAGGAGGTAAAGATCCAAATTAGGGTATGGACAGTATGGGTGTGTTGCAAGGGAGACAGGAAATAAAGGAGGTGTGTGATATCTTAGATAGAAGTGGCAGATGATAATTGCCTGGTGTGCTGATGAAGGCCAGGGGGGACACTGGTGATTCTAAGGTCATGTACCTGGGGGTGGAGGGCCTGGGCAGGTGCAGGTAAGGAAGGTTGGGTGGTTCTAGATTCCTACAAGTGACAGAACAGAGGATTCCCACTGTGACCGGGTTTGGCTATCCTTTGCAAAGAGAAACTATTCACTAGCCATGTGGTCCTCAGCCTTCTACCATAGCTATCACCTTCCACTCAACCTCCACTCTTCTCATGGAAACAGAATCAGAGAAGTTTAGAACTGGCAGGGTCTCTACAGGTCCTCTAATCCACCCTTCACCTTCAACTACCACCACTGAACAGATGAGGCTAGAGAGCAGAACTGGCATGACGAGTGAGTGACAAAGCTGGGATTAGAATCCTGGTGTCCTGATACCCAATCTAATACATTTTTCCCCTGTCACTCAACCTGGTGATCCTACTGCCAGAGGACTTGGACCATGACATCCAATCTCACCTGGCTGCCTAAAGAGTCTTTTCCAGATAAGTGGGCTTTATTTTGGCTTGCCAGACCTAAAAGCCCTGGCATTGGGGTAGGGTTGGGGGGCTTGGTGATGGTCATTGAAAGTATGAGACATCAGAAAAGATGAATCCTATCTGTGTTTAAAAGAACAGGGATGTTAGTTGGGAGATTTAAAGAAAGAACAGGTCATCAGAAGTGGGAAGAGCCCTAGCCAGTTTGGCTCAGTGGATAGACTATCGACCTGTGGACTGAAGGGCCCCGGGTTTGATTCCGGTCAGGGGCACATACCTCAGTTGCAAATCAGCTTGGTTGGAGCGTGTGTGGGAGGCAACCAATGGATGTCTTTCTCTCACATCTATGTTTTTCTCTCTCTCTCTGTCTCTCCCCACCCCCCTCTACTCTTTCTAAAAATCAATGGAAAAATACCCCTCGGGTGAGGATTAATTAAAAAATTTATTTTTAAAAAGGGAAGAGATTAGGGGCAGGAGATGGAGGTAGGGGGACACTAGAGAATGGGATCCCTTGGGCTCAAAGAAGCTCTGGCCTAAAGCCCATGTGAACTGAATAATTGCCAGAGGGAACATAAAGTGGGGGTGTCCTCTGGGGATGGGTAGCTGGAGACCAAGGACATGAGGACTCAGCATAGGATAGGGTGAGTGTCTTTATCCAACTTGAAAGAAGCAGAGCCCAGCCTCCAAACTGGCGGCACCTCTCTAACTCCCCTGGGCCTCTGACCACTCTCTTCTCCCTCCTCCCTTTGATTGCTGGTGGTAATTGCTCTCCATTTGGCGATTACTTAGCTCATTGATTGCCTAAAGGAGAGTATCAGCCTAGGGTGGGGGTGATTGGCAAAGAAAGTAATGGGGAGGGAGGACTCCAGGGGAATGGATATGGACCTGGACCTGAAATGGGGGGGCTGGAGTGTGGTGGAGGAGGGTGGTCTTGTGTATATCTGAACCTAGTCAGCTGGATTGCTCTGCTCAGACCTAGTTTGGAAGAATCACTTTTCAAATCTAATATGGACACCATTATTTTCATTCTCAGATACCCTACCACATCGGATCCAATCGCACTCTCCAACTTTCCACCTTTATCATCACCACCACCATCACCCTTGGGGTAGGCAGCCTTTAAGGTGACTCCCAGTGACCCCTGACTCCTGATATTCATGCCCTGGTGAAATCCTATCCCTTCAAGTATGGGCTGTACTTAATGGCTCTAGTGCAGCCTTGGGCAAACTACGGCCCGCGGGCCAGATCCGGCTGTTCTATCCGGTTCTCTTGCTCTCCCCTCGCTCCTTTACTTTGAATTTATATTAGTTCACACAAACACTCCATCCATGCTTTTGTTCCGGCCCTCCGGTCCAGTTTAAGAACCCATTGTGGCCCTCGAGTCAAAAAGTTTGCCCGCCCCTGCTCTAGTGAATATAGTTCAGTGGAGATGATGGGATATTATTCAGGATGAGGCTACAAAAAGACTGTGGCTTCCATCTTGGACAGTCTCTCAGCTGCACTGAGGAAAGCCAGCTGCCACCCCATCAGTCACCCTATGGAGAGGCCCACATGGCAAGGAACAGTACCTAGCAAGGTCCAAGGCCCAGGAGGACTGAATCCTGCCAACAACTGTGTATGTGAGCTTGGAAGCAGATCCTCCTCCTGTGGAGATTACAGGTGAGTTTGCACCCCCAGCTGACACCTTGGTTGCAACCATGTAAGAGACATTGAGCCAGAGGCAGCCAGCTAAGCCATGCCTAGATCCCTGGCCCACAGAAACATGAGATGATAAATGCGTGTTGTTTTGAGCCATTAAGTGTTGGGGGTAATTTGTTATGCAGCAATAGGTAATTACTACAGCCACCATCACTGTCATTACCACCATCACAACCAACACCACCATGCTCTCAAACTCCCACCGTAACTGCTATCACAGACATCACTGTCACCACCATCCCCACCTCTACTTTAAACTCAAATATAAATGCTCTCATGAGCACCAGCACCACAATCATCACCCCCAGCTGCAAAAGTCTTTCTAACACCCAATCTGTACCAGTCTCCATGCAAGATTACCAACAGGTAGGAAACACAGCTGTGCCCTCAGAGGATCAGTTGGGAACCCTCTTGGGGAATCAGGACAGGTTCATAAAAGTGAAAAGCAGTCCAGGAAGTCTATGCTATTGCCACTTGTGTAGTAAGGAAGACTTCATGGGAGCGGGGCCCCAATCTAGGCCTCAAAGGATCGTGAGATCTGGATAGGCAGAGGGGGTGGGGAAGATATGAAACAGCTTGATGTGTCAGGTAAACACTGAAGTGAGGAGGTCTGGCCAGAGGGGAGGACCATGGAGGGGAGTGGTGGGAAATTAGGTTGGAACCAGAAAAAAAACACATGGAGGGTTAATGCTTTTGCTCAGGGCTCTCCACTTTCCAGGCATCCTCTGTGCTGAGTTGGTTAAGTAGCACCATCCTCCTAAAGATCTGCCCAGTTTTCCAGCTCAGCTGTTGGAAGCCAGGTCTAGGACTGAAGGCTTTACCTTCTGTTCCAGTGGGAGGCAGTGTGGAGTGTTGGGATCCAGCCAACCTGAGTCACAATTCTTTCCAACTGCTAACAACAGGTAAATTATCCAACTTCCCTGTCTATCATACCTCCCTCTCAGACTGTTGTATAGACCAGATATCATATGAGAAACATTGCATGTGTTTTCAGGCACACGGCAGCTTGGAAACAAATGTTAATTCTATCTTCTAGCCCCCCTGAACCTTCTTCCACCCAGCACCTGTCATTCACCTGGAGGCTGGGCAGAAGTTCATCCAGGCAGACAGACCAGCCACACTGCCTGACTCCTGGGGCCCCATTCACATATGGAGATTAGGTTGGAGGAATTAGGAAGGAGACCCTATTGATCAGGATTGGTCCAGGAGAGCTGACTCCTCAGTTCAGGCCCGTGTGACCAAGAAATCACCTCATCTGCCTTTCCCAGAGTCCCCCACCATCGAGGAGGGCAGAGCCCAGAGCCAGGCTCCCAGGGCCAGGAGGGACCCGCTGAAGCTTCTAGATGAACCTTAGGCTCATCCTCCAGCCAGGGAACCTGCCACGAATCCCACATGACAACAAGACAATGCCATCCTGACAATTGTTTACAGCGTTCATGTCCGTAGCTTTGTGATAGTCACCAATACCCTAGGACACAGGCCTCGATATTGCTTCACCCCATGTTATAGATAAATAAATGGGAACGCAGAGAAGTTAAGTGATGTTGCCCAAGACCACTGAAGTGGTGAGTGGCTGAGCTGACCCCAGGTCTCAGGATGCTAAATGCTGTGTTTCTCCCCAGCCCACACTGCCCTAAGGCTCAGAGCGGCTCAGTGACTTGCATGAAGTCCCTGGGTTTGGAGGCTTGGACGCAGTAGGGGGGTTACAACCCAGGCCTCATCTCCAGCCCCTAGAGCAGTGTTCTTTCTGCTCCATCACCCTGCACTGGGAGAAAAACTGCTTCTGGGAAACAAGTTTGGCTGTGGAAAGGGAGAAATGAAATGATGGCAGGGGAGGGAGGAGGGAGCTGGAACCCTGCAGTGACTGTGGAGGATGGGGTCGATAAGGAGATGGGAGGGCTGGGATGCCAGGGTCCCTGGTTGGCTGGGGCTGGGAACAGCCCTCCCCACTCCGTAAGGCCTGGGGCTGCAGGCTGCTAGTGCTCCTCCATCAAGACCCCCAAGAGCCTGAAATCAAATATTCCTCCTCCCCTGCTCAGGCAGCCTTATTGCCTCTGACAGCAAATGTATTGCTCTAATCTTTTCTCATTTTGCCAAAATGGGCTCCATTCTGACCTCCCTCTCAGCCTTGAAGGCTTCACAGAGGTGGGAGGGATGCACCAAGGTGGGAGGGAAGCGCAGGCGTTGGGCTGTAACTGGGGCAGCTTCGGTGATCCCGGATTTGATATGGCCTGGTCTCTAGAAGGCTAACAGAGACTGGAGCATTTGGTGATCTCTGGGGGAACCCATGACTGAGAAAGCAGATGGAAAAGGCTTGGTGGGCAATGAATAAGCCGGCCCAGGGCCCCAGGGAGACAGACTTCTGCAGAGCAGACAGACCTGGGGTGTGTGTGTGTGTGTGTGTGTGTGTGTGTGCGTTAGAGCCAAAATTTTAAGTTTGGGAGATAGTCCTGTTGAGATGGGGGAAGGTGGGGTGTTCCCGCCCTCTCCAGAGTGACTGGCCTGGCCCCCTGTCCTGCTGTCCACTCTGCTGCCTAGAGAAGCCTCGCTGATATGATGTCCCCTGCTGCTCTGGCTGACTCTCCTTCTGGTCTTCCCTGATTAGATGAGCCCTCAAGCTTGGCAAACCTCCGAAAGGCATCATGGAAGGGCCAGAGAGGTGTGGGGGTGTGGGAAGAGCAGGGTTTGGGAGGCACTCTTTTTGGGAGTCAGGGCTGGTGCCCAGAACCCCAGGCAGAGGTTGATTGTGGGAAGGAATGCAATGCTCAGGGACAGCGGGGGTCCATGAGAAGGGCACAGCAGATGAGTGGATCTTGGCCAGGGAGGAGAAGGGCGTGGCACATCTAGAGCAACAGTGAAGCAGGCGGGGGAGCGGGTTGTCCAGTTCTCTGGTCTGAGGAGGCTGGAAGGGTGTGTGTGTGTGTGTGTGTGTGTGTGTGGTTTGTCTGTCTGTCTGTCATAGGATCCCTGTGTCCCATTGAGGTGAGCACCTGCCTGTCTGTATGCACCTTCAGGTTGGGCTGGAAAGTTTTGGGGATCCTGACAGTTTGTGAAAGGGAATGTGATAGGACCTCAGCCTCTGGAGTATGTGTGTGGGAGCCCGCTTCTCTCTCCTTGAGGTTCTCTGGCTCTTGACAGGGGAAATCTCAGGACTGAAGAGGCTGAGCTGGGCCAGAGCTCGGCCCAGGGTTCAGCAGGGTTAGAGTGGGTGTGTGAGGAGGTAAGAGTGTGGAGAGGGTGTGACTGCTCCTGCCTCCCCTCTGGCCATCAGTTGCTGCCTCCTACTGCCAGGCAAGGCAGGCCCACATCTTAGCATAGATCTTCTCACAACTATTCCCTTTCTAGACAGAACCCCTTGCCTGGACTGACCTTCCCGCTCCTTTCTGATTGTCATCAACTCCACCCTCAGAAAGCCTTCCCCTCTTCCACAGGTCTCCATTCATTCTCTGAACTCCCGAGGTTCATGCCAAAGCCACTCACTTGGGGTGGCCATCAAGCCTTGCCAGAGGACAGCAGAGGGGAGGTGTGAGAAACTTTCTACATGGCAGGCCAGGAATAGAGCTCAATCCCAACCAGCAGGAGTTATCACTCACTACCACACGCACACAGGTGTATGCACAGTGCGGAGTGACCTGGGATAGGTCCCTGTCCCCTCTAGGTCCCTCACCGCCGCAGCTCTGGAGATACTAGCACATCTCCCTTTCAGAGCCTTATGCGTCACAGGTCTCAGTTGTGCTCAACAGACCAGGACTGGAACCTTGGCCCCACCCCTCTCCCTGTGAGGAGCAGCCTTCTGGGAGGGGCGGGTGGGGGGGGGGGGGCTCAGTTTCCACAATGCAGCGCCCCCTGGTGGCCTAACACCCTTTCTCTGGTGTAGCTGTGTAGGATGGCAATGGTAAGAGGCTTCAGAAGACATTTAGACCACAGATTTCTAACCTTTTTCAATTAAAAAAAAATTGATAGCTGTTGATTGAAAAATGCATAATAACTGAGCTGGATAACATAATTAACATTACTTTGTATTTTATCCCCCCGCCCGGGCAATCCCAGTTACACATAGTCTTTATGGAGCCAGGGGCTGAATCTCCTGTGATCACTCCAAGGCTGCTACAATTTGGGAACTATAGATTTAAACTACTCATATCACAGATGTGGAGACAGTCCTAGTGCCTCCCGCACCCTTCTGCGGATCAGGGATTGAGCCCACAACCCAGGCATCCGACCTGAAATCCAACCTCCGGGCAACTCCCAACCAACGGAGCCACACCACCAGGACCAGAATTTGAATTCTAGAGGGATATTTGCCACAGGCCTGCCATCAGTCCTATGTAGGGAAGAAGTGGCAGGCAGTGTTGGCTGGAGGGGCAGGAGAGCAGGACCATCTGTGAGAGGTGCAGGGAGCCCCCACTCTGTCTTCTTTTCATTCAGATTCAGGTAAAACAAGTTTAGAGGAGCTGCAAAAGGGAGCTAAGGGGAGGAAATGGCAGAAGAATAGAGGACAGCCAGCTCTGCTTCGAGCCCTTTCCCATCTATGTCCAGACTGCACAGACTCTAAGCAAGTCATTTAACTTCTCTGAGACGCAGCTTTCTCCTCTGTAAAATGGGAGGAAATTAGCAGTTGAATATTCCCCTCCCTGTGGGAATAATGCCTTTCTTCCCCACAGGACTATTAGGAGAATCTAATAAAATGTGTGGGTAAATTGTGAAGTGATTGAGGAAGGGGATTTTGCATCCATAATCTCCTTATTAATCCTCAAATCAGCCCTGTGAAGTAGATTCTATTATTCTCATTTAACACTGGAGGTTACAGAAGTTGATCAGAGAGGGGGAGGGCCCAGATTTGACTCCAGGTCTGACTCCTCTGAGAACTGGCTCTTGGCTTGACTTTTAGGATTAACAACTAGTAGAAGTGTTACTTGTTACAAATTACATAAATCTCCAGTCTTTTTAAAGAACCAGCTACTGTCCTCTCCCTCCTCTCAGTTCCAGCCACCTTGAACCCAGAATCCTCTGAGTAAAATGCAGGCAGGCAGGCAGTGGCCTTTGCTTGGCGCAGGGTTAGCCGAGGTGGACACAATGAGGAGGGGATACAGGAGTGTGTAAGGGTGGGTAGGGGCAACAGAATGCGAGTGGATCCTAAACCTGTTTGCACCTCAGAATCACCTGGGAAGTTTTTAGAAAGTCCCTGAGTCTCACTCTTTATGAGTCTACCAGCCGTGGGCAAACTACGGCCCGCGGGCCGGATCCGGCCCGTTCGGCTGTTCTATCCAGCCTGTGGAGCCGAAAGAGCGGAGGGTTCTCTTGCTCTCCCCTCCGCTCCTTTACTTTGAATTTATATTAGTTCACACAAACACTTCATCCAGGCTTTTGTTCCGGCCCTCCGGTCCAGTTTAAGAACCCATTGTGGCCCTCGAGTCAAAAAGTTTGCCCACCCTAAACCTTGGATCCATATTTTGGATGTTGGATGCACCTGACCAGCAGGGCTTGGGCAGGGGATGGTGAGAATACCTTCTTGGATATAGCCTTTCAATAGTTAGTATGGAGCAGTGGTACCACCCACCCAGATAGTAGCATCAGCATCACCTAGAAATGTGTTAGAAATGCAAATTCTCAGGCCACACCAAAGACCTACTGAATTAGAAACTCTAAAATCGGGGCCCACCAACCCGTGTTTTAGCAAGAGCCCTTCGTGGATTCTAGTGCACACTAACATTTGAGAACCTCTGGTATAGAGCGGGGACCTATTGAAGGCCAGGCTTGTTGGTAGAGATGGTTCGAGGTGTGGTGAATGAGCTGTGGCCTGTTTTGAAAGAGACTAGAATCTGGTGGAGATGAGCTTAGTACCTCAGTAACTATACCCTCTCCCTCAAGAAAGGCTCCTCGGAGCGTGGGCACCTGGGAGAGGCACATGTGTGTTTCTGAAGGGACTTGATTCTGTTAGAGTCTGATTTCTTTCTTTCTTTTTTTTTTTTAAAATATATTTTATTGATTTTTTACAGAGAGGAAGGGAGAGGGATAGAGAGCTAGAAACATCGATGAAAGAGAAACATCGATCAGCTGCCTCCTGCACACCCCCCACTGGGGATGTGCCCGCAACCAAGGTACATGCCCTTGACCGGAATCGAACCTGGGACCTCTCAGTCCGCAGGCCGACGCTCTATCCACTGAGCCAAACCAGTCAGGGCGAGTCTGATTTATTTCAATACTTTATTCATTGTAAGAGGGTGATTTCTAGGCATGAAGCAGGGGAATCATGGATTTGGGAAGTTTGTTTGTTTTTGTGCTTTTTTTTTTTTTTTTTTTTTTTTTTTTTTTGAGAGAGAGAGAAAAGGATCATCAGAAGAAAGAGATGGCCCTGGCCGGTAGCTCAGTTGGTTAGAGTATCATCCAGATATGACAAGTTTGGGGGTTCAATTTCCAGTCAGGGCACATATAAGAATCAACCAGTGAATGTATAAATAAGTGAAACAACAAAGCGGTATTTCTCTCTAATCAATTTTAAAGAAGAAAGGAAAAAAATAGACAGGAAGGCAGAGAGACACAAAATAATAAGAACTACTATTATGGAGTACTTACTATGTGCCAGGCATTGCCTCATTTAATCTTCCCAACAGCCCTTTGCACTATAATGATCACCCTCACTTAATAGGTAGGGAAATACAGGCACAAAGAATTCAAGGTTCCATCACGAAGGTCATGAGATGGAAGTAGATCTTGAATTAGGGCCCATATAACTCCAGAGCCCATGCATTTAACCACTATGCATTGCTGCTTCTCTTAGAAACATAGGAAGTACAGGGCTGTCATTTGCTCAGAAACCTTCAATGGCTCACTAGTGTCTCCAGAATTATATGGTATTCAAGGTTTCTCACACTGTGGCCTCAAAATTCTTTATTAAAAAAATATATTTTTATTGATTTTTTACAGAGAGGAAGGGAGAGGAACAGAGAGTCAGAAACATCGATGAGAGAGAAACATCGATCAGCTGCCTCCTGCACACCTCCCACTGGGGATGCGCCCGCAACCAAGGTACATGCCCTTGACCAGATTCGAACCCGGGATCCTTCAGTCCGCAGGCCAACGCTCTATCCACTGAGCCAAACCAGTCAGGGCCTCAAAATTCTTTACAGTCTTCCCCCCTTCCCCCCCCCCCCCCCCCCCCAATCAGGCAGGATTTAGCACTGCAGCCACACTGGATTTTCTCCATTTTACTTCCTGACTACTTCACTTCCCACTCTCCTCCCCACTGGGACCCTATCCATCTGTCAAAGCTTAGCTCAAATGCCTCTTCTTCCAGGTAGACGCTCCAGATTCCCAGGCAGAAATAGGCTCGCTCTCCCTGAACCCCCAGAACACAATCCCCACCTCCGCACTCTGCTGTTTGTCCCCACCCACACCCTTCGAGCTCAGCACCCTGCCTGGAATGCAGAAGTGCTCCAAACATCTTGGTTTAATTGATAGAGGAAAGAATAATTCTCCTATGGAGGTAGCGAGTGAGATCTCTGGAGATGGAGATAAATGAGAAGGAACTGGGAAGCAGAAACCAAGGGGGAGTGGAGAGAGGATGAAGTCAAACATTAGGCGGTGACCAGACGGAGCACAGCCAGGGACTGAGTCTGCCACACCCCCTCTGCTCCCGGACCAACGAGGAAGCAGTCTGTCACCCCTTCTGCGCAGGCGGCGGGTCCCTGGAGAGATGGAGCGCGGGGGCGGGGCGCACCGCGTTCCCGGTCTCCTGCGTCCTTCCATTAGCATAAATCCATTAGTGGCTCCTTGCGCCAAGGCGGCGGCCGGGGCGCGCGGGGTCAGCCGCTGCTCCTCCCTGCGTGCGCCGGCTGGGAGGGCGGTGGGTAAGGTGACCATCGCACCCTCCGACGGCGCCTTCCAGTAGAGAGAAGCCCTTTTACAGCCATTACCTCGCCGGCGCCTCGGAACCACCAGAGTATGGGGCTCTCCAGACGCGGGAGATTAAATAACCTGGCCAAGAGCGCGCCTCTAATAAGCAGCAGGCCGGGAATCGAACCCGTGCTTTCTGGCACCGGAACTCATGCTTTTCCCATTTCAGGTGCAGCCCCAGGATGCCTCTTTCCGAGAGAACTATAGTTTGGGAAGAAGGGGTGTTAGGAACTCCCCCTCCCCCTTTTCTGTACTTATTTCTCACTGGCTTGGTACAGCAGGGAAGGGGGGTGAATGGAATGGGAGGGGTGTGGTGGCGCTTTGGATGGAGGGAAGTGTAGGGGGAACAGTGTTCTCAATCCCCTATTCATCGTTTGGTTCCCAGGCATTGGATGGTGGGGTGGAATGCTACCTCCATGCCACTGAACTCTCTTCTGCTTACTCTAATGCAGCTGTTCTCAATTTGTGGGTCGCGACCCCTTTGGGGGTCCAATGACCCTTTCACAGGGGTCGCCTAAGACATCCTGCATATCAGATATTTACATTTCGATTCATAACAGTAGCAAAATTACAGCTATGAAGTAGCAACGAAAATAATTTCATAGTTAGGGGTCAACCACAACATGAGGAACTGTATTAAAGGGTCGCGGCATTAGGAAGGTTGAGAACCACTGCTCTAATGGCTATTTATTGGAGCTGCAAAGTAAGAGAATATAGCAATAACTAAGAGAAGCATCCACTTTTGTTCTTTGGGAGTTTATACTTCAGTAAGGAAAATCAGGAATATTTCCTGAGCACTTATTGTGTGCCAGGAACTGTGCTAAATTCTTTTTAAAAATATTTTATTGACATCAGAGAGGAAGGGAGAAGGAAAGAGAGAGAGAGAAATATCAGTGATGAGAGAGAATCACCTCTTGGCTGCTTCCTGCACGCCCCCCACTGGGGATGGATCCCACAACCGGGGCATGTGCCTTGACTGAAATCGAAGCGGGGACCCTTCAGTCCGCAGGGTGACGCTCTATCCACTGAGTCAAACAGGTTAGGGCATGGATATCTCATTTCTTCCTCTCATCAACTCCGTGAAATAGGTGTGATTATGATTTCCTCGCATAGGCGAGTGAGCAGAGGCACAGATGACTTGTGAAAGGCCATATAATTGGTAACTGGAAGAACCAGGAAGACGAAGCAAATACTTTTGTTTCAACATATATGCAAGGAATAGAACATTGTGCTAGGGGAGCTTATAGCAAAGGCATGGCTCCAGTCCTCAGAGACCTCCCTGGAAAAGGCAGAAAACAGTTAAGCTGCCCAGAAGGGTGAGTAGGATTTAGCCAAGTGAAGAGGCAGTGAGGGTCGGGAACTGCAAATGCTAGAGGGTCTGGAAGTGCAACTCCAGGTGCAAGCCAGGGTCAGGTTAGGGGAGCCTTGTTAAGGATTTTGGTCTTTATTGAGGAGGAATGGGTTTAAACAAGAGTGACTTGAGATTAAAATTGCATTTTTAAAAAATGCAAGGTATAAATGCAAGTGAGGGGTAAACAGTTTCATTGGTGGTTTGGACTACTGAATTGGACAAGGGTGGTGCCACTAGGAAGGAAAAAAATGGGCACAACCAAGAAACACATAGAAGTTGCACTCAGTAATTGGATAAGGAGTGAAAGGAAGAGGGAGAAAGCTGAGCCATTTTATACCTCCTTCTCTCCCTCACCCCCAGGTGCAATCATTTAATAAGTCCATTTAATTTCATTAATATTTTTCCCACCTATCTCCTCCTTTCCATCCGTACTGCCACTGGCCTAATTCAGCTTGCGTCCTCTCTGCCTAATAAAGCAAGAATATTTTTTAATTTTATTTTCAATTACAGTTTACATTCAACATTATTTTGTATAAGTTTTGTTGGCAGCAAAAATAGCACCAGGTGTTAGGTGGAATCAGACCGGACCTCAGTTCAGCAGCCTCCACACTTGAGTTCTCCCTAAGAAAGATTTCAGAGCCAAGACTCAGATACAAGCAAAAGTTTATTTAGAAAGCCACAGAGGTAGAAGGGAGCCGTAAAAGAAATGGGCTCAGGAAACAAGTTACAGAGGTAATAAAAGGGCCCTTGGAGCTTAGGAGAAAGAGAGAAAGATAAAGGTAATGCAGGGGGTGGAGGGATGGGAAAGAACGTGGGGATAGAAAAGGCACTGGAGAGGGAGAGCCTGCTGGGTCTTCATCCTAAGGACTTTCTAGGGTGGAAATTTTAGGGTCAGTTTCAGGGGAGGATCTCATTAGAATATAATCAGCTTTCCAGGTGTGACCTTTCAGGATGGTGGTCTCCACTGATTGGTTGGCGCCAGGGCAGGGGGTTCATTAGTCAATGCAGCTGAGCCTGAGGTCAGTCTTGATGCAGCTTTTCTGGTTTTGCTGCTTTTCTGGGCCTGGAGCTGAAACACAACTGAGGCCCAGATACTTTCCCTCGGGGTAAGAGCTTAAGGGGGCAGTTGTGCAAGGACTAGCATGGGAGTCCCTTGAGGACACTCTTCGGCCTCCTGTTTATCCTCCAAGGGGTTCTACTGCATGGCTAGCGACATGCCAGAGGAGGAAATGTCAGGGGAGGATCCAAATGACAAGACCAGCGATATGAAAGGTCAGGGGCTTCTAAATCTCATGACCAGTCATATGTTAGCGGAGGAAAGGTTACCTTGGGATGGAGGTCCTTGTTTTCCCAGTTTTGCCTGTTGCTAGGCACCCAGGACTTTCCATTCTGGTGACTTTCTGTTCTCGGCCTATCGTCCTTGTTCTGCTCATGTCTGTCTAACTGCCTACCACAGTTTCAGGTGTACAGTATAGTGTTAGACAATCATGTACTTTACAACGTGACCCCTGCTGATATTTCCAGTACTCACCTGGCACCATACATAGTTAATACAATATTATTAACTATATTCCTTATGTGATACTTTACATCCCCATGACCATTTTGTAACTACCAATTTGTACTTCTTAATCCTTTCACCTCCTTCACCCAGTCCTCCAACTTCTCTCCCCTCTGGCAACTGTCAGTCAGTTCTCTTTATCTATGAGTCTGTTTCTATTTTGTTTGTTTGTTTGCTTTTTTTGGTTCTTTAGATTCCTCCCTCTTTTTTTTAATTGATTAAAAAAAACCCTTTGTTTTTAGTGATTTTTTTTAAGAGGGGGACAGAGAGAGAGAGAGAGAGAGAGAGAGAAACATTGATGTGAGAGCGAAACATTGATAGGCTGCCTCCTGCACACCACCTATTAGGGATCAAGCCCACAACCTGGGCATGTGCCCTGCCTGACTGGGAATTGAACTGGTAGCCTTTTGGTACACTGGAGTATGCCCAACCAACCAAGCCATACTGACAGGGCTCTCCTCTTTTTATTTTAATTATTGACACTATTACAGATGTCCTCCACTTTCCCCCCTTTGCCCACCTCAACCCAGACCCCCTTCCCTCCCTCTGGCCTTCACCACTCTGTTGTCTGTGTCCATGGGTTATGCATATATGTTCTTTGGCTATTTTCTTCACCTTCTTTCATCCAGTCCCCCATTCCACCCTGCCCTGTGACAACTGTCAGTCTGTACCATGTATCCATACCTCTGGTTCTATTTTGTTTGTCAGTTTATATTGTTCTTTAAATTCTACATATAAGTGAAATCATATGGTGTTTGTCTTTCTCTGACTGACCTATTCAATTAGCATAATACCCTCTAGGGTCCATCCAGGCTATTGCAAATGGTAAGATTTCATTCTTTTTTATGGTTAAGTAGTATTCCATTGTATATATGTACCACAACTTTTTTTCACCATGTTTATAATTTATTGTACAAATTGAATATCACATGAGTTGCCATTAGCTTCTCCAGGCATGGGAAATTAACAGATGAGGTGCAGTTTAGAATTCATTTATGCTGTTTTCACAGCTGGAGTTAATTTAGACCTTAACTTGAAGATAAAACCAGCAAAGCAATGCCTCCATGTGTGGCCAGTATACAATTCATTGTACCTGTGAGAATGTAAGAGTTGAAATATATATATATTTTTAATATATTTTATTGATATTTTACAGAGAGGAAGAGAGAGGGATAGAGAGCTAGAAACATTGATGAGAGAGAAACATCGATCAGCTGCCTCCTGCACACCTCCCACTGGGGATGTGCCCGCAACCAAGGTACATGCCCTTGACCGGAATCGAACCCGGGACCCTTCAGTCTGCAGGCGGACGCTCTATCCACTGAGCCAAACCGGTTTCGGCAAGAGTTGAAATATTTTTTGATACCAGTGAAATGGAACTGGGTGACAGTTTCTAAACTTGTCATGACTTCAATCTTGCAAGAAACATGAATTCTGCAGGCTGCATCTTTCAACATATGCAACTACCCTTCAGTCTACTATGTATCACAACATTTTTTTTTTATCCACTAATCTATTGATGAACACTTGGGTTTATTCCTTATCTATGCTAGAGTCTTTCTATCCTTAGGTTTTTCACTCTCTAGACCAGGGGTGGGCAAACTTTTTGACTCAGGGCCACAATGGGTTCTTAAACTGGACCGGAGGGCCGGAACAAAAGCATGGATGGAGTGTTTGTGTGAACTAATATAAATTCAAAGTAAAGGAGCGGAGGGGAGAGCAAGAGAACTGGATAGAACAGCCGGATCCGGCCTTCGGGCCGTAGTTTGCCCAAGGCTTCGACCATTCTCCATGCCACCTGAGCATATGATCTCTGTAAAATGCAGACCCAATCACAGTCGGTCCAAGCCCCATTGTCTTGTCATTGTGCCTATTACAGGATATAGTTCAGTCCTTCCTAGTCTGTTCCCAACATATTTTGTTATCTCCTTCTTTTCCTCAGGCCAAAGCTGCCCAAGGGGCATCACACCCACTCAGCAACCATCACCTGCATATTTTTTCTTCTTAATTTCTTTATTGTTGAAAATACTACAGATGTCCCCTCTGTTTGTTTGTTGTTGTTATTTTTTCCATTGATCTCCTCCACCCTGGATCTGCCCCTCCCAGTCCTTCACCACTCTATTGTCTGTGTCCATGGGCTACGCATATATGCATGTAAGTTCCCCAGTTAATCACGCCCTCTCACACCCCCCACACACAACTTCCCTCTGAATTCCTTCTGAACTTCCCTCTGCTTCATGCTTTTATGTCTCCGGATCTATTTTGTTCATTAAATTCCATATATGAGTGAGATCATGTGATACTTAGCTTTCTCTGACTGGCTTATTTTGCTTGTCACCTGCATATTGAGGTAAATGTCCCTTCATAGCCCTAAACCTTCATAAATTGTTTGCTTGTATATTTGTTTCATTTATTTGTTAATCCTTACCCAAGGATATTTTTTCCATTGATTTTTTAAAAATATATTTTATTGATTTCAGAGAGGGAGAGGGGGAGAGAGATAGAAACATCAATGATGTGAGAGAATCATTGGTTGGCTGCCTCCTGCACAACCCCTACCTGGGATTGAGCCCAGGCATGTGCCCTTGACCAGAATCGAGCCCGGGACCCTTCAGTCTGTAGGCCGACGCTCTATCCACTGAGCCAAACCAGCTAGGGCTCCATTGATTTTTAGAGAGAGTGGAACGGGTAGGGGGGAGAGAAACTTTGATGTGAGAGTGAGACACACACATCAATTGGTTTCCCTGACTGGGGCTGGAAATCAAACCTCTAACCCAGGTATGTGCCCTTAACCGGGAATTGAACCTGAGACCTTTTGGTCCTCTGGCCAATGCTCTAACCACTGAGAAAAACAGGCCAGGACTGCTTGTATATTTATCAAATATACACGTGACTTATTCCTGAGAGGTCACATGATCTTCCCTGTTGCCAGGAATTTGCCACCTCTTTCTATCTGGTAAATTCCTATTCACACATCAAGACCAGCTCAGATATCAAGTCTCTGTAGGCTTTTCTAACATTCCCACTTCCAAGATAGGATTAAATGCTTCCTCATCTGTGCTTCTAAAGCACTTTACACAATTTAGTCCTAGTGCTTATTTCATTGTATTACTATAGGTACCTAAGGAGACACAGGCTAATGCAATTGAGTCCTTCTGACCTGAAAGGGTTGTTGGGAAGTTTAAATGGAATTATATATGTACAGTTAATATTTTCTTTTCTTCATCTCTTTCCTAATAATAGCAATAACAATCTGTATTGCAATTTACAAAGTATAAACTTTAATTATGTTTTTTAAAATGTATTTTTATTGATTTCAGAGAGGAAAGGAGAGGGAGAAAGATAGAAACATCATTGATGAGAGGGAATCACTGATTGGCTGCCTCCTGCATGCCCCTACTGGGGATCGAGCCCACAACCGTGGGCATGTGCCCTTGATGGGAATTAAACCTGGGACCCTTCAGTCTGCAGGCCGATGCTTTATCCACTGAGCCAAATCGGATAAGGCTTTAATTATGTTTTATATAGTCTCTTGTTTTATCTGGGAAAACACCTGAGGGATAGGGATGGTATTATTATTTATGTTTTATAGTTGCAGGAAGTGAAGTACAGAAGGGGGACAGAGTGATAATGTAGATGGTTCAGTGGCATGCTTGCCACGCAAAAGTACTCCATCAGTATTTGTTTGAATGGAATCAAGCTTTCTGGTTATAAAATCTGTAATCTTTCCATTAAAGCACACTGCTCTTTCTAAGCTGTAACCAGTATTTTCTCCAAGTGTGGGTAGCCAATCATATCCTATCTAATAATCTAATAAAAGAGCAATATGCAAATTAACCATCACTCTGCTACACCCACCAGCCATGCCCACCAGCCAATCAGGAGCCAATATGCAAATAAACCCAACCAAGATGGCTACGGCCACAGAGAGCAGGAGGGAGGCTTGGGTTTCCCCGGCAATGGAGGAAGCCAAGCTTTCCGCCTGCCCTTGCGGGCCTAGGCCTCCACTCAAGGCTACAAAGTTTCAATGATAGAAGATACATAAATCCAAACAAATGGCGGCAGCCACAGAGCTGGAAAGAGCAGGAGGCTAGGGTTGCCCCCGGTGATGGAGGAAGCCAAGCTTCTGCAGCCCTGGCCAGCCCTGGCCGGCCCAGGCCTCTGCTTAAGGCTACAAAGTTTCAATTATAGAAGATACATAAATTCCAACAGAAATGGCTGCCACCTTGGAGCAAGCAGAAGGCTTGGCTCCACTCCAGGCTACAAAGTTTCAATTCTAGAAGATAAATAAACCCCAGATACCAGGGCCTCTGCTTGGGTTGCCAGGGGGTATGGCCAGCCTGCAAACCACCACAGGCCCCTCGCCCCAGGCCACCCCATGCCCCAAGGGAACCCCCACCCTGATCCGGGACACCCTTCAGGGCAAACCAGCTGGCCCCCACCTGTGCACCAGGCCTCTATCCTATCTAATAAAAGAGTAATATGCAGATTGACCATCACTCCAACACACAAGATGGCTGCCCCCATGTGGTCAAAGATCCTGCCCCCATGTGGACACAAGATGGCCACCACAAGATGGCCAGCAAGGGAGGGCAGTTGGGAGGGACCAGGCCTGCAAGAGAGGGCAGTTGTGGGCGATCAGGCCAGCAGGGGAGGGTAGTTGGGAGGGACCAGGCCTGCAAGGGAGGGCAGTTGGGGGCAATCAAGCCTGCAGGGGAGGGCAGTTAGGGGTGACCAGGCCTGCAGGGGAGGGCAGTTAGGGGTGACCAGGCCTGCAGGGGAGGGCAGTTAGGGGCAAACAGGCTGGCAGGGGAGCAGTTAGGCATCAATCAGGCTGGCAGGGGAGTGGTTAGGGGGTAATCAGGCTGGCAGGCAGAAGCGGTTAAAGGCAATCAGGAAGGCAGGCAGGCGAGCAGTTGGGAGCCAGCAGTCCTGGATTTTGATAGGGATGTCCGACTGCCCTTTTAGGCCCGATCCCACCCTAAACGGGCAGTCGGACATCCCTCAAGGGGTCCCAGATTGGAGAGGGTGCAGGCTGGGCTGAGGGACCCCCCTCCCCGTGCACGAATTTCATGCACCAGGCCTCTAGTTGACTAATAAATTCAATGAAGTAGGGACAACTAAAATAGGATAGAAAAAGAGAATAGAAAGTTCAGAGTACAGGATAAGCAGAGTTCTGTGGTACTTGGTTGTAATGTAAAATGTATTTCTTACCGTGGATCATGGAAGAAAAGAAAGTATGAAAGCCCCATACTAGCCCAATGCCAAGTTCAAAATGAACATTTATTAAATGGGATTATAGCACTTTCACTTTGCATATATTTTTGTTTACCTGAGCTGTCTCCTTCATTGGTGGTTACTGGAAAGCAGAGATCATATCATCTTTATTTTCCCAATTCCTTGCTACTAGAGTGATCATTATGAATTTGGTACACTTAATAGATGGGTGTCAAATTAAAACCTGTATGAATACATCAATAAATGAAGGTATTATATAGATCAATAAATATGGCTGCTAATGACTACTGTTCTTTCTCCTTCCAGATTTCTACCTCTTCAACAGCCAGACCCAACACTAAGTTGATAGTTTCTAAAAACCCTGTCCCTGCCTGGAGTAAACAGTGAGGCCAAGAATTTATACTCAAGTGGGGGGTAGGGCAGAGGTGGGTAGGGGTCAATGGGGGAAAAGGGGACATAAGTAATAGTTTCAACAATAAAGATTAAAAAAATTTTTTTTTGTAGCCCCACCGGCATGGCTCAGTGGTTGAGCTTCCACCTGTGAACCAGGAGGTCACGGTTTGATTCCCAGTCAGGGCACATGCCGGGGTTGCGGGCTCAACCCCCAGTGTGGGGGCAGCCAATCAATGATTCTTTCTCATCATTGATCTATTGCTCTCTCCTTCTCCCTTCCTCTCTGAAATCAATAAAAAAATATTTAAAAAAATCTGTACTCAATATCACTTGCCCTTAGTCAACATGGTATCCTAAATTCCTAAATGGCTTCAGGAGAGGGCTTGGGTGTGTGTGTGTGTGGGGGGGGGGGGGGCGGGGCATGGGATGCAGAAGGGGGAAAACTAAAACTGTTGACCTTAGTAAAAATGGCTGCCGTCGGCTTCTCTCTATGAGAATGCGCATGCTTAAATCTGTCCCCGCCCCTCCGCGGCCCTGCTGCGCATGCGTTGCAGCGTAGAGGACCAGCGCGGGAGGAATAAATTTCTCTGTGATTGGTTGGTGCGGGATTTCAAACTAGAGCAGGCGGCACGGTGCTGCTCTGCCGTTGGGTGAGGCGCAGAGGGAAGCGGAAGGCTACCCAGGTGGGGCCCAGCGACCCGGCTCAGTGGGCTCTGGGGTCTGCGAGAAGAGGTCGGTATGGCGCTGGGTTTGTGGTAGGAGGGAGGGCGTCGGAAGTGGTGAGCCGTGGCCCGCGCCGGTGCCGGTGAGAAGGCGGCATCCACAGCCCCTCCACTGGGACTCCGGCCGGGCCGGGAGCCGGAACGGCCTGAATGGGTGGCGGCTGGGGAGGCGGGTAGACTTCGCTCCTGGCGCCGCGTTCTGTAGAAAGCCGAGGCGTCTTTTTGTAAAGGTGGTGGCTTGAACAAGGCAAGCGCCACCTCAAGGGTGTGGCTGCCACCTAGATAAGAGTTTCGGAGTTTTGGGGATAGCACCCCCATCCTTTCCGAGGGAAAGACCCTGGTGTGTGAGAGACCGCGGCGGCTGAAGGGAGTGCCTTTCCCTGTGGGCTGTCTAGGTAAGCTGGCATCGGCAATGACTTCTTGCCCTTCCCACCCTAATTCTTAGTAACAACGAGGCCTTACGTTTATACTTTCACGTACATTTCTCTTCATAGGATTTCATTCGTAGGCGGAACGTGTGGTGGGTGGGAAGATAAGCCTTTTTTTTTTTTTAAATAAGAAATGTCATTATCATTATCTTTACTGAAAAAGCGCCTTTCCTATAGCTTCATCATTCAACAATATTAAGTGAAAAATGTAGGTAAAAGATAGTCTTATTTGGTTTTTATTTTATTTTTAAAAATATATTTTATTGATTTTTTTACAGAGGAAGGGAGAGGGATGGAACATTGATGAGAGAGAAACATTGATCAGCTGCCTCCTGCACACGCCCTACTGGGGATGTGCCTGCAACCAAGGTACATGCCCTTGACCAGAATCGAACCTGGGACCCTTCAGTCCGCAGGCTGACGCTCTATCCACTGAGCCAAACCGGTCAGGGTAGTCTTATTTGGTTTTAAAGGAGCTTGCAGTTTATTTGGGGGTGATAGAACTTAAGAAGATAACTGTGGTGAATCTAGTAGGCTTGTACGCTGTTGAAAGTAATGTATATTAATTAGTACAGCCCTTTTAGAAAATATTTTGGCAATATTTATCAAGAGCCACAAGAGGTTTTTACACTCTGTTATAGTAATCCCAGCCTTGGAAATCCAAGGAATATGGCCACCTGAAGAAAAACACTGTCCATGGGATGGATATTCAAGTCGTTCCTTCAATGAATATTTATTAATCATTTGCCAAGTGTCAGGTACTATTCTGGACACCAGGGGCTCCACCATGAGCAAAACAGACAAAAATCTCTGCTTTCTTGGAACTTAAACTACTGGGGAGACAGACAATAAGCCAAATAAATAAGTTAATAAGTATGTTGTTAGATGGGGATAAGGGCTTTGGAGCAAAATAAAGCAGAAACGTGTTGGAGGGGAAGCCTGCAGTTTATTTTATTTTTTTAAACATATTTTTATTGATTTTTTACAGAGAGGAAGGGAGAGGGATAGAGTTAGAAACTTCGATGAGAGAGAAACATCGATCGGCTGCCTCCTGCACACCCCCTACTGGGGACATGCCCGCAACCAAGGTACATGCCCTTGACTGGAATCAAACCTGGGACCTTTCAGTCCGCAGGCTGACGCTCTATCCATTGAGCCAAACCGGTTTCGGCAGGAAGCCTGCAGTTTAAAATAGGGTGGCTAGCCCTGGTCGTGTGGTGTAATTGGTTGGAGTGTTGTCCCAAACACCAAAAGGTTGTGGGTTTGGTTCCTGGGTTTCCATCCCTAGTTGGGGTGCATACAGGAGGTAACCAATCAAAATCAATTAAGCCCAGCCGCTGTGCCTCAGTGGTTGACTGTTAACATATGAACTAGGAGCTCACCATCAGATTTCCTGGGCAGGGCAGGATTGTGGGCAGATCCCCAATAGGGGTCATACAGGAGGCAGCCCATCAATAATTCTCTCTCATCGATGTTTCTATCTCCCTCTCTCCCTTCCTCCTTCTCCTCCCTCTGAAATCAATAAAAACATATTTTTTTAAAAAATCCATTAAGAAAACATATCTTTGGGTGAGGAATAAAATAGGGTGGCTAGGAAAGACCTCACTGAGAAAAGGATGTTTGAATAAACACTTGAAGGAGGTAAGGGAGTGACTCCAAGAAGTTCCAGGCAGATGTAACTGAAAACTGGAAATTACCTAAACATCCAAAGAAGAGAACAGCTAAACAAATAATTGTTCATCAACTTTTTGGAACTTAATGGAAACATGGTAGAAAAAAAAGCAAAACAAATTATGTACAATCTGTGATTGCAATTTTTATGAAATAAATTTGAGCATAATGGGCAAAGATTAGATAAGGAGGTACATATAGTTACTTAGGGTGGTAAGGCTTTAGTTTCACTATTAAAAATTAAATTTTTTGAACATAGAAAATTAACAATATGAGGCAATGTTTTATATTTGCTAAATATTGTAGATAAAGAAGAGATCATTTTGGACTGAAATGGTTAGGGCAGTGGTCGGCAAACTCATTAGTCAACGGAGTCAAATATCAACAGTACAACGATTGAAATTTCTTTTGAGAGCCAAATTTTTTAAACTTAAACTTCTTCTAACGCCACTTCTTCAAAATAGACTCGCCCAGGCCGTGGTATTTTGTGGAAGAGCCACACTCAAGGGGCCAAAGAGCTGCATGTGGCTTGTGAGCCGCAGTTTGCCGACCACGGGGTTAGGGAATGCTTTGGTGAATTGATAAGACTTATACTAGATGTTGAAGAATGGAGCACTTCATAAAGGGAATTCACAAGAAAAGGAGAACTTATATATTGTACTGGTAATAATTTTCTGAAAAATAATTCAACTCGTCCCTTTCTTTGGTTTTCATTCATGTTGGCCTGAAGATGGTCTATTTACTCTTCGTGCAATTGATTTGCTCATAAAAACATTTGTTTTCAAGATATTCCTTCTGCCTGCCAGTTGAATAGAGGCTTTTAAAAAATATATATATTTTTATTGATTTCAGAGAGGAAGGAAGAGGGAGAGAGAAATATCAGTGATGAGAATCATTGATGGGCTGCCTCCTGCAGGCCCCCTACTGGGAATCGAGCTTGCTACCTGGGCATGTGCCCTGACTGGGAATCGAACCATGACCTCCTGGTTCATAGGTTGACGCTCAACCACTGAGCTATGCTGGCCGGGCTGTATAGAGGCTTTTGATATGGTGAAGCAGAAACTGGACATTTGGGGAAAAGAAATGCTTTCATATAAAAGAATTCTATAGTATTGAGACTGTCTTGGGGAATGGTTTTCCTTGGCAGCAGAGAACCTATATTGTTGATTTCTTGGGGATCTCCAGATTTAGTAATGTTTGTGAGAATGTTTTTCATTAAAACTCTTCCTGAAAAATTCAGGCAATCTTCCATTGCTTTGGCTTACAATATTTAACACCCTTGATGCATCTAAAACTCATGATGTATAGGTCTCTTAATAATGTTATTTGTAGGGGGAGGAAGAAGAGGATAGAGACTTTCCCCAGGATACTCTGCAGTAAAGATCTGTAGTAGTCTGTTATTCTGAAGGACAGATGATGTCTGTCTCTTGGCTGGGTGATTGAAATTAAATTGGGGACTCAAAGCAATCACATCAAGCTGAGACTCTTTCCCGGTGATGCAAAATTGCTCCCTTAGGGATACTCACAGATTGGGAATCTGTAACAATGACTTCTCCACCTCTGGGGCTTCTCATCAATAACAGCTGAGATTTTCTAGCACCTTTTTGCTTAAAGTGCTCTACAAACTGATTTCCTTGCTCCACACAGGGATCATTTCAGCTTTCCCAAAAGGCATCCGCCTCTGTAGTGAAAAGTGACAGCTGTTGTACAGCTGCAAAGCAATGTACTACAATATGACATTGTTTTTGTTTCCTATTAGTGTATCTTCTAGCTATGGAGCTAAATAATAAAGGGGGAGAAATAAAGAAGTACTCATGAGGGTGAAAATGTGACCCAGGAGGAAAATTAAAGCCATTTTCAATGGACATTGAATAGGATGAGTAATTTTTAACTTTTCGAGTTACCATTTGGCTGCGATATCACAGTTAGAACTGATGCAAAAATATATTTAGTCCTCTATAAAAGTTTTTAATTCCTGAGAGTCTCTTCTATAGAACATTAGTAAAAATGAATGATGGTCCCCTAGTGTCTAAAGAAAAGAGGATTATATTTTCCTAGTGCTGTTTCTTTTTTTTATTAGCCTAAATAAACCTATGTTAGAGGAAAAACTAACTCTTAGACACTATAAGCCTCATTTAGAACAGCTTGTTTAAAAACGAGCCTAGAACTGTTCAGATTTGCCATCCCCCATTCTTCTTGGTCTGGGGTCCAGCTATGATTTTGTAATCACTATTCTATAGTGTAAATAACAACTGTCAGACCAAAGCAAAAACAAAAATTTCATATCTACTATAATAATACCATGTATTTTTATGATAAGGTTCAATTTATGCATTATACAACTTTTATTTATTTTTATTAATTTCAGAGAGGAAGGGAGAGGGAGAGGAGATGGAAACATCAATGATGAGAGAGAATCATTGATCAGCTGCCTCCTGCATACCTCCCAGTGGGGATCCAGCCCGTAATCCGGGTATGTGCCCTGACCTACTGGTTCATAGGTTGATGCTCAACCACTGAGCGACACTGCCTGGGCTATACATTAGAAAACTTTTAACTGCATTAATTGATAATATTCTGTAAGGTAACTAGGACATGTATTATTGTTCCTATTTATAGATATGTCTCAGAAATTAAGTGACTCACCTAAAGTTATACTACTGGTAAATAGAAGATCTAAGACTTTATTCCAGGGCTCTGCCCTGCCTCCTTTTAACATTAAAAAAAAAAAAAATCTGGATTATACATTGATGTTCACGTAGAATGGAAATTCTTTTGACAACAGAGTGATGACTGGGTATATATATATATATATATATATATATATATATATATATATATGTGTGTGTGTGTGTGTGTGTGTGTGTATGTGTGTATTATCAGACTTTTGTCAAATATTTTTAAATACTGAGTGTTTGTATGTACAATAGTGCCAAATTTAAGGTTTCTGTTCTCGAATTTACAGTTTACCTGGGATGGTACATACATGCTAGAGTGCAAGGTATATGTGTCTGAGCCCCAATTAAGTAAAGCAGTGAGGGAAAGATAGGTGAAGTGAGTGATGATGACCTGCATGTGATGAGGGGATGGTTATAATACACATGAGAGAAGAATGCACAGGTTTGGTGATTATACTTATAAGAAAGGGACTAACTTTAGGTGATTCTGAGATTTGGAACTGAGTGACTGGGAGAATGATAAAAACAAGGAATCAAAATTGGGAGTCAGTAGGGTAGGGTAGGTCAGTGGATAGGGTAATTGATAATAAAGACAAGCCTATACCACATGATCTGTACTGAATACTGTAGGCAATTGTAACACAATGGTAAATATTTGTATATCTAAACAGAAAAGGTAGAGTAAAAATCTGTAAAAGATAAAAGTGGTACACCCATATAGGGCACTTACCATGAATGGAGCTTGCAGAACTGGAAGTTGCTCTGGGTGAGTCAGTGAGTGAGTGAATGTGAGGGCCGCCCTAGGACATTACTATATACTACTATAGACTTTATAAACACTGGGCTACAGTAAATTTATAAATTTTTTTTCTTCAGTAACCTTAGCTTACTGTAATGTAACTTTTTTTTTTTTTTTACTTTATGTATATGAGGGGATAAGATTGGATTATATCTCAGAATCAAGTCCAGCATCTGGTGCATCCCAAGCAAATTGAGAGCTGCTGAGTTGGCATTAGGAGAGAGGGTAGGGCTGGTGAGATAAATGAGTGAGTAGTCTGTAGAGATGGAATGATTAAAGTGGAACAGTTTGATACATTTTTTGAGAGGTTGGAGGATTGAACTAAAGGAATGTCTGGTGTTGAGAGAGAAGAATAGAGAAAAATCCATAATCAAACTATTTGTAAAACTATAAAATTCTAAATCGGGAGACTAATGGTCTGACAGAGTTAGGGTTACTTCTGTTGTTTTACAATACAGCACTGGAAGTTCAGTTATACAACTATTTTCTAGGCACTAGGCATCATATTAGGAGAACAATGTAGATTGAGGTAGTTACTAGTATATGAGATAACAGTTACTATGATGAGGAGATGTCCCCAGGTAGGTTCTCTGTGTTCTTAGACTTTTCAGGAATCAGGTTGTGTTTTCAAGAGAGTACCTCCCCGCCGAAACCGGTTTGGCTCAGTGGATAGAGCGTCGGCCTGCGGACTGAAGGGTCCCCGGTTCTATTCCTGTCAAGGGCATGTACCTTGGTTGCAGGCACATCCCCAGTGGGAGGTGTGCAGGAGGCAGCTGATCGATGTTTCTCTCTCATCGATGTTTCTAGCTTTCTATCCCTCTCCTTTCCTCTATGTAAAATACCAATAAAATATATTTAAAAAAAAAAAAGAGAGTACCTCCCCTAAACCCTCGCTCTAGGAAGTGGTATGCACAAAAAACATAGGAAAGAAGAATAATGGACTAGAGGAACTTGAGAAAATGTGAGGATTTCTTATAAAGGGGCAAAGGATCAGGTTATTGTATTGCCATTTAAGACATAAAAACTTCCTGGGGGAAAAAAAATGTTAACAATTAGTTTTTAGTACCTTGTTGCATTGTGAAATACTCCTTTTTTGCATTCTTGGTCAGTTTTCCTAGGTCTGAGCTTATAGTCTCAGAATATACAGATGAATGCTGAAATGATAGAAATCAATATCCCATGTTAAAAGTGATTAGTATCTTCCATATTCACAGGGAGCCAAAGGAAATCATTTGAGTAGGGTCCTGAATGCCCTAGTCTTGCTTCTTTCTCATAGCATTTGAATGTATTTGCCTGTTTTGTCATATTGTTAAATCCATGGGCTTCTCCATAACTTCCAGATATCTTCCTGCCAGTTTCAATGCTATTATTTTAGTTCTGTTCTTAGTTTAGAGCAGTGGTCGGCAAACTCATTAGTCAACAGAGCCGCAGTTTGCCGACCACTGGTTTAGAGAAAGATCTTTGTAATAAATTTGTTGGTCTGGTTGCTTAGCAGCTAGCTGTGTTCATGTAGCTTGGAACAGATACATTGCCATTTGAAAATCTTGGTTTTCGGCCATAGTTCAGGTATATATTGCATCCAAGCTTGGAATTGAAAGCTTTGCTATTAGAGCAATCATCATACAAAGTACAAATGAATAATTCTGTAGCATTTAATAGAAAATATCTTTATATATTCTTTTGTTCTTTGTGGTTTTCTTTTTCTTTCTTCCCCTCATAGCATATGGCATAATCTTATAAGCATTATAAAATCACTAAATTACCCCTTCATAAAAGAGTTCCTCAAATTTTATTTAGAGTATGAAATAAGGACCTGGACTAGAATGTTGAAGGGGTAATTAGATGAAACATAAGAATAATCCTTTAATGGTATTTCTTAAGATGTTCAGCTTTTATATGAATTTAATTTTTTTAATTTTCTTGATAGTTTATGTAATATCTAGTTGTTGTCTTTCTTTCTTGTCTGTTAAATGAAGAGCTTATTTTCTCAAAATGTTCCCAGTTAAAGTCTATTTGGAGCAAAACTGCTAGTAAGGACACCATTCTTAATGTAATATCAGCAGGTCTTTGGGGGAAATACCAAGCCTGAAATTCACTATACAGAACACGGTAGCAAATGATTTTTCCTTTGCCCTTCTAACTGTGAAGGTGGTGTATTGTCTCCTTGATGCCAGAATGTGGTATAACATAAGCCTTTGCCTATACTTAGTATAAATTTATTAGACATAGTCCCTGCACACAGTCTAGCAGAGAGCCCTGCATTACAGAAATAATTCTTGTGCTGCTGAGCTGGCGATTTCCCCACTTAATCACTTGTGTGACGTCATCTGTGCTGTTGGTAGGAAATGTGCTGACCATCTCCTGCGTTTTAAAAGGCAGATGCAACAGGGGTACTAGCTAAAAATGAAATTAAAAATAAACCTTTAAGTTATCTTGAAGGTCTTAAGTGTCCAGAAGGATTAAAGTGGTAGAAGTGTTATTAATCAGTATGCTTGACTAAGAACCACATTTTGTATTTGGTCACCTAGTGATCACGGACATGCTTGTCCCTAATTGCTTTCCTCTCAGTTCTGTAGTGATTGCAGAGTGGAGGAAAAGCAGTAGGCAGGAAGAGGGTATTATAATCAGAGGTCTGAAATGCTTTTCTAACTTTCAAATGAGTATTAAACATTCCAACTTTGTTTTTATAATAAGGATTACACAAATTGTTGACTTGTGATTCTTATAATGGTAGCTACAAATGGAAGAGACCAGATGTTAGTCACTGATGACTGTACTGGATTGCGACTGAATCTTTTGTCTGGGGGAGAAGGCAGGACCCCTAATGTATATTTGATTTCTTGGCAGAAAGATGGATACTACGATGCTGAATTTGCGGAATCTGTTTGAGCAGCTTGTACGCCGGGTGGAGATTCTCAGTGAAGGAAATGAACTCCGTAAGTCATTCTGAGCTGGCCTGTGTGAAGAGAGAAAACATTTCAGACTTGGGTTTTCTACAGAGCTGAAGTACATTCCAATCTGAAACTTGTTTTTTATTTGGGTTTCCTAAAAGGAAGTGATGGTCACTTATCCATGGTTAAAGCTTAATGGACACTTATTCTAAACTAGAGGCCCTGTGCACGAAATTTGTGTACCGCGCGGGGGGGCTTGTCCCTCAGCCCAGCCTGCACCCTCTCCAATCTGGGACCCCTTGAGGGATGTCCGACTGCCCTCCCCTGAAGGCCTGGTCCCCCGCCTTTCCCCCCTGCAACGGTCCTCCCTTGCAGGCCTGGGCCCTCCCAACTGCCCTCCCCTGCCTGATTGCCCCTAACTGCTCTGCCTGCCAGCCTGATCAACCCCTAACCACTCCCCTGCCAGCCTGATCGACTCCTAACTGCTCCCCTGCTGGCCCAATTGCCCCTGACTACCCTCCCCTGCCGGCCTGGTGACCCCTAACTGCCCTCCCATGCCAGCCTGGTTGCCCCTAACTCTCCCCCCCTGCAGGCTTGGTCCCCCCCAACTGCCCTACCCTGCTGGCCTGGTCCCTCCCAACTGCCCTCCCCTGCAGGCCTGGCCCCCCCCTAACTGCCCTCCCTTGCAGGACTGATTGCCCCCAACTGCCCTCCCTTGCAGGCCTGGTCCCTCCCAATTGCCCTCCTTGCAGGCCTGATCGCCCACAACTGCCCTCCCCTGCCAGCCATCTTGTGGTGGCCATCTTGTGTCCACATGGGGGCAGTCATATTTGACCACATGGGGGTAGCCATCTTGTGTGTTGGAGTGATGGTCAATTTGCATGTTACTCTTTTATTAGATAGGATGGTCACTTTTTCTGTAGTTATTAAATGGGTTTATCCAGATTTTTTTTCCACTAAGTAGTTGCCAATTTCATTTTTGTACCATGAACTGGGCAAAATCTGAATTTTCAAGGATGTTGCTTTTTTCTTTAGAGAGTAGTTATCTACATTTTTTTTTTAATATATTTTATTGATATTTTACAGAGAGGAAGGGAGAGGGATAGAGAGCTAGAAACATCGATGAGAGAGAAGCATCGATCAGCTGCCTCCTGCACACCTCCCACTGGGGATGTGCCCGCAACCAAGGTACATGCCCTTGACCGGAATCGAACCCGGGACCCTTCAGTCTGCAGGCCGACGCTCTATCCACTGAGCCAAACCGGTTTTGGCTATCTACATTTTTTATCCTGGGCTTTCCCTGTGTTCTAAAGAACATTTTCAGTTGAAGAGGAGAAAAATGTTATAACATCTTTTTGGAGTAATTATTCATCTGCTTTTACCTACTTCATGTATTTGATGTTTAGTAATAAAGGATTGAGATTGGGTAGAGCGCTAGAGAGAAAAAGGAGGTGGTAATAAAACAGTCATCTGTGAAGTAGATTAGTGAGAAAGGAAGGTGAGGCTGGTAGCACAGGCTTAAGTGATCTGGAAATATTCTATACCAGCTTTTCTTTGTGTTGCCATCCTCTCCTATTTCAGATTTTTATTAATACTTAACTTAGTAAGTATTGCTCTTAAGTCAGCCTCATTGCTAAAAAGTAATGTAAGAACTATGTCTTAAACTTAAAAAAAAAACCTACTGTATTTAGTAATGGCATCTGCTTATGCCATTCAGTATTTCTGTCAATTTGATTGATGTTTTTAATAGCTCTTATCCACTTACAGGCCTTTCAAAACAATATTCTATTTTCTCTCTCTAATAGCTGTTACACGACCCTATCATCTGGTACCAGCTCAGTAACCATGATGGCATACTAATTAGGCTTCTTTTTGAGATCACATCATTTCAGAAGATGGATAACTTTGGAGTCTAGTGGGGAGGAGTATTGAATAGATCTTAAAATTCAGCAAATATTTAGTGAGAACCTTTCACAACCTCTAGCACCTGTTGAGTTGAGGGAAAGGGGTGACTAAAGGGCAAAATGGAGAAAAGTAGGGTTTGAGTTGAGCCTTAGATGTAGATTAGGATCCCAACAGACAGAGATGAAATAGGGCATTTAGGGTCAGGGGAATAGCCTGAATGGAGGCAAGAGGGTGTGGGGTTGAGGGGAATAGGAGTAAGGGGGAGTGATATACACAGCTGTACTTTTGGAAGATTACCCAGCAGAGTTGGAGGCTGCATTAGAGGTGGAAGCTGGGAGAATGATAAGACATGGTTGCCATTGTTCAGGAAAGAGGCAACGGGAGTCCTAACTGGGATAGTGTGAAGATGGAAATAAGGGGAAACGGGTAGAAGAAATTGTGAGAATTAAGATCTCTACGAGGAGGCAGCTGGTAGATGTGGGGGCAGAGAGAGGAATCTGAGGTTTGGAGTCTCAATAACTATGCTGACTTTTAGTAGTTATTTCTGTGTGTCTGTCTGTAAAATAAGAACTTAAATTTCTGTCTTCTTTGTGGGAGTTATGTGAAGATTGGGGATAAAATGAGATACTAGTTGTGCAAATACTTTGGAAGTAGTTATGCCAAAAATATACAAGGTATTTATTTTTACAGATACCCTTATTTTATAAGCAAATTTATACCTTCCCATTGATTTCTGTTGTAAAATAGAGGTATGTTTTGTCTCCCTCTTAAATCCCTAACTTGGAATGTTGGCTTTTGAGCAACTAAAGTGGATCAGTGTTTTCTGGACTCTAGATTCTCTTTTCTGCAACCACCCTAGTCTCTGTCCTTTTCTTTGACACTAGGAATTTCTCCCGCGCCCAGGTATCCCAACTCTTTATTCTTGAGTTTCATCATAACTTCATTCTTCTTTCTCCTTTTGTATAGTCTTTTTTTTTTTAAGCTAGGTCCAAGGTTATTGAAAGATCAGAGTGATGGTTAATCTAAACTAATAAGAGAGAAATATGATAATTGACCATCACTCCACGACACCCACAGCCAACCAGGAGGGAATATGCAAATTAACGGGACAAAGATGGCGGTGGTCACAGAGCCAGCTGGAGCGGGTGGGAGGCTTGGGTCGCCCCCAGCAATGGAGGAAGCTAAGCTTCCCACCTGCCTGGGCCGGCCGCTGAAGGAGGGGCCTGTGGGCAGCGGCCACTCAGCAGGCCGGAGCAAGCGGGAGGCTTGGGTTGCCCTGGCCAGCCGCTGAAGGAGGGGCCTGCAAACGGCCCTCAACCCCTCACCCAGGCTGGCCATGCCACCATCGGGGTGAGGGTCCCCCCTGGAGGGCATGGCCAACCTGAAAACGGCTCTCAGCCCCTTACCCAGGCTGGCCACGCACCCCCCAGCAGGGACCCTCACCCCATGGGGGCATGGCCGGCCTGCAAACTACCACAGGCCCCTCGCCCAGGCCGCCCTGCCCCCCAAGGGAACCCCCACCCTGATCCGGGATACCCTTCAGGGCAAACCAGCTGGCCCCCACCCATGCACCAGGCCTCTATCTATACTAATAAAAGGGTAATATGCTAATTAGACTGGGAGTCCTTCCAGGAGACCTTCTGGACATTCTTCTGGACAAAGCCATGGTGGCGGGACCGAGGTAGAGGTGATTAGGGGCCAAGAGGGGAGGGCAGTTGTGGGTGATCAGGCCAGGATAGGACTGCAGTTGTGGGTGATCAGGCTGGTGTGGAGGGGCCGTTGGGGGTGAGCAGGCTGGCAGGGGGGCAGTTGGCAAGCAGGCTCGAGGCGGGACCAGTTGCGAGTGAGCAAGCCATCAGTGGGGGTTAGTTGGGGGTAATCAGGCTGGCGGTGGGGGGGCAGTTGGGGGTAATCAGGCTGGCGGGGGTGGGCAGTTGGGGGCGAGCAGGCCGGCAGGCAGAGTGGTTAGGGCCAATTGGGCAGGCGGGCAGGTGAGCAGTTAGGAGCCAGATTGTGAGAGGTATGTCCGGCAGTCGGACATCCCCCAAGGGGTCCCAGATTGGAGGGGGTGCAGGCCGGGCTGAGGGATGCCCCCCCCCCCCAGTGCACGAATTTTGTGCACCAGGCCACTAGTATTCAAATAAAATGACTTTAATGGCCTAGGTATTTTGTTATCTTTGTTTTCCCCAGTCACCATGATTTTTATCTTTATTTTATTATGAACTGCCTGAATTTTTTTTTTTAATATATTTTATTGATTTCAGAGAATGGAGAAGGCGAGAGAGAAACATCAATGATGAGAGAGAATCATTGATCAGCTGCCTCCAGCATGGCCCACACTGGGGTTTGAGCCTGCAACCCAGGCATGTGCTCTGACAGGGAATCGAACAGTGACCCCCTGGTTCATAGGTTGATACTCAACCACTGAGCGACACCAGCCGGGCTGCCTGAATTTTTTGATGTTGTTGGTGTGTAAATTAGGAATAAATATAACAGTATTTATTAGGTGCCTATTGTATTCCAATACTGTGCTAGGTTTGTGCTATGCTATACAGTAGGTGATACTGAAGTGTATGTGTTATGGTACCTGTCTTCAAGAAGATTATGGTATTTAAGTTTCAGAGACAGGATTCTTTCTCATGAAACAAAGACAGTACAAGTATCAGAATCTGTGCTTGTGGGAAGTAGAGAAAAATTTAATGTGGAGCAAACAAATTAGGAAAGGACTCATAGAGCATATGGGACTAGAAAAATGGGAATATAAAGAAGAGTAGGTAGGGCATTTCTTTTTTTTTATTTAATAAATAATTATTGTTCAGATTATTAAAATTGTTCCTTTCCCCCCTCCCCATAGCTCCCCTCCACCTGGTTCCCACCCCACCCTCTGCCCTTACCTCCCCACCACTGTCCTCATCCATAGGTGTATGATTATTGTCCAGTCTCTTCCAGCACCCCCCACACCCCTTTCCCCTCGAGAATTGTTAGTCTACTCCCTTTCTATGCCCCTGATTCTATTATATTCACCAGTTTATTCTGTTCATCAGATTTTTTTATTCACTTGATTTTTAGATTCACTTGTTGATAGATATGTATTTGTTGTTCATAATTTTTATCTTTACCTTTTTCTTCTTCTTCCTCTTCTTAAAGAATACCTTTCAGCATTTCATATAATACTGGTTTGGTGGTGATGAACTCCTTTAGCTTTTTCTTATCTGTGAAGCTCTTTATCTGCCCTTCAATTCTAAATGATAGCTTTGCTGGGTAGAGTACTCTTGGTTGTAGGTTCTTGCTATTCATCACTTTGAATATTTCTTGCCACTCCCATCTGACCTGCATAGTTTCTGTTGAGAAATCAGCTGACAATCATATGGGTGCTCCCTTGTAGGTAACTAACTGTTTTTCTCTTGCTGCTTTTAATATTCTCTTTGTCTTTTGCTCTTGGCATTTTAATTATGATGTGTCTTGGTGTGGTCCTCTTTGGATTCCTTTTGTTTGGGGTTCTGTGCGCTTCCTGGACTTGTAAGTCTATTTCTTTCACCAGGTGGGGGAAGTTTTCTGTCATTATTTCTTCCAATAGGTTTTCAGTATCTTGCTCTCTCTCTTCTTCTGGAACCCCCATAATTCTGATGTTGGTACGCTTGAAGTTGTCCCAGAGGCTCCTGACACTATCTTCATATTTTTGGATTCTTCTTTCTTTTTGCTTTTCCGGTTGGGTGTTTTTTGCTTCTTTGTATTTCAAATCTTTGACTTGATTCTTGCGATCCACTTGTCTGCTGTTGGATCTCTGTATATTATTTTTTATTTCAGTCATTGTATGCTTAATTTCTAGTTGGTCCTTTTTCATTTCCTCGAGGTTCTCACTACATTTATTGGCCTTTTCTAGAACATTCTTGAAAAACTTTATGTAGAGGTGTTCTCTCTTTTCCGCGTCCAGCACGGAAAAGGAACAGGTCTGGTTCCTGAGTGGAGGAGCTGGGGATTAAGAAATAAAAGAAAGAGAGAGACCAGATAGAAAGATGGAAATAAAGCTGGGAGCCAGGTGGGACACCATCCTCTCTGATGGAGAGGCAGGGACCCTGGAGCCCACGCAGCACATTTATTTTATACCCCCAAATACCAGGAAGTATCACCAAAACTTAGGATCAAAGGAGCTTATTTGCATTCTTGAGTAGGCCCTAGTATTCCTGGTGCTTGCCTGGATTTACATATCAAAACCCGCTCCCCGGCACCTGGACAAAGGTAAAAAGTCAGTACTGATAACGCCCCCCACCTTCTTGGGGAGGGTGTAACCAAGACGCGGCTCTGCCAGTCGCCTCGGGCTCAGCTGACAACAATTTAAAGAAATGCCCATGTGCCTTCCCAGGTAGCCCTCTACACTTTATATAACCGTGGTTTTGAACTCTATATCCAGTCGTTTGCTTTCCTCCATTTCTTTCATTTGTGACCTTTTTCTTTGTCTTCACATTTTGGTTGCTTCCCTGAGTTGATAGAGTGGCTTTGTGTGCTAGTGGCCCAGTGGCTCAGCTTCCCCAGTTACCTGAGGTGTCCACTCTTGATGCACCCCTTTGTGGGCTGTGTGCACAGTCTTGTGGTAGTTAAGCCTTGATTGTTGTTGGTATCACTGGGAGGAATTGACCTCCAGGCCAATTGGCTGTGAGGATCAGCTGTGTCTACCCTGGGAGAATTTCTGTGCTGGAGACACCCTTATGAGACAAGACTTGCAAAAGCCTCTGAGCTCAACTTGGATGGGGTGGAGTCTCAGGGTGGAGCAGACAGCATTGGCTTCCCGTCAGCCCTGCCCTAAGAGGCCCCTGGGTCTCAGTGTCCCGAGGTAATCACTGCAAGCACCTCTGAGAGAAAACCACCCTCGAGTTCCACCCGCTGCCAGACATTTCTCTCCGAATGAGTCTGGGTCCCCAGAGTCTCGCCCGGAACTGGAGTTCAGAGCAGTCGGGAGCTTTTGTCTCCCTCCCGCTTGAGAAAGCCAGCCGCGTACTCAGTTGCCAGTCCTCTCTGCGCGCGCGTGCGCGCGTCTCTGTACCTCTGCCTTCTATAGCTCCTCTGAGTCTCAGTGTGCTTTTCTCTTTCCTTCTAGTTATAGAATTTCCACTCAGCCAGCCTTCCTGTGGTTCTGGATGATGTCTGTTTTGTCTTTTAGTTGTAGTTTTGAAATTGTTGTGTGAGGCAGCAGTTTAGGTGTTTACCTATGCCGCCATCTTGGTTTTTCTAGGTAGGGCATTTCATTTGGCGTGCATAGCTTGATCACAAGTGGGAAGGCAGAAATGAGTATGGGTCTGTTCTGAGGACAGGGACAAACTGGGTTAGTTAGAAAGAGGGTGTTGTGCGTTGGTGGGAGGTAAATTTGATTAGATTGGTAAGGTGGGCTTGGATCCCTGGAATTTAAATTTGATCTGAACAGCAATTCTTCATTCATTCGATCAATATTAAAATGCCTATTATGTGTTAGGCAGAGTGCTAGGCACTGTTGATAAAAGAGCAAAAGAGACACTGGGTCATTGCCCTTAAGAAGCTTCAAGGGACCTCACCGGTTTGGCTCAGTGGATAGAATGGTAGCCTGTGGACTGAAGGGTCCCGGGTTTAATTCCAGTCAAGGGCACATGCCCAGGTTGCGGGCTCGATCCCCAGTAGGGGGGTGCCAGAGGCAGCCAAACAATGATTCTTTCTCATCATTGATGTTTCTTTTTCCTTCTCCCTTCCTCTCTGAAATCAATAAGAATATATTTAAAAAAGAAGAAGAAGAAGAGGTTTCGAGGACAGTAGATAAGATAAAGGGCCCAATAACAAAGGTCCCAAGAGGGGTGAACTGAGAAAAGATTTCTGAATTGCTTTAATCTGTTTGCTGAATTATGAACCAAACTCTTAATTTTTTTTTAATGAATCAAAGATTATCCTCAATTTGTTTTAAGGAAATTTCTCTTTTCCTTTCTCCTTTTTGTTAACTGAATTTAATATGTCCTTGTTTTTTTTTTAAGGAGATAGTTTGAATTTAATCATTTGAATGTGTGCTTCATGACGGGCTGGTATGAAGTCGAATTGTGATTCACAAACTAGGGGGGGAAAAGGCCATGTTTGTTGATCTCCAACATCAGAATTTTTCCTGGTCTGTGGTCTAACGGGCCTTTTTGACCTTGTATAACAAACTTAGTTTATAACAGAATTGTACTTAACAGCAGTAACTTGGCATGGCTGGAGTGACTCAGTTGGTTGAGTGTGCACCAAAAGGTTGCTGGTTTGATTCCTGGTCAGGCACATACCTGGGTTGCGGGTTCAATCCCCCAGTTGGGAAGGCAGCTGATTGATATTTCTCTCACATCGATGTCTCTCCCTCTGTCCCTCTGTCCCTCTGTCCCTCTGTCCCTCTGTCCCTCTGTCCCTCTCTCCCTCTCTCCCTCTCTCCCTCTCCCCCTCTCCCCCTCTCCCCCTCTCCCCCTCTCCCCCTCTCCCCCTCTTCCCCCCCCCCTCTCTCTCTCTCCCCTCCCCCTAATCACTTCCTCTCTCTAAGCATGTCCTCAGGTGAGGATTAAAAAAAACCCCGAAAAGTAATCAGCCTAACCGGTTTGGCTCAGTGGATAGAGCGTTGGCCTGTGGACTGAAAGGTCCCAGGTTCGATTTTGGTCAAGGGCATGTACCCTGGTTGTGGGGACATCCCCAGTAGGAGGTGTGCAGGAGGTAGCTGATCGATGTTTCTCTCTCGATGTTTCTAACTCTGTATCCCTCTCCCTTCCTCTCTGTAAAAAATCAGTAAAATATGTATTTTAAAAAAACCAAACTAATCACTTAGTCATGTATGCACATGATATGGTTTTGGTCTAACAAACTAAGTTGAACTACTAGTAATTTAATAATTTGTACTATTAAAATAGGAACTTTTTCCTTGAAATAATTGATACTTTATTTGGAGTTCCATTGCTGTGAGACCTGTAATGTATGCCAATTAACAGTGAACAAGAATTAAGACCTAAATTTTATTTATTAATTTATTACTTATTATTTTTATTAATGTTTATTTTTTAAATCTTTATTGTTGGAAATCCTATACAATAAAAGCCTAGGTGGCGTCATGCCCTTGCACGATGCCCTTGCGTGACGTCATCACAAGATGGCTGCGCGCACAGCAGAGGCGGGGCCTGGTGGCCGCTCCGCATGGTGAGGCCTGGGGGTCTGGTGGCTGTGCGTGGTGCGGAGGAGGTCGGTCCTGGCGTCTCTGCCTCCTCGCGTGGAGGAGGCGGGTCGCGGCAGGGAAGGGCAGTTGTGGGCGATCAGACTGGCAGCAGAGAGCAGTTGTGGGTGTTCAGGCCGGCAGGGGAGGGCAGTTGTGGGTGATCAGGCCAGCAGGGGAGGGCAGTCGTGGGTGATCAGGCCGGCAGGGGAGGGCAGTTGGGGGCGATCAGGCCGGCAGGGGAGCAGTTAGGCATCAATTAAGCCAGCTGGGGAGCTGTTAGGGGGCGATCAGGCCGGCAGGCAGAAGCAGTTAGGGGCAATCAGGCAGGCATACAGGCAAGCGGTTAGGAGCCAGTGGTCCCAGATTGTGAGAGGGTTGTCCGACTGCCAGACATCCCCCAAGGGGTCCCAGATTGGAGAGGGTGCAGGCTGGGTTGAGGGACACCCCCCCTTCACGAATTTTGTGCACCGGGCCTCTAGTATTACATATGTCCCCTGTTTTTCTCCTATTGACCCCTTCTAGTTTGCTCCGCCCTCCACCCCAGGCCTTTACCACCCTGTTGTCTGTGTCCATAGGTTATGCATATATGCATACAAGTTCTTTGGTTGATCACTTCATATTTTTATTTTTTAAAATATTTTTATTGATTTTTAGAGAGAGCGATAGGGAGAGGGAGAGAGAAACATCTATGTTGAGAGTGAAACACTGACATGGCTGCCTCCTGCATGCCTCCTACCTGGGATTAAGCCTGCAACCCGGGCATGTGTCCTGACCAGAATTGAACCAGCACCCAAACAACAGAGCCAACTTGTCAGGGCTAAAAACCTAAATTTAATAAGATTTATCAAGGAATATCCCCAAAAAGGGGACATATGTAAATACTTCCAACAATAAAGAATTATAGAAAGAAAAAAAGGGAATATCCCAAAGAATAAACAAACCAGCAAAATTAGGTCAAATGGAAATCTTTTTGTTCTCAATTTGTTAAATATTTGTGTGTATATGTACAACTACATTTAGAAACATTTAATTGACTGCAGCGTGGAGGTAGAAAGTTTTTAGACTGTAGTTGAAAAGTGTGTTTCTTATTCTTTATTTTTTGAAATTGAAGTATTACATCAGGAAAATGCACAAATCATAAGTGTACTACTTAATGATTACTGGAGTGAACATGGCTAAGAACCAGCTTTGGGGTTTTTTTTTGTGTGTTGTTTTTTTAAAATATGTTTTTATTGATTTTTAGAGAGAGAGAGGAAGGAAGAGGGATAGAGAGATAGAAACATTGATGAGAGAGGAACATCATCGATCAGCTGCCTCCTGCACACACTCCTACTGGGGATCAAGCCCGAAGCTCGGGCATGTGCCCTGACATGGGAATCAGTGATTTCTTGGTTCCTGGGTCAATGCTCAACCATTGAGCCATACAGGCTGGGCTCGTTTTTAATTTTCTTCCTTTTGAATCTATAGTGTTGAAATTGTTAAATTTGCAAAAGGATATATTGTTGTTGTTTTTTAAATTAAGGAGGAAAATTAGCCCTTAGTAATGTTCCAAACTGTTAACCAAACCAGGATATCTTTTAAAACTATTTGAATTGTAATAATGTATACACACACACACACACACACACACACACACACATACTAGGTGTACCGGTTAATAATGCAGATTTTTTCAATAGATGGAGTTAAACAATGTTGATATATATGCGATTTGATATGTATGCTATTTTGTTGTATTGACAGCAAGCTTCAAAACTTCATATGTCAAATTTTCTGAAGGTGTTAACATCATAGATATTTTTACACTTAAAAATGTCAAATTTCATGCCAAAAAAAGAGCATTTGTGAGAAGTTTTAAGTCATTATTTTGAAGAAAAAGTTATTGTATACTTTGGGAAGCTTATGGTGAACATGCTCCATCTCAAGATACTTGTGAACACTGGTTTAAACGCTTTAAAGGTGATGTGATTGATGTGAAAGACAAAGGACGTCCAGGTCAACCAAAAAAGTTTGAAGACCAACAATTACAAGCATTATTCGATGAATATGCATGTCAAACTCAAAAACAACTTGCAGAAAGATTAAACGTTGCTCAGCAAACAATTTCTGATTGTTTACAAGCAATGAGAAAGATTTTAAAGGAAGGAAAATGGGTGCCACATCAACTGAACGACAGACAAGTGGAAAACCAAAAAGTCATCAGTAAAATGTTGCTTCAACGGCACAAAAGAAAGTCTTTTTTGCATCGAATTGTGACTGATGATGAAAATTGGATTTATTTTGAGAATCCCAAATGCACAAAATCATGGGTTGATCCAGGTCAACCATCAACATCGATTGCAAGGCCAAATTGCTTCCGAAAGAAGACAATGTTCTGTGTTTGGTGGGATCAGGAAGGTGTGGTGTATTATGAGCTTCTAAAACCAGGTGAAACTGTTAATACTGATTGCCACCGACAACAAATAATCAATTTGAACCACACTTTTTTTTTTTTTTTAATATATTTTATTGATTTTTAACAGAGAGGAAGGGAGGATAGAGAGTCAGAAACATTGATGAGAGAGAAACATCGATCAGCTGCCCCCTGCACACTCCCCACTGGGTATGTGCCTGCAACCAAGGTACATGCCCTTGGCCGGAATCGAACCTGGGACCCTTGAGTCCGCAGGCCGACGCTTTATCCACTGAGCCAAACGGGTGCAGGGGAGGGCAAACTTTTTGATTCGAGGGCCACAATGGGTTCTTAAACTGGACCGGAGGTCTGGAACAAAAGCATGGATGGAGTGTTTGTGTGAACTAATATAAATTCAAAGTAAAGGAGTGGAGGGGAGAGCAAGAGAACCGGATAGAACAGCCGGATCCGGCCCGCGGGCCGTAGTTTGCCCAAGGCTGGGTTAGGGCCACGCTTTTTTTTTTTTTTTTTTTTTTAATATATTGATTTCTTACAGAGAGGAAGGGAGAGGGATAGAGAGTTAGAAACATCGATGAGAGAGAAACATCAATCAGCTGCCTCCTGCACACTCCCTACTGGGTATGTGCCCGCAACCAAGGTACATGCCCTTGACTGGAATCGAACCTGGGACCCTTGAGTCCGCAGGCCAATGCTCTGTCCACTGAGCCAAACCAGTTAGGGCTGAACCACGCTTTGATCATGAAACGACCAGAATGTGCCAGAAGACACGGCAAAGTAGTTTTGCTTCATGATGACGCACCATCACACACTTAAAAACCAGTTAAAGACACATTAAAAGACCTTGGGAAGTATTAACCCACCCGCTGTATTCACCAGACCTTGCTCCTTCAGATTACCACTTGTTCGGATCGATGGCACATGCACTTTCTGAGCAGCACTTCAAAACATATGAAGAAGTGGAAAATTGGGTCTATGAATGATTTGCCTCAAAACAAGAAAAGTTCTATTGGGATGGTATCCACAAATTACCTGAAAGATGGGGGAACTGTGTAGCTAGCGATGGACATTACTTTGAATAAAGCACTTTTGATGTTTCTCTTGAAATTATCATGTGTTTTTTTATTACAAATCCACTATTATTAACTGGTACACCTAATGGTTTATGGTTTTTGGTTGATCACTTCATATTTTGGTTGCAGGCACATATATATATGGTCCTTGTTATTTGCATTGTCTAAGATAACTAGGTCATAATACCTTGTTTTGCTAAAATCTTTTGTTGGCTAAAAACTATAGTTTCCTTATATGTAAGACTTGATTTCTATAGATTGAATTGGTAGCTTAATTTTAATTTCAAGTTTGAAATTTAGTCAAATTATTAAGATTATTTTAAAAGGAGACTATATTGTTTCTATGCTCTTAAGTTAAATTCAAATAGGAAAAGTGCACCAAAAAAATCTGCTCTCCTTGTGTAAATTTGGCCTAGTTTCAGCTGTAAACTGGGTTAGTTTGACCAACAGATGTACACCTTTGAAACTTCCTCCATTGATATTGGTGAAAAGTGATGCTTAGAGATAGATTGAGGTTAACTGGAAATAGTAAGGCATTGTGGGAAAAAAGTCTTTGCTGATAGCAGATGATTAGAATGAATGCCACTAGGGTTTTCATGCTTTGAGGTGCTGCCTTGGAAGTGGTGCTGTCTTTGCAGACATTTGAAGAGAATCCACATTTTGCTATCGGTGACCCACCCAAACCTAGTAGGTCTTCTCTTCCTGTATCTTTCTAACTGGAATGTTTATATACCCTTCAGGGCTGTGTTAAACAGCAAATTGGCTCTTTACTTTCAAATCAATCCTATATAATAAAGAGGTAATATGCAAATTGACCCTCATGCCCTCACGTCACAAGATGGCCACCCCCACGTTGTCACAAGATGGCTGCCCCCACGTTGTCATAAGATGGCCGGCAGGGGAGGGCAGTTGGGGGCGACCAGGCCTGCAGGGGAGGGAAGTTGGGGGGGGGGGACCAGGCCTGCAGGGAGAGCAGTTGGGGACCAGGCCTGCAGGGGAGGGTAGTTGGGTGTGATCGGGCCTGCAGGGGAGCAGTTAGGTGTCAATCAGGCTGGCAGGGGAGCGGTTCGGTGTCAATCCGGCCATCAGGGGAGCGGTTAGGGGGCTATCAGGCAGCCAGGCAGGCGAATGGTTAGGAGCCAGCAGTCCTGGATTATGAGAGGGATGTTCGACTGCTGGCAGGGATCAAGGGCTCCTAGATTGGAGAGGGTGCAGGCTGGGCTGAGGGCCGCCCCCCCACAAGTGCACGAATTTCATGCACCGGGCCTCTAGTATTTGTATAATTATATAGCTGAATGGAATTGCAGGCCTAGACATCTGTAATATTAATCTACATCTACTGGAGCATACTACAACAGGTACATTTGAATTTGCTGTTTAACATCTCTCTGGCACAGCCATGAGTGACTCTAAAGGAGGCTGCTTTTGTTTTATAGCCGTAACTGTCCTGGTGTGTGACAGCTGCCCCAAAGGTATCCCCCTTTGATTGCCTTCTGTTCAGGAGCTTTCAGTGTTGGTGTTACATCTGGAGCCAGGTGACTAATGAGTTACTTATTCCATAGCAGATGCTACTGGCTAAGCCAGAGTAAGTGGCCTGCTGAAACAGGAATTGCTCCCCACAAAGCCCTCATCTAGAGTGATGAACATATATCCAGAATCTGCTCTTGGTTGTTTTCAGCTGCTCATAGTTTAGCTGAGCTCTTAATTATGTATTTGGAGTAAAACTAACCAGAGGACTCATTTATGAGAGCATTTATAATTCAAACATTTGGTGTTTGAATTATTAAAGTTTCCCTCATTTTTTTAGAATTCATCCAGTTGGCAAAGGACTTCGAGGATTTCCGTAAAAAGTGGCAGAGAACAGACCAAGAGCTGGGGAAATACAAGGATCTTTTGATGAAAGCAGAGACTGAGCGTAGTGCTCTGGATGTTAAGCTGAAGCATGCACGCAATCAGGTGGATGTAGAGATCAAACGGAGACAGCGAGCTGAGGCCGACTGTGAAAAGCTGGTGTGTATTGTTTTCTATGCTAGTACTGTGACACTGGGGGAGGGGGAAGCATCTGATAATGTTGTGATTTTTTAAATTGATATTTTAGAGAGAAGTGGAGGTGAGGTGGAGAAGCATCGATTTGATGTTCCACTTATGCATTCATTGGTTGATTCTTATATGTGCCCTGACCAGGGATTGAATGCACAACCTTGGCATATCAGGACGATGCTCTGACCAACTGAGCTATCAACCAGGGCCTGAAAATGCTTCCACTTGCCAGATATACCCAGCTTCTTATTCCGTATTAAAGAACTAAAAGCAACCTGTCCATTGACAATTTGTCTGTGATTGGAACTGAAACTGCAGCTTAGGAATCCTGTTCTCCATAGGTTGAAATTTAATTTTTTTTCCATTTTTTGACTTGAAACTACTACTTAATATACAGATTTCAAATGAGAATTTAAAGAATTATAATTAGGGGGAAGGGCAGGGAAATCCTAGCATACTTGGTCTGTCACAAGACAATTGGCCATCTCTCATGCCACCCTGAATAGCCTCAGCCTTAAGACAACTCTAAGTCTTTCCTTCACCACTGCTCCTGATTCAAGATGAAGGGCTAGATATATTCAACAAGTTGAGCAGTGTGGCTAACATAGAACACTTTCATTTTGGTGTACCAAGGTGGGTCATAGTACAAAGGAAAGCCTTTACTAGGAGGCACTAATCTACCCTGGCACAGTGTTAGATGCCTCAGTGAGCTCAAATTATCTGGTTCTAGCTAGTGTGTCATAGCTTTGTATTCATTTAATAACATTTTGCTCCACCATTTAGAAAGGTGGGTGGCTGTTTTCATCTGTGGAAGAAGCCAATAATTGTCCTGATAAAATGACAATAAAGTGTTTGTGCTATGCAAAATTTATTTTGGGACTCTCATTTTGAAATACTCTGTCCTCTTGGATTAGCAGTTTGATCCAAAAGTCTTGTAGAGAACCCCAATTTGCTAGATGGAGTTTATTTTACCAGTCAGAAATCAGAGACACAATCTGGACTTGATGTGAATTAATATGCTATTGGTGTAACAGCTTTCCTGAAGACTCATTTGCATAATGCTGTATTTTAATGTCTTCTGGTCTGCCCATCCCATAAATTTGAGGTGAAGCTTTCTCCCCTGGTTGGTTAGGATGTTTTATTCTGCTTTGGTCTGTAGGAAAGACAGATTCAGCTGATCCGAGAGATGCTCATGTGTGATACATCTGGCAGCATTCAACTAAGTGAGGAGCAAAAATCAGCTCTGGCTTTTCTCAACAGAGGCCAACCATCCATTGGCAATGCTGGGAACAAAAGGTGGGGGAACTGCATCTGTTGTTATCTGATCACGAGCAACACAGCTGTCAGAAGTTCTTGTTATCTGAACTCTTAAATAAACTGGTTCTGGAATGTGTGCTGAATAAAGCAGAAAAGACTTTGGAGGAAGGGTGGGTGAAAATAAAGGCACAGGGGCCTCCCTATTTCTTTTGTTTTTTTAATCTTTCCTTAAGATATTGTTTCACCATGGGTAAAATTTTGATGTTGGTGCTAAATTGCACACCAATAACTAATCCTGCAGATTGCTAAGAAACCTCAAGGTGAAAGTGGCAGTTCAGCAATACTTTCAGTGTTTACTCTCCAGAGAGCTCTTGTAGCTCCTCTGGTTTAGAAAGGTCTTCTGTGAGCCAAGACCAGACAATAATTTTGGTTCCACTGCACCTCTCTTTAAAAAAGTCTCAACTAGGCTTTGAATTTAACACCCCCAATACGGTATGTAGGGAGAGGTCAGCACTCTTAGAGGCATTTATTTTGTTGCCTGATTTTTTTATGGGGAATCTTGATAACTAAGAAGATGTACGGGCTTAATTTCTTAAAAAGCTAATGCTGGGTAATACTCTCTTGTAGAAAGCAACCACAATTGGGATCAAATTAAACTTCACTCTCTGCCTTGTAAATTTTTAGTAGCCTGTGATACAGACTCAGTAGGGAATAGAACCCATACCCCTAACTGTAATTTTCAGCTATAGTTATAAGGCTTTTGCTGAAAAAGCAACTGTATTGCATTCACACACTCCTCATGAAACCATAAAAAGCAACCCACCACAGCTAGGGTCTAAGCTTGGAGTTACCTTTAAAGGGAAGGGATTGCTGTGAAATTGCTGACATTATCTGACCTGCTAGGTAACTTGTTCTGGGTGTTGGTGGATTTTACTTTTCATAATCTTCTTTGTCTAACTTTGTATTGTTTCACTCAATAGACTGTCAACCATTGATGAATCTGGTTCCATTTTATCAGATATCAGCTTTGACAAGACTGATGAATCGCTGGTAATGAACATTTGACCTCTGAGAATTATTTATATTTCTGCTCCCTCAGGAATATCTCTGCTGTCCTTCTGGAATTCCTTTATTACTGTTATTAATTGATGTGTTATAGATACTGAGGTAGCATTAAAAATATAAATCCACACAAACTATAAGAGACTTGCTTATATATATTTTTAGTTTCTGGAAGTGGGGATATAGAATTCAGGATTTGGCATGAGATTAAATTTGTTTAATGGATTTGTGAGCTGCATGTATTAATTGATTATATCTTGACTTATTAAAGCCCCAGCTAGCAATAAAAATTTTTTTAGCAAAGCTCTATTTGGTCAGGGCTTATTTGTTGCTCTTAGGGAGAACAGATTTGTGCCTTATTTCTGAATTAGTTTGGTTCTAGAGGGAAACTTAGTTTTACTTCACAATTAGAAGGAAAACCAGTGCTCTGGAGCTTCAGCCAGAGGACTGATGAGTTTCCAGGTACTATATAATGCTTTGATCAACAATGGTTAGCATGTCTAAACTCTTTGTTACCCTGCTTTTATAGGGCAGCACCCTTCTCTTAACTTCTGATGGTGTTTCTGCATGAAAGGTCATCTCCTCGTATTTCAGTCTTTGATGTTCAGGAAACCGGAACCTGTTTTACTGACTGAAAGCTAACAAACAATAAGTCAGGAGGTTATTAGAGATTTGTTTTCTGATGATAGCCAAACAAGTGACAACTACTTGTCACATGGGCTATGATTTTTCTGTCCAAATTCAGTGTTTGACTAGGGAAATAATTGCCATTTTATAGATATAAATATTTAGTATCTCCTTTTTGGAATAAGGAATGATATAGAATAGGTCTGGGATATATAAAAAACTAAAACATACTATTTGCTGACTTTGGAGCTAGACCTCTGCTATGTTATCTGTTGTAACTGAAGCTAAATCAAACAAGCAGTAGCTAAATTATTTGACCATGAATTGGAGAGATTAAATTTATGTAGCTAAGCTACAATTTGCTGCATACAACTGTTTGTGGATTTTGTGTTTTCAGGGATTATCAGGAGTAAGGAAGTCACAGGTAGCTACTAAAAATGCATATGGTTAAAATAAGCGAAGGGAAGCTAGACCACAGTAAAAGGCAAATAATTCTTCAGTGGCGAATGTCGTTTAGGGCCCAGGTGATTGAGAGAAGTAAAACCTAAACTAGAACTTTTTAAGTGGCTATATTGTACAGAACATATGAATAGACAGTAGCAGTCCGTTAAGAGGAAGAATCACATCTAACACGATCAGTATAGTGCCTAACATTCTCTAAGTACTAAAACCAATTACAAACATAATCAGAAACAAAGAACCAGGCACTGGAGATAATCACAACAGAAGTTGTTTCTTTAACCTTTTCTTGCCTCTGTGGTATTGATTCCTGATTCTATTATAATAGCTTCAATTTTGGAAAGAAAACATGTTAACTTACTATGGCTTTGTAGCTACAATACTTGAGTTCTCCCCCCAATTTTCTCAAATTGTAAGTTAAGGGAGTCTGACTTAAGACTTTAAAGTTCACTGTAAATTTATTTGCACAGAGTTTAGGGGAGGCCTAACCAAAGAAAGAAATTAATACAGTGTAATTGTCAACAGGATTGGGATTCTTCTGTAATAAAGACTTTCAAACTGAAGAAGAGAGAAAAGAGGGTATGTTATTTCTTTTTTTTTTTTTAATTTATCTTTATTGTTGAAAGTATTACAGATGTTCCCCCTTTTTTTCCCATTGACCCCTCCGCAGGCCTTCACCCCACTATTGTCTGTGTCCGTGGGTTATGCATATATATATATGTATATGTATATGTATATGTATATGTATATATGTGTATATGTATATATATATATATATATATTCTTTGGTTGATCTCTTCCCTCCCCCCAGCCCTTTCCCTCTGAGAGTCCTCAGTCTGTTGCATGCTTCCATGTCACTGGATATGTTTTGTTTGTCAGTTTCTTTTGATCCTTATCTCTTTCTTTTAAAAAAATAAAAGTAACAATAAAAGAGTTTCCTTGGAAATTCTACCACAATACTGCATTTCTGACATGTTGCTCTAGCCATTGTTAAACATATTTTAATGCTTGCTGAGGGTGGTAACTCAGGATAGAATCCTGTCCCATTTTACTATTCTGGACTGCTCTCACTTCATTCATCATATGGAAAAGGATATGCTTAAGTTTGTTTTGAGTTTTCATAGGACTTTTTATGCAAGACTTTTGTGCTCTAATAAAAGCTTCAGAAGAAATGTGTGTATAATGGGATATGCAGAGATTGTCTGCGTGTGCTTGCTTAGGGTGCTTAATATGTTTCCAAAGACTTCACGTCCTTAGATAGGATTACAGCTCTACTTTCTCTGTGCTGTCATCTAAATTTTTCCAAAGCTTGCTTGTTTCTTCAAGGGAAGACATTTTTGTGTTGGTACAACTTAAGCTTCATGTGGAAATAGGCTGTGAGAGAGAGCACATTGTTTGTTATTTACCATAGCCTTGGATCCTAGGACTTGGATCCAAGTTGTCTAATGGAATAAGTTTATCTTCTGTGCTTCAGATCTGCTTGGCACTAAAGTTAATGGTGTTTGCCCCCTCTCTAGCGCTCCAATAGCCGACAGTTCATTGATGGCCCCCCGGGACCTATAAAGAAAACTCGTTCCATTGGCTCTACAGCAGACCAGGTAAGATTAGTCAGGCCAAGACAATTGTGGTCTTGAACACATCAAAGATTAGTGGCCCAAAACATTAAAAATTCTGAGTCAACATTGCAAGTGTTATTTTGAGAGAGATGTTGATGAGGAATATGTAATAGGGTCCTTATCATCCATATGAATGAAATCAGTCTGATTAAACAGCTGTCAGTTTTATGCTTGATTCTTAGTTGCTTGTATGTATACCCCTGTGGCCTATATTTCTGTCCTAAAGTATGAGATTTTGACTTAATAGTGATTTGGGCCTTAAGTCCTGACAAAGACTCAGGAATTTTTCAAGCATTCCAAAACCCTGTAGTGGAGGGGAAATTAGATTTAAATGTTCGTCCTTCCCTCATTACAATTTTGTTTCAGGGGAATGAATCCATTGTTGCAAAAACTACAGTGACTGTTCCCAGTGATGGCGGGCCCATTGAAGCTACATCCACTATTGAAACTGTTCCATATTGGACGAGAAGTCGAAGGAAAACAGGTCTGCTGGGTTGTGGCTGACGGCCAGAGCATTGTATCAAGCTCTACCTTAGATTGCTAGCTGGCCTATGCCATTAGTGCATAACTTGTTATTCTTGATACTGTGTGTGTGTGTGTGTAGGAGTAGCCATTATATTCACTTCTTTTTTTGTGTGTTAATCCTCACTGGAGGATATTTTTTCCATTGATTTTAGAAAGTGTGAAAGGGACTGACAGGAAGGGGGAAAGAGGAGAGAGAGAGAAACATTGATGTGAGAGACACATCAATTGGTTGCCTCCTGCTAGTGCCCCAACTGGATGGGGGAACCTGCAACCCAGGTACTTTAGTTCACGGGCCAACACTCACCACTGAGTACACCAGCCAGGGCTCACTTTTTTTTTCTTTCTTTTATTTTTTTTAGAGAGAGAGGAAGTTGGGGAAAGAGAGAGACGAAGAGAAAGAAACATCAATGTGAGAGAGAAATATCAGTTGGTTGCCTCCTGACTGGGGAATTGAACCTGCAACCTAGGTATGTCCCCTGACTGGGAATCAAACCCACAGCCGTTTGGTGTATGGGATGTCGCTCCAACCAGTTAAGCCACACGAGCCAGCAATGAAATAAAAGGCTATTCACTTCTTTCTTTTTTTAATTTTTTTAAATTTAATAAATCTTTATTGTTCAGATTATTACAATTGTTTCTCCTTTTTCCCCCCATAGCTCCCCTCCACCCGGTTCCCACCCCACCCTTTGCCCTTACCTACCCCACACTGTCCTCATCTATGGGTGTACGATTTTTGTCCAGTCTCTTCCTGCACCCCCTTGAAGAGCCTTTGCTTCTTTGTATTTCCCCCTGAGAATTATCAGTCCACTCCCTTTCTATGCCCCTGATTCTATTATATTCACCAGTTTATTCTGTTCCTCAGATTTTTAATTCACTTGATTTTTAGGTTCACTTGTTGATAGATATGTATTTGTTGTTCATAATTTTTATCTTTACTTTTTTCTTCTTCCTCTTCTTAAAGAATACCTTTCAGCATTTCATATAATACTGGTTTGGTGGTGATGAACTCCTTTAGCTTTTTCTTATCTGTGAAGCTCTTTATCTGACCTTCCATTCTGAATAATAGCTTTGCTGGGTAGAGTAGTCTTGGTTGTAGGTTCTTGCTATTCATCACTTTGAATATTTCTTGCCACTCCCATCTGGCCTGCATAGTTTCTGTTGAGAAATCAGCTGACAGTGATATGGGTGCTCCCTTTTAGGTAATTAACTGTTTTTATCTTGCTGCTTTTAATATTTTCTCTTTGTCTTTTGCTCTTGGCATTTTAATTATGATGTGTCTTGGTGTGATCCTCTTTGGATTCCTTTTGTTTGGGGTTCTGTGCGCTTCCTGGACTTGTAAGTCTATTTCTTTTACCAGGTAGGGGAAGTTTTCTGTCATTATTTCTTCAAATAGGTTTTCAGTATCTTGCTCTCTCTCTTCTTCTGGGACCCCCATAATTCTGATGTTGGTACGCTTGAAGTTGTCCCAGAGGCTTCTTACACTATCTTCAACTTTTTGGATTCTTTTTTCTTTTTTTTTGCTTTTCCGGTTGAGTGTTTTTTGCTTCTTTGTATTTCAAATCTTTGACTTGATTCTTGCGTTCCTCTAGTCTGCTGTTGGGTCTCTATATAATATTTTTTATTTCAGTCAGTGTATGTTTAATTTCTAGTTGGTCCTTTTTCATATCTTCGAGGGTCTCATTATATTTATCGGCCTTTTCTAGGATATTCTTGAAGAGCCTTATAACCGTGGTTTTGAATTCTATATCCAGTCGTTTGTTTTCCTCCATTTCTTTCGTTTGTGATCTGTTTCTTCGTCTCCCCATTTTTCACTGCTTCCCTGAGTTGGTAGAGTAGCTTTGTGTGCTAGGTTTCCTATATGGCCCAGTGGGTCGGCCTCCCCAGTTAACCTGAGGTGGACACTCTTGGTGCACCCCTTTGTGGACTGTGTGTACAGCCTTGTTGTAGTTAAGTCTTGATTGTTGTTGGTATCACTGGGAGGAATTGACCTGCAGGCCAGTTGGCTGTGAGGATCAGCTGTGTCTGCACTGGGAGATTTTCTGTGCTGGAGACAGCCTTATAGGATTAGCCTTGCCAGATTGCAAAAGCCTCTGTGCTCAGCTTGGAAGGGGTGGAGTCTCAGGGCGGGGCAGACAGTCTTGGCTTCCCGTCGACCCTGCCCTTGCGCGCGAGTCTCCAGACCTCTGCCTTCCGCGGTTCCCGAGTTTCCGCCTTACAGTCCAGATTTCCCCCGTAAGAGCATGGGTCCCCAGGGGCTCGCCCGGAACTGCGGTTCAGTGCAGTCGGAACTGGGGTTCAGTGCCATCAGGAGCTTCCCACTCCCTTCCACTAGGGAAAGCCTGCGGCAACCTCCACAGTCAGTCTTTGTGCACACTCGCGCCTCCAGACCCCTGCCGCCGCGGCTCCCCTGAGTCTCCGAGTCTCTGTGTGCCTTTCTCTCTACCTGACAGTCCAAACTCCCCCTATATGAGCCTGGGTCCACAGGGTTTCGCCCGGAACTGAGGTTCAGTGCAGTCAGAACTGGGGTTCAGTGCAGTCGGGGGCTTCTTTCCCCCTCCCGCCAGAGAAAGCCAGCCAGGCACTCCGCTGCCCTTCCTTTCTGCGCGCGCGTGTCGCCGTATCTCAGCTCTTTGCCGCTCCTTCTCCGTGAGATTTCCTCTTTTCTTCTAGTTGTAGAATTTCCACTCAGCCAGCTTTCCTGTGGTTCTGGATGGTGTCCGTTCTATCTTTTAGTTGTAGTTTTGAAATTGTTGTGCGGGGCAGCAGTTTAGGTGCTTACCTATGCTGCCATCTTGGTTTCTCTGAACAAGGCTATTCACTTCTGATTATGGTTACAGATTACTGGTTATCTATCAACTAGTGGCCCGATGCATGAAAATTCTTGCCAGAGTAGGCCTTCCTTCCCCCGGCTGCCGGCACCTGCTTCCCTCCGGGACCTGGGTTTCCCACCTCTGGCTGCCGGTAGGCACTCGGGACCCAGGCTGGCTTCCCTCCTCCAGCCGCCCACAGGCCCGCAGGCACCTGGACCTGGGCTGGCTTCCCTCTGGCCCTAGCTTTATCAGGAAGGACATCTGGAAGATATCCAGTCTAATTATCATATTACCCTTTTATTATTATAGATTATATTGAAATTGGGGTTAAAATTCAGAAGGAACAAAATACTTAAGGTTAAAGCTGCTTGCTTTCTAGGTACTTTACAGCCTTGGAATAGTGACTCTACCTTGAGCAGCAGGCCGCTGGAGCCAAGAACTGAGACGGATGGTTCCAACACTCCACAGAGTACCGGGGGGATGCGTCTTCATGACTTTGTCTCTAAGACGGTAAATCTCTGTTTGCTCCTCCTTTTGGGGGGCACCTATAATTTTTCAATTGTGAGAGTAATATGTACCAGGAAGCCCTAACCGGTTTGGCTCAGTGGATAGAGCATCAGCCTGCGGCCTCAAGGGTCCCAGATTCGATTCCGGTCAAGGGCATGTACCTTGGTTGCGGGCACATCCCCAGTAGGGGGTGTGCAAGAGGCAGCTGATCGATGTTTCTCTCTCATCTATGTTTCTAACTCTCTATCCCTCTCCCTTCCTCTCTGTAAAAAAATCAATAAAATATATTTTTAAAAAATATATGTACCAGGAACAAATTTTAACACTTTAATATAGCAGTCGCCAACCTTTCGGACCTCATAGACCACCGGTTGGCGACCGCTGCTATAACATTATAGAGTTAAATGTCGAATTTTTTTTTCCTCCTTCCAATCCCACTCTGCAGGGGTCACTACTGAATTACAAAAGGTGTGTAGCTTTCCATTCTGGGAGGAGCACTAAAATTCGAAGAAAGCAACTTTTCAGAAGCATTTCGTGCTTCTTAGTGATATATATTTATGTTTTATGCTTATTAAATAGTAGCACATTTTAACTTTGTCCCATTTGATTTCCTCATAAAAACCCAAGCAAACTGACAGGCTCAGAGGAGTTAACTGACTTGTTTGAGCCACATGACAGTAAGTGGAATAGTTAACATGGAGGTTTACTGACTCTTTGTAAACAAGTTCTTTCCACTGTTGTACACTCACTGTTCCCTTCCAGTGGGATGACTTTATGCAAGTTACTTAGCCTCTTTTTGCATCTGTTTCCTTAAATAAAAACACAACCTACTTTATAGGATTATTGTGAGAATTACACAAACAGATAAGTGTAAAAAAGGACAAGAAAGCTGTTCAGCACATGCTAAGTGCTTAAAGTGGTTGATGATGTTGATAATTTCCCAATTCATACCACTCTGTTCCTTCTGCCCCATTTCATCCTCAGGTTATTAAACCCGAATCTTGTGTTCCATGTGGAAAGCGGATAAAATTTGGCAAGCTGTCTCTGAAGTGTCGAGACTGTCGTGTCGTCTCTCATCCAGAATGTCGGGACCGCTGTCCCCTTCCCTGCATTCCTACCCTGATAGGAACACCTGTTAAGATTGGAGAGGTACGGCCTATGGGAAGCATCGTGTTAGGGCTTCTTAGCTTTTCCACAGCTGAATGTCAGTTTTGTTCTAAATTAATGATGCCAAGTATGTTTTCCACGAGTAATGAATTATAAAATGTTAACGTGCAGTCGAGTCCTGCTGTATGGGTTAGTCCAGTGGTCGGCAAACTCATTAGTCAACAGAGCCAAATATCAACAGTACAACGATTGAAATTTCTTTTGAGAGCCAAATTTTAAAACTTCTTCTAACGCCACTTCTTCAAAATAGACTTGCGCAGGCCGTGGTATTTTGTGGAAGAGCCACACTCAAGGGGCCAAAGAGCCGCATGTGGCTCTCGAGCCGCAGTTTGCCAAACACGGGGTTAGTCTGTTTTATAACCTTTCTAGACCAAAACTCCTCTTCCTTTACCTGCTCCCTCTCGCCCTCCCTTCCCCTTTCTCCTTCCCTTTTTTCCCTCCTCGCACTTCCTCCTTCTCTTCCTTGTTTCCATTCTCTCCTTTCCTTCCTCCCCTCTCTTTTCTCATCTTTCTTCTTCCCTTCCCTCCCTTCCCTGTCCTATCCTATTTTGTAAAATTTGAAACATACGAAAGTAGAGAGATTAGTATAACTAATGCCTGGTTTTTATCACTCAAATTCCACAATTACTAATTCATGTCCAGTCTTGCTTTATCAATATTCCTATCTCTCCCTCTTGGCCCTGTCCAGTGAATTATTTTGAATCAAATCCTAGACAACATATAAGTTAATCTGTGAATATCTTTTCTCTTATGTTAGAGATATCCCCATACAAGGCTATTAAGATTAGGTTGCTTATTTCTAAAAATCTATTCAATCCATTAAGAAAGTATTTATTGTACAAGCAACATTAGCAAGAATCAAAGCAAAATGACTAAGCTACTAACAGCCCCCAGCAGATCAAATGTTATTTCCCTAATCTTAAGAATTCTTATCTGTGCAAAGATTTTTTTTTAACAAATTTTCTGTATTCTGATACAGTACCATGGAGTTCTCCCTTAAAGGTAAGGTTATATCTCAAGCAATTGAGTTGTATTTATTTTCCTTACTAAGAATAATTTAAAAGGTTTTCTTTTTTAAAAACAACAAAGTAGTTTATATTAAAGGCCTTACCTGTAATCTCATTATTGCTTGTTTTCTGATGCCCTTGTGTAGAAGAAAAACAAGGACGCAGTTGTTGCTAGTGGTTTTATTACTTGTTCATGAAGAGTGTGGTATCTTTGATCATAAATCAGTCCTGGTGTGGAGGTAGGAAACATAATTGAGTGTCTCTGTTCTAATATATGCGTTGGGAATAGGAATTTAAAGGAGACATGATGTGCCAGCCTGAGTATTAGCTGGGAGATGGTTCTGCACCCTGGTCTAGATCTGCTGGTCTAAGTGGTAAAAATGATAACTTACAACGTTCCATTTCAGGGAATACTGGCAGATTATGTATCCCAGACTTCTCCAATGATCCCCTCCATTATTGTCCACTGCGTAAATGAGATTGAACAGAGGGGGCTGACCGAGGTAAGCATGAACCTGGAAGAGGGTGAGTTTGTTACTTGTGTTAAACACTTAGGAGCTTCTTAACTGAGAGTGTCATCTCGATAATAGACAGGCCTATATCGGGTCTCAGGCTGCGACCGGACAGTAAAAGAACTAAAAGAGAAATTTCTCAGAGTGAAAACTGTACCCCTCCTCAGCAAAGTGGATGACATCCATGCTATCTGTAGCTTCCTGAAAGACTTCCTTCGAAACCTTAAAGAACCCCTTCTGACCTTTCGGCTGAACAAGACCTTTATGGGAGCAGCAGGTAAGAGCAGATCTTAATACTTGAGTGTGAGTCCCACAAGGGGCAGGAATGTTTGAATTTTTTTTGTTTACAGTTTTATCCCCATCTAGTAAAGTGCCTAAAACATAGCCGATAGTCACATACTTTGATGGATAAATAACTGTCATGTTGCCCATGCCTGTTCTCTTCCTGTCTAAACAGTAGGGCTCTAATAGGTTTTTGTTGTTGTTTGGTCAAGTTTTAGGTTGGCCTTTTGAACTTAGAACCGTCTTTAATTCCTTTTCCTCACATTTCACATTTAATCCATTGGCTGGCAAATCTTATCTGCAAAGATCTTGTAAAATATAGGCTACATTTGAAAATTTACGGTCCTACTACCACTCTGAACATCTCTCATTCTGGAGTGATGTAAGAACTTCCTGTTTTTTCCTGTTTCTACTTCTACCCTCTATGGTAGAGTAGTTAGAGTGGTTCTTTTAAATTACATGATGTTCTTTCTGTCCTCAGTGTCTTCCAATGGCTTCCCTTCATTCACAGGATAAAATCCAGTCCTTAGCATGGCCCAAAGACCCTGCATGATTTGGCTCCTGGTTTTGTATCCAATATCATTTCCTTTTATTCCCTTCCCTTCTTTCTTTCCTCTCCAGTTACAATGGAGTTCTTGCAATTCTTAGAACATACCAACCCTCCTGGCCTTCACAGTGATTGCAGAAATAATATTTGCATGGTTTGCTTCTTTATTTCTTTCAGGTTTCTTTTTGAATATCTTGTCCTCAGAAACCCCTTTCCTTACCAGCTTTTCTAAAATAACAGCTTCCATTACTTTCTAGCTTCTTGCCTGCCTTATTTTATTACATGTGTTACTACCTAGTAGATATTTGCTTTTTTATTAACTCCTCCAATAGTACCTGGCACATAGTAGGCCCATAAACATGTTTTATGAACAAATACCTTCTTGATAATTGTAGTCATAGCAGTTGTATGTCTGCCTTCCTGCACATGCTTTCCCTAACTGCAAGAGCTGGTTTTTTTTAAAGTTCTGATTTCTAATATTGAACTGTTGGCCAGTATCCTGCTTGTTAATGAACCTAGAGTCTGATCTAGTCATGAACCTAATCAGAAGTTTCAGGAGCTTACTGTATAGATGAGACTTTGTGGTCGATAACTTGGACGCCTGCTGTCAAGGGAAAGCAGTCTGAGGCCTCTTGGTACTTTCTTTTCATTTATAGAAATCACAGATGAGGACAACAGCATAGCTGCCATGTACCAGGCTGTTGGTGAGCTGCCCCAGGCCAACAGAGACACATTAGCTTTCCTCATGATTCACTTGCAGAGGTAAGTACAGCAGAAAGTTGTTTCTGGGAGTTAGGGAATTTTCCAAGGGAAGACAATGTGGGTTGTGTGTCAGGCAGGTGAATTGTTTTCTTGCAGAACTTGTATTTTGGTCTATGTTTAAGTGGAGGAGCAAGTCTTCTAATTTAATGTTCTTTTGCTTAGAGTGGCTCAGAGTCCAAACACTAAAATGGATGTTGCCAATCTGGCTAAAGTCTTTGGCCCTACAATAGTTGCCCACGCTGTGCCCAATCCAGATCCAGTGACAATGTTACAGGACATCAAGCGTCAACCCAAGGTGGGCAATCATATTTATATATGAACTTGTGTGATATGATAACATGAGAGACTGGTGAGAGATGTGACCTGAGATTTGGAAGCTTGCTAATGTATTTGGTGGCTTTTAGGTGGTAGAACGCTTGCTCTCACTGCCTCTGGAATACTGGAGTCAGTTCATGATGGTGGAACAAGAGAACATTGACCCCATGCATGTCATTGAAAACTCAAATGCCTTTTCAACACCACAGACACCAGATATTAAAGGTAAGGCCCAAGTTGTGCTTTTAAAAAGACCTCTCCAGATTTGGTCATGGGCTCTCTCCCTGCCTTTGCTAGAGTTATTTGAAATTCATATTCTCCAAAAAAAATTAAAATCATTTTGAGAATTCTAACATTGAAGGAGAATTTATACAGATCTACTATCCTGATTTTCCCCACCATTTTTATGTTCTTCTTTACCCATATGGAAAGTAAAAAATATATAGATATAATAATAATTTATATATAATTTATCCTTATGTTTCTTGATATGTTTTACCAATTTGATTTCTTAAAAGCTTTGCTAGTTTGTAGGAGGCTGGTTTTATTCCAACCTCAGTGACACTGGCAACCTCACATGTTCTTTCATTATAAGGTAGCATATTATTTTTTGTAATATAGGTAAAAATCAAGTGGTGAAATGTTAGATTTGTGAAGTTTGGAGTTTGAGGATGGCCTGCATCAGGAAGTGAATGTCAGCAATTCATAGTTCTAAAGATACACTGGTGTGTTACATGATGACAGACATGATCTCTGGGGCTTTGCTAGGTCTCTAGCCTTAGTTCTTAAGTACTTCACAGGGATTTCAGCTTAAAACTGGCCACCTACATGGGTGCTTTTTTTCTTCCCCTCCTTAAAAAATATGCTTAACTGTGATTGAAGTGAGTTTTCTGGGGCCTGTGACCACTCCTGAGCATCAGCTTCTCAAGACGCCTTCCTCCAGCTCCCTGTCGCAGCGAGTCCGCTCCACGCTCACCAGGAACACGCCCAGGTATGGGGATTGCCTGCTTAGATCTCTCTCCCACCATACTGAAGCTAATTGAAAGAAAGATTGAATTAGATCTTTAAAAGGAAACCTGGAGCCGTAAGGATCCCTCTTTACAGTTTCCCCCCTCATCTCAGATGACTGAGTAGCTTACAGAGTATTTTTGAGGAGTTTCTACTTTTAGTTGATTACATCATCATGTTATAGTTGTTCATTTACTGTTTTTTTATAGAATACTTTTTCCAGTTTATTCTCTTTTTCTTCAGATTTGGGAGCAAAAGCAAGTCTGCCACAAACCTAGGACGTCAAGGCAACTTCTTTGCTTCTCCAATGCTCAAGTGAAGTCACATCTCCTGTTACTTCCAGCATTTACTGACTGCAAAGGAAGGGCGCACCTGTACTCTCTGCTCGCAGCCTCCTGTACTCGTTACTACTTTTAGCATTCTCCAGGCTTTTAATCAAGTGTAATTGTGCATGGGGGTTTTATTAAAACTATATATATCTTCCTCTCTTTCTCTCCAAGTAATGTAACATCAACACCTTGTGCTGTCGTTGGGAGCTTTTAGATGGGAGCTCTTTGTAGGGGTAGAGGGCAGTATGAAATTCATTGTGATTGGGAAGGGCTGTGGGGGGGGAGGGCCTCGTCCCTTTGCCTGAAAGCTAAATGCTGCTCATGGAATGACCTTTCTGTGGTGTTACTTAGAACTTATTTCTACGAGGCGATCACAGAAGCCCTACCTTTTTAGTAAAATTGACTTGTCTCAGAGTGGGAGGTGGGAGGACAGGGTAAAAACAGGTTTGGACAGAGGATTTAGGATGGCTCCCGAGAACTGGACATCCCTCTTTCTCCATGATGAACTGGAGCTATAACATGGAGCCTTCATAAAAATGGGATAGGGTGAGGACAGAACTAGTGATGGGTGTATATTTAGCTTTAATTTGGATTGATTAGGTTTAATAGTGTTAAGTGGCACAACCTTGTAAAAGTGACACTTTTTGTATTTATCTCTAATGGGCCTCTGGCTGGACTTTGGCTTTGGTGGGGGTCAAGGCCAGTTTGTTTATAAATTGAATTCATTCTGATGCTTGAGCCCTACCTGTCTGTTGAAGCCGTAGAGGTCAGTATGCTGTCTATTTGGCATCCCACTAACAATTCAGAGTAGGCTACAGGAGAGATTGTCAATATTTTGTGTGGCAAGAAAAGCCACATTTTGTCTTTGCACTTTGGATGCTGAAATCTTCCTGTGTAACATAGCTACATCTAGATAAATATGAGAGTTTTCTTTTATTAAATTTATTTCCAATGTCTATAAAAATGCGTTTTTCTATAGAATGTTTATGACCCATATTGACCCTTGTCTGTACAATACATATTTGAAATAATATTTGGAAAAAAGTAAATAGTTTTTTTCAAAGTGAACATGAGGTTGGTTGTCTTGTTTTAGAAGGTAACCTTTAACATCTTTTTAAAGAAAATACTACTTTTTCCTCTAAGTGTTTTGAGTCTGTTCATCTCCGTTCCTTTACCACACAAACTTTACCACCAGCAGTAGTTTGTTTCTTTGTTTCTCATTGTCTCTTTTGTTGTCCAAATTGAAGTCCTGGATTTGTCCCTTAGACTGTTACCCTCTAATTTGAAGAAACTACTTTAAACAAAAAACAAACAAACTTTAAACAAGTCTTTAGGGACCAGAATGGTGCAGATTTTTAAAAACCACGACGTTGGCTGGCTGGCTGGCTGGCTGGCTGGCTGCCTGGAAGGAACATCATTCACTGCTGGAAGTGACTCTGGAGTGAGCTGGGATGATTAACTGAGGGCACCTGCACTCGGAACTCTGAAGCTGGTGAACAGAATGTATCTGAGATTGAACGTAAACAGTTGCAGGCTTAATATGTAACTGCAGAGAGAGGAGGCAACCTACTGGCTTTTTTCCCAGGAGGTGGCAGCTCTCACAGCAGGGCCCATCTGCCTCAGCAAATTGACAGAGGATGGGTCCCTTCTCCCCTTCCTTGCCTTTGCACACACAAGCCTGTTAGGTTTTGTTTTTTTAAACTTTGTCCTAGGTGCCATCCCTTTTCTTATGTCTCTGCAAGCCTAGTGTTGGCCCGGCTCCATATTTGCTGTTCTGTAGTATCTCCCCAAGGTGCATTTTAAGTCACTAATGCAGAGGAAGTAAATGGATTGTAGAACGTTAGTAAGGCAAGGCTTCCCTATGCAGGAACTGATGGCCCATTAACGAAAAAGAAAATGGTCCTGTGTGTCAGATGCTGGCAGCCAGTTGCTCAGTTTTGGGCTAGGCCACGAGACCTTGGCCATGAAAATAATTCTGTTATTAGCAAAGGGAAATATGTACCCACCTTCAACTTTTTTAACAGCACTTCATGTGGAACAGCTTGACTTTCCACTTTCAAGGGCTTTCTTAATTAAATTATACTTCCTGTGTGAGATCTGTGGAAAGGGGTCAGTGCTTTGGAGTGGCTGTCACCTCTATCTCCTGCTCCCAACCCTTTCTGCTGCTCTCTCTTGCTCCTTCTTTAATGCAGTTGAACTTGACTGTCCCACTTGCTAATAACCAGAATCTTTAAATCTATTCTCCTATTATCAATCCGTGTAAGTCTCCTGAGTTTGCTATTTATTTAACTGGGCAAGCATTACACAGTTTGGTTCAGCAGCAACAATTGGCATTTTTACTGGATGTTTAATGACTTCCTTAAGAAGGTGAATTCATTGCTTGCAGAAATAGAAGGCAAGAAGGCATCTGGTTTTGATTCGAGGGCTATAGGGTGTTCAGGTGATTTACTGTGGTAAATATAGTCATTTTGGGGGCTATAAACTGACCCTGTGGCATTGAAAGGGGTCTTGAATTCTTACAGTCATGGTTAAATTATTGGATAGCACAAAGTGACAAGTAGTGCTGAGTGATTGCAAGGAACACAGCTACGAGGCTTGCTGTGTGTTTATTTTGTTACAGTAGGGCCTCCCTACCCACCTCAAGCTTCAGATAGACAGGCACGTACATATGCATATGCATATGGTATATGATTTCCTATTGGAAAAGCATATGAGAGACCCACTGCTGTGCCTGGTACACCAAGCAGTTTGCATAATCATGCATCACCTTTTCTCACTCTCATCATGAGCAGGGAGAGAGCCATTGTGCAGTCCAGATCTGAGAAGCGAGGGTGGCAGAGTTCAGTGTTCAAGTGGCTACAGCTCACACAGTGGGTTCTTGATCAATGCGCATCGATGATAGTCTTGGTCATGACTCTGAAGCTGAAGCCACTGATGCAAAAAGCTTTTTAAGCAAGCAGGTTTGGGCATGTTTGTCATCATGTTTCTAGTATAAACAGGGTTTGGAGAATGGCCACTTAAGAATAATTTTTAAAAATCTCCCTGTAGCTGGTATATTTTGTAAATAAGTGAAGGCCCTAGTCCAGGAGGTCCTTGTATGACTTATTAGACTCGGGTTCTGAGTCTGTATTTGTTGACGGTTTCTATTCACGAAGTCAGGCGGAAGACAGCTTGACATCACCAGGAATAACCTTGTAGTGTGTGGGAGCCGTCTCCTCTGCAGTCATGTGGGCTGGGAAAGGAGGCCACTTTTTAGGGACTCAGAGTTGGAAGCAGGAATTTTCCCTTTTGTCTACCTTCTCTATAAGTCTTGCCTGCTGCACTTAAATGCATGTTTTTATATAGCATTACTCGCACATCTCACACAGTTGGATACCATCTGTGTGCTAGGCTCAGACACATGTAAATGCAGAGTTAAGACTTCTAATCAAGCATTTGCCAGTTCATACCTTCTCTGGTTATCAGTGAAGATGGACTTGGAACTGATTCCCCTCAGAGCCTCTAGGGAAAGTAATGTGATGGTTTACAGTGTGCAAAGTGCTTTCATTTATCATCTACTTGATCTTCACACCCACGTGTGGTGGAGGATTGGTGATATCATCCTAATTGACAAATTCAGAGAGGTGATGGCTCAAATTCCCACAAGTCTATAGCTTGGCTAGGATTAGACCCTGGGGATTGCAGCTCCACTCTGGAGGTCAAATGTGGTGCTTGCTACTTCAGATTCTTCAACATCATGGACTTGTTAATACATTATCTATATAGAAGTCTAAGTGACCAACTGACCGGTCGCTATGACATGCACTGACCACCAGGGGGCAGACGCTCAATGCAGGATCTGCCTGCTGGCGGTCAGTGTGTGCTCCCACAGCGGGAGTGCCACTCAGCTGACCAACCCGTCCCGGTGGCCCACAAGCCCGGCGGCAGCCACTCCCTCCCTCAGTAGTCCTGCAGGTCCAATCTCTGGAAAATAGGCCAGGCACCGACGGACTGGCACTGCTAGCGCCGCCCTCCTGGAAGTCGGCCTTGGGCACTGCGGCCCGCTTCCCCTCCCTAGACACTCCACAAAGAAGAAATTATATAAAAGTGGCCGCCAGGTGGCTCCTGACAACCGTAGCGAATGTCAGTGAGATGACTCCGGATCCCGGCCAGCAAGGGCATCCCACAGCCCTCCCGGAGGGCCGATCGCATCCTGGCTCCCCACCTCAATCGCCATTGGGACAGGCGCCTGATGCAGGGCCCATGGCTGGTGAGTGCCACTGCGGCTGCTGCAGCAGTGTGAGCCTCTCCTGATTAGGACTGACTGGGCGTGAGCCTGCAGCAGGCCCAGTGGGGCTCGGATGAGCGGGAAAAGCAGGCAGGAGCGGCAGGTGATGTTAGACTGCCAGTTTTGGCCCAATTCCTGCAGGCCACCCCGAGGGATCCCACCTGTGCACAATTTCGGCCACCAGGCCTCTAGTTAGGTACATAAATGATCCCACTCAGTTCTGTATGTGGATCTGCTTATGTACTCTCAACAGATGACTCGGGAAGAGCAGGGAGGCCCAGACCCCTGGGAAAGCATTTGGGTTGGGAATGTCTTATGGTTAGGGTTGTTGTCTGGTAGAATGGAAGACCTGTGCTTGGTGATCCAGGGCTGCATTCTGTGTGGAAGGAGGAGGAAGAACTGGTGTGGGTTTGTGAGGTTACTCCTGGTGGGAGTGCATGTGCATCTTGTGTGCTCTGAAGCTCAGAGCCAAGAACAGGCAAGTCTCTGAACCAAAGCCATCAGCCTGCTTCTAGAAACGTGTCAGCGGATTAGCTTATTGGCTTTTCCCCTGAGTGGCATTAGCTCTCACCCCGACTCATGTTCACCATCTGGCTTTGAGTGAGAAGTCTTTGAGCCATCTCTCTTCAGCAGCCTGCTCTGTGCCAGGGCTTTCTGAGGGCTGTTCAGCTTCCTCCCTCACCAGCCCGAGGGCCCAGTGCTCTCCAAGAAGAGGTTATCAGTCTGTTGTGTCCACATGTGTGCATGCCTGAGATCAAAAGAATACTTAAGACTTCAGAGGGGAAAAATCAGCTTAAAGGAGAATGAGCCAGTATGGTTAATGGCCTAAAGTCTTTATGTTGTGAAAAGTAACAGGTGAATCTGTCCTTAGATGAGTTTTTGAAATGGAATTGTTCCTGCCACAGAGAAAGCTCCTTCTGCCTTCGAGATGATGCAGCTTGTCCAGATTTTAGTAGAGCCAGGGAGACGAAGGGGCTGGAATTTTTCTTTCTCATTGGAAAGCAAAGCCTTGGGGGTGGAGGCTCTTAAATGAACCACCTCCCCTCCCAGGGAGCTGGCTGCTCTCCCCTCCTAGGTTAATATGGGGCTAAACGCTTGATGCTTCTGGACAGAGTCCAGCCCCTCAGCAGAGCAGCCACACTGTGGAGATACAGCTGCTGGCATTAAAGGGCTAAGCCCCTTTCCAGCTGCTCTGCTCTAACGGGAACTGCCTGCAGTCGGCAGTTTAACAGAGCTGTTTTAGCCTGATTAAGAGGAAATGACTAATCTCGGCATCTTCTCATGGCATGGCCTGGAGGCTCTGGGGCAGATAACCTGGTAGGGTGGGAAGTGGTTGGATAAATGGTGGAGTGGTAGGCGATGATCTCAAAAATGGTGGTCCTGGCTTGTGCTTTGTTTTGTCTCCATGAGAAAAGTGGGGTTCTCTTCAGCAATTCCCTGGTACTGAGGAAGAGGAGATGTTCACAGCGAGGGGTGGCCTGGGTCTTTAAGAGCTGGGCTAGCAACATTTAAGCAGATGAGTTGAGAGCATCTAAGCCTGGTAGAGAAAGAACAGAATTTAAGCAGAATAGATTCTAAGGGCAATGGTATCCATCCATACAGAGGAAGGAGAAGACTTGAGACACACACACCCCCACCCCCCGCCCAGTGTGGTTCCCATTTGGCCTTCTGTTCCCCTTTTCTTTAAAATCTAACTTTAAAAGCCAAGATTTGAGAGAGAAATGATTGTTCCTTGGTCATAATGTGCACTTAAAAAATATGTTTTAGTGTCTCTGAGAATTGAGATCTCATAATCAATGGCATCTTACAAATATAATGCAGTGATTTTTCTTTCTTAGTGGCTCATAAAGTGGTAGTGCACCTTATTATCAATGTCATTTGGGTTGGAAGTGTTAGCTGTTTGTGGGAGATATGCTGTTGGCTAGACCAGATGTGATAGGAACCTGCTACTTATTAGTAGCTGTGCAGAGATTGAAACAGGGAGTTCCTTCAGCTCTGAGGGAACCTGAGGTATAGGAAAAGCAAGGCTCAGCTCCAGGACATCTGGCACGAAGCCCGTGTAGGGTGGGACCAACGTTTGTTCCAGCCATGACCCCCAGAGCCATTCCATGTGACCCCTGAGTCAGGGAAGGGGGCAAAAGCTGTTGTGAATCAGTGAGGCCAAGACCAAAATAATAGAACATTTCGGTGGAGTTCTGGAATCACAGTGCAGAACGGAAACATTCAGGTGCTTCAGCACAAAGGAGATTAGACGGTTAGATACTTGGGGCAGGGAGTTGGGAGTGTATTGCCATCCTTTGTCCAGTTTGCTCCCGCCCCACAGCGCCAGAGGAGGGCTTTTCTCCTCTGACACTGGAAGGCCATGGTTCGGGGACCAAGACAAGAGAAGGACAGGAATGAAGGAGACTGTTGCCCTGAGATGAGAAGTAGACTAAAAGTATAGTTTTAAGAAGGTCTTCCTGGTTGGTAAGGAGAGGTGTTCAAATAACTGAAGTAATGTGTTTGGTGCCAGGATGGAGGTGGGTGCTGAGTGCTGTGGAGCTCAGAGGGAGGGAGGGAGCTGGAGGCTTAAGAGCCTGGAAAATGATGCGTTAAAGCTGCATCTCAGGATGAATAGGCAGCTAGAGAGGGCCTGGAGCGTATTCCTCCAGCCCGGTGTTCTATAACCGGACTCCCCAACTCTGTCCAGCCTCTAAATTCAGTCTGGCCCGCCCGACTGGGCCTTGTTTGATATGTCCACGCGGGGCAGGTGGAGTTGTTGGTCCCTGCCTCTGTCTCTGGCCTCCTCCATCAGCTCTTGCAACAACTGCCCCTTTATCTGACTTCATCAGAGCTCTGAAACAGTTTTTCATTTCCCTCTTTTCTGCCCATCAACTACTGCCTATTAATTAGTGCCGTTGGGCTCCCCACCCTCAGTTCCCCTTCACGAACCAAGCTGCCCCTCCCTGAGACCTGATTACAGATCTTGGCTGTGTGGACCCCCTGCCCCAGCTGCCAGAGTGGCCACAACTTGGCCTGATGCTTCATCTTGATTAGCCCTTCACGTCACCCCTCCCTTCTTCCCTCGGTCTTCCCCATGACACTGCCGGGCCTGATACTGGCTGCAGGTTAACATCTCCTGTGATAAGCAGCACTCTTCTCATGCTGCTTCAGATCTTGGAGAATAGCGCTGGAGCTCAGGGAAACTGGGGTGATCCCCTCTCCTGACCCAGCAGAGTCTTCCATCAAAACCCCAGTCAGGGGGACATGAATGGGAGGTGGGGGGTAATGGGGGAATAAGGACACATATGTAATACCTTAATCAATAAAGAAATTAATAAAATAAAATAAATAAAAACACAAAAACTAAAAAAAACACACCCAGTCAGGCCCTGGCTAGTGTGGCTTAATTGGTTGGGCGTTGTCCTGTGCGCTGAAAGGTTGGCAGTTCAATTCTTGGTCAGGCACATGCCCGGGTTGCTTGCTTGATCCCTGGTAGGGGGTGTGCAGGAGGCAGCCAGTCCATATGCTCTCACATCGATGTTTCTCTCTCTCCCCCCCTCTCTAGAAATTAATAAAAAACAAACATAAAACAAAAACCCCAGTCAGCTTGTTCCAGATCACTTGACCTCATTATAGATCAGAGATCACAGATTTTGATCTGTGCTGCCTCTTAAACCCTCAGCTCTGGTGACTGCTCCTTTTTTGTTTACTTAGCTGCCATATGAAATCCCAGATGCTCCAAGCCTGCTTCTTTTCACCCCTATATACCCACCCAGCTTCCTTACCCCCCGTTCCCTGAATCTCCCCAAACCAGCGCCCAGCTGCCATCACTGCAGCCCTCCACGTCTCTGTTCCAAGGAGTCCTGTTTCTTTCCAGGTTTGATTCTTGACTCCTCTTTCCTCTGGATCCTTCTCCCCTGACACACTCATACTTACAGACTCTCTCCTTTGCTCAAGCTAAGCCTGGGTTAAGCCTTCTTTACTGATAGCTGGGCTGCATTAGAAACCACAGGAGAAACAGCCAGACTCTGGCAAAGGGAATGGCAGTCTACTGCAACAGGTAAAACCCGCTACCACCGATTGCACTAGGCACAGTGAGAAACACGCATACCCCATGTAGTTCTTCCAGGCCCTTAGGAACAAACTCCATTTTCCAGATGAGGGAAGCGAGGCTCAGGATCCTTAAGTAACTTGCTCAAGTGCACACAGCCGTAAGTGCCTGAGCCTGTATTTAAACTCAACCCTTTCAACCTCTAGTCTACTTAAGTAGTTTTTTTCTTTTAACCTTGATGTACAAAATCCTTTAGGTCAAAATGATTTTCCTTGGGAAGTAAGTCTCTGGATCATCATCCTGCTCCTCCTCTCCCCTCAGCCCAAGGGGCCCAAATGTGCCCCAGAACCTGGCCCCTTAGTGGGCCCTCCCCTTTCCAGTGTGGCTCCGGATTAGACCTGTCCTCTGCACCCGAGGGAGCAGTGGGGTGGGAAGCGGAGAGGGGCTTCCTGCCAACCAATGGGGAAGCGACAGCCTGGGCTCTGTGCCGGCATCATCTGCTCCTGCTAAGACAATCATCAACATAAAAGGCTAATTGTATTAATCACCAAGGCACCCGTCCGGAGTCCCCCTCCCTTTGGGGAGAATTATGAATTGCAATTGCAGATGGCTCTGCTGATTGAAAGCAGTGCTCAGCAGGGAGAAGGGCCAGATCAGATTACACACCATTAATTAAAAACTTCCCCTGACAAACGGGAGGAAGGGAGTGTACGCCAAGGGTCTACCTGGCTGGGTCTCTGTCCTCTCTGTGCTCCCCACTCCCACCGGAGGCCGGGGGCTGCGACCGTGGAGCCCACTGCCCCTGGCTGGACCCGCTGAGATTTGGCTCCCTGAAGGCCAGCCCTTCCCTCGGCCAAACAGATGGCTGGCTGTCCTATTAAAGGCTGCGGAGAAGGAGAAGCTCACCTTTGGTTACTCTTCTCCTGTCTAACTTGGGACACTCTTCAGGTGTAGCCTAGTTCCTCACTTCTCAGGAAGCTGGTCTCGGTGCTCTAGCACAGCTTCACAGAACTAGTTGTGAAAGTAGCCCCCAGCTTTCTCCTCAGGCACTCCCCCTTGCTTACCCTTTTGGCCCACAGTTCCTGGGACAGAGGTTACGCAGTTGGCTCTGGAGTAAGGGTGGGACTCACGTGTGACTGCACCCTCTTCCAGCTACCCCTGCCGGCAAGCACAGGCTCTCGCCTGCTGTCATCTTGGCTCATGTGGAGCTGAGAATCGTGAATTCTTTTGATCAATCACTACCTCCTCTCCCTCCCAGCTGCCCAGCTTCAGTCATTCATTCACCAGACTTATTGAGCACTGTGTGTACTGGGCGCTGGGGATGTGGAGATAATTCGTCTAGGAGCCTAAGGGCCTGCTGCAGGAGCTCCACCCCTGCCCTCTTCAAACTTCTATCTAGCTCCTGCTTCCTTCCATCCTGGGGCTGTGTGAGCCCCCCTGGTGCACTATTTTGGAAAATTCTAAGCTGGGAGCTAGGGAGACCTAAGGGGGCTGTGGTACTGAGCCAAGTGACCTTTAGCAAGCCAATCACATCACACACACATCACACACACACACACACACACACACACACACACACACGCACACGCGCACACACACACACACACACACACACACACACACACACGGGCCCAGCCATCCCTGCTCATAAAGGCACAAGAAGCCCCAGGCGCTTTTGTGACGATGGATGAGTGCAGCCCAGCTTGGGGAGATGTGAGCCGTACTCTGCACTGACAGTGTCACAGGACCCTGAGCACGGCTGTTGTGGCCACGAGGACTGGGGACTGTTCTGGCACTGGTCACAGGCTGGGCCTTGTCACCCAGCCCTTGGAAGACTGGCAGCCCCTCCCCGCCCCCAGCCCCTTTGGAGACCTATCCAAAGGGAAAGGCCTATCTTATGGATTTGGTTGCTGCGTCTCAGAATGCCATGGTGATGGGCGCCATAGAGATAAGAAGAACTAACTTTTATTGGCTTGTCTCTTCATTCCAGGGTCCCTCCCCCAGCACCCCCGCCCCCTCGCAAAGCTCCACAGAAACTCACCCCACACATACTCACAAAGCTCCCAGGTCAGTAGCCTCAGCAGAAAAGGAGGCAGGGCTCCCATGACGGGAGCAAATGAAATGAGAAAAACGTCCTCTGTTTCTGCCTCTCAGTCATCTCCCTGTCTCCCTTCTTCCCTCCCATTATCAACAGCAATTGCATTCAAACCCAATAATTACAGTAATAGCAACAATAATCATCATTTATTGGCTTTGTTTTTCTAACATTTTTACTTCCAAAAACATTTTCCAATTTCTTACTTGTTTTCACAGCAGTCTCTAGGGGTGCCCATTCAGTCGCTGGGGAAGCTGAGGTCCAGGCAGGACCCCGGGTCATGGGCAGAATCGGTTTATAGCAGCTTGTAAATACTAACAAACCAGTTGAGACTCTGGCCGTCCTTCAGAGGCACTGAACTGAACATCTTGGTTGCCTGAATCATGCCTACCATCCTTGGGACTTATTCAACAGCTTTTGGGGGTCCTGGTAGATTTGAGGATGAGGCTGAGACAGCTTCTGTGGCCCAGGACATGGACCAAGGGCTGGGCTGGAGTCATCTCCTCTCAGAATTGTCCCTGACGATGGGACAGGGGGTGGGAGGCAGGAAAACACCCGGAAGAGCTTGCCCTGGGAAAGGCCCGTCAGGTTCAAACCTTCCTTGCCTGTATCCTGCCCCTCTGCTAGCCTGAGAAAAGCTTCCTTTCAGTGTCAGCTCTTCCCAAGGGTGGGGTTCTCTCCTGAGCGTTTGCGGGGAGTGAGGAATGAAGATCTATAGGGAGGGTAATCTCTGTCTTCAAGAAGCTCCCAGTCTGAGGGGGGAGCCATAGCCTCCTCCCCCCACCCCAAACCACACCGAAGGGCAGAGATCCCTCTGAGGAGCCCTGAGTCTTCTGGGAAGTCTGGCCTCTCTCCTCCCTAAGGGTGGGGTAAGAAGTTGGGGTTCCCTGAGGTCCCTTTAGCCCTCAGTCTTAAGCAGACTGGCTCTCTGGGCTCTTAATTCCCCTGACCCCCTGCAAGACCTGGGGATCTGGGGTCCAGCTGGATGAGAGAAGGTGAGGACAGACGTGAATCCCCCTGCCTCCCACTGCTCTGTTCCATTACAGATGGAGGAGGAGGAAGTAGGACAGATTTGCTCCCCGAATTCTATTTAGAAATGGAATGCCCGGGAGAGGGATTGGTATCCCCTGCCCCACCTGTTAGGACAAGAGGCCAAGCCTCCCTACACACCCTTAAACACCCCCCTTTGCTCTCAGAAAACCTGAAATCTGGTCACACGAGGCATACTGCCCACGCACAGGCCTCTCCAAAGCCTGAGGCAAGGGCCAAGTTCTATGCTATCTGACACACATTCTCCGTTTTGGTGTCCCCTGGATTGGACTGGGGTTCGTTTTTCTGGGGCTCCACCCCTTCCACTTTCTCCATCTCCGAGGTGCCTGTGAGGATGGCCAGCCGCTGGGCCAGGGTCTTGGTGTCAGGGAACAGGATAAAGTTGTAGATCAGCGATGCCAGGACAGCCCCTGTCAGGGGTCCCACCCAGAAGATCTGAGAAGGCAGATAGAAGTGGGCACCGGTTTGTGAGCCATCGGGATCATAGGGTGGCAGTGGGACCCCTGCCTGCTTCCCCAGTGCTGACTTGGTCTCCCAGGAGCCCTGGAGCTGTCTAAAAGGTGGCAGATTTGAGAAGCAGGAGTCCTGTCCAGAACTCCCGCGGTGGGGGGATCTTGCCTCCCACGGGCGGCCCAGGCTCCTCACCACTCCTTTCTCCCTGCTCTCACCTCCCCTGTACCAGCCGGGAGCCCTGGCTAGTGCTGTTCCTATCTTTGCTGGTGTGTGTGTGTCTATTTCTGTTTGCCTTGTTCTTTATCCAAGTTTGGAAATTGGTCCAGCTGGAGAAAGTGAATAAGGAAACAGCCAGGACTTGAGGCTGTGGTTCCCGCCCTGGCCCATTTCTAGCCAGTCCCCTGGGTACCCTGGGCTATTGAAGCTAGAAAGACAGGAAGTACAAGCCTTGGTCTTCTGAGCTCAGGGAAACCTCCATCAGGGGTCAATATGGTCTGTGGCAGGAGGAGTTGTCTGCCTGCCCCTGGTGAAGCCTCGGGCCCTCACTCCCCCCACCCATGGCTGCCAGCAGAGGGTCTCACCCAGTGGACTTCGAACTTCCCAACTATGACAGCAGGACCGAAGGAGCGGGCCGGGTTCATGGAACAGCCAGTGAAGTAGACCTGGGGAGTGATTGTGGTTCAGGGTGTGAAGGGGCTTAAGGCAGGCCTGGGAGGGGACAGTCCCCGCTGCCTTGGTTCAGACCCAGCTCCAGCCTTGGCCTCTGCAGCACATAGCCTGGGCCTGGAGTATGGGACTCACCCTCCCCACAAGGCATGAGGGACGCAGGGAGGGATGGTTTCCTGGCCTTCGGGGCCCCTGCAGCCCCTCTGCCCCTTACCCCGATGAGGTGGCCCAAGGCCACGGAGGTCCCAATCATGGCGGCCGGGGAAGCTGACGTCTGCCGACTGTCGGTGGAAGCAAAGACACAGAGCACCAGCTGCAGGGTCAGAACCAGCTCCACCGCCACCGCCTGGCCCGCTGAGACTCTGCTCTGGACCTGGGTGAGAGGGTTACCCTGGAGTCCGTGGGGCTCTGCCAGGGGACGTGCCCCCACCCACTTCCTGTGTCACATCTCACCACTGCCAGGCCAGGATGTAAGGACTGTGCAGGGGGTTGGGGTCAGCCCTGGCCACTTGCTCTCTGCAGAAGTAGTGTCACCCTTCCCACCCCAAAGGTTGGTTGGGGCCAGTGATTTAGCGGGGTGGCTGGGGCTTAGGACTGGTGGGAAAGAGGAGGCACAGAGAAGCTGGGGTGCATGTTTGCAAGCTGATTGGGAGGAGACCTGGGTGGGAGTGGAAGGAGGAGATTTGGGGAGGTAGGTGGAACAGAGATGACTAGGGGAATCTGGTTGGGGGTTGGTGAAACAGGCCTTAGGGTGCTGGGGGACCGTGGGGAGGAAGATGAAGTGCATGCAGGGTGCCTGCTGTCACCCACAGCCCCAGCCCTCCCTGGCTACCCCAGCCCTTGAATGCCTGGTCCTTCTCCGACTCCTGCCCCTTTGTGTGGCTGCTCCCATCTATTCCTCAATCCACGACCCCATCCCTGCTCTGTCTGCACTAAAGCCACACACAGTTTGATTCCCTGGGTCCCAGGGCCCAGCACAGCAAGGGTGAAGCAGGTGCCTGTGTGGTTACCTCCCTGCCCCTCTCCTCTGCCTGGCCCTCCCTCGTCCTGGCCCTGCCAGGTGCCCCTCCCTGCACCTACCACGTTGACCCCGAGGGTCTCTCGGATGTCTGCAGGTGTGACCCCGTAGAGCAGAGCAGCCCCCACAATGGCCCCTGCCAGTTGGGCAGCCATATAGGCCACAGCGCGGGGCAGGGAGATTTGGGAGCCCACGAGGAAGGCCAGCGTCACCGCGGGGTTGACGTGAGCCCCGCTGGTCTTCCAGGTCACCTGCACCACCATGGCCGTGGCCAGGTTGAAGGTGATGGCGATCTGCAGCACAGAGGGAAGCGCCGAGGGCCAGCGCATGGCCGAGCCCACGCCGAAGAACACGTACAGCCCTGTGGCCAGGAACTCAGCAAAGAGCGCCTTGCTGATGGCCATCCAGAGCCGGCACCCCAGCCTCCTGGCCAAGCCGCACCCTCCTGGCTCCATCGCCTGCAGGTCCTGGAGTGTGGGCCGCCGCCCCCCTGCTCCAGGGCCTCTCTGCTCGCCTCCGGTCTGTGGTCTTGGGCTGCTCTGGTGCCTCACTGTGCGGGGTTTGCTGGCCCACCTGGAGCTCCTCCGCTGCCCTGCTGCCAGGACTGTGCTGGGCGGACTGGCAGGGACCGAGCTGGCGGGGTTATGTGTGTCTGGGTGGTGGGAGGTGTGGGCCGGTGCTCACATGCCTGTCCACCCTGAGCTCACCTGACAGCTGGGGGAGGGGGCGGTCTCGGGGCGCTGATCTGGAACCTCCAGGGAGGTTTCCAAGCTGGACAGGCCTAACGTGCTGCGGGCAGAGCCCAGCCTGAGGGCACAGGTGCTGGGACTCCAGGGCGCTCACATCCCTGATGTCAGCGTGGATAGAGCGAGATCTCTCCATTCCCAAGCCCAAGGCCTGCCCCAAGAGGGTCCTGTGCATTCTGGTGGCGGGGGGGGGACGACAGGGGGACTCCTGTTCTCCTAGCCCTCTGCCTCCAGTTGGGCTCACACTACCTGTATCCCATAAATCCAGATGTGAAATGAAGCTTTCTCCTCCAACCCCACCTAAAACGCAACTCACAGCAAGCAGCCGTAAATAGTTTCCTAGGGACGTGGCCTGTGGGGACGCAGAGGGGCAAGTGGGAGACGGGTTGTTCCACAGCTGATCAGGTGACACACGGCAGTGGGCACCCTGCTGCTTGCCCGCGGAAATTTCCACTGGAGTCACACCCACTTCCCTGGCTCTTTCTGCTTCCCTCCCTCTCTCTCATTCCTCAGACCCCCACCCCCTTCTCTGCTCTCCTTCTCAGGGGACAAAACAATACCTCTTATGTCTCACACAGGGCAGCTGAGCCATTTTTGTGGCTATGCTGGCCCTAAAGTCACCCATGCCCTAGGCTCTGCCCTTCTATCCTTTGCAGTATAGCGAGGTGTTGACCTAAACAAAGGTATTCCCTCCCTAAGAAGGATCTGCCCAGCTGTTAAAATGACCCTGTCTTCACCTCCTAACAGCCTCTGGATGCCAGAGCCTCGCTCCTGGACATACCTACCTGCCCAGTGGATGTCCCCTACTTGTCCTCAGGCCCCTCAAACGAAACCTTTCTCGAAATGAGGTCCTCCTCTCCCATCCCCCAAATGCACCCCTCCTGTTTCTTCCCGCTCAGTTGCAGGCACCTGGGAAGCATCCTGACCCTTCTCCCCCACCTGCCTCATCCACTGAAGGCCTCAGTTCTGCTGCTTTTGAGCCCTACGTGTTTCTTGACTGTGCTCTCTTCTTGTACCCCTGCTGCATTTTAACCGTTCTGTCTACTCCCTTGCTCTGCTCCAATCAATTATCCACACGGCAGCCCCAGTGATCTTTCTAAAATGCAAATCTGATCCTGCTGCTCCTCTGCTAAAGCACTTCAAAGCTCCCATCCCTTCTGTGAGCCCCATGCATGCACGTGCATGCGTGGCCTCCAAGGCCCCCTGGGATCCTGCTCCTCATACTCACCTCTCTCCACTCCTTGCCTTGCACTTTACCCTCTGGCCTCATCAAAAGGCCAGTGGCTCTGGAACGCTCAAAGCTGGTCTGTCCTTGGAAGATGCTCTCTCTTCTTGGAGAGCACTTCCCACCTCCTCTTCTTGGTTAACCCCTATACCATCCCTACGGCTCAGCTTCGATGTCACCTCCTCCTTTCCTAGGTGAGTCCCTCTGTGTGTTCCCACCACACCTGAACATTTTTGTGCACTACAGTCATCATAGGGTGTTGCCATGGTGTTAACGGGTCTCCCCAGTGAGGCGGCGAGCTCCTGAGGGAGGCAGGAGCCAAGGTTTGCTCATCCCTACATGCAGTATCTTGCACAGGGATTGATCATAGTAGGTGCTCAATAACTGTTGAATGAATGAGTGAATAAAAGCTTCCTTTCTTCTTCTTGTGAGTCTGTGCTTTTATTTATTTATTTATTAATAAAAATATATTTTATTGCTTTTTTACAGAGAGGAAGGGAGAGGGATAGAGAGTTAGAAACATCGATGAGAGAGAAACATCCATCAGCTGCCTCCTGCACACCTCCTACTGGGGATGTGCCCGCAACCAAGGTACATGCCCTTGACCGGAATCAAACCTGGGACCTTTCAGTCCGCAGGCCGACGCTCTATCCACTGAGCCAAACCGGTTAGGGCATGAGTGAGTCTGTGCTTTTATCGGCTGTTTGAGGGGGATGAAGAAGCAGGAGTGGGTGGCCCCAATGCTGGGTTGGCTATGCTTCACCAGCTTTTTTAAAATGTGTTTATTGATTTCAGAGAGAAAGGGAGAGGGAGGGAGAGATAGAAACATCAATGATGACAGAGAATCATTGATTGGCTGCCTCCTGCCCATTGGCAATCGAGCCAGCAACCTGGGCATGTGCCCTTGACCTGCATCGAACCCGGGACCCTTCAGTCCAAAGGCCAACACTCTATCCACTGAGCTGAACCAGCTAGGGCTTCACCGGCTTCTTGACCTCCTGGAGGCAGGTGACTTTCATATCTGCTTCCTTTCAGCTGCCTATTCTTAGTCTTATACCTACTCTAGCCTGGGACCCGGCCCTCTGAAATCTTCCAGTGAAACATCCCAGATCTGATCACAGGCTCTGACCACCCACCTTTCCCCATCTCAGTCACAGTAAAACTGCGCCCCCCCCCCCCTCTGTTTTCCCAGCCATCCTGGCTTGACCCTACCTTCTCCAGCCAGATGCCCTGGCATCTCACCTTAGTGCCCCACTGTCCTGGCTCTCTTTTCTCCCTACTCCTGCCACACACCTGCATCTCTCCATTCTCATTCTGCTCACACCCTCTGCCTACCATCTGCACTGCTAAGCACTGCTGGAGACACTCGCCCAGCCATGCAGACCGCTGCCATGACAAGTCCATGGTTTCTGGCCTCAGCAGGGGTCGCTGCTCTATTCTGCAATCCTTACACCACCCCTGGGCAGCTGTCTCCCCATTCCTCCAAGGCCCACTTCAACTTTCCCCCCTCGGTTCAGGCACCCCGCTCTTCTAGCAGATCAACTTGCCTCCTGTCCCACCCAGAAAGCCAAGCTAGCAGGCAATGCTTCCTCCCACCCTTCCAGCCACAAACTCGCTGGTGGCTGCCATGCCCTCACCAGCTTCCCTGTGCCCCTGGAGCGGAGGCAACCCTTCTCTCGTGTTGAATCAGGGGCCCCACCTGAGCAAGGGGGCCATCTCTCTGCTGTTCCCAGTCTCATCTGTGGTTTGCACTTCTCCCTCTCCTGGCTTCTTTATTAACGTGCCTGGTAATCTCGAAGTAGTGGAGAGACCATGGATTTGGAATGCCTTTCCTCTTTGTCTCTTTTTAAAAGATTTGTTCAAGTCTGATTCTTCCATGAAGTCTGCCCTGATTTTCCTTTCCAGCGGAGGCAGGGCAAGCTGCGTGGAGAAGTTGGGCTTGAGCAAAGCCAGTGGCTACTTCTGGCTTTGGCAGCCTCACTGCCTCCACTGTTCCAGCACAGACTCCTGTGCTTTCCTGGCCTAGAGGATTCTTTCAATAATTACTCAAGGAATGGAGGCATGGGCAGCGTGAGTGACATTCCTCCGTGCCTCGGTGGGCTCTCTGCCTGGAGGCTGTCCCAAAGAACCTCAAGGGCATCTTTCTTCTTCCCTCCCTTGGGGACAGACACTTGCCAGCCCCCCCATCTTCCCTAGCCTCAGCTCTGTGCCTGTATACCAGGCACCAAACAACAGGACAACCTATCTGCGGAGACCCGTGGTAAGAGAATACAAGCGAAAGCATTTAGGCATTGCCATGCACTGCACTCCTGACCAGTGCCTGACGTCTGTGACTTCAGTTTCCCTCCTTATAAAATGGAGATTAAAATTCCCACCTCCCCACGTGTCATTAGGAGTCAACGTGCTAATTCCCAGGAGGGTGTTTCTGAGCGAGGAAATGTTGGTTATTAGAACCGCCACTCCCCTCCCCTCTCCGGTGAGACAGCTGTGAGGACTGGGCTGCGTGGGAAGGGTCCTGGTTGCTGTGGCAGCTTCAGAACAAGCAGCACCGGCGGCCCCTGCCCTGGACCCTGGAGGCTGGGCACTAAGAGCAGTGGTAGCCTTTGTTTCTGGCTGGCCCAGAACAGAGCCTCCTAGGGCCCTGCCTGGCCTGGGACAAGGTCCTTCATCCCCCGGGGCCAGCCAGGCATTGGCCAGGGCTTGCTCCAGTTCCAGCCAGTCCTCGGCTCTAGAGCCACGCTTTGAGGTCACTCATGCTCAGAGGCCTTTTGCCAAGGCCCCACACCTGGCTGCCTACAGCTGCCTGTCAGGTGGCTGTGTGCTCTTAACCTCCCAGAGGCCTGTCTCTGGGCTCCCCAGATCTCTGAGAAGGGAGGAACATGCATAAGGGAAATGTGAGCTCTGACTGAGGACCAGGGTTTGGGGGAGATGGGGCAGCAAGAAGGATGAAGTTATCAGGAGAGAAGAGGAGGGGCATTAAACACATGATAGAAGGGAAGAAGTCAAGATAGCTTCCCTCACATCATCTCACCAATCCCCACAAAATGTGACGGGCGAGGAAGTCTGATCTCATCTGCACAGACCGGGGAGGAAACTGAGATCAGAGAGGGGCCGAGCTGACCCTCCAGCCAACCCTCCTGTCCATCCATCTAGACAGCCAACTTTCTGTCCATTCTCTCCTTCACCCCCAGACCTCCATCTCTTCACTATGTCTACCTTTCCACCTGGTGAGACCTGGCAGCCCTGCGAAGAGGGGGAGTGGAGGGGTAGGACGCCTCCTAGAGGAGAATCAAGGCTCTTCCGGGGTCCCATCTTCAGGTGGAGCAGAGGGTCACAGGGGTGATTGATTGAGCATGTGTGCTTGGGTGTGACACACGTGCGCCTCTCCGATTACACGTGGAGCCGGAACACGAGTGGAGGAGGATTGGCGAGGCTGTCACATGCACGGAGTGAGCAGCCCATGCCGAGAAGACGCAGCCCCTCGGCACAGCTGAAGGTCAGTGTGGCGGTGCGGGACTGGGCCTGTGCCGGCTCCTGCAGGGCTTTGTGAGCCCGGACCCAGCGGCACGTGGAGGATCAGCCACCACGGAGCACGGCGCCCTCTGCTGGCCACAGAGCCCGACTGCCGCAACTTGTCCGTCCAAAGCCTAGGTGGATCCTCTCCCTCGGGCGGGGCCGGGAACTCCCTCGGACTGGGTGCCTCACCCCGCCCTGAGGGTCTGTCCCCCACAGGCCCACTTGTCAGAGAAAGGAACGCAAGTTGCTGGGCTGGGGGAGAGGCCAGCCTCCCAGGCACGGCTGTGCCTGCACCTGAGTCTTCTGGAGACTGAGTGGGAAAGGCCTCCCTCTCTTCTGCCTCCCATCTCGGATACTGGAGTGGGGGCAGCTACTTCCTGGTGGCCCCAAGGGACCCAGGCCTGAGAGACTCCCCGTGTCCTCCATCCCCCACGTCTGGAGCCCAGACCCAGAATTCGCGGACGAGAAGCGCAGCAGTTGTGCATTCGGCGGACGAGGTCCCCCTCTGCTGGTCGGAGCTGGCACTTGCGGCCGGGACTGGGCGGAGGCCGGAGCTGGCTGCCCCTTTCCACAGGTTCTCACACGCATAACTGCCTCTTGGCGTTAACTGCACGCTGATGAGGCGGGCAGGGCAGGGCGGCTGCAGCTCCCACTCACAGATACTGGGCTCAAGTGTGGAGGAGGACTGGGGACTCTGCCGCCCTCACCCCCAACCCCTGGGACTGACCCTTGCCAGCAGGGCCTGTAGACTCTCCCACCTCTTCCCCGCCCATCTCTAGCCCCACTGGCCCCTCGTCTTCTGAGGCAAAGCTGAAGACTGCGGAGCAAGGTTTCCCACACAAGAGAAAAGCTGGAGCTCGGGTTCAAACACTCCCAGGAGAGCAGAGGCCCGGACCTGGGGTGTGGCCAGGGTCCCAGATGTGCACATGCTGGTTTCTCTTCACACTTGTTTGTTTATTGAGCACTCACCCTGAAGCGTCTGGCCCTGTTTGCACCAGGGTTTTATTTCTATCCATTGTCTCATTTTATCCTCACAGCCACCCACAAGTACAAGTAGCCCCATTTTACAGGTGAGGTAATTAAAGCTCGGAGGGTTTATGTTACCCAAAGTTAGGCATCAAGGCTTGGACCCCAAGCAGCCTCTTTAACTCTGATGCAGGGCCGTGTCCTGAGCTGCTCATCTGCACCCCACCCTTTCCCACAGCGAGCAGTGGGTCCTAGGAATCTCATTCCTTCACTTCATCTGATCCCCACAGCAACCTGTGAGGGAAGCAGTTTTAATCCTCATTTTATAGCCTGACAGATGGAGGCTTGGCTGGTTAAGGGGGTTCCCTAAGGAGTGTCCGTGGCAAGGGGACAAGAGCCAGTGAGGGCAGAGAAGTGGGCCCAGCGAGGAAGATGGTGGGGACACTGGCTGGCAGCAGCAGGGAAGGGGAGACCAGAAAAGAGCTGGGCCAGTGCAGCTTGTGTGTGTGTGTGTGTGTGTGTGCGTGTGTGTGCATGTGTGCGTGTGTGTGTGTGTGTGTGTGTGTGTGTGTGTGTGTGTGGCGGGGCAGGGGAGTGCTGCTGTCTCTGAGCACAGGCTCCCTACATGGCTCCTTTTTAGAACACGGAGGGGCAGAGAGGGGAGTCCAGGCTGTGCCTCCTCCCTGATGACAGACCTGGCTGGTCACCCCCTTGGCATCTCAAGGGGCTGCAGGCTGGTTCATTTCTCTCCCACCCTGCCTGGCACACCCTCCTCAAGGGGCAGGGACTTGACATAGCTGAGGCGGGAGGGGTGTGTAGGCGGGAGGCTGAGTGAAGAGGATGCCTCCTTCTCTGCTCCCACTGCCTCCTCCTGACCTCCAGCTCGCTTTCTATATTTGGTCTCCCTCCCTCTCCCACTCCCTCCTCTTGCTCTTCCCACCCCCATATCTGACTCTGGGCCCCCCTGGCCTCAGCTTCCCTGTCGTTCCACAGAGGCCTGTGGAGCCCATGGGGAAGGTGTGGGATGGTGAAGAGGAGCAGTGATGAGCCAGTGTCTCAAGGAGAGGCTTTTGGGGAGAGATGAGGCAGAACATGAGCATCAGCGGTTTATTGGGAAGCCCCCACTCCAAACACCAGCAGCCCTAGCCTGTGCACCTAGAAGCAGAAATAAATAAGGCAGCATTTAATGAACCAGTCTCTCTCCCACCCAAGGAGCTCTGGGGAGGGTCAGCCTCTGCCATCCTAGGGGCTGGGATCCTTCTGGCTCTTGAGGAGGGGCTGGGGAGAGTGGGGAGTGAAGAATGCAGGCCACTCCTTACTGGCCTGCCCCTGGGGCGGCCGGTGAGCTCAGTGCTGTGTACACACTCTCTGAGGTCTGACCTCATGGCAGCAGCCTGCCCTGTCTCAGAGACACCCCCTCTCCATCAGACCCCAGCCCCTGGCCCCCACCCCAAGAGTCCCATCATGGGTTCCTGCTTCCATTTCTAACTGCAGCCTGGGGAGCGAGTACCTCCTCCCTAGCCCAGAGGACCCAGCTGTGGGGGAAGGAAGCTCTGCTGTCATGGGTTTGTTTTTTTGGGGGGGGGTTCCCCTGCAATTCAGGGGTGAGGGGCTAGCCCCTGTCTGACGCTGGTCAGTGGGCGGTCAGCTCCATGGTCTTCTTCCGCTCCTCCCGCTGCTCCTCCCAGTCCTCCTCAGGCTCATACGTGCCCTTGACGACGGCCACACGCTCAGTGAGGCTCAGGGAGTTGGGGAAGAGCAGGTAGAAGTAGAGGATGGCGGCCAGGGCAGCCCCCACGATGGGCCCCACCCAGAATACCTGATGGAGACAAGACGGCATCAGCGGGCTGAGCCCCAGGCCTCAGAGACCCCCACTCCCCGCCTCTAGAAGACAGACTCATGGACCCTCAAAAGAGACAGACATACGGACTCCCAGACCCCCAGAAAGACAGACTTTCTCCCACCTCAGGGAGATGGGATCACAGACACCCCAATGATAAGGATTTGGATCACAGACACCCACATCCTCAAAGGAGACAGACGAGATCCCCAGAGGCCAGGGCTCCTGTCCCTAAAGAGAGACAGATGAACCTTCAGAGGGAACAGACATATCGATCCTCAGAGAGACCGACAGAACTCCTCTCCCTCCCACATGGGGACAGGGTCAGACTCTGGAGGGAGACCATGAGCTCTCAAAGGATTGTCCAGAGAGACAGACCCATGGGAAGGAAGACTGTCCCAACCCCTCAACAGGGACAGGTAAGTAAACCATCAGGGAGGACAGACACACAGACTCCCAGAGGCACAGACAAAATCCTCAGAGAGCAGCCTAGAGGTGGGGATCCCCTCGCTTACCTAGAGAACAGACACACATAGTCCCCCCAGCCCCTCACCCTCAACAAGGGTCTCCTTGTCCATATAAATCTACCCCTGCCAGTGATCTGGCTGCATCCTATTCCCTACGGTGTCCCCTTCTCTCTCCAGCCACTGCTCCCCAGGCCCACCCCCAAGCTCTGGGCCCACAGCACCCAGAAAGGCCAGAGAGCCGCAGCTGGTGTCCCGGCCCTCGCTGCCAAGGATAAAGGGGCACCCAGACTCACCCAGTGTGCAGAGCTGAACCGCTTCATGACCACTGCGGGGCCGAAAGAGCGGGCTGGGTTCATGGAGCAGCCAGTGAAATAGATCTGGACAGAGAGAGGGAGGTGGTGAGGAGGACAAAGTGCATGTCTGCTCCCACCGAGCCCCAACTCTCCCAGGGTCACCCAGCAGTCCAGGGGCTCGGCCAGATCTCCAACTCAAGATCTTCAGTTCCTAGGCCAGTGACCTCTCCCTCCACAGGTCCCTGTGCACACGCCTCTCTTCTCTGTCCTGAGCTTGGGCTTGGTTTCCTGCCCCACTTCAACTCCCACTTTTCCCATCTTCCCTCGGGCTACAGAAGGTTTGGGGGGCTCCAGTCTGGGACACAGTCCAGCAGCCCCACCCCAGGCCCAACTGCAGGGCTCACTGGTCCAGAGAGGCACTGCTCTAGGGCCCCATTATTTGCCCTGAGGGGCTCCCCATAACCCCATCCACATGGCAGCTCTGCTCACCCCCACAAGGTGGCCCAGTGTGACGGACAGGCCAATGGACAGGGCCGGGGAGCCCACAGGGCAGGTGCGGCGGGAGTCGGTAGAGGAGAAGATGCAGAGCGCCAGCTGGAAGGTCAGAATCAGCTCCACCACCATGGCCTGGCCCGGCGTTGTGTTGTTGTTGAGCTGAAAGGGGAGGGAGGGTTAGGCTCGCCTCCCGGCTCTATGGCCAGGGGCCTGGAGAAATGGGTTTAGGGCCTCCGAGGACACCCCAGCCCAGTGCACATCAAGGCAGGGAGGTCAGCTGCCAAAGAGACTACATACTTCACAGTATGTACAAAGCCTGGGCGCAGGCCCATGGCCGCAGGGTGCTATGAGGGGAGCTTCTACTGGACACAGCCTTGTCAACGGTTCTGCCCAGTCTCCAACCCCCACAAGCTGGCATTTCCCCTCCCTCCTGTGGGCAGCTGCCCAGTTTGTCTACTGCACCCCCAGCCCACCTCCCGCCCGTGCCTGATCCACTGCCAGTGCCAACCTCAAACCCGTCTCTCCAGTGCGGCTGACTCACGGCTTGACAATGGCCGAGAAAATCCTCCTCTGTGTTTGACTAATGAACCCAGTTTGCATGGGACATGGGGGCTAAATCTGGGGCTTCGGGGAGGAGGAGGCAGCAGGGGGCCAGGAACAGGAACCAATATTCAACAGAGACCCTCACATTAGAATAGAACAGAATTAGGGGTTCACATGCATGATTTCTAAATGGGATCCCTTGACACCTGCTGTGGTAGGTGACCGCCATCCCCTGTAATGGCTGAGAAAAATGAGACCCAGAGAGGCCAGAGTCAGCAGAAGCCAAGACTGCAACCCGTCTCTCTGATGGTTCCATGAAACCACTCCACTGAGGAACAGACAGGAGCTGTGAGGGCGCAAGAGGAAGGCAGAACTCAGGGGGAGACAGGAGAAAAGGCAGGAGTTTCCGACAAAAAGGGGGGGGGGGGCAATAGGCACCAGGAGAGAGGCCAGGAAGGGGCAGCAAGAGGGGGAAGGTAAAAACCGGGAAGGCTGAGCAGGCACACCCCAGCCTGGGTACTCCTCTTCCTGGCCTCGGGTGTGCACTGGCCCACCCCCGTCGGGGCACTCACCGCATTGACGGCCAGATTGCCCCGCGCATTGACTGGTGCCAGCCCATAGAGGATGCCAGCCCCGGCAATGGCGCCCACCAGCTGGGCCACCACGTAGAAGACAGCCCGCAGCAGGGAGATCTGGTTGCCCACTAAGAGGGCCAGCGTGATGGCAGGGTTGATGTGGCCGCCGCTCACGGGCCCCAGCGCCTGGGCCAGGGTGCCTATGGCCAGGCCGAAGGCCAGCGAGATCTGGAGGATGGAGGGCAGCGCCGACGGCCACTGAAGGGCCGAGCCGAGGCCGAAGAAGACGAAGATGAGGGTGGCCAGGAACTCGGTGAACACAGCCTTGACGAAGGCCACGGAGCACACCTCCTTCTTCATGGTGGCCGTGGGGGCCGAGCGGGGCCGGGGGGCGCCCGTCGGGGCGGCGGCGCGGGGGACGAGGGACTGGCTCCCGGGCGCGGCGCGTTCTCCCGGGCCGTGAGCGCGGCTGGCGGCCTGGGGCGGGCGCTGCAGGGGTGCGCTATATAGAGGGCGGGCGCCCCCAGCCTGGGCCCGCGCGGGGGGGCAGGGGGCGGCTCCCGCGCTCCGCGGCCAGCGCCGCTCGCGGGGAGGGAACTTTGCGGCCCCCCCGGGCTCGCCGCCGCCCCGGGCCCCTCGAGGTCTCCAGCCCGGGCAGCGTGCGACCTGTCGGGGCCAGGTGACCCGGGCGGCGGCGTAGACCGGCCCCGCGGCCGGGGCCGCGCGCATGGTGCGCTCTGGGCGGCTCCCACGCTCAGCTCCGCGCCGTTTGTCCCGGGTCCCGCGGACACTTTGCTCGGCTCTCCCGTCCTACCGACCTCCGGCTGGCTGCCTCCGCCGGGCTTTCCCCCGCGCCGTGGTCTTCCCTTTTCTCCTCCGCGGGTCCTGGGTCCAGTTCCTCCTTTGCCTCCTGCGACCCGGGCATCCTCACCCGGCCTCACCCCCGGCGGGGTTGGAGTGATGCGATTCCTGAGGACAGCGCCACTCAGCTCCCTGCCGCCTGCTGGCGGGGGCGGCCGGCGGGCTGGGCCGTGCAGGGCCGTCCGGCCGTCGTGGGCCTCTCCCTGGCCGGGACCGGGCGGGCCTCCGGGGTTGGAGCGGGGGCGTTTTGGGAAAAGCGAGCACCGTGCCAGTCTTCCGCGCACCTGGCCATCCTGGACCCCAGCAGCCACAGGGCAGCCCTGGAAGGAGACGGTGGAGCCCTGGAGGCACCCTCTGCTTGGCAACCGTCCCAACCCCTCCAGCATGGCCTTCTTGGGGGGGTCACTTTGTACACGGGATGGGAGGGGGCATGGTCGGTTAGGGTTTAAGTCAGGGAAGAAGCCGTGGGACTTGGGGTGCTGGAGTGGGGTGTGGTGGTGGGGGTGCAGGGCACCGCTGACCTCCCATGCCGGGACTTGGCCCCTCCCGCCTTCCTTTCAGAAGCCCCCACTCTAGATCCCAGCTTTTCCTTCTCCTCCAGCTTCTGCTCCCCTCCTCTCCTCAGTCTCTTTAGTCTCATTGTCCTTCAAACTCTCACTCAGTCTTGAATTTCCTCCCTCTCTCTGCCTCTCCTCTGGCTTTCTCCTTCAGTCTGTTTCTCCAAACCCTGTCCATCTCTCTTTTTCAGACTTTTTGTATTTCTCTTTAGTCTCTCTCCTTCTCTACCTCTCTCTTTCTCTCCCTCTCCTTCTCCTTTCCATTTCTGTTCTCCCCCCACCACTTCCTTTTACAGTCTTAGCCTTAGCCTCTCTAGCCTCTCTCTCTAGTTCACTTTTCTTCTGCCTCTTAATTTCTGTGACGTTCTTGGTTTCTGTCTGTCTCTACCTCATTTCTATGTCTGTCTCTCTTCCATGTGCTCATTTTCAATGCCCCCAAAGTCAGGTCGTCCCACCCCTGGTCTGGGTGACACTTGCTTCCAGTTCCCACTGCTCTTCCTGTCTCCACCTTCTCTCTGAGCTCCTAGCTGCTACCCACCATTCCTCCCACCTCTCCCTTTTCCTATCTCCAGGTCAGGCACGTGGGGAATGAGGCTGGAGCGCCCTCAGGGCTTGGAGGAGGGGCAGGGAATGACTCTCAGGATCCCCGGAGAGGAGCTGTACTGAAGATTTCCCTCCTCCAACCCCCACCACTGTGTGTCCTTGGGAAGCACTTAGCACGGAGCCTGGCGCAGAGTAAGGCTAAATAAAGTTTCCTCATGTTGCAACTACAATTTAAAACGCCCCCTGAAGGCTCTGTGTGGAGCTAAGGTGGCGGTGCCGCAGAAGGAAAGAACAGGTGCTCCTCTGTCAGTCTGTCAGGTAGGGGCTAAGGAGCGGGACCGGGAGGAAAGCCAAGGGCCTAGAGGTCCGGGCTCTGGGCTCCGTGGCAGCTAAGAGGCCAAAGAAAACAGGGACCAAAGAAACCCTGCTATTGTTCCTCCTCCGTTCAGTGCTTCCTGCTGGAGCAGCTCCTCCCCCACATCTCTCCTCTTAAGGCAGGAGGTCTGACTGTCCTTTCCGCCTTGGATCCTGGGGCCCTGCTCCTGGCAGAGCATGGCAGCTGTGTGTAGGGTTTTCATCTGGGCTTGGGGTTCAGGGCTTGTTGTGGGCCTGGCCCAGACTGGAACAAGGACCCTGATAACCCCACAGGCTTTGAGGGCTGTTGAACTCGCCTCCAGTCTGCACCCTTCCACATTCTTTCTTATCTTCTCTCTGTGGGCACTGTCTTCATGAGCCCACAGGTCTCTGGGAGTGGGAAGGACTCAGCAGTGCTCACAGGAGACTGGCCACCAGGGGAAGCTCCTGCTTGAGGATTTGGCCCAATCCTTTACATCTAACCAAGGTCTTTGGCCTCCACTGTGTGATTCGATTCTGAGCTCCGTGTGAGGTAACCCAGGCTCAGAGGTCCAGAGTCACACCGTGACCTGAGAGGGGACCCACAGTGTCACCGGGAATGGGCTTGGTGTGGCTGAAGAAGGAGACCTGGCTGTTAAGATTGCTCAGATGGGGCAGCTGGTTGTGTTTCCTGGGCCTGTGCTTGAAATCCTTCCCTCTCTTCAACTCTCTATGAGGGTCACTCAGTCCCCAGGTTGTCACAAAGAACTATAGGAGCTCCTGTGTCATGGACTTGTCTTTTCTCTGAGCACCAGAGCCCTGTTCTGCCAGCCCCAGAGGAGTGCTTCCCTGGGACCTTCGTGGGCTGGGAGATGGGTCTCCCCATTTGTGGCAGAGAGAGTTAGAATATCTCAGGGAGGGCTCCTTCCCTCCTTCCCTGATATAGGGACCACTGTATTCTCTGTGGGGGTGGTGGTGGTGGTGGGGGTAACTGACAGGAGGTGATGCCCCTGGGGCTACACATATCCCCAGTGTTGGGAAATAGTCATTCATTCACTCCATACAGAGTTATATAAAGTACTTATTATGTACTTGGCACTGTTCTAGGCACTGGGGATATAGCTATGAGGTAGCAGACAACATCTCTGCCTCGTGGAGCTAATATTCTAGTGAAAAGAGACAGATAACAAATAATGGACATATGCAGATTATATAGTACAATAAAATCTGTTAAGTGCTATGGAAAAATAGGGTATGTGCTGGGGTGGGAGTGGAGTTTCTTTGAAACTGTAAAGGGGTATCAGTGTAGGTCTTACGGAGAAGGTGACAGCTAAACAAAGACTTGAAAGAGGAGAGGGAGAGAACCATGCATATGTCTGAGGGAAGAGCATTCCAGGCAGAGGGAGCTGCCAGTGTTGCTGGAGCAGAGGGAGCAAGGGGAAGCTTAAGGAGGTGAGGACAGAGGTGGTGGGGGTGGGTAGACCTGTGCACCTCCAAAGGACTGCTGCCTTCACTTGAGAGATCAAGGAAGTCACTGAGTCGAGGACTGATGTGGTCTGACAAAGTCTGCAACATGACCCCTCTGCTGCGGTGTTGAGAAGAGACTGGAGGGGCAGGAATGGAAGCAGGGGGACTGATAGGGACCTATCCAGGGAGAGATGATGGTGGCCTGGACCTGAAGTGAGGATGACTGGATTCTGGATCTCCTGTGAAGGTAGAACTGACAGGATTCTCTGATGGGGCTCAGGTGGCAAGTGAGAGCAAGGAGTCAAGGATAATGAGCTTTTTGGCCTGAGCAGCTGGAAAAATGGAGTTGTTATCAGTTGAGAAGAAAAGACTGTGGGAAGAGCAGGTGTTTTTTTAAAAAATATATTTTTATTGATTTTAGAGAGGAAGGGAGATGGAGAGAGAGATAGAAACATCAATGATGAGAGAGAATCATTGATTGGCTACCTCCTGCACGCCTCACACTGGGGATTGAGCCTGCAACCCGGGCATGTGCCCTGACTGGGAATCAAACCGTGACCTCCTGGTTTATAGGTCGATACTCAACCACTGAGCCAGTGCGTCTGGGCATAGGAAGCGCAGGTTTGGAGAGAAGAGCAGGTGGTCAGTTTTGAACACGTGGAGCATTAGGTTTGTCCCAGACCCTGGAGGTTCCTGCCCTGATTTTCCAACACAGTGCTACAGCCAGCACGAGGGGACCAAAAGGGGCTGCTCTTGACTCTGTCTGCAGGCTACACAGCCTACCCATGTCTTGGTGCCCTCTCCATGGTACCACCTGGGTTACAGAGCCCGGATGCTCATCTGGCCAGGTTGCCACCAATTAGTTGAGCATTGAAATCCTTGCTGACCATTCCTAACAGCAGCTCTGGGGAGCCCAGGACGTGCCAGAGACCCCAGTCTGCCTGCTAACACTTTGGACTGTACTGACCATTTCTAAGTTGTGGAAGAAACAGCACTGGTTTGCAAATATGCATTTATTGAGCTTACGATATGCAGGGTACTGTGCCAGACAACACAGATGAGTGAAGATAGACAGGAGAATGCCATCTGAGAACTGGGAGGAGCCCTGCCCCTGTAGGGCATACAGTCTGGCTGGGGGGCATTGCATATATACAGCTTAAAGATACAAAACATCAAAGCAACATTTGCAGGTGCAAAGTCCTTATCTGGCACAACGTGGGGCTATGGGAATGGATGCTACTGGGACCCAGTGGTCAGCTACCTCCTCCCCTCAGCTCAGAGCCTTCTCTGTCCCCAGCCTGGGGACCTATCCACCTGCCTCTATGCTGCCCGGCCTCTGTCTGGTTTGAGGTGTGACTGACTTCCATCCTCCTCCACACTGAGTGCTCTTCAAGGGCAGAAACCAGCCCCGTGTTCTTCGTCATTTTATTCCTGCCCTGCCACAGTCCTCCCCAAGGCCCCGTGTCCACCACGAGTCAGTGGTTTGGGCTGAACAGGCTCAGTTGCGTGGTTTGGTGTCTGCCAGGGGCTTCCAAGCAGGGCCTAGGACTTGCCTCAGACCAGACCTGGTCTCCTCTGACTTCTGCCTGGAAAGATCATGGGGTTTTGAATAAAAGGCCTCAGTTCAAGTCTTGTCTCCACGACTTTAGACCTGTTTCTTAGCTTCAGTTTATAAAAGAGGAAGAACAGTACAGGGATGGGCCACTTAACGAGGGGGATACATTCTGAGAAATGCATCATTAGGCAATCTTGTCGTTGTGTGAACATCATAGAGTGAACTTACACAAACCCGGATAGAATAAACCCAGTAATTGTGTGTGCTATACATTTATACTACTGACGGCACAGTACGTTTGTTTGCACCAGCATCATCACAAACATGTAATTGTTGTGCTATGATGTTACGATGCTTTGATGGCTACGATTGTCACTAGATGATAGGAATTTCAGCTCCATTATAATCTTATGAGACCACCCGTCGCATATGTGATGAGTTGTTGACCTAAATGTCATTTTGCGGCGCATGACAGTGTTTGCCCTGCCTATCCCGCAGGGTTGGGTTAAGGGAGTACTTTGGAAATAAAACCCCGCATGGTTGGGGGCCACTGTCCTTCCCTAACCTGCCTGCAGTTTTAGGAGGATTAAGTGAGATAACGCATGTAAAGCACCCAGCACAGAGGCTGGGACACAAGAGATGCTCAAAGGTGTCAGTTCTCCTCCAACCCCATCACTTTGAATTTTGCCTTGAACTCTGACCTTAGTAACCCTAATCTGGGCAATCAGGGCTAGAAGTGGTGGGGATCTCACATTTAGTTCTGAGGGAGATGAAATCCAGGAAGTGAAACAGATATCGGGAGAAATTCTTGGTAACTTCTGAAGGGATAGGTTGAGGTGAGGTGGGGTGAAACACATCCAGGCTTGGCCCACAGCTCAGTGCCCTGCTATCTCTGAACTTTCAGAGAAGGACAGTCAGTTACCAGGAGTACTGCCTTGGAGGTCACTTTGGCCTCTGACTTGACTCTTCTCCCTGTAATGAGGTCAAGTGGCTGGTCCCGGGGGTGGGGGGGAGTGGGGAGAGGAAGAATCACCTCCAATGACCCAGAGCGGCCTTTTTCTGAACCCAAAGGGAGCTTTGGTCAAGGAAGAAAAAAAAAAAAGACAGATGCAGAGTGGGCACAATTACAGAAATGTTCCTGGTACTCAGTCCATCTCTGAAGGGAGAGGAGGGCAGGAAGGGGCTGGAGACTCTGGTGCACAGTGGGTGCTTGGCGCAGTGTGGTACAGATACATATAAACGCCCTGAAAGCATGAAGGCATCAGAGAGCATGCAGAAGGGGCTCAAGGTGTGATTCTTACGTTAGCTATGCAGCAGGCTGGAGAGGAAGGAGAGAATGGATGGTCTGGGTGGTGGGAAGAAAGGAGAGAACAACCAGCGCGCACTCAGGTCAGGAGAGTTTGAGAGGCCGGACCAGGAAGGGGCCAGACCCAAGCCTAGCTCCTTCTGCCAGCACCTGGGGTTCTCGGGGCTCTCCTTTGCTCTGACTACCAACTAAAAGAGGTAAAAAGAGGAGGGGGTCAGGCCCCTTCTTCATTCTAGCCCCAGGAAGCAGAAATGGTGAAATGATTTCAATAATGAGCGATAATGGTATGAGGAATCACAGTTCACACAGCATCTTTACATGCAGCATCTCACTTAATCCCACTTAATATCATTTGACAGCCAACGCACTGGCCTGGAAACTTAGAAGCCCAGGCTCTAGACACAAACCTGCCTCTGCCTGGACAAGTTGTTTCCCTTCTCTGGTCCTGAGAGTGCTAGGCTACTCTCTCCACAAAACTGTCCTGTGGTGGGGCTGGAGGGAGGCGGCACTGGGAATGAGGAGGGGCGGAGAGGGGAAGAGCTGCTGCTTGGGGAGGGGGGCCTGTGGTGGGATGGGCGATGGAGGGGTGTTGCCTGGTGCCTGTGGTTTCATGCCTAAGTGCCTTCCTTGCTCAGCCAGCCACAGGGTGTGCTGGGTGAGAGGGCTCACTTGCGAAATGGAGTGTCTCCTTTCCAGAAGTGTCTAGTTGCAAATTTCTCCCTCTCCCAAGACAAAAGCCAGGGGCCCACAAAGAACTTTTGTTTTCTCTGTCACAGTGGGAGGCTAATCTCTAGGTCTAGAGCCCCCTGGAGGTGGGGGCACATGCACACATGTTGGTCACATGCACATACACACACACCTGCTTCCTCCCTTGGAGAGATCCTCCCTCAGAGCAGAAGGAGGTCCTTGGCCCCCCACTTTTCCTTTTTTCCAGAGGTCATTTCTGCGGGAGCCATTCTCTGGTTGACACCTTTCCGCCTCTAGCAGTGGGTCCTGACAAGTCTTAGTCCAGCGTTGAGCTTGGGGAAATTTTCCAGGAGGGGCAGGGTAGGGAATTCAGGTGCTTGCCTCAGCCCTCTCAAAGTGGCCTCCAGACCCTCCCTTCTCCAGGGAGCACACTCTTAGAGCGCCTGGGAGGACCCCTGGCAAGGACTCATCCGAGGCAGAGGAAGTGGAGTTAGTGTAGTAAGGGAGGAAGGGGTCAAGGGGAAGGTGAGGGAGAGAGGTCACCAGCCAGTGCACACATGCACCACCACAGGCACACTTGCTCACACTCAGGAGCATGCACAACCCTACACCTGGGGACAGAGAGGCATTCGGGAATGAACAGGCACACTAGCAAAACCCCATTCCCAGACCCCCCATGATGGGGTCTGCACACTCTCCCCCCAACCCCATCCACTACTGGAGACAGGCTCTCCAGAATCTTCCTCTGCCCGCTCACCCGCCCTCCTTTCCCAGCTCGGTCCCCACGTCCCCAGCTCCCTGCAAGGGGCCAGAGAGAGTCCACTGCTCTCCAATCTGCAGCCGATGGTCGGCCGGCTCACCACCGCCCTGCACCCCGGGAGTCGTGCAGGCCCTGGAAGCAGCTACTCTGCCCTGGGGGCCAACGTTGGACCCGGGACGGGGCGGGTGGGCTGGCAGGGGTGGCGGTGCCCTCGGAGTCCCGGCAGGACCTGGGCCGCAGGAGCTGGGGCCGGGCCGTCGGGCGGGTGGGCGGGGCGCCTAGGCCTTGCTGCCGCGCGGGAGGCTCTGCGGCGAGTGCAGCTCCACCGACTGCCGCCGCCGCACCTCGCGCTCCTCCCAGTCGGTGTCGGGCTCCAGCCCCTTCAGCACGGCCAGGCGCTCCGACAGGCTCTTGGAGGACGGGAACAGGACGTAGTTGTAGAGGAGGGAGCCCAAGATGGCGCCGACCAGGGGTCCGATCCAGAAGACCTGCGGGCGGGAGCGGAGGGCGCTGGGGGTGGGGCGCGGGGCGCCGGGCGCCGGGCGCCGGGCGCCGGGCGCCGGGCGCCGGGCGCGGGGCGCGGGGACCTGCTCCTCTCCCGCCGCGGGTGCGGGCGGGGCCTCACACGGGTATAAAGTGCGTGTCCTGTGATTAGAAATGACCACGCGGGCTGTTGGGGGAGACCTGTGAGTTGGGGCTCAGGGTGCGGATTCCCCAGCGGACTGCCTGGGTGAACCTGGACACCTGATTCACCCGCTCTGTGCCTCAGTTTCCTTTCATTATAACACCGCCCAGGGTTGTGAAAACGAAAGGAGTTAATATAGAATAAGGCCTGGCACACACTGAGCACTAGATAAGCGCCAAATAAAAATATGTGTTCGCCAGCATAACTATTACCGTTTATCAAGTCCTAAGGCACCGAGGGGCCTGTTTACACCAGTGACCTCACTTAATCCTTCCCGAAGGCAGTGAGGCCAGAGCGCCATGGTCCTCACTTACAGACCGGGAAACTGAGTCTTTCAGCATCAGACCTGCAGGGTGGGCCCCAGGGACCCGGGGGAAGGTGTGGAGCATCCCTCCCCCATCTGTTCCAGCCCTGGCTGAGCTGGGTTTCTGGGGAGGGGAGGAAGGGTGGGAGGGTTCTGCCATTACCCAGTGGTCATCAAATTTGCCGGTGACAACAGCCGGAGCCAGGGAGCGGGCAGGATTCATGGAGCAGCCAGTGTAGTGGATCTGCAGTGGGAGGCAGGGGAAGGGGAGAGAAAAGAGGGGAGGCCTGGGCATGGAGTCCTGTGCCCCTCTCCAGACCTTGAGCTCAACCTAAAGGGAGTCTACCCCTCTCCCCTCCAACCAATTAAGTTCATATTTACTGGGCTCTATTCCTTTGAGGCTGGAGTGATACCTGTCCTTGGGTATCTGGCAGTCAGACCCTCTGGGGTGTGTCTGTCTTTCGTGGGAGTCTGTATCTGTCCCTCTGGGGTTTTTGTCTGCCATTTGGGGGGATTCTGTGTATCTGTCTCTAGAGTGGTCTCTGGGTCTGTTTCTTTGGGGAAAAGCCTGTGTATACAGTGAGGCTGAGGCCATGACCTACCCCAAGGAGGTGGCCCAGGGCCACGGAGAAGCCGATGGATAGGGCAGGGGTGCCCAGGTTGTCTCCACGACGCTCATCGGTAGAGGCGAAGATGCAGAGCACCAGCTGCAGGGTTAGGAAGAGCTCCACAGTGACGGCCTGGCCACCTGTCGTGTTGTTGCTGAGCTGAGGACAGAGAGGGGAAACAGTGAGCATGCTCCCCGCACTGGCTCCATCATCCTGTCAAGACTCCAGAGCGGCTTGTGGGCTGGCTGGGAGCCAGAACACCTGGGCTCACCAGCCACCTTGGTCCAAACTACTGATGGCTTCTTCCTGGGCCTGTGGCCCAAAGGCAGAGGGATGGACTCAGAGACTGCCCGTGATTCCACAGTCAGAGGTAGGAAAAATGACTCCATAGCCCATGAGATTTGGGGGCGGGGATTGTGTGCCTACAATGTGAGTGGAAAAGGATGTGGAATCCAGAATTTCTGTTTCTTTTCTTTTTAATGTTTTTATTGATTTCAGAGAGGAAGGGAGAGGGAGAGCGAGCTAGAAACATCAATGATGAGAGCAAATCATTGATTGGCTGCCTCCAGTATGCCTCTCACCCGGGACTGAGCCCACAACCCGGGCATGTGCTGTGACCGGGAATTGAACCATGACCTCTTGGTTCATAGATCAATGCTCAACCACTGAGCCATATCGGACAGGCCAAAATTTCTGTTTCTTGAAGAGCAAGAAGATAAAAGGTTTTGAATACAGCAGGAAGTTTAGGCCAGGTAACAGGAAGGCCTTCCTCTCTCCCTAGGCCATAAAATACTGGTGTAACCAGAGGTCTATGGTCAAAGGGCTCCCAGGGACAGGGACTAGTGTCTGGGGATAGTCCTAGTATGCCCCTTACCCCCCCACCCCAAGTCTAGCATATGACTCTTTCCTCTAACCTTTGACTGTTCCCTTTGACTTTGCCTGTTTCCCATTGCATTTCAGGCCTCAGTTTTGCCCTGTGGATTTGCTTTCTGCACATACCATGGAAGTTGAGGTGCGGGTGCTGGAGCCCTGCATTGTGATGCCTCCATACCCATGTGGGGTGCCTGTGACCCCATCAGACCCTGCCTTGGGCAATGAGAGAACTTGAGGCCAAGCAAAGAGGTAATTTCATAACTGGACCACACCCAGAACTGGATTTCTCTCTGGGTTTTGTCATTCTGTGCCCTACACCCTGCCCTTTGGGGCTGGGCACTGAACCAGGTAGAGCTGTGACAGCTCTCACCTCCCATGCCCCTTCTTCAGGCCTTGAAACCCGACCCCTGGATCTTAGCCATTGGGCTGTCACTGTTGGGTCTCCTAGAGCCTATTCTCAATCCCCTGTGACCCAATGTCAAAGCCTGTAGTGGGGGACAGTGAAAGGCACTTTAAAGGCAGACACTTTGGAGGCCTCTGACTTACCATGGGCCCCTATTTACTTCAGCCTCAGTTTGTCCTTCTGTAAAATGGGGATAACAAAATTCAGGAGGAACTGTGTGAGGACTGGAATCGACAGTGGCAGAGCCCCAGCCACATTCCTGCTGGTAAATGGCTGCGCTAAGGGAGACGGTGTGGACATGGGTTTGGTGTCAGATGGCTCTGGGTCCACTTCCAGGTACTGACACTTACTGGTTCTGTGACTTGAATCAGTTGAATGCTGAGCCTCAATTTACTGCTCATGGTAGAGGATCACAGAATTCACCTTACCGAATTATACCAAGAATGGGATGATATCTGGCCTGGCACAGAGCAGGCGCACATCAATGGAAACTCCCTGGTGGGCCGGTTAGCCTTTCTAAGGACCTCTAGCCTCCAGGTAAGTCAGCGCCATGGCTGCCTCCCTCCAGCCAGGCGGGGTTCTCCTCAGTTCCTCAAGGTAGTGGTAACCTTGGGGGAAACCTCCCAGACCCTCCCATTCTGCGGCTCCAGTCAGCTATGACATGATGGAGGAACAAGACTGAGAGTCCCCCTGTCCCCTTAGCAATCCGTCACCCTGCTATTAGAGGAGATTCCTCAGTCACATTCTGAGACTTTCTTGGCCCTGTTCTCAGGAAGTTGCTCTTTCAGTCTAAGTGAACCTCCCCTTGCTGCCAACTAAATCAATTTTGTCCTCAGTGGAAATGGTCACATTCCTCAGTCTGTCCCTGCCATGGCCATCCTAGCCTTTTCTCAGCCCTGAGCCCCCAGCCCCATCACATTGTCCATTCGGGAGAAGTAAGGAGAGAGAAGCTCCCCAGTTGGGATACCTATGCCCCTCGTATGAGAAAGGGCCACTCATGCAGCGGAGCGGGTGGCCACAGGGACTGTGCAGGACTCTTCGGACACACCAGAGCTCTAACCTAGTGGCCCAGGGAAAGAGCAGGCCAAAAATGCAGGAAACTGAGGCCCGAAAGAGGCACTTGCTGTCTGGGCTTGGGCTTGTGGGGGGAGGAGGGCGGGAGTCGGGGTTCTGATGAGGGGCACAGACCATTCCTCCCCACCCTCACCCTCAGATGCCCAGGTCTTGCCCAGACCCACGAGAGGAGCGGGTGGGGGCATGGAGGAGCTGCGGCATCACCCTCAGCTCCCAACGCACCCAAGTGCCGGGTTAGCCACCATTCATGAAGTCAGCAGTTAGCTCACAGGCTCCAGGGTCTGGAGAGACAGCGCCCCTCTGCTGCCCCCTGGGTTCTGGTACTTTCTCTGGTATTGACACACTGTAGAACTTTTGGCTTGTACTTCCCTTCTCTGAGCCTCAGCTTCCTTGTTTGCAAAACAAGACTTAGGTGATGGCTCAGGTTGGAAGATCGTGAGTTTTGCAGCCAAACCTGGGTCTGAAGCCTGGCTCTGAAGCCTGGCTGTGGCACTTGCCCTCTCTGAGCCTCAGTTCCCATATTCTTAAGGAAGGACGTACCCATCCCTACTTTGCAGCGCTGTTGTGAGGTGTCCTTGCGAGGCTCGTGAGGAGCCCCTCGCAGGAGGCCGGTACATGCTGAAGAAAAGGTGGGTCCTTCTCTCCTCAGAAGACCCACGGGACTCACTCTGAGGTTCCTCCCAGCTCGGAAAGCACTTCTACTTTGGGACCCTGTCCTCCACCGAGTCCTAGCCCAGGTCTTCCTCCACGAGGGAGGGCAGAAGGTACCAGCAGTGCCGGGGGTATCGTATCTGCTTCAGCTCTGGCCCTGTTGCTCCTTCCACCTGTTTCTCCTGTGGCAGCTGTGTTCCTGGTTCCAGCACCTCTGCCCCCACCCCCGCAGCCTCTCTCCCTCTGTCTCTCTCCACACCCAGACCCTCACCCAGACCTGTTCCCTCCATCCCATCCGCCCCTGGGGAGGAGGTGCAGCTCAGGCTACTCACCGCATTGATGGCCAGGTCCCCTCGGATGTCTTCTGGTGTGATCTCGTGCAGCAGAGCGGCTCCTGCCACGGCCCCCAGCAGCTGGGCAGCCACGTAGAAGGCCGCCCGGAGAAAGGAGACGTGGCAGCCCACCAGGCAGGCCACAGTCACGGCAGGGTTGATGTGGGCCCCGCTGACGTGGCCCAGCGCCTGCACCAGGGTGCCGATAGCCAAGCCGAAGGCCATGGCGATCTGCAGCACAGAGGGCAGGGCCTGCGGCCAGTTGAGGGCCGAGCCCAGGCCAAAGAAGACGAAGAGGAGAGTGGCTAGGAACTCTGCAAATACGGCCCTGGAGAAGGCTATGGACCGGAGTTCCCACATGCTGCCGAGCTTTCCGTGGGCTGGCCCAGCTGGCTCAGGGCAGAGGCTTGGGTCTCTCTCCCTCTCTCCCTCTCTCCCTCTGTCTCTCTCTCTCAGGGTTTCTGGGGAGGCTGGGTCATGGGCATTTACAGGGTCCTTCCATCCAGCATTTGGACACGTGGGGCGGAGGTGGAGTTTAGACTAATACTTCCTCACCCCTATGGCTTCCCCCTGCCCCCACTCCCCACCCCTGCCCACCACATGCCTATCACCCCATCTTGGCCTTCACAGCTGACTAATGTTCCCCATTAATGAGCTCCAGATAAGGACTGACGTCCCCTGGTTTTCCGTGTTTGTCCCCTCGGTTAACCCCAGGGCTGTTGCCCCAGGGCCTCCCGGGCCCCCATAGGCCCTGTGAATGGGGATTCTGTAGGAGATTTGCCAAAACCCCTCTCTCTAACTCAAACTGTTGGCCAAGGCAGGGGCAATGCTTCACCCAAAACTGACCAGGGGAGAGGATGTCAGTGCTACCCCTTCTAGTGACTGGGAAGTTCTTCCTGCTGTCTGACCTCCAGTTATTTCGTCTTTAAGGGGATGGAAAACAACTGGTTGGCTGTACGCGGACCTTCCAAGGCACAAAGGTTTTGTGTCTCTTCTGTGCTTGCTTTCTTGCAGCCAACCACCCGTAAGTCATTAAGCTTCACCCCCTCCCTGGAACCCCAGCCAAATGGCAGCTCCCACGGCCTGGAGGCAGGGGCGGTTCCAGTGGCAGTGGGACCCTGGCCCTGGGTGACGGCGTGAACCTGGGGTTGACAGGCAGCTGCGGGCTTCCATTCCAGCACCCCCTTGTCCCTCTTTGTGAACCCCTTCTCATCCAGCTCTGTAAAAAGGGGACAATAACGACCTTACCGGATTGGGGTTTGGATTAAATAAAATAATGTACATACGATGCTCAAAGCAGTGCCTGGCCCACAGTAAGCCATCAATTAATACCAGCTATTATTAATAGTATTATTTATACTCCGAGGAGAGTAAGTCTCCCCGAACTCACATGTTAGGGTTCTAGAAGCTGGACAGAATCTGGGTACCCCCTGGAGCTCAGAGCCACACGGGGCTCTGGGGAGGACATTTCTGAGAGGCAGTGAGCTGTGCAGCCTTATGGAGGCCTCAGTGCTCGGTAGGCGGCTCTCCAGCCTGGGTGCCCACGCAGCCCAGCACCGGGCAATGCCATTTCCTGCCATCAATGCTGCTCCAGCCCAGGGTCTAGGAAGCATTTGGGTCTGGGAACCCCCTCCCCCCGCCCCCACCCTGCCCCGGCCTAACACCCTGCTCTTCCCAATCCCCCCAGCCCTGTTCCCTTTCCTGGGGATGAAAAAGCAGGGTCAGTCTTGGAATGTGGTCAGGAGGACTAGCTTTTGGGCCCTGCTCTGCCTCCTGACCAGCAGTCCCAGTCCCAGTCCCAGGAATGGAAATCTGGGCCGGTGGGAGACTGTAGAGTAGAACCCCTTGTATTGTATTACAGGGGGTCATTGAGGTCCAGGGAGGGCCAGTGACTCATCTGAGGTGGCCCAGCAAGTTAGTGGCTGGGCTGGGACTGGAGCCTAACCTGGAGAGCATGCTACACACCCTGCACTGCCAGTCACACTCCGAGCCTCAGTTTTCTTGTTCAGAAAATGGGAGCAATGCTGCCCACCCCACGGCTGTTTTGAGGATGGAGCAAAAATAATGAATGGGAAATATTTTGCAATTGAGAATGCACCACCCAAACATATAGAGGGACTAGTGAACCCTACTAGTGAGGAGGCGGAGGAAGAGGAGGAGGGGAAGAAAGAAGAAAATGACCGCCTCCACCCCCAAATCAGGAATTCTCATGGGGCTTGTCCTCTGATGTATTTCCAGGGCCTAGAATGGTGCCTGACACACAGGTGGATGCTCAACTGTGACCTGAATGAAGATACCCCCTCCGCCCCTGCCTCCTGCTGAGACAGGCTGAGATGAATCCAGCTGGGCTGAGGACTGGGTGGACGCGAGCTCCATACTCCCCACGCCCACTGCCCACTCTGAGTCCAGCACCCAGTAGTTTTCCAATATCTCCAGGTAAAGCTCCCCTTCCCTTGACCTGCCGGCCCCCCTCTCCTTTTCCAGGACACAGCTCTTACTTGGCACCCTGGTTCTCTGCTCTCAGCCATCCCTTCCCAACCTCAGGCATTCCTACTGCTCAAGGAAGAGATTCAGAGGGAGGGAAAGATGGTGACTTGCCCTCATCCTTGCCTGGGCCCAAGGCTGGGAGGAGGGGAGGATGCCAATCTTGCCCGGGGCCTTATCATTGCCTTTGAGCCAGGGAGACAGAGGTGTTCCTGTCAAGCCACGGGTTCGAGCCCTGCTTCCTGGCAGGCAGTGGAACACCCCCAAGGGGCGGGCTACGTTTTGTCTCCAGTGACCACTATGTGGTGTCTTTATGACGTCCAGGATGCCATCAAGTGTATGATGCACTGCTAACGCGGTATGACAAAAATGCTCTTTTGGAGATGGGTGGTGGTAATGGTTGCACAACAGTGTGGCTGTACTTAATACCATCGAGCTGTGCACTTGAAAATGGGGAGGATGGTACTTTGTAGCAATCAAAAATAATTTTAGAAAGTGAGTAAAGGAACATGACCTGAAAATGCCTTTTTTAAACCAATTTTTATTTTGTGTACTTATTGGAAGAAATCTTTGTTATTTATTTATACCTCAGTTTTTAAGTCAAAATATCTCTTGTGCATGCATAAAAAAGGAAATTATAGGCAAAAGAAATTGGCTGAAATTCAATTGAGCCTTGAACAACAGGGTTTGAACTGCACGAGTCCATTGACATATGGATATTTTTTTTTAAAAAATGCTGTAAATGTATTTTCTCTTCCATAAGATTTTCTTAATAACATTCTCTTTTCTCTAATTTCCTTTATTGTAAGAATGTAGTATATAATACATATAACATACAAAATATGTGTTAACTGACTGATTATGTTATTAGTAAGGCTATTTGTAGTTAATAGTAGGCTATTTGTCGTTAAGTTTTGGGGGAGCAAAAAGTTGTATGTGGATTTTGACTGCACAGGGGGTTGGCACCCCTAATCCTCTTGTTATTCAAGGGTCAAGTGTCGCCCTAGGTTTCCTTCACAGTCAGAGTCCACATTTCCTAAGCCCTGCTTGGATTCCGCGTCCCCGAGGGTTTCTCTGCAGCGTCCTCTGTGCGTCAGGAGTGTCGTTGGGCACCATTTCTACGAGATTGTCCACTGCTATTTCCAGAATTCCTCTCCACGCCTCGGCTACTCCTTCTGTAAACTTGATCGCATGTGTTTTCCTGCTTCACATGTGACTGGCAATCATGTTGCCCTTTTCTCCGTAATAAAACATACCACAGCCCCATCTACTTGTGAGGCCGTTCCTGTCTTAGGTTTCATAAAACACTTGGTTGTTGTTTTGCAAGAAAATATGGAACGGCTCTTCAATGGTAACTATTTGCTTCACTAATATTACATTCTTGCTGCGCTCCTGTTTCCGTCTGTGTATACACAATAACTCCGTGTTTAACTGCGAAACCACAGTGTAACCTCCTTGAAGACATTTAAATAGCAATTAGGTTGAACGGATGTAGGCTTGAGAGGCGGGGAACTTACCTGACCAAGTTTAAGTACGCACAGGTGGTGACAGCCACTCCCAGCTGCTCTGACACAACACGACTGAAAGAGACGTTAACGTGAGGAAAAAGAGTACACCGTAGAGTTGGTGAAATGTAGCAGTTATAATATCAGCATGCACTTAGCGCTCACTCGGCCGTGCACTGCTCTCGACATTCTACATGTATTAACTCTCTTACTCTTCACAGCAGTCCTATCAGCTAAACATCCCATTTTTTGGAAATGAGGAAAATGAGGCAGAGAGGGGTTCAGTAACTTTCCAGAGGCCACACAGCTATAAGTGGTGAGGCAGAATTAGAACACTAGAAGTCTGGCTTTTGGATCGTGACAGTGAATCACTACCTCACCTTCAGAAATAATCGAGTTGGAAAAGAAGTGAGAAAGAATGCTAAAGGACACACACACACACACACACACACACACACACACACAGATGATTTGGGTGATGTTTGCTGGTGACTTGAAGGAGGGGCTGAGCCCCCGGAAAAGTGGGGGCAGAAAGAGGGTGTCTGTGGGGAGCTGTGCCCGTGAGGATGCTACACGTGGGAGCAGGACGGAATTCAGGGCCCATGCCGTCTGACCACTGGTGTGCGGTGTTTCCTGCTCTGAGCTGAGCTGCAAATGCCCTCCATTCTCCCCACAAGGTCAGAAAAAGTGGGTCACCCATCACAGCCTGGAGGCTGGACCACTGGGGAATGAGGGAGAAGGGACAGGGCCATCCACAGTCTGGTGAAGTGGGACGTTGTGGAGAGAGCAGACCCAGGCAGCAGCTGGCGGGAGGGGTGGGAGGCTGGGGCTCGGGCCCCTCGGGAAGCCTGGGAATGTTGCAGGGTGTCGGATCCATGCAGTTCCGGGACACAGTGCAAGCCCTTGGATGTCTTGTCGGGTGCCCAGATAAAATACAGGGTGCCCAGGTAATTTGAATTTCAGACAAACAATAAAATGTTTAGCATAAGTAATTCCAAGCCCTATGTGGACATACGTATACTGAAAAGTTATTTGTTATTTGAAATCTCTTCCATAACTGGGTGCCCTGCATTTTTATCTGCTAAATCTGGCAGCCCTGTTCTATGTGGAAGCAAAGGAGGAACCCAGAGGACTGAAGGCCTGGGACATCTGGGTCTCAAACTAAATCCTCACAGGACTTTTGGGGATGCGTCGTTTTAGCTCCATCTCACACAGGAGGAAACTGAGGCACAGGGAGGTCACAAAGGTTTCCCCCTGGTTAGTATGAATGTAAGCTATGAATACAGGTCTGTCTGCTCCAGAAATTCATGCTCCCTCTCCCCCCGCCACCCCCCTCACCCCCCCCCCCGCCCCGCCCGGGCCTGGCTGACTTCGTCCTCTAAACGCAGCTCAAGGACAGGCAGTTCTGACCGTGGAGGCCCAGGTGGAGGAGGGGAGGTTGAAGGTCCAGGCTCCTGGAGGGACAATAAATACACAAAATAATCCAAAGACAGCTTCATGCCATCTCCTCCTACCCACAGGGTGGGGCCCAGGGCTAGAGAAGATGGGAGCTCACCTGACCTCACGTAGCTCCCGACTGCCCACAGGTCAGCGCAGGCCTCGGGCTTGGCGTGCCCTCCTTCCACCCCTTCACCTCTGGGCTCTGATGTATGCTGTTTTCTCAGCCTGGTATATGTGTCACCACCATTTTCTCGTGACTAATTCTTCCTCCAACTCCAGGCCAGTGACTATCAAATCTTTTTGATCAAGACCTGCAAGAGGAAATACATTTAATATCCTAATTCATAACATTATCTGGATAGAATGATAGAGATCAAGATATAACTAAAACGAACATTTCACAAATCAGTATTTCCTAAAGGTGATGTTTTAAATTCCTCTATTCTGTTGCCCTAAAAGAGTTTTTCAGGTCACAACTATTAAGTCAATTTCATGACTCACGCATGGGTTGCCACTCACAGTTTGAAAAACACCACTTTCAATCCTGGCTTAAATATTGCCTTTTCTCCTTATTGCTCCTAGAGGACTAAGACACTAACCAGTTTTTTAAAGTTGTTTTCTTATTGGAAAGGACTTCCTGTAGCCTCCATATCACACCCTCCCAGGAACACCACCAGCAGGTGCCTCGACCTTTTGTCTCACTCAGAGGCTGGTAATTACCTCCTCAGCGTCTTGCTCCTCCTCTGGGCTGTGAACAGAGGGCAGGGCCATTTCTGGGTTTGCTCACCCTGGCACCTCCACCCCGTGCCTTGCATAGGGTCTGGCACATCAAGGTGCTCGGTAAATGTTTGTCAAGTGAATAAATGAACAAAACCACCAGCTCTTGTCCCCCCAAGCCTACCTGCCCCCTGCCCTGCACGCTCCAGGTTGCAGCCACATGGCTTCATGCCTCAGGGACTTGGTTCAGGAGAGAAGCTGATTTTCAGAGCTTGGACAGAGAGAGGGAGTGTGTATTTGTGCATTGGTGGGCGAGGAGGGGTCAGGGACACGTTTGTCTTCATTTGAAAGGATTAGATGTGAGTAAGGGGGTGGGGGCGGGGACACCTTTCTAATAGCCCTGCCTTGTGAATAGAGAGTTCCCTGTTGCCTGGAGGATCCAAAAAAGGCTGTGCAAGCACCGGGGAAGCTGTGGCAAGAGTCTGTGCACAGGGGAGGGTTGGACAAGCTGACTAATGGGGTCCCCTATAGCTCTGCACATGGAGAAGCCCCGGCTGCAGGTCAATAAAGCCTCCTTACAGAGGGCAACTGGGAGCCGTTGTGGAATCTGGCAGGAGAGGAGACCAGCTGGCAGGAAGAGGCTGCAGGAGGGCAGGCTGCTCCCCCCTTAACTGAGCGCCTTCCAGTCCCTGGCTTCCTCCCCCGTCACATCTTGGGGAGGAGGACCAGCCTGGAGGCCCCGAAGAGCTGAGGGTGACATGGTGGCCCCCTTGGCTTCCACCCACCCTGGAAACAGGCCTGGAGGGCAGGGAGGAAAGTGTTTGCCAGCTGGCCCAGGAGAGCTGGGGACCCCACCGTATAGGGAGAGAGAGGAGCTGTGAACACCAGGGCCAGGCCAACCCAGGTCCTACCAGAGAAGGGGTGGCAACGAACTGGAGGGTTGTGAGCAGCGCCCCACCACCTTGCTCGCAAAGGTCACCTAAACCTGTTTGACTCCTCACTTAGAACAGTTGCAGCTGAACTGCCCCGGCTCCCCAGCCCCTGCCTCCAGCATCTGTGGGCTCTGGCAACAGGGGGGCCTGCAGGACCCCTTTCAGACTCTGCGCAGGGTCCCTCTCTCCCCCACATGCCACACACTCACCTTCCTCCAACCCTGGAGCCCCCTCCTGTCCCTCCCAGGCCTCTGTCCCTGTCAGCCTCAGGCTTCTTCCTGCCTGTGCTTTGTGTGAGGCACCGAGCTAGGCTCCTGTCCTTTCTCCACCCGTCATCTCAACTCCGTGGTGAAGTGGGTACCAAACAACCCCATTTTATGGAGTAGGGTAAGGAGGCTAAAGCACCTTAAGCTGGCCACCTCCTCTTGCCCTCTATGCCACAGCACCCAGCCTCACCTCCGTAATAGCATGGATCATGCTGTCCTGGGTGATTTGTTTAAGCTCTGAGGATAGGAACTGTATTGAATTCAACTTTGTAGACCCAAAACTTAACACGTGATTGGCATGGAGTAGGTGCTCAAACAAAAGAGCTTGTAGAATGAACTGTTTGCCCAAGGTTCAACAGCTAAGAAGTACCTGAGCCATAATTCACACTCAGATCTTCCTGGATCCCAACCGAGCCCCACAGCCTTCACCCGCCTCCAGGCAGCCTTCCCTGACTTACTCAGAATCCTGGGTGTTTAGGTGCGTTCCTAGCCTTCCTCTCCTTGAAAATGGGGCCTGGGACTGTGTCTCAGCCTGGCTCTGCTCCCCAGCCAGCTCTGCCCCCAGAACCCAGGAGGAGCTCTGTGGAACGTGAATGCCCAGGCCAGGGATGGAGGGCCCAGGAGGTGAAGGCCTCAGTCAAACCAATGGTGTCTTCCTGCCTGAGCGCCCAGCCACCTGCCTCCTGACCCCTGCTCACTCAACCATGATTCCGCCTGGGCCTGGGCCTGCCAGCTTCTCGTGAGAGCCGGCCCAGGCCTTGGTATTCTCTGGGGTGGGTCCAGGTGGGGCACCTGATCCTCTGCTCATTTTGCTGCAATTCAATATCAGCCTCCAATTTGCACGCTCTGCTGCCATCCGTCCCTCCTCCCTCCGGCCTCTGCTGGGGGAAGGGAGAACACAGTACTCTCCACAGCTCTTCGAGGGCCCCTGGGAATCCCTCGGGGGGACTTCACCCCAGGCCTCGGTGTGGAGGGACTGCTGTGCCCACCAAGGGAGCAAGACCTGCATGTCCAGAAGGTTGGGGCAGACCTTGATGCCACCTCTTAGGCTTCCTGGCTGTGGAATCCAAAGCCACTAGGGCTCTCCAAGCTTCCGGGTGAACAAATGTAAGAGGACCTGCCCATGGCGAGTGTTCAGAAATGTGAGTCCAGGCTTCCCCAAGGGCTGAGGGCCCGTGGCTCTGGGACACCCTTGCTTCTCTAACCACCCCCATTCTGGCTGCAATGGCGGCCCATTCTCTCTGGTTCCACCTGCTGGATGTCTTGTTTTCTTGGGATTTTTAGGGCACTTGAAATAGCTCATTGTATTTTTCTATTCATGCGACAAATAGTTATTGAGCACCAGCTGTGTGCCAAGTACTGCTCTAGGCCTTTAGCTACATCAGGGAACAAAACTGACAAAGCTCCCTGGCCTGGCGGGCTGACGTGTGGGCAGTTTATTCAGTCTGTGGGGAAGCTTATTAAATGACCCTTCTCAGCCTGGTCCCTCCACTTTAAATAACCTGAATGAAAAGAAATTGTACATTGTAGAAAGTAGCGCTTACTCGCAGTTGTCATCTTTACCCCCATCTTATCACCGCAGCTTGAAGTTATGTCACACGAATGCAACAGAAAGTGTGTGCTGTTCCTCAAAAAGTTAAACACGGAGCTACGCCACCCTGCAATTCTACTCCTAGGTATGTATCCAAAGAGTTGAAATCAGGTGTTCAAACAAAAGCTTGTACACACATGCTCACAGCAGCACTATTCACAATAGACAAAAGGTGGCGACAACCCAAATGTCCATCAACTGATGAATGGATAAACAAAATGCAGTATGTCCATACAATGGAATATGATTCAGCCTTAAAAAGGAATGAAGTACCGATACATGCTATAGCATCGCTACACCTCAAAAACATGCTGAGTGAAACAACTCAGTCACAAAAGGCCACAAGTTGTGTGATTTCATTTACATGAAATGTCCAGAATGGGCAAATCCATCGAGACAGAAAGTAGGGGAGTGGTTGCCAAGGGTTGGGGAAAGAGAGGAATGGGGAGTGACTGCTTAATGGGTACAGGGTTTCCTTTTGGGGTGATGAAATGTTCTGGAACTAGATAGTGGTAGTGGTTGCACAACATTGTGATTTTACTAAACGCCACTGAGTTAACGTGCTTTGAGATGGGTGAAGAGGTGAATTTTGTGTTCTCTTCCTTTAAAATTTTAAAAAGTGTATGTTGTGCGGTCCTACCCACACTGGACTTCCTGTCTCATGTATTTCTTCTGCTTCCCCCAGGGCCTTTCACATGCTGGTCCTTCTACCTGGGATGCTTGTCTCTCCTCTCTTCTCTCACTTAAAGCATCACGAGTGTTTGGATCTCATCTTAACCATCACTTTCTCAGAGAGGACCAAGCCTCCCTATTACATGCTCAAGTACCATGTGCCATTCCAGTGGAGTACATGTCTTGGTTATAATTACAACATGTATATGATGACTGTCTCCCCTTCTAAATTATAAGCTCCTGGAAAGAAAGGGGAGCCTGTATATTTTTTCATCCCTGATGTACCCCTAGAGTCTACCTCAGTGCCTGACATAGGCACTCCATAAATATTTATTGTGTGCACAAATTAATAATTCCTAAGGGAATTCTAATAGATTCACTACCTCCACCAGCCCCATCCCACATGGTTTCCCTGTCACTGCCGCTGCTGCCATCGAGTCTTCGGAGCTGCCACAACTCCTCATCATAATTGCCACTAACAGGTCCGCATCAAGCCAACAGGAGCTAGAGATGGCCTGAGGAGGAACAGCCAAATTCCCAGGCAGTGTAGGTGGTGAGACAGAGTTGGACAATAGGGAGGCGTTCGGGTCAGTTGTTGGTATTAGGATGAGAGAAGTCGAGTGCCAAGTGGGGCAACGGCCTGAGTTAGAATTGTGAACGTGAGTCAAGTCAATGCTGCCCAGGATGGCCTTTCTAAGGAATGCTTGTTGAACGGATACCTGAAAGAATAACATGCCAAGAATGCGCAGGCTAAGTGCCTGGCACCTAACAAGCATGATGATGGATTCCAGGGATATGAAAGAGAAGCCTCGGTGAGTGGTGGGGGGTGGGATGTGGAAAATCGAGGAAGCGGGGAGTACAGAATGACTCTGGTGTGTAGTTGGGCCCTGCTGCCCTTTACTGAGATGGAGTGCACTGGAGGAGGAGCAGGTTTGGGGAGGAATGCCGAGATGAGCTCTGATGTTCGGATGTTGAGGTGCTTCTGGCTGGGTCAGAGCAGGTTCTGGCGAGTTGCAGAAGCCAGAAGCCGTGGATGGGAGGTGAGGACAGGGGGGTTTCAATGATTATGGGAGGTGCTGGGGAAAAATGTGTTGGAAACAGGGGCGTGAGGGGGGAGAACAGATGGTGCTCCATGTCCCAGGAAGAGGGAGGAGCTGGGGTCCAGACCCCAGGCTGGTCCCAGTCAGGAGAGCGAGCCGTGGTAAGAAGGAAGAAAGGTGGGATATGGATGATATGAAAATGTGAAGGTGGGTGGAGGAACCTGAGGGAATTTCCATGTTATGGCTCCTGTTTTCTTTGTGAATAAGGAGCAAGATCAGCTGCCTAGAGAGACTGGAGAGCTGGGGGCTGAGGGCACTGGAGAGCGTTTGAAAGAGCTGCAGTGAAGCACCAAGAGGGAGCGAGCCAGAGCGGGGGGGTGGGGGGTGGGGGGTGGGGGGGGCGGGGGGGGAGAGCCTGTTGAGGGAAGAGGCCAGGATTCCGGCGGCTGCTGCTCTCTCCGGGTGGGTGCAGCAGCCCAGGTGGAAACCAGGATGGCGGCGGCTCCATCAGGGGTGCTGGGTGGGTACAAGGGGAACCTGGGCGGGGGTGGCAGGCAGGGAAGGCTGTGCAGGCCAGAGGGACTTGGGGTGTGGGGAAAAGGGGGCTGGAGGTCTGGGTGAGTGAGACTCCAGGATCGGCAGATGGGAGCCAGGGAGTCAGAATCAGAGGCACAGAGGGATGTGTCCATCGAGTAAAATGTTTCATTCAAGCTTTTAAGAGCGTGTTTTAGGAAAGACAAGCTCCAGGGTGTGGCCATGGGAGGGAGACTAGAATGGAGATGGGAAGGCCTTTGGAACTGAGAACGTTAATGAGCAGAGCAGATGAGGGCCATCACCACCCCGGAGGAGAGAAGGGCTTCCAGGGCAGTGAGGAGGGAGGGAGGGGGGTTGACAGCGACGCTGAAGAAATAGGAAGGCTTGTCAGAGGGCGCTGGGAAGACTGGGGAGGGAAAGAGGGAGCAGGAAGCAGAGGACAAAAGGCAGGGAAGAGCTGGACGGCACACAAACTCACAGCTCAGATGGGAAAGGCTGGACAAGGTTTCCCAAACAATCCCCTCTGCGGCCTCTCAGCAGGGGTCAGCATACTGGGGTGTGGCTCTGAGGAATCTAGTCCCATGAACACTCTTCATTCAGGCTTCAGTATCTCCTGCTGAGATCCCCAGAGCAGCCAACTGATCCACAACCTGACTCCAGGGACCCCTCTCTCCAGACCTGCCAGAGCAACCACATCTCAGCGGACAACACCTCAGACTCAGACACCTCCCCACCCCCACCCTGCCCGCAGGATGAACCCCTGACCCCCTGGTCTCTCCAGCCACCTCTTTCTACACAGGCCACACTCGCTGGGGATGACTTGCACTTCCCTGAACTGTCTGTTCTCTCATGCCTCCGGGCTGTGCACAGGTGGCTTCTTCTCCCTGAAAGGGCTTCTCCGCCCTCCTGGCTGGCTCATGGCCCTGATCTACTCTTCCTTTGGGAAGCCTTCCCTCGTGACCCAAGATTGCCCTTCCTGGGCGTTCCTAGAGCACTAGGACTATCCTTGTCCCAGAGTTGACACAGCACTGCCATGTCTGCTCCGGCCTGCCTCCCCTGCACGGATGGTGCAGAGCTGGGTTTGGGGTCTCCAGCACCTGGCCCAGGGCCAGGCCCATCACTGACACTCACTAAAAGTGTGGAATGAATGAGCTAGTTGGTTGAATGGGCTGGGTTGAGCTGCTGGTGGTCTAATTAGTTCAGAGGAACAGTGTCTTGTTCCTTTTCAATGACCTTTCTGGGCAGTTGTTCTGGGGGAGAAAGACAAAGTGCTGGGACTGATTGGAATCACCTGGAAGGCTTTTCATAATGCACTTGCCCACCTTCCCGGAGGCCATATTGTCTGAGTTAGGCAAGGGTGAGGATGGGGAGGGGGTGACACCTTCACTTTGAGAAAGCTCCCGGGGGAAGGCTGACCCTCCCCATCCCCATCCCTCAGAAGCCACTGCTGAAGGCTGAGTTCCAGGGCATCTCTGAGGTGATAACAACCACCCCTGGAGCTCAAACATCTGAAACCAATGCACTTGACCTCCCCACTGCACTACCTTCGCCAGGACCACCTTCATGATCCAAACCTCCACCAGCTACCATCTCAGGTGTTCACCACCATCGCCTTCCTCGCCTGGTCCCTCATCCCACAGCCACCTCAGCCGCACCCTCAGCACGGCTCGGTCTCAAGGAAGTTGCTCCTGCTGAAGCCCACCTCCTTCTCTCACCAGCGGCCTAGCCATGTCACAAGAGTCACACTTTTGCAACCACTACCCATGGGCAGGCTGTGCCCTGGCTGGGGTCCTTGTCCTTGAGATTCATCTTTGCCCCAGAATTCAATGTCCTTAATTATTGCCATACCTGAGAAGCACGTGCACGTGTGTGTGTGTGTGTGTGTGTGTGTGTGTGTGTGTGTGTGTGTGTTTCTGAGAGAGCCCATAACTTTCATCGGATTCTAACAGGATCTTTAAGCCTCTGGGTATATGCCCACTTCATCCCTTGGAAAACTCTTAAAATGTCAAAATGCAATTCAGACACAACTGGCTTTAGACACTTTCTCACTCCCTCGTCACAGCCTTTCTCAAGTTCTGTGTCTTTACAGTTTTCCATGGTCTGTCTTCACCACAACGTCAGCTCCCGGGGGGCAGGGATCACAACTCTTCACCCTTATTTTCTGGAGCTGCGCCAGCCGTACCACCTGCTCATGTGGGGTTTCCTAGAACCAGGCCATCTGCCTCGTCTATCACGCTGTTCCAGAACGCACTTCTCTTAGCAGACAAGCACTTCTTTACCACAAGGTGACATCTCAGGCCACACCTCTCAATTTCCACTGTGCCTCGCTATACAAAAGCCCAGAAGCTTACCTTGAAGACAGTGGAAATGGGTCATCTACACTGACCATCCACTGTGACCTGCTCCAGGCATGTTCACATGTCCAACCAAGGCTTCTAGATGTCTATATCGAGTTCCAGGCTCTCAGCAGACTCAAGTCATTGCACACTTCCCCCATCTCCCACTAGTTGCACCCCCTCCCCTCCCCAACTCATCATCCCAGAGGATTTCCAGTTACTTCATTCCTCTAGAATGGATGCCCTGCCCATGCTCATACTGCCTAGAATACCACATGGAGACTGTCCCAGATGCAACGCCCCTGCCCCAGAACACCTCGCTCCATACAGCTCTGCCTACACTCCATGTCCATGCTGGAGTCCCCTTTGCCAAGAAGTTCTCTTTGACCAAATCCATTCCCTCCCTCCCTGCCCCCAGCAGCAAGCACAATTCCTGTCCTCAAGCAGACTTCATCCCATCCTTGGGTCATAGACAGAAACAGGTCATAGTCAGGGCTGGAAAGTAGAGAGCTCGTAGGGGTGCAAAGAGGGAACACTGGCCTCCTCTCCCAGGATGGTGGGGACTGCCTGGAGTTGCAATTATCACAGTGCTCCAGGAATTCAAGTGCCATCAGCAAGTTCCAAGTAGCCTCATGAAGCAATAGGAGAAAGCCCTGGGCCTCCAGGATTTGTCCAGCAGGGCTGGGCAGGGCTCCCCTCCCTCAGGGTAAAGGGCACAAAGCGGGGTTGGGGGCTGAGGTCAGGTTGAGAAGGGAGAGGTCCGTATTTCACAACTCTGCTGTGAGTTCCAGGGGGAGCAGGCAACCCCCAGACTCTTGGCTTACCAGAGCTGGAAAGAAAGTTAGTGATTGCCTGTCTGTCGGTGGTTCTGGGCCTGGGGCTGCATGAAGGCTGGAATGGGGGTTCTCAAGCTGTTTGTTATGATTCATTGGGTGCACCGGGCTCTGAGCATTTCCCTGACATGAGGCTGCAATCGAGTAACTCAGCCATAAAGAGCCTCTGCTTTTCCTGGAATTCTATCAACCCAGGGTGGCACTGCTCGCTATCTGCAGCAGATCTGAATCGGCTTCATACATCTTCCGTTAACAAGAAATGGGGAAACAAATTAATCATTACTTACATGCAGTCTGCTCAGTCGGCAACATTTTTCAAAGCATGACCTCCATGGCAGCGGTGGGGGTGGAAATAGATAACAGAAGGTGTCGGAGCTGGTGAAAAGGTAGGAAACGATTAACCACTCCAACCCTGCAGAGAATGCAACTGAGGTCCAGAGAAGCAAAGAGATTTTTCAAGGTTGCACAGCAAACTGTGAACAGATACAAAACTTGAACACAAGCGTCCGACTCCTAACCAGAGCACTTTCCACAAGGCCACCTGTCCTCCCACCTTCCCGGGGACCTCAGAGACCCTCCTTTTACATTTGTGGGTCCCTAATCTTTATGGGAGCCAGTCTTTTTTTTAATTTAAATTTTTGTTTATTGATTAATTTTAGAGAAAAGGAGAGAGAGAAACATAGACTTGTTGTTCCACTTATTTATGCATCCATTATGTTGGTTCTTGTATGTGCCCTGACCAGAGATCGAACCTGCAACCTTGGCGGATTGGGACAAGGCTCCAACCAAGCTATCCAGCGAGGCCGAGAGCCAGTCTTTCAAACACCCTCTCGTTTTCTCTCTTGAGTCTTTGACCAACTATTTGTTCAAGGGTAAGTGCCAAGAGAGTCCGTACTATATCATTCTATTTTTATGAAGTACAAAACCAGATAAAATTGATCTATGCTGTCACAAGCCAGGACAGCAGCTGCCCTTGAAGGAGGAGGTGACTGGGAGGGGGACGAGAAGAGTTCTAGGGTGCTGGTCACATTCTGTCTCTTGATCAGGGTTCTGGCTACACGGGTGTGTTTAGTTGGTGAAAATGTATCAGGCCGTATGTTTGTAATACATACTAATGTATGTTTGTAATTAAAAGCTTTTAAAGGTACATGATCTACAAATACTTATCATTGATTGGTGAAAGCACACCGAGAATGTTTCTTAGAAATGTTTTAAATGTTGGACAAAGCTGCACCCCCGTCAGTGGCCTGCAGTGCTGTGGATGTTCTCCCTGCCCCCACCACTTGGCTGGTCAGTCAAAGGACCCGTTGGGGGTAGGAGCTTCATCATGACCAATGACCTCTGGCCAGTTCACACCCAGCCTTCTGGGATTAGTACCACAGTGTGCAGTGAATAAGGACCCTGAGGGGATGCCCAGCCTGGTGGCAAAGTTAGGGCCTGTCCCGATGGGAAGGAAAGCAAGGAATGGCAGACATTAAATGCCCTCTTGAGAAAAGGACAGCTAGAACCCATGGCCTGGTGGGGCTTTGAGCTGTGGGCTGACCCAGGCAGACACAATGACATCATCTTCCAGATAGTTTCCGACTGGCCCTCGTGGGAGAAGGATGCATCTGAGTGTGTGCGTGTGCATTGGTGCAGTGTGCGCCTGGGAACATGCCTTTGCTCTCCGTGGTCCATCTGCCTGGAACACTGTGCCCTCCCCTTGTCTCTTTCTGGCAATATCCTGGGTAGGCTCCTAGGCTCGGCTCAAAGGTCTCATGTGGCCTGATACCTCCCTGCCTCCCAGGCAGAATTACTCCTGCCCTCCAGCTCTGGGCCCACTGTGCGACCTTGCACTTGGCCCCGGACACAGAAGAGTGGTGTGTGTGCTGTCTCCATGCCTGGACGGAGGGCAGGAACTCAAACCCCAGCTCTCCCTAGATTATTTAAGGGACAAATATGTGCATGGAGCTCTGGGATTAGAGTTAATTCCTCTAAACAACAAAAATCATTAGCAGATTAATTAAGAGCCCTGTTTAGAGTGCTAATTCAAAGGCTAATAATCTTTTCATTTAAGCAAGGTCTGATGCTTTGATAAGACCTGTCTGTCATTGTGTTACAGTATTGATTGAAGCTGGGCCCTGACTGTGGAATTGCCTGAGTATGCAATTCACACATAATTCCTCCAATAACTCAGCCACATTTTTTCCCTCTTGCTGACAAGCTTTATAATGGCTATAATAAGCTAAGGACACCTCAGACGAAACAACACATGACTACACTTGTCTGTAGAGGTATAGCCATGAATTTCATGAATGCATTTCCTAAGATCTGCTTCTTCTTCTTCTTCTTTTCTTTTTTTTTTTTTTTTTTTTGGTGGATGTTTGCCCAGGTTTTGATCAGAATATGACCTATATGATTGACTTAATAGCATTCATTTATTGATTTATTCATTCAGCATGTATATCAGCCCTATCATAATACTAGACTCTATGCCAGAAGCCCTGGGAAATACTTTCAAGTAAATAAGACATGATCCCTGCCTTCAAAGAGTTTGTCTTTGAGATTGGTGATCCCAGCAACCCCAGGAAAATACAAGATGCTATAAGAGAAGTACTAACAAGACTGTCAGAGGAAGGCAGATCCTGAATGGAGAGTCTGAGGAAGTTCCCTGGAGGAGGTAGCATTTGGGTGATAATGAATTGAAAATGTAGGATTTTGTTCATAGTAATAATATATTTTTCCTTCTATAAAAGTAATTCATGCTTCAGAATGGCCAAAACAAATCTTTAAATAAAAGAACAAAGTTGGAGGAGTCACACTTCCTGATTTACTCTTGATGCAGTGCACTCTGTATCAAGTATCAGGACTGTGTGGTGTTGGCATTGGATACATATAACAGATCAAGGGAATAGACTGACGGTCCAGAAAAAAATCCATATGTTTACGGGTAATTGATTTTCAGCAAAGATGCCAAGACAATCAATGAGGAAAGAATAATCTTTTCAATAAACAATGCTGGGACAACTGGATATCTGCATGCAACCAAATGAATTTGGACCCTTAAACTAAAATTAAGTCAAAATGATCAAATACCTAAATGTATGGGGTAAAACTATAAAACTCTCTTTGACATTGGAGTAGGCAATGGCTTCTTAGATATGACATCTGAAGCACAAACAACCAAAAAAATTGGAAATCATCAGAATTTTAAAAATTTGTGCTTTAAAGGACACCATCAAGAACATGAAAAAAGCAACCAATAGAATAAAAGACAATATTTGCTAATCATCCTATCTAATAAAGGTCTAGCATCCAAAATATATAAAGAGCATTTATAACTCAACAATAAAAAAGACAACCTAATTTTAAAATTGACAAAGGATTTAAATAGATATTTCTCATATATATATATGCAAATGGATACCACTTCATACCCAGGAGTTTGGCTATTGTAGATAGGGAAGGCACATGGGCATTCTTTAATTATTGTCAGCTGAACCCAAGGCGACAGGCAAAGCCGTGTCTTGGATACACATTTACCAAAAAGGCAGATGTGTTATCAGCACTGACTCTTACCTTTGCCCAGGTGTCAGGGAGTGGGTTTTTGATATGTAAATCCAGTCAAGCACCAGGGCCTACTCAAGAATGCAAATAATCTCCTTTGTCTTGACTTTTGGTGAAACTTCCTGGTATGTGGGGGTATAAAATAAACATGCTGTATCAGCTCTGGGTCACTGTCTCTCCAGCAGAAGAGGGCAGCGGTCCCACCCGGTTCCCAGCTTTTTCCTTCCATTTTGTGTCTTGTCTCTTTCTTTCATATTTTCTCAATCCCCAGCCTCTCTACTCGAAGAACCAGATCATCTCTCTTTCCGTGCTGCACGCGGAAAAGAGAGACCCCGTCATATCTGGTGTCCAACGTGGTCTGGCGAGTATAGAGGCAAGAGGCAAGGGGATCGCTCCAAGAAGTGTGCGCACCACAGATTAAAGGAGTAAGGTAAGGAGCGGATTGTTGCAAGTTGTATTAACTGGGTGTAAAATATGGGTAATTCTCAAATGCTTAAAACTATGCTCAAAGCTCAAGGATGCTCTGTTAAGCATAGTCAGATTCTTGATTTCTTAAGTTTTGTTGATGAAACGTGGGAAAAGGTCAGAAAGCAGTTGCGTGACTGATACACAGCAGAAGGTCCAGAGAAGATTCCTATTCCTACTTTAATTCGTGATTGCCTTGATCCAGCGCAGGAGAGTTTAAGAATGTCTAAGCAGGGTGTAGCCAAGGCCTTACAGCCTACAGTGGAGGGGTGCGAATCTCTAAGAATACCACCTCCCCGCTCTGCGCCTCCTCCACCTCCACGTGTCGCTCCTGCGACCACAGTCAAAAGCCCACCTGATAAAGGTTTATCTCGTAATTAGGAGCAGGAGCTAGAGTTTGAGGCAGAGCGGGACAAGAGTCCCTGTGAGCGGGATAAGAAAGGTTTTGCTCACAGCTGCCCAGCCTTTCAGACTGACTTAAATTGGCTAATTGAAATAAGTGAATATTCATAAAAACTTAATTGTACTGGACAAAAACTGTTCCTGAAGTACTAACAAAAATTTTTATTGATGGTTCATCTCATAGTAAAATTGCTAAACATGAAATGAATCCAAAACAGTCATATTTCTGTGCAAAAATTAAAAATAAAGGTTATCAAGACTGCATTAAAATTTTTTACAAAAAGCCTCATAATAATAAAATAAAAAAGGGGGATAGTAGAATAATATCCTGTAAGAAAGAAATATCCTGTAAGTAAATTACATCAAGCCTTAAAATTTTTTACATTAAAAATTATTTTTCATTTATAATGCTGATAACAACACACCCATAAAATCTTATGGTGTCAAAATAAGCCAAAGGAAAATCGTTTTGACAAAAATCAAAAGGATCCCAAGTCTAATTTATAGAAAAGATTTCTTTATTAACCTTTGGTCGAGAATATGTTTCTATATTTCCAGAAAACTCCAAACCCCTGTGGACTCCTGCAACAATGGATCCCAGAGAGGAATTGATAGGACTGTTCCAGCCACAGAAAAAGCAGTGGCCCCCAAGAACAGAGGAGAAACAGTCCAGAAATAAAGATGGTGAAGATGCCTTGCCATGCTAGCAGTCAGCAGCTGTGCTTGCTGCAGGTTGCCCAGGAGCAAGGGGAAAGAAGGTCGGTGTGCGCACGCTTCCAGACCATGTGTGCGCACCCTTCTGCATAGAAGTCAAAATGTTTGATGTTTTGTGTTCTACCAGGACCCCTGACTTGGGGGGCTTGCTTTATTTCTAACACAGGGAATGGTATTAGCTGCCATCAGGCATTAACCATTTTTACAGATGGATCCAGTTCTGGAAAGGCTGAATCTACTGCAGCAGGGGAGCAAAGGTCCTTCAAACCCCTTATATTTCAGTAGAAATACAAGCTCTTATTTATGCCTTAACAGATTTTGCTACGGAGCCCATCAACCTATAGTGATAGTGCTTATGTGGTAAGTATGGCCAAAGTTATTGAAACAGTTACTATAGGGCACACTAATTCGGAGGAACTTTTTCATTTATTTTTCAGCCTTCAAAATGTTATTTGAGAACGACAATTTCCATGTTTTATTGGAAGCAATGTCCTCAGTGTGTTATCCACCTCCTTGTGCCAACTTTAGGGGTAAATTCCCGAGGACTTAAACCTAATCAAATCTGGCAAATGGATGTCACTCAATAGTGGAAAGAGCCAATCGTACTCTTTTTTTTTTTTAAATATATTTTATTGATATTTTACAGAGAGGAAGGAAGAGGGATAGAGAGCTAGAAACATCGATGAGAGAGAAACATCGATCAGCTGCCTCCTGCACACCTCCCACTGGGGATGTGCCCGCAACTAATGTACATGCCCTTGACCGGAATCGAACCCGGGACCCTTCAGTCCACAGGTCGACGTTCTATCCACTGAGCCAAACCGGTTTTGGCACCAATCGTACTCTTAACATGCAATTACTAAAACAAAAAGGGGAGACGGATGTTATGTGTCACCTCAAAACAAACTCAGTCATGCTCTTTGTACTTTAAATTTTTTGAATTGTGATGCACAGGGTCGTACAGCAGCCGAAAGCCATCAGGCCTCCTGTATAATAGCCTCCACTGAGTTAGCTAGGTGGAAGGAAGCTTAAACCAGACAAGAGTTTTATCAGGTTCAGTAATAATGTGGGGAAGAGTTTGTGTTTTATATCTTTCCAGAAGGAGCAACACAGCCAATTTGGGTGACAGAGCGTTACGTCCGTCACCACAATGGACCCAGACAAGCTCCTTGTCCCTTCACTCAAAAGGACTGAGAGTTGCCCGATGACAGCAAAGCAACAGAAGAAGAAAAGTGAAAGCTACGCAAGGGTTCGAGGTGCCAACATGGGGTCAGCTGAAGAAGTTAACCACTGAAGCGCAGCAGATTGTGGAAAAGAAAGAAGTGGAAGCTACTTCTTCAACCATGTCTCTGGCTATGCTAGCATCTGTTAGCTGCCAGTCTTCTGCAAAGTCTTGTGCAGTCAAGTCCGAGGACTCTGAGTAAATATACACCAGCAGCAGAAGAAACTTTCTTTCATTTAGTAGCTAAAAATGTTAACATGTCTGTAGTTTTGATTTCTCTCTTATTGCTGTTTTGCATTGGCATTGTTTTGTTATTATTTAATAGCCAGAGTTTTGCTCTTGACATTCAAGTTTTAAAATGATATCATGTATGTAGTTTGGTTTTTGCATTGGCATTGTTTGCAATTGTTTTAATATTAGAGCTTTATTCTTGATGTTTAAAATTTTACTTTTATTATAGTAGCTTAAAAACAAAAAAAAGGGTGAGGCTATAATAAAAAAACACAGAAAATAACAAGTATTGACAAGGATGTGAGGGAACTGAAACACTCATACATGACAATGTAACTCTCATACGTAGCCATGTAAAATTGTGCGGCCACACCACACTGTAGAGAATAGTGTGGTGTTTTCTCAAAAAGTAAACATAGAATTACCAGATGGTCCAGCAATTCCACTCTTATTCCTCAGCTTCTCCAAGGTCAGCTGGCCCTTGGGTAGTGTCTTAGAGGACAGGTCAGGGCCTACGTGGCTCAGGTGGGGGGCAGAGATCCCGGATGCAGCTCGGAGGAGGAGATAGGGATGAGAACACTAAGAACATCAGGGACCAAGCCTGGGTTACCTCAGGTCATCCCCACAATGCCCCAAAGAGCTGGGGCTTGTTGTTGTCTCCATTTTTCACATGAGCAAACAGAGGCTAAGGGAGGTTAAGCAACGTTGCCTGAGGTCACTTAGCCAGTAGGTGGTAGAGCCAGGAGTCTAACCCACCCTGACTCCGCTTTGGGTACAGAAAGACCAGGAAGCAGGGTACTGAGGAGGCAGATGATGCTGGAATTCTCCAGGTGGCAAAGGGAGGGGGCATTCCCGGCAGAAAGAACAGTTTGTGCAAAGGTGCGGAGGCGTAAAAGGGTATGTCCTGTTCAGGCTGGTGACTAACTCTACGGCCGGAGTGGAGGGTGTGTAGGGAAGAGTGGCAGTAGATGGAGTGGGAAAGTGGTGCTGGAGCCAAGGTAGAAAGAGCGTGGCTTCCCGACCGAGGAGCTGGGGGCGTTGAGAGGCCATAGGAGGCATTAAGCAAGAGGGTGGATGACAGTGATAAACTTGGGTTTGCATGACGATCTGTGTTTACCCGGCCTCCCAGAGGTACATTATCAGGTGGAAGCCTCACGCCGATCCTGGGAGCCAGCCCATTTTGCAGATTAGCAAACAGACTCAGAATGGGTATGAGACCTGCTCAGGCCACAGAGCAGTGAACAACCGGTCCCAAACCCAATGCTGGAGCCCCCACAGGACATCGATCCGAAACTCAGGGCGTAATGAAATAAAGAGGAAGGCAGAGTCCTGCGTGAGCTCCTGATTTCTCCAGCTCTGCTCCTGCTCAGCCCTGTTGGAGACTGGGAGGTGAAGAGCACCTGGGCCTATATGTATGATGTTGGATGAGAGCAAGGCTTCTGGGTGATCGCTTCATACGGATATAAATGTCTAATCATTATGTTGTATACCTGAATTTAATATAATATTATGTGTCAACTGTAAATGGAAAAAAAGATCACCTAGGCCACGGTCCCATCTCTGTGTACCAAGACTGTGACAGTAAGTAATAAGAACACACATTCCTTGACTGCAACTATGTGCTAGGCTAACTGAGCGAGGAGAAAACTAGACAGAGTTTTCTAGCACCAGGCACTCTGTCTGATAACTAATATTCCGAACCGAGGGTCCCCTGCACTGCACTAGGAGGTGCCCCAGATCTTCCTGAAGAGCTAGCAAGGGCCCTGGAGGGAGAGGACTGCGGGGTTGCTGGCTCAGGAGCCCGAACCACGCTAAGATCCAGAGCAAGGCAGCCCTGCCTGGAGCCTGGGTAAACCCCGCCAAGTGAGGGACTGCACCAGAGGAGGGTTTATATGTCAGGAACCTCGAGGAGCCTCTCAAGCTTCTCAGGAGGCCCAGGGAAGGGCCTCTGATCGGGGTGTTTCCTGAGGTCCGCAGGCAGCTCTGAAAGCACAGCTGATTAGGAACAACTAGATGGTCAAGGTTCCTTCCAGATCCAGCTCAGCAGGTTCACTGTGGCACGTGCCCATTGAGCACCCACCGTGCCAGGCTCTATTCTGCAGGTTTGGGTATACCACTGAACAAAACAAGATAAATAAGTAACATTTCTAAGAAAGATGAAAGTAGCGTCGGGCAAGGGCGATGAGGAGGCCGGTTTGGGGGAAATTAGAGAACTCAATAGTGTGGACAAGGGCCAGCCAGCCTTGCTGAGACGGTGACTTGAAGGAGGCGAGGGAGTAGCTGAGTGGATATCTGGGTGACAGGTGTTCCAAGCAGTCACCAGCTAGAGAAAGGCCCTGACATAGGAGTGTGCATGCAAGGTGGCCAGTGTGACTCCAGCTGAGTGGGCAAGAGGAGGGGCGGGGGGTGGGAGGGGACAGCCATAGATTGCTGCCCCAACAGGCCAGCACATATTCAGCACTGCCTAAGGACCTTGATCCTGAACTCATCCCTGCCCTGATGCCTCCTCCACAAAACTTTCATTTTAGGCACCACCCATCGTAGTAAATGGCAGACCTGAACACCAAAACGGTGTTATTTGCACAGGTGTGCGCTTTACCTCCTTAATCCTAAGTGTCTTCAACCTCTCCTATTCCTCTGCTCCACCCAGCTACTGGCCCTTCCAGGGGCCCCAGGTCTTGGTGGCCTGGAGGAAGGGGAGCAGGGCCGCTGGAGAGCAGATGGCCAGGGAAGCAGTGGCTTAGAGTACAGCATCCAGGAAAGAGAGGCCCCCCCATGAATCACTGTCCTTGGAATCCACATTACTGAGCACCCTCTCTGAGCTTCTGGCTGGGACTCCCAAGGGGAATGAGACTATACCTGCTCTCTGGAGATCCCAGCCAGGGGTGAGGTGTGAGGGTAGAGTTGGGTACATATACACAGAATACTGTTTGGAATTGCCCAGCAGCTGACATTGTGAGAGGGAGGAGAGGTACATCACCCCCAGGGATGCAGAGTTCAGCTGGACACTAGCTACCAGTTGGGGACTCTGCATAAATCAGTTAACCTGTCTCTTCAGGCCTTGAAAAGCACTGGGGTCAATACACATTTTTAAATGAATGCACTTCCATTTCCTTGCATGTTAAGCGGAAGTAATAATGATACTGTTGACTGAGGGCTCCCCAGAGCCAGCCTCCACCCACTTCCAAGCTCGCTCTCCTGTCCTCAGACACTGGCATCCCCCCGCCCAGCAGCACTGGCATGTCCCCCCACTGCAGTGTCAATTGTGCCACCAAATCATATCCTGAAAGGAGGGTTATACCTGCTAGGGGATGGATGAAGCACGTAGTAGGATGAGAACCATGATGGCAGCAGAAGTAGAAAGCACAAACAGCAGCTGCACTCTTAGGCGAGAGGTCTGCGTCTCAGCAGGTGAGGGAAACCCCGGGAGGAAGAGACCACCGCTGCAACAGGAGTTGCTCCACCCGACCCCCCTGATTATGCTCCCTTTCTGAGGGGAAGTGCCAAGGACCGCGGTGCTCACACTCTGGACCCTGGCCGGACCTTCCCATCGTTAGGGCCTGCCCTTTCCCTGACTAGCTTAGTGCCCCATCCCAAGCTCCCACAGTGGTTACTTATACAACCACCCAAGCATGTCAAACTCGCACCCCGCAGGCCGCATACGGCCCACAATGAATATTTTTGCAGCACAGCCTAGGTAAGAAAGGTTTTAATAAAAATTTCGTAACTTAATTTTTAAAATATCCTGTTATACATAATTATTAATAATGAACTACAACGTTCGCTAATGACTGATTTCTATAATCGTGTTGCATTCATTTCCCTTATGTCCCTTACGTGCAGGCGCACCATTTCTCTCCACTAATACCAGCAGCGAATATTTTAGCAGCCAATTGCCACGTCATTAGTCTTGTACTGACTCGTTTGGTGTGTGCATAACAGGAAATATTTCACTTTCAGAGAACAAGAAAAATAGGTTTATTTGCATTACACTTATTAATCTGTGCAGTTATTCAGTGTCTGGTAAGTTAATGTTCAAGAAAAAATATTAATGTTTATTAAAATGTTCTATTATTTTAACAATTACTCATTTATTTCAGCCCTTTGTATTCAGCATGTCTCTATCGAAAAATACCTACATTTCTATGAAAATTGAAGCTTTTTGTTTTTTTGCGGCCCACAGAAACTTAAACCTTATTTATTTGGCCCGTGTTAGCCTTTGAGTTTGACATGCTTGCAACCACCCACAATTCTCACTAATGCACCCACTCTAGGCCAGCCCTGTGACAATAGGGTCCTGGCTAAAAGCGTGGCATTTGGAGTTAGGCCAAGTGCCTGGCATGATGCCTGGTATATATAGACATACAATGATTGATCATCACCATCTCAGGTCTTTACAATAACCACTGTACGGCAGCGAGCTTTGGTGTTTGCCGTCCTGGGTTTAAGCCTCGGCTCCACCACTTTCTAGGTGTGTAACCTTGACAAATTGCTCAAGAACTCTATGTTTCCGTTTCCTCCTCATGGCTAAAATGGGGATGATGACAACAGCTCCCACCTCATGGAGCTGACATGCAGACTACATATCATCATCATGTCACTAAAGCACTTAGCACAATGCTTGGAAGATGGTAAACACTCAGTAAATGTTAGCTATTGCCAACCATTCCCCTATGTTAGAGACAAGGAAATGGAAGGAGGGAGAGTTAAGTAACTTGACCCAGGTCACTGAGCTCAGTGGTGGAACCAGGACTCCGCCCCTGGCAGTTTGACTCCAAAGTCAGAGTTCTCTCAGCTTTTCCATGTGGCCCCTCGTTTCCCAAATTTAAGACGGAAATACACTGGTTAGAAATATCCTAAGTGTAATAGCAGTGGGCTGTGAAACTTCAAATATATTTAAATCTACAAGTTCACGATTTTAAAAGAATCATTTATTTCTTCCGGAGATGCTAAGGAAGTAACTCATTATTGTGAAATTGTAAATAAAGGGGAAAGAATCAAGCACGGATCTACTTTTTTTTTTTTTTTAATATAGTTTATAAAAGTTAACTCCGGTTAACCAAATAGTTGAGGGAGGAAGTTTCTCTTAGTGAACATATTTCAGTTATTTCTTTTTTTTTTTCCAATTACAGTTGACATTCAATATTACTTTATATTAGTTTCAGGTGTACGGCATGGTGGTTAGACAATTATATAATTTATGAAGTGATCCTCCCGAAAATTCTAGCACCCAGCTGGCATCATACACAGTTAAAAGTATTTCAGCTATTCCATGCAGAAAGAAATGATAGAATGTCACTATTTTGCAACCCTTAATGAAATAATGTGTCCAGGGCTTTATCATTCGTAGCTGCTTTCACTGTGTGTCTCTGCACAAGAGAGCACAGCAGCCCCTGGGGGTAACTTCCCAAATGTTGAACCTGGATCATATCGAGCCTCTGGATATAGGGACACGGCCGAACCTCAGACTGTGGGAAACTCTACGGGACAAATGGCCTGTGTGTGTTTCTTCCAACAAATACATTGTAAGGGGCGGGGGAACGAAAGGGGGCACCTATAGTTTAAAGTTGAGAGAGAGACATCAATAATTTGTAATACATAGACTTTATTTGAACCTCAATTTAAACAAATATTTTAGAAATGGGACAACTGGAGAATTTGAACAGTTATTGGATACTTGATGATATTAATATATTACTGTTTATTTTTTAGGTACACTAATGGTGGTGTGGCTATTTTTCAAAATCCCTTTCTCTTAGAGATACATACTGAAATGTTTACAGATGAAATTATATCATGTCTGATAGTTGCTTCAAAAGAGCCCAGGGGCATAGAAGGACTTGGTAGGACATAAGTCTATAGCAGCCGTGGACAAACTACGGCCCGCGGGCCGGATCCGGCTGTTCTATCCGGTTCTCTTGCTCTCCCCTCTGCTCCTTTACTTTGAATTTATATTAGTTCACACAAACACTCCATCCATGCTTTTGTTCTGGCCCTCCGGTCCAGTTTAAGAACCCATTGTGGCCCTCGAGTCAAAAAGTTTGCCCACCCCTGGTCTATAGTCATTGAGGTGGGGTAACGAGCACATGGGAGTTCACTATATTATTTCTCTCCATTTTTGTATGTTTAAAACTTTCCATAATAAAAACCAAAAGGAGGAGCTGAGTGATACAAGATCATTTTGTCTTTATAACCTGTCTCCCCAGCAGTAAGTGAGGGAACTGGACTCCTAACATTGAGTGTTGACCACATGGCGGCACAGTTCGAAGTCCTTGGTTTGCTTTCAGTCATTGACTCTCTGACCCATCCTACGGGCAGGGAATCTGTCTCGTGCCCATTTGAGAAGTGAGGGAACTAAGGCCTAAAGAGGTTAGTAACTTAGCCAAGATCCAGCCCCAGAGCCCCCTTTCGGCTTAAGTTCTACGATAGGCTGCTTCTCAACACGTAGCACTAGCCGCCCGTCCATCTGAGCTCCTCTGGGATCCTTTCTGTGTTCACAGGCCCTCCCTGGTCCTGCTGCCTCCCTACCTTGCCCACTGCTGGGCGAAGAGGCTTGCTGAGGGTGGGGACTGTGGGAACCTACCAGTGGGACCTCACCTTGAGAGTTGAGGTGTGTGAGACGGGTGCTCTTGAGAGTCACTGACCCATGAGTTGGGCAAGGGTGGGGCCCTGGTTTGAAGTGGGAGCAGAGCTGTGCCAGGCAGGAGTAGCTGAATGTTTCCTCCCTCCCAGGCTGTACCAGCTGCCTTCACCATCTTGGCCCGAGGAGGGAGACCTGCTCAACTCTCCCCCAGGGGCGTGTGCCTGTGAGGAAGGGCAGGCGGAGCTAGCAGGCAGGCTGCAGGAGTGGGGAGAATCCGCTCCTTTGGAGGGGGCAGAGAGGCAGGAGGCTGAAGACAATGGCCTCGGGATGTCCCCACTGCCTGTTCCCAGTTGTCTTCCGGCTACCGGCTACAATGTATATATGAGTTTGGCCACCCTGCTCTCCGGAGGTTATAATATAAAGGATTTAAGATTAAAATCTCCAAACATTGTGAGTGCTGTAGCCACCCAGGCAGACCCAGACCTAACACCATCTCCCGACAGTTCTTGCTGTCTAGATCCTCTCCCCATCCTATCCCTCACCTGATTCATTAATTCAGTTCATATTTTCAAGCACTTTCTCTATGGCAGGCACTATGGCTGGCACTGAGGACATAAAGATGACTAGAACAAGGCCTATCTCAGGGAGGCAGACATGAACTATGAGGAATATGAGGGTGAAAGAGAAGATGGCTGCTCCTCAATCCCCTCTTCCCAGGCCCCTTGTCAAATGTCCCTCTCCATCTCCAGCCTCGTCTGGATGCATCAAGATCCACCTGAATCTCCCCCATAATATCTGCCCGTGGCTTTCCCTCAGAAGATCAGGGGGAAGGGGAGGTTCCGTCTAGGTCAGCAAAGTTCAGCAGAAAGAAACACACTATACACAATCATGTAGCATGTAATTTGAATTGTTCTAATACTCACATGAAAAAAAGCAAAAAGGACAAGTAGAAGTATTTTTAATAATATGTTTTATTTAACCCACTATCCCCAAAATATTGTCACGTCAACATGTAATCAATATTAAAAAAATCACAAATAGCATATTTTACATTCACTTTTCCTACGATCGGGGAAATCCAGTGTGTGCCTTCCACTTACAGTGCACCTCAGCCTGGACTACCCACAGCAGGTGCTCAGCAGCCATATGTGGCGAGTGGTCACCACACGGGACAGCACAGGTCTGGATGATCAGCCTTGGGGCTCGGCCTGCTTTACTTCGTTTTGGAGCTGGAAACTCAGCTCCATTACCCCGGGGACAGGCTCCATCTCTTTGAGCGACTTGGCCGGGAAGAAGGGTGGCTGCAACTGCATGTCCTTGCCCAGAACCCAGCCCAGGGTGTCAGGCAGGAGAATGGGCTGAGGCTGGGCCCAAGGTGTGGCCCATTAATCAGTTAGAGAGCTGAGGACTGGGGCCCAGGGATCGCAAGGGTCCAGCTCACCTGTGGGCTCCGAGGACCCCAATGTAGGCACATGAAGAGTCCAGAGATGCCACATCCTCACTCTGCCCTCTCCTCCGTCCTGCATGCCTTTCCTCTTCCTCCAACTGCATCTGCCAAAATGCTACGTTCAAAATGCTTAAGCTGCAAAATGAAGTGAGAAAAGAAAGTGTAGCCAAGAAAAGAGACCAAAAGAAAACACACCTATATTTGAACCATATGGTTTTCTCCGGATTTTAGAACGAGGAAACCATTTTCTTCTTTCTACTCTTCTTTAAAACATTTTTTTCTTATGAACATGAATTAATTACTTAAATAATCTGAAAAAGCAATCTGTATTAATATATGTTGTTAAAAATCCTGCCTGGTCTTCAAAGACCAGTTAAAATGCCAGTTCCGCCCTAACCGGTTTGGCTCAGTGGATAGAGCATCGGCCTGCGGACTGAAGGGTCCCAGGTTCGATTCCGGTCAAGGGCATGTACCTTGGTTGCGGGCACATCCCCAGTGGGGGGTGTGCAGGAGGCAGCTGATCGATGTTTCTCTCTCATCGATGTTTCTAACTCTCTATCCCTCTCCCTTCCTCTCTGTAAAAATCAATGAAATATATATTAAAAATAAAATAAAAAATAAAATGCCAGTTCCCCTGAGTGCTCCCCGGGCCTTCCTCCACATCACTTTCCTCTGTTACGGTTCTAACGACGGCCTGGCCTGTACTGAGTTTAAATGTGGGCCCGTCTTCTCTTCTCTCCAGAACCTCGAGGGTGGGGTCTGCATCTCCATACCACCCGAGGGCCTACCACGTGCCTGCCACCTAGGGGCTCTCTGCCCTCTGGAATGGAAGATTGAGGCAAGCTAGAGCTCAAAGGCTCCAACTAGGAAGTAGGACTATATCAAACTAAAAAGCTTTTGCACAGAAAAGAGAACAATTAACAGGAAAAGGCAACATATAGGACAGAGTAGAAGCCTGCAAACCATACATCTGATAAGGGATCAATATTCAAAAAATATATAAGGAACTCCTAAAATTCAATAGCAAATGAAACCACCCAAAATGATCTGATTACAAAACAGGCAGAGGACTTGAATAGACATTTCTCCAAAAAAAGACATACAAATGGCCAACAGGGATAGGCATACCTCAGAGAACTGCAGGTTTGATTCCAGACCATCGTAGTAAAGCCAGTACCACAATAAAGCAAGTTGTAATCTTTTTGCTGGTGCAGTGTCTTGCCTTCAATTTACAAAAAATACAACATCTGTGAAGCTCAATAAAGCAAAGCGCAATACAACAAGGTCTGCCTATATATGAAAATATGCTCAACGTCACTAATCGCCAGGGAAATGCAAATCAAAGCTACAACGAGAGCTCTGGCTGGTTTTGCTCCGTGGTTGGAGTGCTAGCCTCTGAAGGGTCAAGGGGTTAAAGGGCCGTGGGTTCAATTCCCAGGCAAGGGCACATATCTGGATTGCAGGTTCAATCCTAATGTGATCTCTCTCTCTCTCTCTCCTTTTCTCTCCCTCTTTCTCTCTCCTTCCTGCCCTCCCTCCCTTCCACTCTCTCTAAAAAATTAATGGAAAAAAATATCCTCGGGTGAGGATTCACAACAACAACAACAAAAACCCTACAGTGAGATACCACATGACATCTGTTAGTATGGCTATTATAAAAAAATAATAACAAATATTGATGAGGATGTGAAGAACCTGGAACCCTTGTATACTGTTGGTAGAAATGTAAAGTGGTGCGCCATTGTGGAACACAGCATGGCAGTGACAGTTCCTCAAAAAATTAAAACTAGAACTCCCACTTCTGGATATTTATCCAAAAGAGTTGAAACCAGGATCTCAAAGAGATATTTAGACTTCCATATTCACTGAAGCATTATTCACAACAGCCAAAATGTGCAAACAACCTAACTTGTTCTTCGGTGGATGATTAGGGAGAGAAAATGTGGTGCATACATACAATGAAATACCATTCAGCCTCAAAAAAGGAAATCCTGCTGTAGATGACAACATGGATGGACTTTGAGGACTTTATGTTAATGCTGCAGGATTCTACTTTTATGAGGTAAAAACAGTCAACATCAGAGAAGCAGAGTGTCGAATGGTGGTTGCCAGGAGCTGGGGGGAGGGGAAATGGAGAGTTGTTATTTAAGGGGTATAAAGTTTCAGTTATGCAAAACGAATAAATTCTAGAGATCTGCTGTACCACACTGTGACTATAGTTAAAGAACATTGTACTGTACACTTAAAATTTAAGAGCGTGGATCTCATGTTAAATGTTCTTGCCACAAAACATTTTTTTAAAAAAGAATTCAAAGTTCTCGAGAGGCACCGACCCAGGTAAACTTGCCCTCAATTCTAGCTTCAGCCCCTGCTGTAGGGGTGTAGCATGAGTCTCTTGTTTTCTGGGCTCCCTCCAGCCCTCCTGGGACTCCTTGGCACAGTCTTCAAGTTGGGTGGGAGTGTGGGGGGTGGAGGAGCCCATGGTGGTGGCTGGGCCTTGGCGGTGGTCTTGTTTGGGAAATGGAACCCTGGGCCAGCTCATGTTCTGGCCTCTTTCCAGAAAAAGTCTACAGATCTGTCTCATGCCCATGACTATCAACTGTTCTAGGAAAAGATATATATATATAATAAAGCTGAGCAACCCAGCCAGTGTGGCTCAGTGGTTGAGTGTCGATCTATGAACCAGGAGGTCATGGTTCAATTCCCAGTCAGGGCATATGTCTGGGTTGCAGGATCGATCCCCAGTGTGGGGCATGCAGGAGGCAGCCAATCAATGATTCTCTCTCATCGTTGATGTTTCTATCTCTCCCTCCCTCTCCCTTCCTCTCTGAAATCAATAAAAAAAATATATTTTTTTTTAAAAGCTGAGCAAACACTTGCACCAGGCCTGAGAAGTCCCCCAGACCTCACTGTCAAAGTGCTACAGAGAACAGGCTTCACAGCCTCGGCCACAGACACCACTGAAATATTTACGAGGTTCCTGGCTCGTGAAACAGAGCGTTCCGCTCAGGAGAAAGGAAAGGGCCGTGCACGCGTGAGGTACCTACAACATGTCACACACTCATGGGTTTTACTCTCATCATTGAAGCCTCACGGCCCAGTGAAGGAGCTGACATTCCCCCACTTAACTGGTTTGAAGACTGAGTGTCTGAGGCAGGACTGCACGGAGGACTCCAGCTGTGGGAGACATTGGACAAGTCACTTAACCTCTCTAAGTCTCCGTTTCCTCATCTGTACCATGAAGATCATGTGAGGACCTACCTCCATTGTCAGGACTAAATGAAGCAATCCACGTAGCACACTTAGCTCAGAGCCTGGCATATAAGTGCTCAATAAATGTTAGCTTTTATTATTATTGCTCAGTCACATCCCTGCTCTGCACTGCTCTGAGGTCTCTTTCCCCACCTCTCTCTCCTTGGCCAGGAACCGTGCTTCCATGTTATTCCTCTGGGGATGGCTTGCCCCCCGGCACTTGCCCCAACCTGGAGACTGAATACTTACCCAAGGAAATACATTTCTGATGGTGAAATTTTGAGCCTGGTGTGGGGTTGGCCAAGGGTAGAAAGCTGGAAAGGGAGTCCCTCAAATCCTACCTCTTGGGCAATTGTCTCTTGTGTCTTGCCTGGCTCATCCTCCAACCTCACACTGGGCCAGGCCATCTTGGGATAAGCACAAAATTGGTGTCTCACGTTTTCCTTTCTCCATGCCTTTAATGTGTGCCATTCTGGTTTCCTGAAGGGCCTTCCTCCCTGTCTCTGCCACCCTGTCCCTGTTGAGTCCTACTCTTTTCTTCAAGATGCAGTTCAAAAGCCACCTCCCCCCAATCTCTTCTGATCTTCCAACCAAATATGACAATCCTTTTTTTTGAACTTCCCAAAAACCACACATGATTTATTTTCATGGCTTTGTCTGAGGGATACTGGGGGACACAGAGCTATATCTCTGCTACACTTGACATTCCAGAATTTTATGGGTTTTTTGTAGCCTGCAATACAAGTCAGTACTGGTTATAAGTTTCTGAACAATGATGAAGATCGTGTCCATTCAACACACAGTGGGTGCCTTAGACTGCTAGCTCCTTGAGGGCGTGGATGGGTGTTCTGCATTTTGCCTTCCTAGCATTTAGCACCGCGCTGGCACATAGTAAGTTCTCTATAAACGGTTCTGAATGAGTGTTCACAACAATAGCTCTCAGGCCTACCATGCCAGGCACTGCATATGGGAGCTCACTGAGTGCTCACCATCACCCTCTGAGACAGGCACCAATATTCCCCAGTAAAAAGTCAAGCCCCACAGGGCAGGGATTTGAGTCGTTTGTGTTCACTGCTGTACATACATCAATGCTTGAGATGTAGTAGGCTTTCACTAAATATTGGTTGAATGAGTGAATTAATGAGTTTCCATTTTACAGCTGAGGAAACTAAGCTCAGAGAGGGCCAATGACTTGCCTAAGGTCACTCACATAGTCAGTGGCGAGGTCATCTCTTTGCACCAGATGGACCTGATTTTAAAACCTTTGTTCTTCAACCACTGAACTCTACCAGGTGGAAGAGATGGGGTGGGGCTGGCAGGATTGAGATATACAGTCCTCTCTTTAAGGAGCTTTCTACCTGGTGGAGAAGCAGAAGTGCACATACTCATAGCACAACATGTGACAGGAGCGGAACCTGTGACCGTTTCAGGAATCAGGAAGGGCAGGCCCAACACCAAGCCCAGGGGAGAGAAGTGACTTCTGAAGGGCCGGGATACTGCGAGGCCAGCGGAGGAGGTGGGGATATTGACTCTACACTCTGCTCCCCTGCCCCAGCTCCTAGCAAGAGCCCAGGAATGGTGGTCTAGAAGGGGGGGCGGGGGAGAGGAGGGACAGGAATGTGGTTCCACACCTTAAGCAATCCTGCAGCTGAGAAGAGGGGTGTTGATGCTTGCCAAAGGCTTCTGTCCCTGTGCCTTGGAGACTGTATCTGGGCAGGCAGCGCGTCATGGCGGGAGGGGGGCGGGAGGCAGGAATGGACGCCTCGAGTAGAGGGGTTGTGTAACCAGGCTTTGGCCGGCCAGCACAGGATGTCTGGTTCTTTGCTGTAGGGCCACTAGGAGGAGGGAGAGGTAGGAAAGGAGAGTCATAGGGGGCCAGGGACCTGCACGGCAATGACAGGCTTTGAAGTTTGTGGAGGCAGCCACGCTGAGGCACAGGTTACACTCAGAATGCACTGGGATGCCTGAGCTCAGCTAGCCCACTACCTCTGGCAGAAACTTGCCTGCTGTGAGCAACCTGGGCTCTAGCACCTGCCTCTGCCCCACCCATCAGTGGCCTCAAATGGGCAGGTTCTCTCTTTACCCTGGGGAGACGCGGGGCCAGGGGATGGAATAGAGGCTGGTGCAGGCTGGGTGTACAGGTCCGTGGTTGGGGTGAGGATCTGGGGAGAGGTGCCTGGATAGCTCTGATTCTGCCCACTTAGGACCCCTGCAAACCTCCCAACTCACCCCTCACGCTCAGTCTAAGTGTCACTGACACATTCTTGGGCTGATGGACTTTTCTCACCTTGGCTTGGCCCCAAAAATGTCATGTAACTTTGGAAAAGTCACCATCTTTGGCTTTTGGCTTCTATGGCTATAAAGTGAGAAGTGTTGCCTCTGTCCGCACCTTCAGCTCCCTCCTCTCCCTGGCACTTGCCCCAAACAGAGCTGGCTGGCAACCGGAGCAGAACGGTGGAACGGGATGGGCCGCCACAGTGTAGGCCTAAAAGGAAGAGAGCGGAAATGGCTGGGCCCACAACCTCCCCGCCCCCCAGCAGCAGCCCTGAAAACATTGACTTAGGTCTTTGAATCCCTCCACTCTCACCACAGCCTAGTGGAGGTGTTGAAGGGAAATTCTGGAGGAGGAAAGAACTTCGTCTGTCTCCTCCAACCCCAGGTGCTGCCTTGGGTCTACTCTCCCCACTCTTCTCTCCTTGGCCTCACTCTCCAAGGAGCCTCACACCCCCAATCCAGTCCAGTCCCCGGTAGCCACACTACTCAACTCCATGGGGTTGGGCTGCTGGGTGGGAAGGGAAGTGAAATTCCCCTAAAACAAAGTGCACGGTGCCCCGGAGCTGTGGAAGGCCCCAGGCTTCAGGAGCCTCTACCTGATTGCCCACAGGACATCTCCCCCTGGTTGTCCCAAAGGCACCACAAATTCAATCCAAGCCCTGGACATGTCAGCTCCTTCCTCCCTTTTAATACTGACACCATTCTCCCAGGGACTCAGCCTCCAAACCTCCCTTTCTCCCTTTGTCCCATGTCCAGCCTCTTCCTAAGTCCCATCAGTCCTGCCCCAAGCTGTCTGTCTCTCTCCATCTTTTCTGCCACTGGATCATCTGTCTTATTTTTAGACTATCAAATGCACATAGAACACGTGGTGTGTCTGGCTCTGTTCTAAGTGCTTTACCAATATGAACTCACCACCGTCGTGTTACAGGCGAGGAAACTGAGGCACAGAGCAGTGAAGCATCTGGAGGGCCGGGAAGACAGCCCAGGCAGCCTGCTCAGAGTCTGGGCTGCGAGCCTCTGTCTCTTGTACCATCACGAAGTCTCCATGCTCGTCCCCGCACCTTTAATCAGGCCCCCGCTCAATCCCTCCTGTACGTTGCTCACAGGCCGGTCCTTATTCCCTTCGTGTTTAAGAAAACACTTTATTGGCAAAAATCACTACAGCAGTTTGGTCTTTCTGAAGCATGTCTTTGAACACATTATTCCTGCTCAAAACCCCTAGAAATTCCCCCACTGCCCCACCTCGTGCAAACAGAATAGAGCCCATCCCTAGGCTAGGAATTCAAGGGTGTGACCCCAACAAGTTCCCCTGGGCCACCCCTCACCGTTGCCCTTGGGCACCCCTTCCTCTAGGTGTCCTGCGTCACCTGTTCCCATGCCAGCACAGCACTGGGTGAGCTCTGAATGGACCTTCCCTCCTCAGACAGAGGCTGTAACATCTGATTCCTCTTTGACTCACCAAAGCGTCTGCCACAGTGTGTCACACAGAGGTAGGCACAGTACACGTGATGAGTGAGTAACAGTGAAACTGAGCTGCTGATGAGGGTGGGAATGAATTATTTCACTAAACAACATTTGGGGAACTCTTAGGACCAATACTAATACTGGGTGCTACCTGAAACCCTTTACATACATCATCATTTAATCCGCTCTACCATCTCAGTCAGTACTATCACTCTCCCTCATTTTACAAATGAGAAAACTGAGGCTCTGAGAGGGGAACTAACCTGTCCAGAGTCATAGAGCTTTGAAGTAGAGAGGCTGGGACCGCAACCAAGCCTGCCTGACTCTGAAGCTTGCCTTGGACCATCATATCTTGCTGCCTCCAGCGGCCAGAGGAGTGTTAGACAAACATTCCAATATTTGGGTAATGTCCAAAGACCACGCAACGGGGACATATCAGTGAGGCCATGGTAATAGAGTCCAGTGCTGAGACACATCATAGCACTGACCGTGTCAAAATGTCTGAGGAATATAAGGATTTTGTATAATGCTGTACTTTAGTCATTCAAACATTTATCAAGCATCTCCTGCTATTTTAACTGATGGGTGCAGAGCAATGGCAACTTCCCCCAAAACTCCTCCTCTCATGTAGCTGATACGCTAGTGAGAGATTGGGGGGGGAGGGGCGGGAGGCACAAAATATATGTCAGAGGTGACAACTGCCATGGAAAAAAATTAAGCTGGGTTAGGAAAAAGGAACTGTCCAATGAGCTGGTGGGGGTATGCCGGGGTCATTGCTACTTGTATAGGATCAGGAAGCCCTTCCCAGTAAGGTGATGTCTGAGCAGAGGCATGCCAGGCAGAGGACACAGCAAGTGCGAAGGCCCTGAACTAAGAGCATGCGTGGCCCAGTCAAGGAGCAGTCAAGAGGGCTGTGTGGCAGGAGCAGAATGAGTGGGGAGAGAAGGAGCAGGTGAGATATACAAACATATGAAAATGCTGAGGCCTACATAAAGGCAGGCTCTGTGTAATACCACATGCTGGGTAATCGTGAGAGCTAGGGTTTACTGAGTGTGTCCCACATGCCTTATACTCAGTACTGCTGACACAAAACCTGCTAGAGACAGGCTTCCTTAGAGTCTAATGGGGAGACAGATGAAGAAACCCCACAGTGCTATGTGGCAGGTGTTATGTCAGGGGGAAGTTATAGAAAAAAAAAAAAAAAAGCATCTAATCCAGACTAGGGGCCAAGGAGGCTTCCCGGAGGAGGTAGCCTTGAGCTGTCAAACAGGAGAAGGAAAACACTCCAAATCAGGTGCGGAGAGGGAGGGGCAGGCAGAGCTCAAGGGGCAGTGCAGGGTGTGGAGGTGGAGGTGCAGGGCCGGTTTATGGGAAGAAGAGCTCCAGGAGCAGGGCTGGGAGGAGAGGGCGGGCAGGGAGGGGGACAGGTTTATAGGGGCTTAGAAAGCCTCCAGAATGGGAGGCTCAGGCTTAAGTGTGTGGTTAGGGAGTGGGGGACAAAGGGCAAGTAGAGGTGGAATAAAGCCTTCAATAATTTACCTGCCTACCCAGGGCCTGCTTTCTCACAGGTCATGAGGTGGTCTAGCTGGTTGTTGACAGGGAAGCAGAAGGTAAGGGGCCACCCCCACTTGCACCAGGCCTTGGCTTCTCAGCCCATCCTGTGAGGTTCAGATCCTTCTTTTAGACAGCCCTCTGAGTCCTCACACTGGGGCAGCCCAGGATGCTCTGGTAGGAGGCATAAACCCTGTGTTCCCCCCATGAACTGTGCATCTTACGGTTAATCTAGGATGGACAGAGCTCCACTGTCGTCCTCCTTTCCATCGGAGATGGTGCAGCTCAGGGGTTAAGGCCTTGCCAAAGTCACACCGCCAATGGGTGTCTAAATTGGGACTTGAGCCCAGCTCTTGAGATTGCAAGCCCCACGGTAACACTGCAGCAGCTGCAGACAGCGGGGCCTGGTGATGGCCAAGTCCCAAGGACAAGCCTGGGAAAGGGGACGGGGCTGCCTCTGGAATGCGGGGGTGCGGGGGGGGGGGCGGGAATGGAGGAGAGTGAAGGGCGCTGAGAGTGGAAGCAGAAAAGGAGCAGCACAGAGGGTTGGAGAAGCTTTGAGACAGAATTAGAGGTGTTGCCAGAAGGACGTGGTAAAATGTCCCAGCAGGGGTATAAAAAACTGAGGCCGCATCTTCCCACAGCCTGTTTCTGTGACAAGGCAGTAAGGGGCCTCTTGCTCCCATTTCACAGGTGAGAAAACGAGGCAAGGAGAGGTGCACACCTGGCTTGCCCAAAAGCCCATAGGAACTTAGGGCCCTGTTAGAAGCTGAGGAAGACTTTTCCCAATCTACCCGGGATGATGAAATGGAGATGATGAGAGGGGAAATAGAGATGGAGACAGAAATCAGGGCTTAATCCAAAGAGGGAGGGAAAAGGGGGCAGAGGCAAGGGTAGAGCCTATCAGTGGCGGAGACGGTGGAGAAATGAGGCCCTGACACCCAGCTCCAGTTACCCGCAGGCGGCATCACCTGCCCGGCGTCACGGAGTCCCCGCGCCTCCTCCCGCCCGCACAGACCCATCCACTTGAGCTGCTCCGCAGCACGCTCGCCCTGGTCCCGGGGGTGAGGGAAGAGGGAAGCGGGGGGCCGAAGCAGGGGGCGGCGCACGCCTCCTCCCCTAGGCTCGCGAATCCGCAGAGGCCTCCTCCGCAGCCTTCCGGCCCGCCCCCGTCCCCACCTCCCCCCGCGCCCCGGTGGTACGTTCCGGTCCGCCTGGCACGGCTGCAGTGGAGGTTGCTAGAACCCACGCGGAGGAAGGAAGAGACGCAGGCAGGCTTCGGGGACCCCTTCCCCGAGAGACGGCACCATGACCCAGGGAAAGGTACCGGCATCTCCCCCGCCTGCACCATCCTCCATCCTCGGGCTCCCGGCTCCCTACCACCCTGAGCAAGCTCTCTGGACCACTCTAGCATCCTCCCCTGGCCCTTGTGGGAAGGTCCTCTGTGGTCCTTGCTGAAGTCAGAGGACCAAAAGACCCATTTCAAGGAATGGGTCGGGGCCTCTTCCTGCCCACCAGGCTCACCTCTCCTCCTCTGTCCCCCTTCCACCCTTGCTCTGATGTCCCAGAACCCTGCACAGATGCCCAGCCCCCCTAAGGAGTCAGCCTGGTGTCGTGTCCGTGTGTGTGCGTGTATGTATGTATGTGTGTGTGTGAGTGCCTGTGTGTTCACCAGGGTGAGCCCTGAGGGGCAGTTCCTATCCAGCATCCCCTTCTGGTCCAATCCCAACCCTAACATTAGCTCATCTTTCGCACCCTCCACAAAAACACCCCCCACCCAAACCCCTGTCATTATTCTACATCTGGACACATCAACTGTGATTAGAGGGTTACTATGGCAGCCCAGCATCAGGATGCTCTAATTCTTGTTTTGGTTTTGGCAGGGCATGGGACTAGATGAGACCAGATGAAACGTCTTTTCTTTTTTTCCAGTTCTAGGCCTAAAATGTAGGGGAAGGGTTTGGGCAGAGACTTAGCTGGCCCAGTAGGGTTATGTAACATCAGCAGCCTGTGGAATTACACAACCACCAGGGCCTAGGGCAAAGGGGGAGGGTCCTCTGGCCTGCTTGGGGGTACTAAGGATTGCGCTGAGAAAACAGATAGGGACCTCCCTTACACTCCCCTTCTTCTTTCTGAGATGAGCCTCAGAGCCAATGGCAACCTTCCCTGGCTTCTCAGACCCTCCTCTCCCTGTTTTTAAGCTCATGAGGCCTCAAATGATGTCATTGGGTGATACCACCTCCTGCCATTGGGCAGACCTCACTTGGGAATGCCAGATATGTGTGTGTGTGTGTGTGTGTGTGTGTATGGGGGGCAAGGCCCAGGAGGCTCCTGGTGATTGAGTGCCAGCGGGGGGGGGGGGGGGGGGGGGGCTGGTGAAGGGACCAGCTTGGACAGAGCTGAAGTCAGGAGTGATCGTCCTTTTCCCAGGCATGAGCCCTGGTTCTGGGCTCAGAGGACCTCCTTCTGGGGCTGAAAGGGATTTTCCTGCGCATGACTTCTGGTCGGGCTGGTCATGGAGGCTGGGGAGTGGGGGGGAAGCAGATGAGCCAGGACCCCATTCCCACAGGCCTAGGCTTGGAGGCCCTTCCCCAAGGAGGCCTGGGGGGGTATTCACTGTGGGGAAAATGAAAACTCCTCCCTCTCTGGACCCTCCCCCTCCACTCCCTACCCTCACCTCCACCAGGTACTTTGCTGACCCAGCTTCCTGTTCTGGGCTAACTGTATTCCCCTGCCTCCTCTGCTGCTCACCCCCAGCTTACTCACAGGCTTTCTAGTGACGGAATAGACCCTTCCAGTTCAATGGTCCTCAGGGCTGGGATGAGGACAGAGATCTGGTGCTTGCCTGACTCTGGCTGCCTCAGCTGGACCCTGCAAAGAAGGGACTCTGCGGCCTTCCTCAGTAGACCTTGAGGTTTAACACAATCATTTTGGAGGCAGATCTAAAGTTCAGTCCTTTTTTGCTGTTCCAGTTTTCATACCACCCCTCCACCCCAATCTGCCCTTCTCTGGCGACATCATTCAGGCCCTCACAGCTCATATCCTCTCTCCAAAGCTAAATGTGTACATTGTGGGGCAGGGGGCACATCGGAGTTAAATGCACTTGAGGTTTCAACCTGCCATGGGCACGTTTTCCTCTGGGCCTCCGTTTCTCATCGGTAAAATGAAAAGGGGTTGGATTCGATGCCTTCTGAGCTCCCTTTCAGCAGTGACATTCTGTGATTCTGTTCTGACCCCGGGGGCAAGGCTGAGATTACAACAGGACAAGGCCAGAACAGGGCCCTCAGCCAGGGCCTCTTGCCCTTTCTCTGCCCTGCAGTCCCCATTCCTCTTCCTCTTTCCTCCCTCTCCTCCCCCCTTCTGTTTCCCAGCTTTCCCACCCTCACCGTCCTTGGTTGTTTTCAGCCCAGCAGAAGCGGCCAGTCCCAGTGGATGGTGCCTGGGCTCTGTAGCCCAGTGGGCCACGTGTGGCGCTGTGACCTTGGACGAGTTATTCTTCTCCCTGATCCTCCGTTCCCTCATTTTAAAACAGAGGTCAACATACAACTAGCAAGGTAGCAGGGAGATTAAATAAGAGAACCATTCATTCAATAATACTTTTAAGGGTTTACTATGTTCCAAAACCTTCATTAGACCCCACAGAAACAGTGGAACCATACAAACCCAATCCTGCCATGGGAACAGTGACCACCAACGGGGAGGGTCTCTCCTAAGAATTTTCTCCTTTCTCAGTTCTTATCCCAGCTCCAGTGTGTGCCTGGCCAGTCCTGACCTTCCTGGAACTCAGTTCTCCCATCTATAAAATAGGAAGACCCCCCCCCCAGCTTATTGGGGTATAAGAGGCAAATAGAAATGGTACATATTTAAGGTGTACAACTTGATGTTTTGATATACATTGTGAAATGATCACCAAAATAAAGCTGTTCAACGTATCCATTACTCCACATCGCTCCTTCTTTTTTTGTGGCAAGAACTTAGATCTACCCTCTCAGCAGATTTTAAGTCCAACATACAGTATTGTTAAGTACAGTCACCACGCTGTGCATTAGATCCCGGAACTTCTTCATCCTGCATAGCTGACACTTTGTACTTCTTGACCAACATCTCCTCATTTCCCCCATCTCCCAGCCACTGGCAACCACTGTTCTACTCTGTGCTTTCATGAGTTCGACATTTTAGCATCCACATATCACTGGGAGCATGCAGTTTTTGCCTTTCTGTGTGTGGCTTATTTCACTTAGCATAATGTCCTCCAGGTTCATCCATGTTGTCACATATGGAAGGATTTCCTTCTTTTTTAAGGCTGAGTACTGTTTCATTGCATATGTATCCAACAAAAACAGGGAGGTTTTTGTCTTCACCCCGCCCTTCCTAGTGTAGGGGACAAAGTACCCATAAAACTACCAAAATTGAAGGGAAGGCTTGGTGAGGAGGGCTTGGAAGGCACCCTTTCCCTGGTAACCATCTCTCTCTGCCTCCACTCCACAGCTCTCCGTGGCTAACAAGGCCCCCGGGACCGAGGGCCAGCAGCAGGCGAATGGTGAGAAGAAGGAGGCTCCAGCAGTGCCATCGGCCCCGCCCTCCTATGAGGAGGCCACCTCTGCGGAGGGGCTGAAGGCAGGGGCCTTCCCTCCAGCCCCTGCAGCTGTGCCTCTCCACCCCAGCTGGGCCTATGTGGACCCTAGTAAGTCTCTCAGCTCCCGAAGGCTGGCTCATCAGGGGGAGAGGTGGACTCACATGGAAAACTGGGGTGGGAGGAAATAGATGCACTGTATGGTTGTTGTAGGGAGGCTCTGTGGTCAAAGGTTTGGTGATTGGAGGACTGTTCTGAGGATGGTCAAGGAGGACTCCATGAAAAGGGAGACATACAATGTCTGCAGTCAGAATGCTGTTGGATGGGGATGTGGGGAATTTTTTTCAACGCACCATGCTAGGCAGAGGCGACAGATGCAGGAAGGAAAACCAGGGGCTGGTCTAGAGAGGCTCTCCTAGAAGCAAGGGATACAGGAAAGGAATGAGGAGAGGACAGAGTCAGTGCAGGGAGGAGCCGTGTGATGCTGCGGCTGGCCACAGCCCTAGCTGGGGTGGCTTCCTGTGAGTGGGGTGCAGCATGTTTACTTGTTAGCTGATATGAAACCTCAGTGGGGACACATCACCAAGGAGGCCCTAGGAGTGTTGGGGGCCAGAGACCTGAGGATCCACTGCACCCATTACTCTCCTGTCTCTCTCCCTTTCCCCAGGCCCTTGGTGGGGGCATGATGTGGGCGGGTGTGTGGGTGACAGCCTCAGTGCCCCTCACAACCAGGCATAATTCATAGGCAGACTCACCAGGCCAGTGCCCAGAATGGTAGCTGGTGGGAGCCCCTTTGTTAAGTTGAGCAGCCTGTAGGAGCTTTGCCTCAGGGCTGGGAACATATAGCTCCCACAAGCTGTAAGGAAAGGCCCCTTCTCAAATCTTCCTCAGCCCCTTCAGCCTCCTCTGTAGCCCCTCAACCCCCTCCCCCACCTTCACTGCTCCCCACCCCCACCCCCAGCAGAATTCTAGAAGGGATCCCAGGGACAATGCCTCAGACAGACTCTACTCACAAGGAGTAGTCATCATGGTCCACACCACTCGCCACAAAACCCCTCGTCCTAGACCCAAGCAGAACTACGTGCTTGTGTCCAACTGGAAGGCCAATGAAGGTCTGGTATTTGGGGAGCCCTTCTCACCGCCTCAGATACCCACAGCATGCTTTCTCTCTTCTTTTCTCCCCCTCCATGGCCTGGCTAGTGGGACCTTGGTGGGGGGATGCAGACAGAAAGAACATGAAGAAGAAGTGAAGGATGAGAGAGTGAGGGTCTCCAGGCCCCAGGCTTGCAATAGGCTCACCTCTCTCCCCTTCCTCTTTGCCCATTTCCTGGTGGCCAGGACTGGCTGCCTTAAAGAACATTTTCCAAGCAGTTGTCAGGATAGGAAGGCAGGTCATTTCAGTCAACATGTGACAAACAGTTACTAGGTGTGTGCCAGGCACTGTGTCGGGCACTGAGCTCATTTCTGGGGATGCATCCATTTGCAAGACCTGCCCTCACAGCGCTCAGACAAGTAAACGGACAACTGCCATACAGTGAAACAGACGCAGTGATAGAGGCCTGGGCACTCACCTAGCCTGCCTGGCTGTCAGGGAACACTTCCTGGAGGAAAGGGTATCTGCCTTGAGTCCTGAAGAACAGCACGAGTTACCCTAGTAAAGAGGCAGGGAAATGAGTGTTCCAGGCCGAAGGAATGGGATGTGCAGAGGCCCAGTAGCAAGAGAACACATGGCTGAAAAAAACAGGCTGAAGAAAAGGAGGAGGGAATAATGTGCAGTGGAGGGCGCTGGGGGCTCGTGGGCGGCTGTGGGGCTTTGTTAAGGAACTTGAACTTGAGTCAAAAGCAGTGGGGAGCTGTCAAAGAGCTTGAAGCAAGGCAGTGCTGTGGTCACCTTTGAAAGACCAAGATGGAGGCTATTACTGTGGAGGGACCAACATGGAGAACTGATGGAGACAGTGAAGGGGAACACAGTGGGCACGTGAGGCCTCAGGAATGGCCCAGACGAGGGGTGCAAGGGAGAGGGTGCCGTAGTCCCCATCAGGGGACTCATTTCCCTGCCTCTTTACTAGGATAACTCATGCCATTCTTCAGGACTCGAGGCAGATACCCTTTCCTCTCGTGATGCCAGAGCCGTAGGCGATCACTTTTATCGCGTTTCATCCCCATGAGGTGGCTTCACTGACCCATTTCATAGAAGGGACTTGGGAAGGATGGTCATTTGCTCAAGGCCACACAGGAAGTCTTAGAGGAGGAGCCACATGTGGGTCTGTTTGACAATGGAGTCCAAGCTCTTCTGAAAGTCTGAGTTCTGGGACCAGCCTGCAAAACTTCATTCCCACTCACACTCCACTTCTTGCCCTGTCTTGGCTTTATTTCCCCTCCAGGATTCCCCCAGCCCTGGTTCCCAGCTGGATCACCAGCGGGTTCACCCATCCAACTGGTCCCAGTTTCCACCCCAAGGGCCTCAGAGCAAGCTGGGATCAGGACCCTTGACCCTGAGATGTGCTAGATAGTCCTGAGATTATGTCTGTCCCTCTCTGATTCTTTGCCACAAGGAAGCCCGAATGTCCAGGGAGGTGGTGGGGAGACACAGAGGGAAGGGTCGAATTTGTATGGCACAGCTTCATCTCGAGAAAGCCCCAGCCGGGGTGGAGGGAAGGGGCAGGGAGATGGCAGTTCATTCTCAGGACTCAAAGCAAGAAGGATGAGAAGCAGCTAGGTAGAGAGATCTGAAGATGGGGTGCAAGGCCTGAGAATGGGGCTGGAGAGAAAGGTTTCGGCTGGTCCGGAGAGCCAGTTTGACAAACGGCAGCTCTGAGCAGGTGGCTGTTGGGGCCAGTGTTTAGATGTATGGGAGCCCTCATGGCCCTCCCCTGCCCACCAGGCAGCAGCTCGAGCTATGAGAGTGGTTTCCCCACCGGAGACCATGAGCTCTTCACCACCTTCAGTTGGGATGACCAGCAAGTTCGCCGAGTCTTCATCAGAAAGGTAACTGCCTCTCCCCAACTCTCCAGGAAGGACTGGGGGGGTGGGTGTGGGGAGCTCAGCAGAGGCCACAGTCTGTCCCTCTCTCGTGATGCCAGCTGTTGGGAAGTGCTTCCTTAGATCCTCTCACTGGCCCTGCCACCCTTAAACATGTCGTCTCTTCTCTCCAGATACTGAGAGGCCCTTTTGCCTATGGGTGTGGGTTCTGGACCATCTTTACTCCTTTTACTGGGTCCTGGATCTGTTCCTATGACCCTCAAGAAGGAGGATGGAGGGCACAGGATGCGGGTCTGGAGAGGAGATTGAGTCACAGGGAATCTTGGGCCTCCCTGAGCTTCGCTGGGGACCTGAGCCTCCCTGGCCTCAAACAAGGAACCCCTCTCACCCCCAGGTCTATACTATCCTGCTGATCCAGCTGCTGGTGACCTTGAGTGTTGTGGCTCTCTTTACCTTCTGGTGAGTTGGCATTGGAAACCAGCACCTGTTGGGGGCTTGCCGTGACCAGGCCTGGGGTGGGGGGCACCCGGACCGATGTTGTGGGGCAGTGGGCCTCCTCACGCCTAAAGAGAACCTTAGAGAGTGCACATGCAGGAGTCCTCCATTCGGGGGGGCGGGGGCGGCGCGCTGGTGCTTTCTGGGTCTCTCTCAGATCCTCTCGCCCCACACCCAGCACTTCCGAGTCCCAGCCTGGGACTGGCTGGGGCTTCCTGAGCCACCAGGGGTGCATGCCTCCTTTCTTTCTCTCAAGTCCTGTGAACTGGGGTGGGGGTGGGAGGCCAGTGCAGATGTTGAACCAGAAATAGAGACAGAGGGTAAATGTTTGTTCTTTTTCCCTCCCTCCCTCTGCAGTGACCCCGTTAAGGACTATATCCAAGCTAACCCAGGCTGGTACTGGGCATCCTAGTGAGTATATCCCAGACCCCCGGTCCTCAGGCCCCTTCCCAGAGAACCCTCAGTGGTACAGAGTGGGAAATTTCTGTTGACAGAATACAAACCCATGGCCTCGTCCCACCCCATAGGATGTGATCCCACAAGTGTGAGGCCAGAAGGGCCCTTCTGAGGTGTTTAGGTCTTAGGAGAAGGGGAGAAGGTAGGTATAAGTTCTGATGCCCGCACAAGGAGAGAGGGGTGGGGCTGGGGCCATGCTGGAGAGACTCAGACCTTAGCTCTGTAGAGAAGGAGTGGGACACCTTTGCTCACACTAATAATAATGTTGCTACTCTTATTAATGTTATTAAACCTTACTAATTGAATTGTTAATTATAGGGTGCCTAATAAGGGATGAGCATTGTTCTGTGTGCTTGATGTATGGTATTGAATTCATTCCTCGAATCTACAGGGTATGATTACCTCAGAAAACTGAGGCTCAGAGAGGTTGAGTAATTTGTCCAAGGTCACACAGCTATTTCATGGTTGAGCTGGGATTCAAACCCAAACTTCAGGTTGAGGCTTGTGCTCTTAATCCCTCTGCTTGGCAGACTCCCTTTTAAGCCACTCAGCTCCTGGCTGTACTCTTTAAAGAATGTGGCAGGTAACTTGAGAGAAGAGGTTTGACGACAGTATAGGTGATTCTGACCCTCCTATCTGGGCAATGAAGGAGTTATCCAACACAATTCTCTCACCAGTTTCCTTCAGCACCTGCTGTGAGCCCAGCTCTGTTCTGGGGCTGCTGGGGAAGGCAGAGGGCAGCACAAGGCAACATGTGGAAAACTGGCGATCAGAGGAGGGGGCGAGGGAAGGTGTGAGCCTGGTACACTGAACCTCAGTGCACAGTGGGGCTGCACCTCCAAGAATGGAGACTGGAGTGGCTTAAGCAACAGCATGGCAGCGGGACTGTGCTGATCCGTTTGATAAATTAGAAACTAGATTGTCAGAGGGCTAGAGGCTCCAGGTGGGGGAATCCAGGATGTCTCAGAGACAGGGGGGACTTACGGGGTAGAGGCTCCAAACGCCTGGCCAAGAAGCTTACACACTAGGGCAGTCCCAGGCCTGTTTCCGGAAAGGGATCAGGTGGGGATGTGGGCTCAGCTGAGCCTGCTGGATCAACCAAGCCAAAAACAGTCCCAGAGTGGACCTAGAGTTTATGCAAGCCAGCCAGAGGTTGATCGGAGGGGGAGTCCTTCTGGCATCTGGGGCTTCTCAGAGGAGCAGAGGAGTGAAGGGATGTCTCCATCAAGTTGGGGGTCCCAGGGGAGGAGACATTCACACCCAGAGCCTTTCTTGGGGCACAGGAGAGAGGGCCTGTCTGCAGACTGGGCAGGAGGCATGCGTCTCGGGGAACTGGGAGGCCCTGTGTGGTGAAGCTAATGAGGCCCCAGGGACTGCCACCCGGCCGGCTCATGCAGCAGGTTGGCATGGCTCCCAGCACGTCAGCACTGCCAGGCAGCCTCGGGTGTCCTGAGAAAGGGAATGGAGTCCCCAGGTCCTTCGCCAGGCCTTCTACGGGAGGGTCTGCAGGACACTGTGCCCTGAGCAGATGGTGGCAGGGGGACAGCCCAAAAATGAGCAGGCTCAGAAGGAGGCAGAGCCCATCCACTGAGAGTGGGCACTCATACCTGGCCTCTGAATGGTGAGCTTTATCAAGGCCTCCTCAACAGCTCAAGGCAGACAACAGAGACGCTCTCCCTGGCTCAGGGGTGGGGAGAAATAGGAAGCGGGCATGGGCCCTGTGCCTCTCAGGGGGTGTCACAGTGCCTTTGAGATACTTGAGCATCCCACCACATGATGTGCCCTTCTCTCCAGAACAGCAGCCTGCCCTGCCCCCTTCTCACCCTTCAACACCATTCACCTGCCCCGAATCTGCCTCCTGGTCTGAGACCTAGTAATCTCACCTCCTGCAACATACTAAGCCCTTAATAGCAATAAGAGTAAAACAGCTCTCTCTCTTTTTTAATGTGTGAGGCTCTGTGCTAAGTACTTTACAGATATTTTCATTTGATTCTTACACCAACCCTACCAGGGCAGACAATATCATTATCCGCATTTTACAGAGGAGGAAATCGAGGCTCGGAGAGAAGTTATTGCTTCTGAAGCCACATAGCCACATTTTTCTGATTGCAAAGCTCCTGCACTTCCCGCTCTGCTGCCCGCCCCCCACCACCCGCCCCGCTTTCCCCCCCTCCCCCGCTCATGGCTCAGGACAGGGGAGGGGAGGATGCTGGTGTTAGAGCTGACCTCCACCTGAGCTGCACTCCTCTGTCCTGACACTCTGTAAACAGACCTTGGCGCCAGGCCAGGCCCTGGGGCCCAGGCTCTGACACACAAGTCAGTCTTTCTCTCACTCCTATGACTCATTTTCTGCCCCCTGGGAGGGCAGCCTTCTAACACCCCCTCTCTGCCCCCCTTTCAACTTTCTGGAAGCCCTAGCGATCTCCCTCAGTGAGCTCTTGCCTTATTGTCTGATTGCTCCCTCTGAGCCATGGCAGTGGGAATAGTAAGAGCTGCAGGTGGGGATAGGGGAACCAGGCAGAGGAGGAAGAGGCAGAGACCAGAGCTTGGGAGCTGTCCGTCATATTACAATAATAACAACTCCTATCCTCAAGTCCTTACTCGCGCCAGGCCCAGTGCTAAATGCTTGATGTGCATCCTCTCATTCGATCCTCGCAACCCAGTGAGTTGGTACCAATATTCCTGTTTCCAAAGGACGAAATGGGGGCTCTGCAGTTAACTTGTTCAAGGTCACATGATCATAGTGGCAGAGCTGGGATGTGAATGTATCAGGCTCCAGAGCTACACCCTCTCCCCTTCTTCCTGACCACTGGTCTTCAGGGTTGAGGAGCTGTGGACCAGAGCAAAAGGAAGACTGGGCCCTTGCCCTCAGGAGGCTTCCATTCTGGCCAGGGGACAGGACCCACACCCAGGACGCACGTAGACAAGGCATTACTACGTGTGTTGCTGAAGCAACTGACTAATGACTGAAGGGAGTCCCAGAGAGAGCAGACGCTAGCGTGTTTCTCAACTGGGGCAGGAGATTCAACTATCCTTCATGAAGCAGGATGTGTTCACCAAATCCAGTAGGCGTGTCTCAACCCTACATTCCCTGTCCTGCATTTCACCCACAAATACTTAAAGATCACCTAACCCGTGCCAGGCCCTGGGTTAGCAGGGCCTCTCAGATGAGCAGGCCCGTGGGATGTGGGGGTGCCGGCTTCGGTTGAGGTATGCCCATGGCACACAGAGGAAGCCTCTCCAACCCAGACCTCCAGTGTCCTTGCCAGTTGGTCCTTTCCAGCAGGAGCAGAGAGTGAGGTGCAGAGGGGGGTGAGAGGGGAAAGGCGGGGGTGGAGCGTGCTGAGGGGTGGGCTGGAGAGGTAGGCAGGGGTGGATCAGGCAGGGCACTGCCAGGTCTTTGGGAATTTTAAACAGGGAAGTCGCATGATGGGATCAGCCAGTAGCTTGGAGGGTAGAAGGCAGGGCGGGAGGCAGGAGGACCAGAGGCAGAGAGGGGCCCACCAAAAGGAATGGTAGTGGGATTGGAGAGAAGGGGACAGATTTGAGAGCTGCCTGGGTAGGAGGATCTATAGGTCCAGATGATTATCAGGCATGGCAGTGAGAGTCAAGGATGATGCTGAGGCCTCTGGTTGGGAAACTTGGAGGGTGCATGTCTTCTGCACTAGGGATGCAGGAGAAGAGCAGGGAAGAGAGCGCATTCGGGTCTAACCTGTTGAGTTTGGCGCGTTTCGGGGTAGCCATGTCTGCCCAGTAAGCAATTGGGTATTCAGGTCTTAGGTTGAGAAGGAAAATCTAGATCAGAAATATAGGTCTGTGAGTCATGAGCATTTGCCTAATAAAGGAAGTCCTGTGGGTGAGTGAGCCCACCCAGGAAGAGCGAGAAGGGACCCTATGCACAGAAGGAAGGAGCCATGTTTAGAGATCCTCTGAAGGAGACCGAGGGGCGTCCAGGGAGGCGGGAAGGGAACAAGTGTGGATCATTGTGGAACCAGGGAAACGGGCGAAGAGAGCAGATACTGTGGAGAAGTCAGGGAAGAGGTAGACAGACGAGTGTCAGTTGGACTCAACAAAGTTCTAGTATTAAGTGATGCGGGGGTTGGGTTTGCTGGGCTGGGGAGTAATTGGGAGATGGAGAAGAAGACAGTGAGTAGAAGTAACTTTTTCAAGAAGCTTGGCTGTGAGTTGGCTAAGGTGGCAGCAGCTAAAACTAGGGAAGATGTTGATTAAAGATGGAAAACAGCTGAGGAGGTTTGTGTGGGCGGAGAGGTAGCAATAGAAAGGTTTAGTAATAGAGATGGCAGGGCAGTTGAGGGTGTGGGACCCAGAGCCCAGGCCAAAGGGATTGGCCTGGGATGGGAGGAGAGAGAGGAGGAAGGGCACATAGACGCAGGATGTGATGGTTGCAGGTGGCAGGCAGGGAGCTAAGGGAGCCCCATCTCATCTTAAATCTTCCTGGGATTTCCTGGAGAGCAGTGAAAGTGGAAGCCAGGACACTAAAGAGTGAGGGGGCCTGAGAGGTTTGGGGATGGGGGAGAATAGTTGGAATTGCAGCTGTGGGGGATGAGTGAGAGAATCCAGGAGGGAGATGGGAAGGATGGCAGGAGCCTTGTTGAGAGCCTTCTGGGTGCTGGAGACCACACATTGCTGGTGGCACCAATCTAGGTAGGTGTGAGCATGCCCTACCCTTGGATCCTCAGCCCTCTCCTACCTCCTGGACTGGCCTCCACTTCCACTACTCTCCAGGAAATCCTCAATCCCCAATCCCTGTCTCTGGGTTGTTCCTGAGCTTCCTGCCAGTCTCCCACTGGACATAGCCACCTGTTCCAGAAATCCATGCCACAGGTACCTCCTGCTTTTGCCAGGCACTGGCAGGACAGACAAGGGCCCTGCTCCTGCTGCTGCCCCTGCTGGTAGGGTAGACCACAATAAAGTACCTCACAAGATCATTATGGGTAGTGCCAGGGCTGGGAAGGGCCCGAAGGAGGCAGCATGGAGCTGGGACTCTGGAGTCCGAGGGCCTGGGTTCTAATCCTGCCTTTGCCAGGTGGTAGCTGCATGACCTTGGACAAGTCACTTGACCTCACTGTGCCTCATCCAATGAAAAGCATGCTTCCCTGGCCCGCATGGCTCAGTGGTCAGAGCGTCAGCCTGTGCACCTAAGGGTCAAGGTTTCAATTCCAAGTCAAGGGCACGTACTTGGGTTGCAGGTTCAATCCCCGGCCCAGTCTGGATACATGCAGGAGGCAACCAGTCGATGTGTCTCTCTCACATCAATGTTTCTCTCCCTCTCTCCTCCCTTTCTTTATTCCCCTCCCCTTTTCCTTCCCCTCTCTCTGAAAATCAGTGGGAAAAATCCTTGCCTGAGGATTAACCAAAAAAAAAAAGCATGCTTCATAGAGAAAATATGAGATTACTTAATTTTCATAAAGCACATAGCACGCTGCCTGGCACATAGAAAACAGTATATATCTGCTTTGCCTTTGAAGTAATAAGCTAGTGTCCGGGGAGACCACTTTGGATTCATTGGGTGGTGATCAGCTGTCCCATGGCACCCAAGTATTTATAGAGGCAGGCTCATTCGATTCCTCTTCCTCTCTTTTAGAATTGAACCACCAACCTGCCCATTGCTAAGTTCTAGGATGACTGTAGCTTACCCCAGTCTGGTGCCTTGTGTGGGTATAGAGTGGGATGAGCCAGGGACTGAATGGAGAGGCCTGGGGGCGGGAGAGAGGGCCACTAACTCACCCTTCATCTGTCTGTCACAGCGTTGTATTCTTTGCGACCTACCTGACCCTGGCCTGCTGTTCTGGACCTAGGTATGATGATGGCTTGAAGAGCAACTTGTGGGAACATGAGCAGGATCTTGCACATTCTGACCCCAGGCCTGCCTGCCACCAGTGTGCTGTGCACCCCTAAGAAGGCCCATCCCTCTCTGGGCTCCTTCATGTAGGGCTGCACCTCCTTCCTTTACTTAATACCTCTGAGGTAGGAGGAGGGTGGACAGACCGATGGCACATGGAAATGTGGCTAAAGAAACAGCCTCCAAAAAGTGGAGATGGGGCTGGGCAGAGACCCCCCTTCCCTGCAGGGGTGACCCAGCCTGCAGCTGCTGGCACCCCCCCCCCCCCCCCCCCCGCCACCCATTCCTCTGAATTCAGTGGCTTGCCTTGCAGGAGATATTTCCCCTGGAACCTGATTCTTCTGACCATCTTTGTAAGTGATCTGGGGGGGCTAAGGGCAGATGCTGAGTGGGGATGGAGGGAGGTGGGCTTCAAGGCCAGGATGTCTAGATTGGGGATGTCTAATGTGAGGTCACTGGGGGAGAGGGGTGTTTTCACCCCACTTCTTTTTTAAAAAATATATTTTTATTTCAGAGAGGAAATGAGAGAGAGAGAAAGATCGAAACATCAATGATGAGAGAGAATCATTGATTGGCTGCCTCCTGCATGCCCCACACTGGGGATCGAGCCTATAACCCAGGCATGTACCCTGACTGGGAACTGAACTGTGACCTCCTAGTTCATAGGTCAGCGCTCAACCACTGAGCCACACTGGACGGGCCCCACTTCTTCCACAAAGATATCCCACCCTCTTTCCAAATGGGCTTAGTCTCTCCCTCCCCCACTCCATCCACTATCTCTTTTCATTGCAATTTTGTGTTTAAGAGGTTTGCATGGGCCATCCACGAGCTCTGGATAATGAAGAGTGGGAGGTCTTAGAAAGGGGGGCAGAGCAGGGCTGCAAATAAAAGAAAGGTACAGCTGGCACGAGGCCTGTTGGGATGCTATGTTGCCAGGCCCAACTCCTGGAGGTAACGTGTGTGAGTGAAGTCGACTCAGAGTTGAGGGGTATGTGCAAGGGGTGGAGACCCAGGCTGGACCTGGAAGGTGTCTGGGCCCCAAAGTCCGAGTCGTGGAACATTTCTGCTTTTCCTTTCAGACCCTGTCCATGGCCTACCTCACTGGGATGTTGTCCAGGTAAAGGGGACAGGGGGTAGGAAGGGGGCCATAGGGGCCCTAGGCCAGGCTTAGAGCCCGGGACTCCCACACTGTGGGTGGAAATGCCCCCAACTCCATCCTCCTGGGAGCATTGGGAGGGGGAGGGTCTTAGGCAGAAAACGCTGGCCTAGAGCCCTCTCCCTGTGCGCTCTGCCGGACGGTGTCCCTAGGACCTGGCTAGGCTGGTGGGGTGGGGTGGGGATAGAGGAGACCAAGGTGACCCCTGTCAGGCTGCAGCTTAAAAGACCCGAAACTTGAGATTATGGAAGTTCCCACCTACAGGCAATAGCATAAACCCCTCCCACCCCCATCCCCACCTCTCCAAGATCCTTCTAACAGGTTCGGGAGGTCAGGGCCCAGGAGAAAGGCCAGGAAGCAGGGAGAAGGAAAACCAAAAAGGAGACCAGAAAGGAGAGAGGGTGGGGGCAAGAGCTCACGGGGCAGCTCTGCAGAGGAGAGTGGGCCTGGGCGGAAGGCCAGGGGCGTCGAAGACCTGCTGACCCCTGGCCTGTGCCCCTGCAGTTACTACAACACCACCTCGGTGCTGCTGTGCCTGAGCATCACGGCCCTGGTCTGCCTCTCCGTCACCATCTTCAGCTTCCAGACCAAGGTCAGCTCCGGGGCCTGTGAGAGGCAGATGGGGTGGGGGGCTCCAAGCTCAGTTCCCATCTGATGAGAGAGAAAGGGGATGAGTGGGGCCTGGGGAGGCCACCTGGGAGAGGTAATGGGGAAGGAATGCTGGTTCTGCATGAGCACGAGGTGGAGGCCTGCTGGACAGGCCTCAGCTAGCAGCTGACCTCTCCGTCCTTGCAGTTTGACTTCACCTCCTGCCAGGGTGTGCTCTTTGTGCTGCTCATGACTCTCTTCTTCAGTGGACTCATCCTGGCCATCCTCCTGCCCTTTCAATATGTGAGTCTGGGGGCTCCCAGCGGGCCCCATAGGGCGGGAGGGAGCCTGCCAGCCAGAGGGTGCTGTTTTCTCCCACACCCTCCAGGGAAGGCCCAGAGCCAAAGGCTCACAGCCTGCCATCCTATCCGGCCCCTCCTGGCACCTGCCCTGGGCTTGTTGGCAGTGTAAGCAAACCAACAAGGAGGCCTTTCTCAGCAGGCCTGGGCACCTGCCTGCTCCATGAGCCACATCCGGCTTCACCTTTCCCATCCTCCTCTCTAGGGGGGCGGGGAGGCTGGAGGGGAGTGTGCCACGGAGTATTTAAACCCTTGGCAGGGAAGGGTGCTCTGGAGCTCCGTGGGGCCACCAGACCCCGAGGGGTCCTGAGGAAAAGCCTCCTGGGATCAGCCAAGTCCAGAGGGACAGACTCGGGGCAGCCAGACAGGTGGGGGTCCGGCACGCAGCTGTCCCCACCCCATTGGAACATCCATGGGGCAGCCAAATCTCAGCTCTTGTACAGTGCCCAGCCTGCTCTGGGAAATCCAACTAGGACTTCCCAGGGCTCAGTGACCCATTTTGGGAACTAAGGCCTCTGCTGATGGAAGAGGGCAGGTTGAGGGCATCACAGGAGGGGTTTGAGATCCTGGGAACCCAAGAGATGAAACTACATTATTGGACCCCTGCTGGAGGCTCAGTGTTATTAACCCCCCCCCCCCCCGCCCCTCTTGGTACTTGGTCAGCCCCACCCCTTTTCTGCCAGGTTGGGAGCAGCATTCCTCACCCCCATTGCCCCAGCCCCCAGCGCTTTGCTCCTAGGACAGCTGGATTGGTTCTAGCATTTCCTTGGCTCTTCCCAGGATCCGGTTGACAAAGGGAGGGGCCGGAGCTGGCCTGGGGCCCTCTGTGTATCTAAAATCGGGGGTACAGGGAGGGGCCCCAGAGCTTCAAAGAACCCTTTATTGACCCTGTCAGGCTGCTGGGATGCCTGTGTTTCCAGGAATCTTCTGGGAGAAGGCCCCACAGGGGACACAGCTGATGTGGTACCTCTCATAGGGTTTCCACGGGGTGCCCCTGCGACCTCAGGGGCTGAGACTGGGAAGGAGTGCGGTACCAGCCTCTGTAGGCAGCCTCCTCCTGCACAGCCGGCAGGAATTCCACATGGACCCCACCTCACCCCTGAGTTCAAGTCTTTGTTCCCTTCCACCCGAGCCCCTTACCAGCACAGGCAGAGCCTGGGAACTCCCCACAGAGAGACAGACGGACTCTGTGCAGGGCAGGGAGGGAGGAGCTGCCCCAGGGCAGCTCCAGGCTGGGAGAATGACAAGCCAACGGGAAGTCACTCTGGTGCTGCCTGAGCCTGGGGCTGTGTGGAGGGAACAGGTGCAGGTCAGGCTGGGCGCTCCCTGCCAGGCCCTCCAGGATCACTGTTAGCCTGGGGTTCCCCCACCCACCCTGGACACACAGAGAATCGGGGATCCCTGTTGGGGACCTGGCATTTCTTAGGAACATCTGGGGAGGGTTGGGAGCAGTGAGGAAGGGTCCCACTAAGGTCTGTCCCACGTCCCCCATTCTCTGGACTGAGCCCTCCTCCCTGCCCCACCGCCCCATCTGCCATCCCTAAGCCCACTGTTCGTCTGCCCCATAGGTGCCCTGGCTCCATGCAGTGTATGCCGTGCTGGGAGCAGGCGTGTTTACATTGGTAAGTGTGGCTCCCTAGGGGCCCCGCCTTTGATTATCTCCCCAGGCCCTCCACCATCTCTGCCTTTCTCATGGTCCTCCCTGAACCTGTGTGACGAATCTGGGGCAGAGCAGGGCTCAGTGCTAAGGTCAAGGAATTCTCTCTGGTCTCTAAGACAGACCAGCTAATCTGGGTAGAAGGGGAAGGAAGGTTGGAACAGCAGGATGGAAGCTTTAGACAGAGCTGGGAAGAGGTGCCCCTCACGTCTGGGGAGAACCAGGGCTGCTTATGGGGGTGGGAGAGTGAAGGTCCTGGCTACATGGACTAAGTTAGTTGTTGCTCTCCTCGGGTAATCCAGGAAGGCTTCTTGGAGCAAAGGAGATTCTGAGCACCCTGTGAGAGAGATGCACTTAGGCTGAGCTTGTTCCTGACTGTTCCCACCACACTGGGAGTGTGGATGAGCACGACTGCGATTCTGATAACAATAACAGCTAAAGTTTATTGAGCACTTGCTCCCCTCTCCTCTGAAAGCTCCCTGGGTACACTTCATCCTCACCATAAAATAAGTTCTGTTTTTAACAAACTAAGGTGAGGAACCCGAAGCTCAGAGATGGTAAATAACTTGTCCAAGGTCATCCAGCATTCAAGGAAGTGGTAGGGCCAGATTGGGAACAGGATGGTCTGGTTGCAGAGCCCCACCGGCCAGGTGGGGAAGGGAGTGGGTGGCTGGAAGCAGATGCCAGGGGACAGAAGGTACCCAGGGGCAGACATTCACCTGGAGCAAGACTGTGTGTTGACCCTTTGCTCAGATGAGCTCCAAGGGTGACTGTGATGGTGCTCCAGGGTCCACCATGGGGATAAACTCACGTTGGTGACATCTCCTGGGTGGCGGTACCCAAGTAAACTTCCACTGCCAGCAGGAGCAGTCTCCTTGCCCTCATTGGAGTGTTCAGCTCAACTCAGTCTGGCCAGAGTTCTGGGCGTAGTCACAGGTCCCAGAGGCTTGTGGGTGATAGACTGGGAAAGCAGAAACGGGGGAGTTAAGGGGTCAGATATGTGAGCAGAGGTTTTGGATAGATTGGCAAAGCAGGAATGGGGGTGTGGTCAGTTCGTTCATTCATTCCCACAGGTCTTTATTGAGCACCTACTATGTGTGATGTGCTGTGTGCCCAGGATGCCACAGTTAACAGGAAGAGCAGGGTGTGTGGCACATGGTAGCATTCAGTAAATATCTGTGCAATGAGTAAAGGACCTCCAGGCTCAAAACTTGAGAGTTGGAAGAACCTAAAAAAGGATCTAATGAAACTCCAAGCCCCTCCTTCTACGGATGAGAAAACTGAACCCTAAAGGAATTAAGTGATGTGTTCCAGGTTTCCTGGCAAGATGATGGCATAGCAACAAAGTGTGGCTTTGGTCAAGACTAGGGTGACCAACTTACCCAGCTTACCCAGAACTGTCCCAGTTTAAGCACTGACATTCCCACTTCTTGGGGGGCCTCGTAAATCTTGGGCAAACCAGGATGGCTGGTCACCCTACAACACTTAACTTCCCTTGGCTCCCGGACCAGCCCTCTCTCTTCCAGGCAGTACATGCTAAAGACAAGTTTAGACTAGGAGGATGGGGCAGGAATCTGCAAGGAGGAAAGAAAGAGGGAGGGTCACACTGGAAGGAGTGAGCTGCTGGGGCCTCAGAGGGGAGCCAGGGTTTGCCAAAGACAAATGGAAGAAGAGGGGTCAGTGCCAGGTTGGGGCGGGGGAGGGCGGGGCCGAGCATGATGGGTAGAGGGTAGGGGGGTTCACTTGGCTTCAAGAGGATCAGGTCACAAGTGTGTCAGCTACGTGGGGAGGCTGTCGGTACAAGTAGAGTTGGATGAACATTAATCCGTTAAATTTGTTTACTAATCCCTTGTGTTATTAGAATAATCAGAATAACCCAACCATCTGTTCCACCCTTTACCTTTCAACAAAGCACTTTCACACCTGTTACCTCATTGGGTTTTCACCTCCCCTGGGGAGAGAGGCATCACTGATGTTATAAGACCTGATTTCACATCTGGAGCCCTGGGTGTTAAAGGGCTGGCACCAAGTCCCAGTGCCAGGAATAGGCAGATTTAGGACGGGACCCAGGTGTCCTGTGCTCAGGCTGGTGCCATTTCCAGTGACCCATGGTCCACCTCAAAGAAGACAACTTGAAGAAGAAGAAGGAGGAGGAGGAGGAGGAGGAGGAGGAGGAGAAGGAGAAGCGGGAGGGGGAGGAGGAGGAGAAGGAGAAGGAGAAGAAGACTATTGTCTTGGAGTTGGGGGAGGCTGGGAGGTCTCTCCAGTAACTGCTCCCCCCAGCCCCTCCCCCCATCATCAGTAGTATTGCCCTTTCTACTGGATTATTCCCATCAGCCTAGAAACAGGTTCTGTCCTCCCCTACACACACACACACACACACACACACACACACACACTGCTCCCTACTCCTTGCCCTGCTTTTTTTCTCTCCATAGCACTTCTCATCCTCTGACAGACTCAGTATCTTTCTGATTTGTTTGTTTCTCGTTTGTCTCCCTCCAGCAGAATGTAAATTCTTCCATGGCAGGGACTTGTGTCTGGCTTGTGTATCGCTGCCCCCCCAGTGCTTTGAACAGTGTCTGGCACACAGTAGGTGCCCTTGACATTGTGGAATGAAGGGATGCCCGAGAGGCATGGCTGAGGTGCTGTCCACGGGGCAAAGGAAGCGGCTGCACAGTTGACTTAAGTGCTGCACCAGCTTCTGTGAGTCACAGGAGAGGAGGAACCACAGGGCTAATTAATTACCCGTTAATGTCTCCTTGGGAGACAACACACCAGAAGGCCCTGGTAGGGCTCATCCTTCAGGTTATGTAAACAATGGTCAGGAACCTGGTGGTGCCTCCCCCTGCTCTTCGCCCTGCCCTCGGTTGTTGGGTCAAAGGAAGGAGGACATACAGCAGGTCCCCTGGGTTCCATGAGGTAAAGGAGAATTGAGGCGGGGGGCGGGGGGTGGGGGTGGCGCTCGCTGGATTTATTCCCTCCCTCCCACCCCTCAGTTTCAGGTAGAGGCCCTCAGAGGCCCAGCCCCACAAGAACTAAGGTTCCCGGCCTTCCCATGAACTCCCAACTCAGAAGGCCCTTGGCCTCAATCTGACCTCCATCCAGCTTCAGTTCTGTCCTGTGGAATCTGCGGTCACCATCCCCAGAACCAGCGCCCAGCACCCCTTCTCTCTCCAGCTGCCCATCCTGGCATCCCCTACCCTGGTGTGGGGCATTCTCAGAACCCTGGGGGGCCCTCCCTGCACTGCAGCTAGAAAAATTAAAGCACTTAGCGCGTCCCTGCCTTGCTCGCTGTCTCAGGGAAGATGCTGAGGGAAGGGTGAAGAGAAGTGTTAGAGGAGGTCCAGACCCCCTGTGAGAACCAGCCCCCTCCCACCAGCCTGAGCCTTGGCAAAGTTAAGAGAATCAAATGGTTTTCTCTCCTAGAGATCACAGCCCCTCCCCATTTCTGAGGGCAGGGCCACCAGCTGGACTGGGCTGAGACTGGGGGGTTGGGAGCCCAGGTGTTTAGGGTTGTGGCCCAGCCTTGAGAGGCAGCCCCTCCTAGGCCTCACCCCATCAGCTTTGGTGCATTCTCAAGAGGCCTTGGGTTTTCTGCCTCACCCCACCCCATCCCCACTGGGCGCCAGACCCTAATGCCAGTAGAAGTGGGTGAGTCAGCCGAAATGTACTAACCGCAGGGTGGCCCCATCCTCCTCTCCACTCTAGTGCCTTCTCAGGTGCTTTCTGCAGAAGCTCATGGAAAACCAGGCAGGACAGCTGGAGGGCTGGGCTGGGCTGATGGGCAAGGTGGAGGGGCTGAGACCGAGCAGGAGGGCTAGGCTGGGAAAGAGGACGGGTGGGGCCGAGGGCCTGGCCAACAGGTTTGCGGCTGTGGAACCACGGTGCCTAATTAATTATGCCTCCATGCCCACATGACTTTGGGCAGGTTGCTCTACCTCAGTTAGTTCTTCTTTGGGGACTCCCAAAAGCTATGGAGCGTCTCCAGCCACCTAAACCAGAAGCCAAGCCGGAGGCCTAAGGAAGAAACTCGGCAGAGGATTTTAGAAATTAGGTGATGGGCCTAATGAGACGAGAACTCTCTCCGCCTGCCCAGCCTGGCCAGTTGGAGGCCCTCGGGAAACATCCCAGTCTCCCTGCTTTAAGGAAGATGAATGAGAAGCTGTGTGGATAGGCCAGAGGCTGGGAGACTGGTTAGGAGGCCCCTGCAGTGTCCGATGTGCTGGGACATTACCCTTTAACTCGGGGAAGTTGAGTAGATTCCTCCAGGGCAGCGGGGAGGCTGGATTGACCAGTAATTGTTCCTTTGGGGAAAAGTCTGCCCAAAGGTGCCCCCCTCCCTGGCCTCACCTCAGTTCACTTCCTGGAGTCTCACCTCTCAGGAACCAGACCCAGAGCCCCCTCTCCCCAGCCCAGGGGTGGAGGACTGAGGGAGATGGTGATTCAGAGGCCCCGTGGGGAGCGGGGCAGGGGCAGGGGCAGGGCAGGGCAGGGCAGGGCAGGGAGGGGAGGAGTCACTGCTCTCACATGCAGGGGGCATTCTCCAGCGCAGAGCCAGGAGAGGCACTATCAGAAGGGGCAGGGGAGCCTGCAGAGTGGGAGGCAGCTCTCCCGCTGGCCACACACATCCCACCCAAACCACATTCACGGCCTGGCTCCTCTTCTTACCACTATGACCTTGGGCAAGTTACTTGACCTCTCTGCCTCAGATGCCTCATCTTTAAAATGGGGCTAATATGAACCTCTCACAAGACTGGGTAATGATTACATACGATAACATGCACAAAGAACATGGTAGTTTCTCATCTCCTGTGGTAGCTTGTACCCTTACTGTAAATGTTAACCTTGCCATCCGGAGCCCTGGATTCGGGAGCCAGGGTACCTGGGCTCAGATCCATTCTCTGCCACATTTTAGCTGTCAGGTCTCTGTGCTCCGTTTTTTAAATCTATAAAATGCAGATAGTAATAGTACCCACTCCATAGGTCGTTGTAACTTCAAAATGAATTAATATATGCAAAGCACTTAGAGCGTGCCCCACACATCATCAGTGATCAATAAGTATTACCTATTAGTAGTGGTCAGTTGCCTAAGGTCAGAGGCAAGATTTGAACCCAGGTCTGTGTGACTTCCCGATCCGTGTGCTGGAACGCTGTATCACACTCCTGCCCTCCCTCATAAGACCGCCCCCGGTTCTCTCACATACTTTGTACACTGCTCCCCTTTTATCCTGGGCCAGCTTTCTGCTCACGTGCCTGCCAGACCCTGCTCCCACAGCGGCCCATTTGGAGATGCATACCAGGACCCAGGGCTACGTGCAGTTGCCTGTGTCATTAACATTTTTGACACGGAGGTCAGTGAAACAAGAGAAGTATGTAACACTGGCCCCAGGCAGCTAGTGGACTCAGCACCTCTCCTCCCTCACCCTGACCCACATCTCAATCTAGGGCACAAGGCTTTAGGCTCCTTGTTTCTTCCTGAAGAATCCTCAAAGCCCAGGCTCACTCTCTAGCCCGGAAGGTGGTGGCAGGGTCGGCTGGGCCCAGCTCTCTACATCCCCCAGGAAGCCTGCAGTGCTCTTGGCCATGAGCTCTGTTTGCACATCTCTTCCCACCTCTTCTGTCCTTACACACATGTGCACGCACATGTGCACACAACACCCACACCCGTGCGCGCGCACATGTGTGCTATGCCCCAAGGAGTGTCACATGGTGGGAAGCGTGGGATTTGGGGACAGGGACTCGAGCTGCCCTCTTGGCTGTGTGAAGTGGGCACATCACTCACACTCCCTGAGCCTCAGTCTCCTCAGCTACACCATGGGCTCGATCGTACAGCACCTGCCACAGGGGCTCGTGCTGAGAGGTCACCACATCTTCTTTTGTGTGACATTAATCTTCCTTTTTAAGTTTCCTAACTACATAATATATGAATACGCTTATTCATACATTTCATTTTTTAAAATCTTAAATAACAGAGGTAAGGCAAACATTGCTTTGACCATGTCCCTCACTGCCTCCCCCAGGGATAACCTCTGAGATCAATATCCTTCCAGGCCTTTCTATACGTGTTTTATAGATACTTGCTACATAGGCTCCTATGAGGTTTGCCTGTTAACATAAAAGGGATCATCTGATATGGATTTTTCTGCAACTTGTTTTTTTCCTTATAATAGCATATGTCAGTGATGTCTCTGGCCCAGAACTGCTACCCACAGCTCTCACCCGGTCCTCACCGATGGAATCGGGTGTTTTCAGGGTTTCGCTGTTGGAACCAGTGCCGCAGGGGACAGCCTCGGGCGTGCCGCTTCGTGCACTCCTGCTGGCATTTCTGTAGGATGGACACGGTCCATGTGTTATTTTCTATGCTGATTCAGCGCATTGCAACCTCAGCTCTTTGTATTCAGTGCCTGTTTATTGGTGGCTCTGAGCTGGCCTGTCCCTGGCCTGCTCCCTCGCTGCCTCACGCCTGGGAGAACAACAGACCTAAGCCTAAGCCCTGGACACAGCAGGGTCAACCCGAGTGTGTAGCCAGGGGCCCTGGCCAGGTCCAACGCTAGCCAGTTGGGTGAACCAGGAAAGTTTGCTTTGGATCCTCTGCCTCTGTGCACGCCCCCTCCCTCCCTGCAAGCCCACTCTACCCCCACCTTCATCAGAATGAGTCAGGTCATCTGGCTGCGGCACTAGATAAATGACTGCCAGCACGCCGGTCACCTGCTCTGAGACTCCTTCCCTCATATGTAAAATAGTGACAAGAGCACGCACCTCCTAGGGCAAATTGGGTGAGTGAGATGAGATAAAAGAATAGTGTGTAAAAGGACTAGTCAGACATCAGCCTAATCCTCCTGCCTCTTGCCCATATCCCACTTGCTCCCCAGGCAGGGTCTTCGGTTGGCTACCAACTCAAGTACCTGCCACCCTTTTTGTGGTTGAACCATTGTTTAGCTCTCAGCTGAGATCTTGGCTGCCAGCTAAGATGTTAACTGTAACCAAGATACCTGCTCTCAACCAAGATGTTAGTTAGCAATGCTTACTGTCACCCAGGGGCATTATTAGTAGGTAACTTTCCCCTGTAATGAATGCTTGCTAATAATATAATCTCTGATGATGTCTTTTGCTCTCATTCTATTATTGGTTCTCTGAAGGCAAGTTCCCTGAAACATAGTAGATGCTCAATAAGTATTGCTGGGAATAAATGAATGAAAAGCCTTCAGTTGCTTCACAGGCATGAGGTTGCAGTGGTGGGTGATGCCAGGCAGTGGGGTTGAATTTGGGGCAGGCTATCCCAATACAGATAAGCATCCGTGGCCACAGGCCCAATGGCAGGGGCAGAAATCATTTCATTCCTCTTTTCTCCAAGGGAAGAGCCAGCTGGCTGCTCTAAGGGGCCTCCTGGGTGAGTGCTCCTTGGAGGGGCCTCCCCCAAACCTGGTCAGGTCCCAGCCTTCGGAGTTGAGAGATTGATTTTCATTAGCTCACTCAGGGGTGACCAGGCTCTGGGCAATCAACCAAGCAAGCTACTGATTGATAAGTCAGATCAGCAATTTATTAACTTCTGCTGGCAGGCGTGACTGCTGAGCGGCTTGTAGCATTGGGTTGGCCTCTCTCCTTGCTTGTTCTCTCTGCAGAAGGAAAATGTTTTGGGGAACCCAAATCAAATTCAGGAGCGTAGAAAGGAGCGAGGTGATTCTAAAGAATGATAATAGTTGGTGCTACATACATTGTCGTATATGTACCCTCAAAACCACACGGAGATGGGGTCATTACTACTGTCTACTGTCCCATTTTGTAGATAAGGGCGCTGAGGTCATGTGGGTGATGGCTACTGAGGGACGAACCAGCACTCAAACCCAGGTGTTCTGGCTCCAGCCCTGTGCTCTCATATGCCCTTTGTCAGTGCCGCTGAGCCCAGAAAGGCCGACATACCGTGAACAGGGCCCTCTCGGCCCTGGTCATGGCTCCCCATTTTTCTTCTGTTGAGGCCACACGGCTTCCCTAGTAACATATCTGCCTCCTCAATGAGCCGCGGGAGACGCTGGAGGCTCAGCAGCAGCATACACATGTTCTCAAGAGAGCACCTCTCCTGCAGATAATAACAATAAAACCACATTAATAGCTACCATTCATTAAGCGCTTACCATGTTTCAGGCGCCGTGCCAGGCGCTTTGCACGCATTATCTTTCTGTCACAACAACCTCAGGAACGTTGTTTAGCTCTCATCGGTCTTAGAGAGAAATGCCTTGCCCGGGGCCCGCCACTAGTGGGTAGCGGAACTAAGACTAGAATCCAGTCAGTCTGATTTTCAAGCCTGCATTCTTAACCAGCCCCCTCCACACCTTCGAGGGTGACACTCCTCCAGGGCCCACTTGCTGGACTTGCTCTCTGTTGGAGCCTCTGCCCCCTGTGCCCTGGGGTCATTGGCACTGAGGTGGGGTCCACACAGGCTTCTGTGGGGCTGCACCTAAAGCAACTCCAAGGAGCCTGGGACCTAGAGTCAGGGAGTCAGTGTCTGGGGTGAAGGAAATGGAGCTGGGCCCAGTTTCCAGGGTAAAGTGTAAGCTGGCCCCTCCCTCCATCTCCTTCCCCCCTGCTCTTCCCATGCTGAATTTCCTCACCCATCACCCCATGCCTTCTCAGCCTAGCAAACTCCTACTCATCCTTCAAAGCCCAGGTTAAGTGTCACCTCTCCTGGAACACCTTCCTCCTACCCAATCAGCCCTAATTATGGCATTTACTGGTTTTTATTGTACTCATCTCAGACTCCCTACTAAGCCGTGAGCCCCCCAAGGCAGGCATTTGTGTCCCCCATTGGCTGCAGCTCTCAGCAAGTCGCTGGCACCCGCCCTTGCCCCATGCATATGTATCGTATAATGAATGTTTCAGAGAGTCCAAGGATTACAGGGCCATGCACAAGTGACGGAAGAGCCGGGCACAGCCCAGTTAACAAGAATGTGAATCGATTTAAAGAATTCCAACCCCATGTGGATCAGTGGTTCATAACCTTTGAGACGCTGGTGGAACTTTTTGGCTTCTTTCTCCCAGAAAAGTACAGCATGCCTGTCAAATTCCATATGCTACTTCTTGAGGGGTCCTGCTCCGTATGCAGGGACCCCAGAGAAGAACTGTTTGGAGGAGTCACTGTAGACAGTGGGAAGGCCTGGTAGGGAGCAGCAGGGTGGCCGAGAGGAGCCATCTCTCAGGGAATAACTATTCATAGTCCAGTAGGTCAAAAAGGCGCCCTGGGGAGAGCCTGTTTCCTGGCAGGAGGCACAAACCCGTGTGCTGTCTGCATGCAGCAGAGCTGAATGGTGAAGCATGGGGGCGGTAGGGGGGCCTGCTCAGGTTCAAATCCTGGCTTTGCCATTTCCTAATTGTATAACCTTAGGCACGTACTTAGCATCTCTGGGCTGTGGTTTTCTCTGGGAGTAATAGAACCCCTCCTCAGTAGGGATATTATTAGGACTAAGCAGGCTAATGTCTGGAAAACACCTAATAAATTTCCATCCCTGCTCACTATTACTTGAAGCATTCATTTGTCTTCTAAGAGCAGGGCCCTGGGGGGAATGGCAAGAAGACTAGGACTCAGCTTGAAGGTCCCTCAAGGCCCCCTCCTCCAGGAAGCCTTCCTGGCTCCCTGCCACACCCACACAGGGCCAGGTTCCTGTGATCAGCACCGGGTGCTTTGCTTACACTCATACCAACACCTACTTCCCACTAGACTTGAAGCTCTATGAGGTAAGGGATCTTGTCTGTTTTGTTCTTTACTGTATCCCTGTGCCTGGCACATAGTAGGTGCTCAGTTAATAGGTGTTAAATTAGGGACAGAGGTGTTGGGGAAGTTCCAGATGCTGGGCTGGAAGGTCACTGAGCAGTCAGACAGCAAGTGATAGTAACAAAATCAGGGACGGGCCTGGGTGGGGACACTGGGCCCCCTTGGTCAATGTCACAGTGACTGGACCTTCTGACTTCTCCTATCTCTTCCCCTTCCCTCAGTTCCTGGCATTTGACACTCAGTTGCTGATGGGTAACCGACGCCACACGCTGAGCCCCGAGGAGTATGTTTTTGGAGCCCTCAACATTTACCTAGACATCATCTACATCTTCACCTTCTTCCTGCAGCTTTTTGGCACCAGCCGGGAATGAGGGGCTCTTCCCACCACCTCTCCCTTCAGAGAATGCTCCCTCGCTGGCCCTCCCCACTCCCTGTGCTCCCGTAAGCCCAGATATAAACTAGCTGCCAGCCCAGCCTGTGGCCAGCCTGCTCTCTCCCTCCGCCCACCCCTCATCCTCACCCTCTGTAGCTTGTATCCATGCCCTGAGGGGCCCTGCGGAACCAAGGTCACCCCAGGCCCTGTGCCGCCCTCTCCCCCAGTTACATCTCCCAGACTGAGACGGTCCAGGCCGGAGGCTCCTCTGGGTTTGAGGACCCAAGGGACAAGTGAGAGGAGAGCAGCAGGGTTTCGGAGGGAAAGAGACCCTAGGAAGCCTGGCTGAGGCCTGCACCCCACCAAGATGCCTCCCAAGGCTGCCACAGCGGTGTGATGGGGGGCACACGGTCCTGTGTCCAGGACACCCTCCTCTCTCTCTTTCCAGGTCAGGCCTTGTAAGGAAGGGGGTCGGGGCATGGCAGGGAGTTGAGGTGAGGGTGCTCTGCAGGGTGTGGAGGGGAGGTGGGTAGGCGGTATGGCTGTCCCAGGCTGCCCATCTTCTCTCAGCTCTGAGACGAATGGCTTGTTCTAGGGACTGGAGCCCTGGGGCCAAGAGCACCCAGAGAGGCATAGGAAGGCAGTGCTATCTACCTCCTGGGTCGTGACAGAGCAGTTGGGGCGGGAGGTGGGAGCAGGAGGCCCTGCTCCTACGTGGGCCCCAAGGGAGGTGGGCGCAGGGCAGCCAACTGGGAGGTCTGGGCTCTGCAGTCCTGCCAGGTCACCCCGACCTGCACCCACCCGGGAGGCCTGTGGGGCTGGCAAGACTGAGATCTATTCCTCTCACCCTCTTCTCTTGGTCCCCAGGATGCTCCCACAGGCCTGGGGCGAGTGCTCTGCCCTGGAGGACTGGATGTTCTGAGGGAGAGAGAGTCATTCTAACTGAGCCAGCCCCATCTGGAGGGACTCCTACCCTGCCCCCAGCCCTTCCACAAGGCCTTTCCACACATCCCATTTCTTAAACCCTCCCCCATCTCATGCCATTTGCTGGCTTATCCCTAGCCAGGCCTCCTGAGGCCTCAGTTGGTTGTGCCTATGTCCCTTTCCCTAGCTTCTCTGGCCACTCAGCACGGAGTCCCTAAGCCCCCTCCACTCCTTATCTCCTCATCTCCCTAATTTGGAAGCTATCCAGCCAGGGCCAGTCCCACGTGATGAGGCCAGGGCTCCTTATCAGCCTCTAGGCGGCTGAGATCTCTGGCAGGGAATGCGTCAGCCACCCAGCCCCCTGCAGGCCCTGTTGGGGAGGGGACCAGGGGGCCACGCCTGGGGGAAGCGTGCAGCCATTGCAGCCAGCACGTGCGAGCAGCCAACCCTAGGCCAGTGGAAAGTTACTGGGTGGGGTCAGGGAGGTTCAGAGTGGATTCCTCTCCCTCTAGATACCTCTTACCCCTGTCTGAGGGGCCTGTTTGCCCGTGGGGAGGATGACTATGGATGCTGTCTGTGTTCCCAACCCCTCCCTCCCCACCCTTCCAATTTTCAGCTTTCAATAAATATTGCAGAAGTTTTATGGCACCTTGGGTATTTGAGGGAATAAGGAACCAAGAAATGATGGTGCTGTTTGTGTGTGAGATAAAGGCAATCGTGAGCATGGGTGAGATGCCTACTGTGTGTTGTCCTAAATTAATCCATTTCAGCCATCCTACAAAGGTGGTACTCCACCCGTTCCCATGGCAGAGGTGGTCAAGGGGCTTGGAAATGAGCCCAGGGTAGTATAGCTGCAATGAGGTTGCATGGTGGTCAGGCCCTGGGATTTGTCATCCTTGGTGCCAACACTGGCCTTGCATCTCCCCTCCCACTGCTACTACCGTGGTTTCCCCCTTGGACACACGCTGGGAGGCCGGGTTCGTGGCATTAGGTGAGTGTTTCTTGCTCTCTGTGATTCACAACTGCTATCAGCAAGAAGTAAGACCATGACCAGGGTGGCACAGGGGAGGCACCAGAACACATATTTCCACTAATACCCTCATCCAGTTGCCCCTTCGTTCTTCTCCTGATCTCTTGCCCCTGGTCTGAGGGGTCAGAATCCCCACCCCCCTCCCCCCACCCCCCGCCCTTAGCCCTGCCACTCTTGGGCTAGGCCCTGGTCTTGCTTCTCAGAATCCCTTCCCCAAGCCCTTCTCTTCCCAGGAGAGTTTATACAGAAACTGGGACTTGAGAAGCTTATCTGAGGCTGAGCTCCAAGAGCTGGGCAGAGGGGAGAGGGGAAGCCCTTGAGGAAGGGGCAGCTCAGGGCCATCACCACGCAGAGTATGCTGCCATCTGCCCCTCTGGGTCCTGAGGGCACACTGAGCTGGCAGCAGAGAGGTCCACCTCCATCCAAGCCCTGAGGAGCCCCGGGAACACCCGGATGGGACTTGGAAGGAGGAAGGGCAGGGGAGCAGGAATGCAGGATTAATAGAAACCTGAGAAACCTAAAATGGGCAGGTGTCACAAGCTGCAGAGGAGGAGGGGACCTGCTGGCCCCTCACATTTTTGGCAGGGGTGGGACTGGGTCCAGGAAGGGGTAGGTTGGGTTTCATAAAGCTAGAGGCAGCCAGGAATCTGACCATCTGTGATGTGAGGTCAAAGGTCTCTGCTGAGGGGAAGACAGACCAAGGGATCCGCTCTGGAGATTGCAGACTGGGGACTTCCACACTGATTCCCAGGTGCGTGCTTGCCTCCTTCTGTATCGCCTGGGGAAGCCCCAGGAATCTTGGCTTTTCCATCCTCTGTGCTTCCTCCCAGAGGAGTCAGGATCGGACAGACACATTTACTCCAAAAGGCTCTCTCCCTCCCTGGCCACCTGGAACAAGTCCCAAAGCTCTCAGCTCTCCAGCGGGGCTGGGCTGTCACACCAGCACTTTGCTGCCCCCTGGTGGCCGCCTGAGGAAAAGCAGGGCCAGGTTTTGTGCGAGAAGCAGGGGGCCCTATGGCAGGAGTTGTGGGCAGGCTTCCATTCCTGGCTCTCCTCTGACCTCCCCAGCTCGCATCCCCCTCCAGCTTTCCCTTTAGTCCACCCATCGTCGCACCCCTCGGACTTACCTGTCTGCTGTAAACCACTGTGCGCCACCCCACCTGGAGCTTCCTCCCAGTGTCTGAGGACAGACACACATCCTCAGACCCAAGTGCTATCCTTCCCTGTCCGTGACTGATGGGGGATAAGAATAAAAGTAATATGACACCTGAGCGGTTTCCTTTGCCTGCCTTTGCTTGTCACTTCAGATGGCTTAGGGAGTCTGTGTGTGAGTTTCAGCTGGTTTTGGGGTGAAAGGTCCACACCAGAGCTGCTTCTCCCAGTGTATTTAAGTGTGAATCAACTCTCCTCCACGTTTATGTGGAAAAGGGACACTGGACCCCCTTTGCAGAAACTCTTGGGATCCCAGAGTTGGAAGGAATCCCAGAGAGCTGGCACCCGACCTGTCACAGTTCTCCTGGAAGCTCCTCCCAGTGGGGCGCCTTCCAGGGGAGCCTGCTCCTTTGTGCACAGTTTCTTAGAAGATTATTATTTTGACCCAAAATTTGTTTCTCTAGAACAGGGTGGGGAACCTTTTTTCTATCAAGAGCCATTTGGATGTTTATAAGATCATTCGCGGGCCATACAAAATTATCGACTTAAAAATTTGCCTGCTAGCCAAAACCGGTTTGGCTCAGTGGATAGAGCGTCGGCCTGCGGACTGAAGGGTCCTGGGTTCGATTCCGGTCAAGGGCATGTGCCTTGGTTGCGGGCACATCCCCAGTGGGGGTTGTGCGGGAGGCAGCTGATTGATGTTTCTCTCTCATCGATGTTTCTAGCTCTCTATCCCTCTCCCTTCCTCTCTGTAAAAAATCAATAAAATATATTAAAAAAAAAATTTGCCTGCTATATTTGGTCAAACATTTAATTAACTCACCCCTACTGCCTTGGCAGAGCCAGACCAAATGATTTCATGGGCCTTATATGGCCCACGGGCCGGACGTTCCCCACCCCTGCTCTAGAGGGAAAGCCTGTTGTACCTGGAACCTGGAAGGATCCCCAGAGAAGTAGCTTAGTCACCTCTCCTGTGAAGCTTTTCTCAGACCTTCCCCAGGTGTCCTGGCCACTCCAACCTCGGAGCCCCCTGCCCTGTGCCACTCTAGCTGGGTCTTAACCACTCCTTCTGCCTCCTTCGATAAAACTTGAACTCCTTGAAGGCATGAACTGTCTCTTGTTTACCCTTGAATTCGCAGGATTTGTGATACCATCTTAATAAATAAGTTTTGAACGAATGGAGGAATGGATGAATCCACTCCAGCCCTTCTATTGTACCTAAGAGGGAACTAAGGAGAGGAAAGTACAGTTACTTATCCAAGTTTATACACAAGTTAGTGACTGGGAGCAGGATTAGAAGGCACATGGAGTGATGCTCATGTTACCAAGTTCTTCTGAAGAACTTGTTTCCAAGGGTGGGTGTGAGAGGGGGGCACGTCACAGTGGAGCAGCGGGAGACATTATCCTCCCTTCTGACAGGTTTGGGTATAAATTCAAGGAAAGGAGCAGGGCAATAGTTAGGGGACTCTGAAGAGAGAATAAATAACATTTATTAAGCACCCACTGTGTACAAAGCACTTCCAAAGGCAGCGAGAGACAGGAGAGGGAGAAAACACTGACTACTGCAGGAGGGAAAGCACACACAACAGCTGAGACCATGTCTCTGAGAGTCCCAAGGAAATGCTCTTTAAAGTCGCCCCAGCAGGGAACAGGTGCTGAGATGTGGAAAGGGGAGTCCTCCGGATCATTCTGTTAAACAGTATTTTGCTATGCAGCTATAGATAAGTGGAACAGAATTTGGTATCTGGTAGCGAGGCATGGCCATACAAAACTTAAAACATATGGCATTGGTTCTGGGACAAGGATGCCTGAGAAGCCTCAGAGATACTGTTAGGGAATGCTGGAAGGGCCTCGGAGAGACTGCAGGTGACAGTTCAAAGGAAAGTTGAGGAAAATGTAATAGGAACTTGGAGGAACAGAAATTCTTGTTACGTAGTAGGAGAAAATTTAGCAAAACTCTTATCTACACTAATGTAAAAAACAGCAAAAGTACCTAATGAAGTGATGGAGCTGGCTAAGAAGATTTCCAGGTAGAATGTCAACTGGCTTATTTTGGCTTGGTACCATAAGAAACAGATAGTGAAAGAAAAGCTAAAGAAAAAATTCTTTTGTTTTTAGTCAGAATTTGGAGGATTTGTAAAAATCCCATGACAGTCTTTCCAGCCAGCAAAGAATTCTCAAAGTAATAAAGGCCTCAGGGCAAAAATAAAAACCAGGGTACGGTGGGGAGGGGAGTGTTCTTCTGGTAAAGATGAAGGCAAAGGTGTGATTGTAAAGCTCTTTGTTCATAACTCAGAAAGGTCAAAGATGAATCTAAGATCTCAGATAGAGAGAAGTACTCCTAATCACCTAAAAGGCAATGTTGTAGAGCCATTCTGTTAAACAAGAGGGCTTCTATAAAGATACTAGAGGCCTGGTGCATGAATTTGTGCACAGGTGGGGGTCCCTAGGCCTGGGCCAATCGGGGCCGTCTCCCCCAGTCCCAATTGGGGCTGGGCCAATCAGGGCCTGCTGGCCAGGGGGAGGGATGAGGGGAGGGACCACGCGAGGTTGGCTGTGGGAGCACACTGACCACCAGGGGGCAGCTCCTGCATTGAGTGTCTGTCCCCTGATGATCAGTGCGCATTATAGCAACTGGTCAAACGGTCATTCCGGTTGTTCTGGTCATTCTGGTCATAATGGTCTCTTAGGCTTTTATATATATAGGTTACCCCTCAGCAGCTTCACTGGGAGTCCCAGATAGAGAATTCCTTGTCTTAAAGAGATCTATATGTGTGCCTTTTGTCTAATGGAGTGCTCCCCCAAAACATCATAGAAAAATCGCAGTTTTCAAGACAGTTGTATTGGTAGAAGCACCACAAGCTCAAACTAAAAGGGACAGAAACAGTGCAAAATGAAGAGGCCTTTGGACTCCTGAACTTCTATGAGTGTAAGCAGGCTGCAAAAACTACTCAGAAGCAAGATGGGCTAGTTCCTATGTGGGGAAAGATGACTCAGAGGCAAAACCAGAGAGTGGAGTTAAGAGCCACAGAGAATCATTGCCAGGAAGCAATATTGGACCAATACTGGGTCAAGGAACTGGCAACATGTGCCCAGCTGGAGTTCGAATTGCTCTAACCAGTGTTTGCTGTGGGCCTCTCATTTCCTCCCTTTTGAACCAGAACCTCTATTGTATTGTCCTATGTGTGTGGGGGGTGGGGGTAGTGGGAGTAAATAACTTGTCTTTCTAGTTTTGAAGTCTTTTTAGATTGAGAACAGCCATGGAACTAAACCTGAAGAGCCTCAAATGCACAGACTTGGTTTAGATGTAATTCTGGACTTCAAGCCTGAGCCTGATGTTATAATGGGAGTCTTGGGAAGAAGTTGAATATATTTTTGCATGCGACCAGAGGATGGAATGAAGCATTGGCCACAAGTTCTCTGACCAATGGAACATGATGAAAGTGCTGTTCCAAGTGAGTTCCAAGAGTTCTCTGGCCGAGCAATTCCAGCAGAATTCCTAGTTGACCCTGATTGGTCCTCCTTGGTTCAGCAACTCTCCACTGGACCAATCACTATGGTACTGGTGTAGGATGCATTGATTGACTAGACCTAGGTCATATATTCACCCTGGAGCCACATTCATTCACGAGAACAAGGGAGGTGAAGGATGTTTCTCCAAAGGAAAATCAGAATATGGTTCTCAGAAAAAGTTGAATGTTAAGCAGGCAAAAACAACACATGTCTACCACCATAAGACAGAGACCCTGTCCTCAAAGAATTCAGCATAGTGCTATGGAGATGACAGGGAAGGAACTGTAATGTGATAAGTGCCATGCTGGTATAGTTAGATGGGAAGTCAAAAAAGGCTTCTCAGTGGCCTTTGAACTGGGTTTTAAAGGATGAGCAAATTTTAGTCACACAGACAAGAGAGAAGAGGGCCTTTGAGACAAAGAGAGCAGCCTGAACAAAGACCTGGTGGCATGGGATGTTATAATATGTTAAGAGATGACAAGTTGTCTGGTGTCGCTGCAGCACAGGAAGATGGAAGGGAGTAGCAAGATGTTGAAATGTAGAAAGGAGTCAAGTTATGAGGCACAACGTAACGCCAGATAGAACTAGGTTCTGTAGGCAATGAGGACACTGAAAATGACTAAGTAGAGGAGTGACAAGATTCGATCTGCGTTTGGGAAACAACTGTGGAAGATAATTTGGCAATAGTATCGACTTGTTAAGATACATTTTTATAGATTTCAGAGAGGGAGGGAGAGGGAGAGAGAGATAGAAACATCAGTAATGCCCAGCCGGTGTGGCTCAGTGGTTGAGCGTCGACCTATGAACCAGGAGGTTATGGGTTCAATTCCAGGTCGGGGCACATGCCTGAGTTGCGGAGCTTGATCCCCATTATGGGGCCTGCGGGAGGCAGCCAATCAGTGATTCTCTCTCATCATTGATGTTTCTATTTCTCTCTCCTTCTCCCTTCTCTGAAATCAATATGTATATAATAATTTTTTTTTTAAAGAAGAAACATCAATGATCAGAAAGAATCATTGATCAGCTGCCTCCTGCACAACCCACACTGGGGATCAAGCTCGCAACCCAGGCATGTGCCCTGACCCGGGATCAAACTGTGACCTGATTTATAGGTCAGCACTCAACCACTGAGCCACGCAGGTCTGGCAGTTTCAAGTAACTTTTAGAAGTAGACACCCTTTGGCCCAGAATATACACTGAGTGGCCAGATTATTATGATCTCTGAACGCATAATAATCTGGCCACTCAGTGTACTTCTCTTGAGTACCTCATTTATTTGATATCAAAGATACTATAAATCGTGCACCTGATCAGTTTTCCCCTTTGCACTGGCTAATAGAAAGCTCAGGGCAAATAGGTGGTTGATCTCCAGCAAAAGTCCAGAATACTTTTGGTACCCATTTGAGATACAAATACACTGAGTGGCCAGATTATTATGCGCTCAGAGATCATAATAATCTGGCCACTCAGTGTATACTAGATAATAGATACTTATCCTAAATAAATAATTGAACAAATACCAAAAGAATATAAGAATGTCCTTTGACATAGACATAAATATTAAACAATAAGGGACTGTTTAACAAATTTTGGTATGTTTGTTCTATGAAATACTAAGTGGTCATTAAAATGATGATATGGATAAATATTTACAGAGTCACAACCTTGTATAATATTAAACTAAAATGCAAATTGCAAAGTGTTATGTAGAGCATAATCACATTTTTTAACATTTTAAATGTATTTATGGCTCTTCCTTAAGTAAAATGCCAACTAATAAATATAGAAACAATGATAGAATTAGAAATTTAAAATTTTGCTATAATCAAAATAATTGATTCAGGCAAGAATCAATGAATGCCAAACTTATAGGTGAAAGTTGGATAAGGAACAAAATATTTATGTAGTTCCACCTTATCACCACACACATTACTTTTTTCTTTTAAACAGTTTTATTGAAGTTAATAATTCACACATTTCAAATACACAATTCAATGTTGTTGTCTTTAGTATATTCAAGGGGCTGTACAACCACCATCATAATCTGTAGAAAACTTTTGCCCCTTCCTTCCATTGGCAGTCAGTCCCCCATCCTTCTTTCCCCATTCCCCTTGACAACCATTAATCTACTTTCTATCTCTAGGAATTTGCCTATTCTGAACATTTCATATAAATAGAATAATACAAATATGTGGTTTTTGTGACTAACTTCTTTCACTTGGCATAATGTTTTCAAGGGCCACCAGGGTGAAGCATGTATCAGTACTTCATCCCTGTATATGCTGGCTCCACCTTTTGAGGAACTGTTTTCTAAAGGAGCTGCACCATTTACACCTTCACCAGCAATGTATGAGGCTTCCAATTTCTCTACATTGTCACCAATACTGTTACTGTCTGTCTTTTGTATTTTAGCCATCCTCAGTGTGAAATAGTATCACACTGTGGTTGTGATTTGAATATCACTAATGACTAATAATATTTAGTGTATTTTCATATACACAGATTTTTTTCACAGGTTACTTTTTAAAAATATATATTTTTATTGATTTCAGAGAGAAAGGGAGAGGAAGAGAGAGATAGAAACATCAATGTTGAGAGGGAATCATCGATTGGCTGCCTCCTGCACATTGGACTGAGCCCGCAACCCAGGCATGTGCCTTTGGCCAGAATCAAACCTGAGACCCTTCGGCCCACAGGCTGACGCTCTATCCATTGAGCAAAACCAGCTAGGGCCAGGTTACTTTTTTCATTATTGATTTTTAGAAAGAGAGGAAAGGAGATGGGGAGAGAGCGAGAAACATCGATGTGAGAGAGACACATTGATTGGTTGCCTCGTGCACCAACTGGGGCTGTAGATAGAACCTGAAACCCAGGTATGTGCCTTTGTCCAGGAATTGAACCCACGACCCTTTGGTGCATGAGCTGACTCTCAAATCACTGAGCCACGCTGGCCAGGGCAATTCCACCTGAATCCTGAATCAGTTTACATCACAAATAATTGACACTATGTGCTGTCTGATCTGATATACTGAGAAGCACACACTCTACTTATATAATTTCTACAACAAAACTCAAAGCTTGTGTCTTATCATGAGGAAAACGTAGATAAAAGCAAATTGAAGGATATTCTACAAATTTACTGGCCTGTATTCCTCAAAACTGTTCTGAAATGTAGGCTTTTGGATCTATCACCAAAGTAGGCTATACTCACAGTTGGGTTTGCCTAATATTTTAAAAAATTAATTTGTTTAATGATAATTAAGTATATAAACACACGCATACATTTTATGTATACTTATAAATAGGGAAAAATCTAGATGGATATACATTAAATTGTTAGGTGTTGTTATCTCCAGGTGGTAAGACTTTAAGTCTTTTCTTATGATTTATCTAGATTTAGTAATTGTTCTATACTGAAAAAAATACATAACTGTGTAATAAAATATACTGTAAAGGAAATTTCAAAAAATAAACAAGTAGAGCCTTAACTGGTTTGGCTCAGTGGATAGAGCGTCGGCCTGCAGACTCAATGGTCCTGGGTTTGATTCTGGTCAAGGGCATGTAACTTGGTTGCAGGCACATCCCCAGTTGGGGGTGTGCAGGAGGCAGCTCATCAATGTTTCTGACTCTCTGTCCCTCTCCCTTCCTCTCTGTAAAAAATCAATAAAAATCTATTTTAAAAATAAAAAATAAAAATAAATAAACAAGTAGAGAAAAATGTTAGGAAGGAGGATGGGAAGGAAACACAGGCAGTAGTGGCAGTTACCAAGTATCACCTACCTGGCACATGAGTACCCCTTCCTGAGTCTTAATTTCTTTGTCCTCTGTGTAAAACGATACATTGTTGAGAACATATTCTCTCTTTATAAAACAAGCATTCCTTCATTTAGGAGGCATTTGTTTAGTTGCCATCACCGTGCCAGATGCTGGGGGCACAAAGGTGAGACAGAGTCACTTCCTTTAAAGAATTCATCATAAATCAAAAATTGCAATATTGTATGATAAAGGGAATATTAGACACACATCTAGGTAGAGAGAGGGAAATATTCACTCTATTTTAGGATGTCTTCACAAAAGAGGACACACATGAGTTGAGTTTCAGGAAAGTAGATGTGGACACGGGGAGGCCAGGCAGATTCCAGGCACAGAGAACAGCATGTGCAAGGATGTGGAGCTCCCACCCAGCGTATTCAGGGCATGTGAGCGGCTGAGCATGGCTGGAATAGAGATGTTGGAACAGGATGAGAAGTGAGCAGAGGAGGTGAAGCTGAAGCAACAGGCAAGTGGTCAGTTTTAAGGGACCTTGTGGGTCATCTTGGGCCCTTAAGGTATGCTCCATGGGCCAGCAGACTTGGCATCACCTGAAAGCTTGTCAGGAATACTGACTCCTAGCTCACCCCAGACCTCCTGAATCATAATCTGCATTTTAAGAAGAGGTTCAGGTGATTCATTTGCATATAAGAAGCTTGGATTTAAGGACTTTGGACTTTATTCTGTAGGCTCGAGGGGGTCTGACACAGATTTGTCCTCCCTTGGCATCCTTAGCAGGAGATGGTTCTTCATTTCCTCTTCCCAGTCCATTCCTTCCTGGCTTCATCACTCTGCCTCTCAGAAACTCCGAAACACTCCAGTCCTCCACCCATTGCTTCCCTTCACAGACCTTGCCTCAGCCACATTGTCCTGAGCACTTTACAAAATCCTTGAATTCTGGAAGTCCCTTGGGTTTGAAAGATGATAAATGAAAATGTAAGATTCTATGATTCTGTGAAAGAAAACTGTACAGCAAGGTGATGTTGTGGAACTCATTATGCCTAACCAATAGTACATGCTAAAATGAGTCAGCTCAAATAATATTTAGAAAAATTCACAGATGCTAAGTCCATGGTGAATTAAGAGAAGCTGAAAATGCCTGTAGATATGGTTCCCAATCTTTTCTTTGTAATAACCTGTATTGGGATATTTTCTGACTATAAAACTAATACATGTGCATTATTGAGAGTTTGGGAAATACATTAGTTTGAAGAAGAAAATAAAAGGGCAATCAGAGAAAAAAATCAGAAAGGATAAAAACAAAATGGGAGAGAGATGGAAATCAAGTGTGCACACACACACACACACATTCTTCCTCTTCCTCCCAACCCCTAAGTCTTTCTGATTTGGTTAATCCATAAATGTAGATTGATTCATATTCAGTGTTTACATTATTAAGACTATAAACCCTGTTGACCACTAAGCTATGTAATATACAATGGTTACTTTTCCTTTCTTGCACAATGCTTTGTTTTTCTGGAAGTTAATCATCGTCATTGTTGTTAGTTGTCTGTTCATTTGCATAATTTTATATGTTTTTACTAATAACTTTTTTTTAACCCTTCTTTAAGTGGGTAAATATCCTCTCAATATATTCAATTGCGCCCTAACCAGTTTGGCTAAGTGGATAGAGCGTCGGCCTGTGGACTGGGGGGTCCCGGGTTCGATTCCGGTCAAGGGCATGTACCTCAATTGCGGGCACATCCCCAGTGGGGGGTGTGCAGGAGGCAGCTGATCGATGCTTCTCTCTCATCGATGTTTCTAACTCTCTGTCCCTCTCCCTTCCTCTCTGTAAAAATCAAC